>NW_027361856.1:11622500-12222500 GCF_039654945.1 Dendrobates tinctorius | reverse complement strand
AGTATAAAATTCTCTATTGTGGTGTTCACAATCCTCTTGCAGTAGGACAAGCTGGATGCCAAAATAAGTGCTAGTAATATCCCAAAAGTAATAGGAATAAAAAAAGTAACTTTTAATCATGCCAAAGAAGTTGAAAAGAAAAGTCTTGAGTGAGGAAAAGAAGGACTCAATTCTGGCTTTACTAGCAGAGGGATACAGTGAGTATCATGTTGCCTCCATCCTTAAAATTTCTAAGACGGCAGTCCATTACAACAAGGTCAAGCAGCAGAAATTGGGGACAACAAAGCTACAGACCGGCAGAGGGTGAAAACGACTCTCCACTGACCGGCGTGACCGTCATCTTATTCGAATGCCACTTAACAACCGCAGGATGACAACAAGTGACCTACAGAAGTGTCATGACTCTGGACAGGATGGTTCTGCTTCCATCTTGGTCAGGTCAAGGTTAATTTTAGTTTGCCTCTCTTTGGTTCTTGGGTGGCTATTTAATGATGGCAGTTCCTGGATTTGGTGTCGGTGATACTTCCGTATACTCGGTTCGTGGTTGCTGACCCAGGTTTACTCACCGTAAACGTGTGTCTCTGTGCTTGTGTGCTTTGCTGTGTATGACCTGGTTTTGTCCCCTGACTTTTGCCTCTGCATCCTGCTTTGTACTGCCTTGTCCCTCCTGGTTATCTGACCCCTTGGCTTGACTCTGTTTACTCTTTGTATTATCCCTAGGTACCATGCTCTCGTCTGGCCTTGACCCTTCGCTCTCCTTGATGTTTCCTGTCTGTGCCCTGCACTCTGTGTGCTTAGTTTCATTCCCTGCATTCATGCATGGTGACTCCGCCCCCTGGTCTTGTGACTGCCTTGTGCCAGGTCCTGTGCTCACTGCTTTGTCTCAGGTCCTTGCGCGCTGCGTGCCCTGTTCTTGCACTCCCTGCACTCGTTCACGTGCCCCCTGATAGCGCCCCCTGGGCAGCGCCAGTGTCACCAATGGAGTCATCACAAAAAGGAATGGCAAATGGCAGCTGGGGTAAAGTGCACGGCAAAAACAGTTTGTAACAGCCTCCTAGAGGCAGGGCTCAAGTGATGTAAAGCTAGAAAAAAGCCTTTCATCAATGAGAAGCAAAGGAGAGCCAGGCTGAAGTTTGCCAAAAACCATAAGGATTGGACTATAGAGAACTGGAGTAAGGTAATCTTCTCTGATGAGTCTAATTTTCAGCTTTGCCCAACACCTGCTCATCTAATGGTTAGACGGAGACCTGGAGAGGTATACAAGCCACAGTGTCTTGCACCCACTGTGAAATTTGGTGGAGGATCGGTGATGATCTGGGGATGCTTCAGCAAGGCTGGAATTGGGCAGATTAATCTTTGCGAAGGACGTATGAATCAAGCCGCATACAAGGTTATCCTGGAAAAACAGTTGATTCCTTCTGCTCAGGCAATGTTCCCCAACTCTGAGGACTGTTTTTTTTTTCCAGCAGGACAATGTGCCATGCCACACAGCTAGGTCAATCAATGTGTGGATGAAGGACGACCACATCAAATCCCTGCCATGGCCAGCCCAATCTCCAGACCTGAACCCCATTGAAAACCTCTAGAATGTAATCAAGAGGAAGATGGATACTCACAAGCCATCAAAGAACTGCTTAAATTTTTGTACCAGGAGGTGGCATAAGGTCACCCAAAAGCAGTGTGGAAGACTGGTAGAAAACATGCCAAGACGCATGGAAGCTGTGATTAAAAATCATGGTTATTCCACAAAATATTGATTTCTGAACTCTTCCTGAGTTAAACCATTAGTAATGTTGTTTCTAAATGATTATGACCTTGTTTTCTTAGCATTATTTGAGGTCTGCAAGCATTGCGTTATTTTGTTTTTTTTTTACCATCTCTCATTTTCTGAAAATAAATACAAAATTTAGCGCTTGGAAATTCGAAGACATGTTGTCAGTATATAGAATAAAAGTGCAATTTACATTTTATTTAAAAATATACCTATAAAGAGAAAAATCAGACAAACTGAACATTTTGCAGTGGTCTTTTAATTTTTGCAAGAGCTGTATTTAGTAACTGTGTCATTTTATTTTGATATATATTTATATGGACATATTTGGTAACTTTTTATACCTATTTAAACTAAATTATTTAAATTAAATTATTAATTTATTGGAGCACCTGATAGGGCCCAAGGTTTTCAATTGTGTAGAGATACTGTGTTGTGTATAGATATAACAGCTGCTATATATCTATTTAAGAACTTTAACAAAAGCCTCTACTTTCCAGTACTCCCTCTTTCCTGTCAATTTAATGTTTTTAATAATAATGATTCAATAAATACATATTTTAATGTATAGTGTTGTCACTTCAATTGTTTTGTTCTCTAATTTTGAGAACAACCCCTGTGTTCATCATTGATTCAAGAAAGTGCAGCCCTTTTATGGGCAATATTGATTGTTGGACAAACTTGTTATATAAAATTCATTGTTTAAATGGGCCTTGTTACAAGCCTTAAAATAAATCGCAGTCATGATTCTCGGTGCAAGCGGGCGGTCACAGGATTACTTGTATGTGACTTCACAGACCGACTACTTTCCTCCCGCTTCCCACAGTTCTCGTCTATTGAGAGGAGCTGATGGCATCTACTCAGCAAGTGAGCACAAGTGTGCAAATGACATACACGCTGTCAAAGGAATGGGGGGGACTGCATGTGCACCGCACATAGGCACGATTCCGCGGCCTGCAGACACACAATTTGTCTGTGCTTTTGTCTCAAAGCTGGTTAACCCCTTTAAATTTATTTTAAGGGTTGTATCAGGGCTCAGTCAAACAGTTGTACATCCAGCCAGTATGATGCCAGACAGACAGCACACTGAGCCAATCATTTGTCCCAGGCCTGAACCCTTCCTGACATAGGACACAACAGCACGTCTTCTGTCAGATCCCTGTGTATGAGCTCTGGAGGTCAGCCCGCACCATAGCCTCCGACATATTCCGCAGCACTTTACATTTCAGAGGGGACTTGTACAGACGATAGACATTACAGCATAACAATAATCACATAGATCATAACAGATACCAAGAGGAATGAGGGCCCTGCTCGCAAGCTTACAATCTATGAGGATAAAAGGGGAGACACGAAAGGTGGATGGTATCAATGGCATTCATTGTTCGGACAGGTCATAATGTAAGCACTCGATTCTTGCACTATGGTTGGTCCAAACAACGAATGCAATTGTTACCATCCACCTTTCGTGTCTCCCTTTTATCCTCATAGATTGTAAGCTTGCGAGCAGGGCCCTCATTCCTCTTGGTATTTGTTATAATCTATGTGATTATTGTTATGCTGTAATGTCTATTGTCTGTACAAGACCCCTCTGAAATGTAAAGTGCTGCGGAATATGTCGGCGCTATAAAAATAAAATTATTATTATTATACCCTGCAGGTGCATCCAGCATTACACAGCCGGCATCTGACTGTAACAGCAAGGACTGGAGATCGCTCTCATCACTGCTTTTTACCCATGTAAACATTACTGTCAATCATTGACAGCAGCGTTCATGTGATGTGAGAACCCGTGCACTCATGCACCTGCTCCCATCAGCCCCTCCTGAGATTTCGGGGTGGCAATAGGTTGTCACTGCAGCTGGGAGAAAAATTAATTAACGTGAACAAATAACGATATGCAGTGAAAAAAAATTTAAATGCCATATTTGCTTTTTCTTTCTTCACCACATTTCCCCAAAAAATGAAATAAAAACCCAAGAAAACATCATATGCAACTGGGAATGGTGTCCGTACAGATTGTAGCGACATTCAGGCAAGTCCTCACACCACTCCCACGACGTAACACTTAGGATGCTACAAGACACAATCCATTTAAAAAAATTGACACATTTTTTCACAACTTAAAAGTGCATTGCAAATATCGTGTGATCAGAGGGGTCCTCAGACCCCCACACATTGCTCAAAATGCAGCTCTGACGTGCGCTGCTGTTGTAAGCAGCATGGACACAGTGTGTGGACCCACAGGGTCACTATTCACCCTGTACACTGTTCTATGTGTGTGCTGCTTACATGAGTACCCCAGTGTATAGCCATTGGTGGGATCTTTGAACCCAGACCCCCACCAATCATAAGCTATTTGCAGTGCCTATTGTATATTAAACAAAATAATATTATTAGAATACTAAATAAATTGACATACTTTAAAGGAATATATTATTCTTTTCCTGTGGGCCTAAGAACTAACTGGCAGGTAATTGCCAACTACCTGCTTATCCTGCCCAGCGTAGATCTCTTGTGGCAGAGAGCGGTAACAGACGGCTCCAGCCGGCGATTCAGTGGCTTCTGCAGAGAGAAGCCTCCTGTCTATCATCATGACGTTATTAGTGATGTCCCATCAACAGAGCAGCCTGGAAAAAAATGTGAAGCAGCAGAATCACAGGCAGGAGCTGCCTGTGACAGCTCTATGCTGGCACTGGGCAGAACAGGTAGGTGGTCAGCAACAACCTGCCTGTTAGTTCATAGGGCCCATGGAATAAGGCCTAATTCCATAAGATCTCGTGGTATTTATTATTATTTATTATTATTTATTTATATAGCACCATTGGTTCCATGGTGCTGCACATGAGAAGGGGTTACATACAAATTACAGATATCACTTACAGTAAACAAACTAACAATCACAGACTGATACAGAGGGGAGAGAGGACCCTGCCCTTTCAGGCTTACATGCTACAGGATGTGGGGAAGGAGACAGTAGGTTGGTGGGTTGCAGCAGTTCCGGTGTTGGTTGAGGTGATAACACCGGTAGTGGTGAGAGAGAAGGAGGTAGCGGGGTCATTGCAGGCTGTAGGCTTTCTTGAAGAGGTGGGTTTTCAGGATCCGTCTGAAGGATCCAAATGTGGTTGATAGTCGGACTTGTTGGGGCAAAGAATTCCAGAGAATAGGGGCTATTCAAGAGAAGTCTTGGAGGCGGTTGGGTGAGGAGCGAATAAGTGTGGTGGAGAGAAGGAGGTCTTGGGAGGACTGGAGATTACGTGAGGGAAGGTATCGGGAGATTAGTTCAGACACATATGGGGGAGACAGGTTATAGATGGCCTTGTAGGTCAATATTAGTAATTTGAACTGGATACGCTGAGGGAATGGGAGCCAGTGAAGAGATTTGCAGTGGGGAGAGGCGGAGGAGTAGCGAGGAGAGAGATGAATTAGTTGGGCGGCAGAGTTAAGGATGGACTGGAAAGGTGCGAGGGTGTTAGCAGGGAGACCACAGAAAAGGATGTTGCAGTAGTCGAGGCGGGAGATGATGAGGGCATGCACAAGCATTTTAGTAGATTGAGGGTTGAGGAAAGGATGAATTCTGGAAATATTTTTGAGCTGGAGGCGACAGGAGGTAAAAAGAGCTTGGATGTGCGGTTTGAAGGACAGGGCAGAGTCAAAGGTTACTCCGAGGCAGCGGACTTCTGGTACTGGGGAAAGTGTGATGTCATTAATTGTTATAGCTAGGTCGGGTAAGGATGATTGCCGGAGCTTTTTAGTGGTGTTATTGTGCAAGGGTTGTCTGTTGATACGTCACATTCTGCCATGAACGAGAGGGGCAACCGTGACAATAGCTGATGCGAGAGTGGCATTGTAGAAAGCAGTGGCACTGTCTGTGTCATGGAGTGAGGATATTGTTGCTAGTGGTAGAATAGAGTCAGAGAGCGCATGGGTGTCTAGGTGTGCAAGGTTTCTGCGGGGGTGTGCGTGTTGCTGGACATGGGTGCCAGGTATAAGGCCTAATTCCATAAGATCTAGTGGTATAATGTCTAACCTCTAAAAGATCTAGGGATATGAGGCCTAATTCTGTAAGACCTAGTGGTATAAGGCCTAATTCTGTAAGATCTAGTGGTATAAAGTCTAATTCTATAATATCTAGGGATATAAGGCCTAATTCTGTAAGATTTAGTGGTAAAGGCCTAATTCTGTAAGATCTAGAGGTACAAGGCCTAATTCAGTAAGATCTAGTGGTACAAGGCCTAATTCTGTAAGATCTTGAGGTACAAGGCCTAATTATGTAAGCTCTAGTGGTACAAGGTCTAATTCTGTAAGATCTAGTGGTACAAGGCCTAATTATGTACTGTAAGATCTAGTGATACAATGCCTAATAATGTAAGATCTAGTGGTATAAGGCCTAATTCTGTAAAATCTAGTGGTTCAATGCCTAATTCTGTAAGATCTAGTGGTAAAAGGCCTAATTTTGAAAGATCTAGTGGTACAAGGTCTAATTCTGTAAGATCAGGTTGAGTGGAGTCTAGAACTTAGTAATATGTAGAAGCTCCTTGGGGGTATACACTCCTTGGTGGCATACGGCGGCTCCCTGGTAGTTTACGGTGTTACGGCGCTCCTTGGTGGTACATGGTGGCTCCTTGATGATATAAGATGGGTCCCTGGTAGTTAACGGCAGCTCCCTAGTAGTATACAGTTGCTCCTTGGTGGTATACGCCGGAACTCTACTAGTATAAGGCAGCTCCCTGGTAGTATACAGTGGTTCCTTGGTGGTATGTGGCGGGTTCCTGGTAGTATACAGCAGCTGCCTGGTAGCATACAGAAGCTCCCTGGTATTTATCGGTGGCTTTGGTAGTAAACGGTGGCTCCTTGGTAGTGTACGGCGGGTACCTAGTAGTATACGGCACATCTCTCTACAGTATCGGTGTTATCGCCTCACAACAAGGGTGTATAACATGAATATCCCGTCACAGGCAGGTCACCTGGCGGCCATTTTGTACTGTGTGTATTTCACCAGTCAGAAGCAGTAATGATAAACACCATGGCAGCCATGTCAGGTGTTTACACAGCACAAGATGGCTGCCCCGCCTCACGACATGCTGCTCGCAGCACTCACCGGTGGGGGCACACTACATATAATAATAGGTCAAGTAGTGAGCAATGGGGTGGTCTCTTCAAATATAGGCCCACCACATACTAGTCATGGTGGCTGGGCCCCTGCTTATTAGTGCAGGCCAGTGGCTGCCTCCTGTCAGGGTCACACATTTGGGGTGTTGTGGGAGATTTGTCGGTTCAGCAGAGGGGGTATTATATTGTAAGTTCCTCCCTCTTTAGGGAGGAAGAATACATCCTGCGCAGGCGTAGTAGTAAAAATGCTGCGAGGGCGGGGCCATCGGCAATGACGTCAATTACCGCTCCAGTCTCTCTACCACTCAGCAAGCGTTGAGGAAATGACGCCACGATATTCATCCGCCGTGAAAGCACCGTGTTCCTCCGCTCGCCCCTCTTTGTACGCAGTGCGCCTGGTGGCGGGTGTGAGGCGGCGGAGGGAGCCCTGGGTGACACTAAGCTTACGACCGAGGAGAGGAATCCCTGGCGAGGAGGAGGTGAGATGATGGAGCAGATGCGGAGCAGCCGGGAAAGGCACAATGTGGGGTTAGGGCTGCAAGACCAAGGCGAATCAGGCCGAGGTGTAGCCCTCCGCTGCTGCCGCCATGTTGCTCTTGGGGACTATTTTGCAGGGAGGAGCGTGTTTTGGTGGCCCGTAGAGGAAGTGAATGAGGGCCCCTATAGAAACGCATCCTCCTGTACGGACCTGTGCAGCAGAAGCACCTGAGGGGTGGACAGCAACTACCAGCTGGGGGGAGAGAGCAGAGGGAACAATATGCAGCCGGGGGCCAGAAGACCTGATGCACCCAGGACCAAGTGACCAGACGCGCCTCGGCGGAGGCCAGGTGACCAGACGCGCCTCGGCGGAGGCCAGGTGACCAGACGCGCCTCGGCGGAGGCCAGGTGACCAGACGCGCCTCGGCGGAGGCCAGGTGACCAGACGCGCCTCGGCGGAGGCCAGGTGACCAGACGCGCCTCGGCGGAGGCCAGGTGACCAGACGCGCCTCGGCGGAGGCCAGGTGACCAGACGCGCCTCGGCGGAGGCCAGGTGACCAGACGCGCCTCGGCGGAGGCCAGGTGACGAGACGCGCATTCGGCCTCGGTGGAAAGGAAGACTGAGATTTACCCTCTGCTGCAGAGGATAAGTTCATCAGCTTTACCGGCTTCAGAAACCAAAAATTCACTGCCCATTAGGTAAACTGTCCTCATAAATGATGCAAATGCCTCTTCACATCTGTCAAGAGGAGACAGTGTGAAGTGGCCTTTATAGTCAAATTGCTATGTTCTGCAGAGATCGCTAGCCCATCTGCTCTGCACTAAGTGGGACCATCAGTGACTCAGAACAGGCGATGTGACCAACAAGGAGAGGAATGAAGCCTGTGCAATGACACGGCCTCAACCCAATGGTAGGGGTGAAGCCATAGAAGCCAGCAAGCGCTCGACACCTTAGAAATCCTTCATGACTGTTGGAAGACTCCACATGCGACCTGATGAGGCTGCAGAGAAGCCGAGGGGTGTTGTAATTATGTCATCAGAGTAATAAGGGGGCACATGAGGGATCTGAGATGTCACCCTCCCTGTTTGCAAATGTGTTCCTTACTGTCTCGTTTTACTGCTTTCAGTCTGAACCTACAATGTACACGTTCCAATAAGGACAAGGGAAAACCATTACATGAGCGGGGCGTCAGAACTTTCCACCGGTTGTATAACTGGTTTATTGATCTTTTATTTTTCCTCTTTTTCTTTAGATTTGAAGCAAATATCTGAAATCTTCTGGAAACCCACAGACCTTTGATCCGAGGTAATGGAGAATAAGTGAGGGTTGCGGGTGCAGGACTCCAGAAGGAGGTTGAAAATGATCCTGTGGCCCACATTTCTAGATTTGGAAGCCTGATATGTGTATATGTACAGTGCTCAGCATAAATGAGGACACCCCAACAGATTTGTCTGAAAGCCTTTAGTTTACCTTCAGGATGAACATATGCTATGGACACTGTACTCCATTGATTGCAAGCAAGATTATTTTGCAATCAAAAGTAAATTTCCTGACAAATGAAAGTCTTGGGAGAAAAGCTAAAGTTTAGGCGATAATCTTCTAATTAACAAGAATTCGCCCCCGGATCAGTCTTAACCCTTTTCGTACGTTGGGCATAATAGTATGCCCACATCAGACTCCCCCCTGTTTGGTACGGGCTGATTTATACAGCTGACATGGAACCGCGATCCACCTGCGGCTGTTAACTAGTTAAATGCTGCTGTCAATTTCTAACAGCGGCATTTAACTTGCGCTTACCGGAAGCGCGTCCTTTATCCTGCCCATCGGTGACCCTGTCACATGATCGCAGGTCACCGATGAGTCGGTGTCAGAAAAATGTTATTGCCTAAATAACCCAAACACTCATCCAGATCTGCCTGTTGCATCTCCTTGGTTTGTCAATGACATGCTTCACAAACGATTCCCTCCCTCTCTCTGCTCTGTGAGACACTATCCCTCCCCCCTTACCTTCAACACATGGTCATTTTATGACCTTGACTAGTTAAAAGCAGTTCTTCACGCCATGGATTTAAACTATCCTTTGTCTATTCAAGCTCAAATTTAATAACACACAATAATCCTAGAGGCAGGAAACATGTTTTTAGAATCTGTATAATTAAAGCTGCGCCCGACAGCATTTTACGACTTCTAGGGTCACCAGAAACCGTCATGTTTGGTCTTAAATGAAAGATAATTTCATAAGAGAAAATATAATCCCCCTGCCATCACTCTGAGCCCTCCCCCCAGCCAGAGATGTGGAGAGTAGAAGGTTTTTAATAACTCTTCAAAAAGGGGCGTACATTCTGACTCAGCCCCCAGTGAGGTCAGCAGGAGAAAAGCATAAAGTTCAGACGCTCATTTGGTGGGGCTGTCAGATGCCAGGAGTGCCAGCTAAGAAGCTGTGCGGATGGACCATTCTCCGTAGGGAAGGCGCACCTCCCTTTATCAACACGTCATATCGGTGACTGAGATAGAGTAAGTTTCTTATTTTAATCCCTTTTACTTGTAACTGTACATACTGTATTTTGTCTCTTTTTGTAATATATTTTGTAAACACTGCCTATCTTTTTCTGGAGTAGACTTTAACCAAATTTACTAGTTTGTTCTTTTGGCTCTATGATCGAACCAACATGTCCTCCGCTCCAAATCACGCTACCTGAGGGTTGGTGCCTGACCCAATATAGGCTTTAGTATCAAACGAGGAACTGGTGGCAGCAAAGTGTCCTGGTGGTATTGGGAAACCCTGGCAGTGATGGATCGAAGGTTTGTGTGTGTATTTCCTGCCTGAGACTGGTGAGATATACCGCTCTCACTGCAGAGTGCCCGATAGCCAGTACACGACCAGGCAGCCTTTCCGACGACTACTTAACCTAGGTGTCGTTCCTGGACTGACCTGAGGGTAAGGGGGGGGGGGGGCAGAGAGCTGCAAGTTCCTAACCAAAACTGGAAAGTTGGTCAGTTGAAATCCGTGAAAAAATGGAAAAGACGAATCCGTTCCGTTGTGGCTGGCCCAACGTATGCCACCGGACCGTTGATTTGACGGATCCGCTGAAGTCGGAAATTTAAAGGAACTGCAGCCAGAGAGAGAGAATTTTTCCTGCCGCCAGAACGGGATTTGGAGTTAAATTTCTGGAGAGGAAATTCTTCCGGGCATGCTCAGTGTGAAAAAGCAGATCCGTGCAGAGAAAAAAACGTTTCATTGTCCATCCACTCAAGTAAGCAGATGCCAAAATTTTGGCGGATCCATCAAAAAACGGATCCAACGGATGACCATCCGTCAAAATCCGCCGCTAATGCAAGTCAATGGGAAAAAAACGGATCCGCCAAAAAAATGGTGGATTCATTTTTTTTTTTTTTTGCAAAACGGTGGATTTTGACTGATAGAAACAAACGGAAGAGTGAAACATGCCTTAGCTACATCGGGGGTCTCCAAACGCAACATGGCACCTGCCATTGATTCCAGCCAATTTTGCATTCAAAAAGTAAAACGGTGCTCCCTCCCTTCTGAGCCCTGCCGTACGCCCAGTGGCTTTCACCCACATATTGGCGTACTCAGGAGAAATTGCACAACAAATTTTGTGGTCCATTTTCTCCTGTTACCCTTGTAAAAATAAGTTTGGGTCCATAGTAAATTTTTTGTGAAAAAAGTAAAATATTTAATTTTTCCTTCCTTATTGATTTAGTTCTTGTGAAGCACCTGAAAGGTTAATAAACTTCTTGAATGTGGTTTTGAGCACTTTAACGGGGGCAGTTTTTAGAATGGTGTCACTTTGTGGTATTTTCTGTCATATTGACTCCCCCAAACTCACTTCAAATGTGAGGTGGTCCCTAAAAAGGTTTTGTACATTTTCTTGGAAAAATGAGAAATCACTGTTCACCTTTTAACCCTTTTAACTTTCTAACACAAAAAAATTGTTTCCAAATTTGTGCTGATGTAAAGTTGACATGTGGGAAGTGTTATTAACCCCTTTGAGACCTAGCCTTTTTCGTTTTTGCGTTTGTTTTTCGCTCCCCTTCTTCCCAGGGCCATAACTTTTTTTATTTTACCGTAAATATGGCCATACTAGGGCTTTATTTTTGCTGGACAAATTCTACTATTGAACGACACAATTGGTTTTACCATATCGTATTCTCAAAAATGGGGGGGGGGGGAAATTCCAAGTGCGGTGTCATTGCAAAAAAAAGTGCAATTCCACAACAGGTTTTTGTATTTTTTTTTTTTTACAGTGTTCACCGACTGCTAAAACTGACCTGCCATTCTGATTCTCCAGTTCATTACGAGTTCATAGACACCAAACATGTCTAGGTTCTTTTTTAAGTGGTGAATAAAAGTCCAAAGTTTGTTTAAAAAAAAAAAAAAATATTGCGCCATTTTCTGAGACCCGTAGCGTCTCCATCTTTCGATTTTTCGTGATCTCGGGTTGGGTGAGGGCTTATTTTTTGCATGCTGAGCTGCCGTTTTTATTGATACCATTTTGGTGCAGATATAATATTTTGATTGCCCGTTATTGCATTTTAATGCAATGTTGCGGCGACCAAAAAAGTGTAATTCTGTCATTTTGACTTTCTTGCTACGCCGTTTAGCGGCCAGGTTAATCCTCTTTTTTTTTTTTTTTTTTTATTGATCGGGCTATTCTGAACGCAGCTAAACAAAATGTGTATTTTTATTTTTTTTTAATTTTGAATGGGGCAAAAGGGGGCTGATACTTTTTTTTACTATAATATTATTATTTATTTTTTTTTTTTATTAAAACTTTTTTTTTACTTTTGCCATGTTTCAAGTCTCTATGGGAGACTAGAAGGTGCCATAATCTGATCAGTTCTGCTACTTACCAGCGATGATCAGATCACCTGAATGTAGGAGAATGCCTCACTTGCTATGAACACTGATAACCGGGCGGCGCTCACAGCAAGCCGGCAGTGACAACCATAGAGATCTCCAGGGGACCTCTGCTTGACGTGCCAACCCACCGGTGACCCAAGATAATGTGACTGGTCTCCGGTGGGCGGAGACAAGCATGTGTTAAATCATAGAATCGTAGAGTTGGAAGGGACCTCCTGGGGCATATGTCCAACCCCCTGCTCAAAGCAGGATTCGCTAAATCATCCCAGACAGATGTCTGTCAAGCCTCTGTTTAAAGACTACTATTGAAGGAGAACTCACCACCTCTCGTGGCAGCCTGTTCCACTCATTGATCACTCTAACTGTCAAAGTTTTTTTCTAATATCTAATCTGTGTCTCTTCCCATTCAGTTTCATCCCATTGCTTCTAGTCTTTCCTTGTGCAAATGAGAATAAAGATGATCCTTCTACAATGTGACAGCCCTTGAGATATTTGTAGACAGCTATTAAGTCTCCTCTCAGTCTTCTCTTCTGCAAGCTAAATATTCCCAAATCCTGTAACCTTTCCTCATAAGACAGGGTTTGCAGACCGGTCACCATTCTGGTTGCTCTTTTCTGAACTTGCTCCAGTTTGATGTCTTTTTTTTAAAATGTGGTGCCCAAAACTGGACACAGTATTTCAGATGAGGTCTGACCAAAGTGGAGTAGAGGGCAATAATGACTTCACGTGATCTAGACTGTATGCTTCTGTTAATACATCGTAGAATTGCATTTGCCTTTTTTGCTGCTGCATCACACTGTTGACTCATATTCAGTCTGTGATCTATTAGTATACCCAAGTCTTTTTCACATGTGCTGTTGCTTAGCCCTATTCCTCCCATTCTGTATATGCTTTTTTCATTTTTATTGCCCAGATGTAGTACTTTGCATTTTTCCCTGTTAAAAACTATTCTGTTAGTTGCTGCCCACTTCTCCAGTTTATTTATATCTTTTTGAATCCTCTCTCTCTCTTCTCTGGTATTAGCTATCCCTCCTAGCTTTGTGTCATCAGCAAATTTAATCAGTTTACCCTCAATTCCTTCATCTAAATCATTGATAAAGATGTTGAACAATACAGGGCCCAGGACAGAGCCCTGTGGTACCCCACTTGAGACATTCTTCCAACTGGATGTGCAGCCATTTACGACCACTCTTTGGGTCCGATCACTAAGCCAGTTATGAATCCACCTACCAGTTGCCTTGTCCATTCCATACTTAGTCATTTTTACAATAAGGATTGTGTGAGATACTTTGTCAAATGCTTTGCTGAAGTCAAGATATACTATACAGCATTTCCCTGATCCACCCAATCAGTGATTCTGTCATAGAATGAAATTAAGTTAGTCTGACATGACTTATTAGTTACAAACCCATGCTGACTCTGTTTAATCACTTCATTCTTATCCAGGTACTTACATACATGTTGTTTAATAATTTGTTCGAAGATCTTTCCTGGTATAGAAGTCAGACTCACCGGCCTATAGTTGCCTGGGTCCACCTTCTTCCCCTTTTTGAAGATAGGAACAACATTTGCTCTTCTCCAGTCTTTTAGGACTTCTCCTGTTCTCCAAGAATTTTCAAAGATTATGGAGAGGGGGTTCAAAAATTTCTTCTGCTATCTCCTTCAGTACTCTGGGATGTAATTCATCTGGACCTGGTGACTTGAATTCATTTAGGTTAGCTAAGTGTTTCCTCACTATTTTTCTGTTTATAGATATCCTGGATTCTTCTATTCCCTTAATGGAACAGTGAAGAACAGTTGATGTTACATTTCCTTTGTGAGAGAAAACAGATGCAAAATAGGAATTTAAAAGTTCGGCTTTCTCATTGTCCTGTCTTACCATTTCATCATTTTCATCCTGTAAAAATCCTATAGCATCTTTGACTTTTCCTTTACTTTTGACATATCCCCAAAATCCTTTATTCTTGCTTTTGATGTCTCTTGCAAGCTTCAATTCATTGTCAGCTTTAATAATCTGATTTGTGCCCTGCAAGTTCTGCAGACAGCATTATATTCTTCTTTAGATATGCCTCCCTGTTGTGAGTTCATTCTCTGGTTCACCAGTTGTGAGTTCCTTCTGGACTCCCTCTGGTGGTGACGGGAGGTGGTGCGGCTGGTCTGATCGGTGGAGATCTGTCACCTGAGAATGAGGATGACGATTGGATCTCAGGATTCTCAGATTGGATTTAAGACAGCCGACGCCCTATTCAGTTGCTGGTGATTCCTTCTGGCTTGTCAGCTCTTGGCTTTCAGGTCTGTTCCAGTCATCTAAAGTTAAGTTTTTCTGCTAATATTCACACTTGATTTTGTTGGTCTATTCAGTTTTTTGTGAGGTCTGCCAGCCCCGGCTGGGGGCTGAGCTGAATTTCCACTCTCATTTATCAGTATTTTGCCAATTGGCTTTTTGTCCCTTACTAGTTCGGTCTCTTTTTGCTCTGTCTCAGAATATTTCAGAGTGCTGATATAGTGGGAGAAGTCTAGTGACTTCAGGGTTAATTTTGCTATCAGAAGTGTTGGACATTATTTTTGTAGGGTTTTTTGCAGGTTGCAGACAGTGTCTTCTCTTTCCTTTCCTGTCTAGTTAGTTAGTTTGGGCCCCATCATTTGCTCAGGATATTTTCCTGCCTGTGTTTGTGCCTTCATCTTGTTTCACCGTCAATACATGTGTGGGGGCTATCTATTCCTTTGGGGTCTGCTCTGGGGCAGTTAGTTTTCCCTTTTCTTGCTTTAGGCTTATGTAGTCCTCCGGCCGTGACGAGGCGTCTAGGTGCATCGTAGGCACGCTCCACGGCTACTGCTAGTTGTGTGGTAAGATCAGGGATCTGCAATCCGCATAGTTACCAACCACTCTGGTTTCCTGTGGCTTAGCTTGTTTTGCTTTTTCCTCCTCAGTGACCCATTCATAACACCTCCCTCTTTCCATTTTATAAACATTTCATTCTTCCTTTTTAGCATGTGCTTAAGTTCTGTGTTCATCCATCCTGGTTTCCTTAAATGCTTCCTATTCTTCCCTCTTTTCGGAATTGTTAACAATTGTGCTTTGAGAATTTCATTTTTCAAGATTTCCCATCCTTCCTGGACATTTTTGTCCTTAAGGATATCCAGCCATTGGATCCCTCCAATTCTCTTTCTGAATCCCTTAAAATCTGTCTTTCTGAAATCTAACCTTGACGTCTGAGTCCTCACAGGTCTTCCTCCTCTAGTTATCTAAAATTCTAAAATAGCATGGTCGCTACCTCCTAGGGTCCCATCCGCTTTTACCTCCTCAACCATTTCCTCCCTGTTCATAAGGATTAGACCCAAGGTAGCAGTTCCCCTTGTTTTCTCCCCTACCTTTTGGAAGATAAAGTCGTCAGCAAGAGAGGATAAGAGTTTCCTTGCCCTGTTAGTTTTGCCTGAGAGAGATTCCCAACAAATGTCAGGATAGCTGAAATCTCCCATGACAACTGTCATATTTCTCTTTCCCCCATGACGGCACCACGGAGAGGGGGGATCCGCCCCATGGGGACAGGAAACCTACAGATAAAAAGGCGGTACCTCTCTCCCGCATCAGTTGGTTTCCTGTCCCCATAGGGAACCTACGGACTCGCCAATCTTCTTTGATGTCGGGGCTGACCAGTCCGGGGGATGACAGCGGGGGTTCCCTGTCCCGGCTGGGGTGGTGACCAGAGGCGCCACCGCCGGAGGTCAGCGGGCTTCCAAGGTGTGCAGGGGGGGAGAGGCGGCAGAATACACTCCAGAAGACCGCCTCTACCTGGATTAGATGGCCGGGTGCATGAGGAGGCCGCAGGAACACACTCCAGGGACAGCGGCGCAGGAAGTATCCGGTGGAGCCGGGGCGCCGCGAAGCATCCCTGGGAGCGGGCCCTATGCCGCCGCCACCAACGCAATGCATCTCTGGGACCAATCTCAGTGCGCACGTGCGGGGGCGGGATCGAATGACGTCGGCGCCGGGTGCAGTGCAATGCATCCCTGGGAGCCTGGAGTGCCAGGTAGGGGTGGCGTGCACCTAGGGAAAGGGGGAAAAAAACCTTCCCCCAAGTGGCAGTGGCCGGAAGGGGAGCGGCCATATTTAAAGAAACCAGCAGACAAAAGACGGCTGCATCTGCTGGGAGCATGAGTGAGCCTCCAGAAGAGCAACCGCAGCTGGATATGTCCTCCCGACAGGGCGGCAGCCGCGGCAATCACCCCAACAGCAGCAACGAGAAGGATCCCAAGGAACAGCCACAGCGACACAGCAGCAGCCGCTCTGAATCCCGTCGCAGCAAAGAGTCCAGTGGGGCAGTGGCCCCAAAAGACAAGATTTCGGCAGATCTGGTGGTCCCTCCAGATCTGGTATCCTTCTTCGGCCTGGTTGATAAGTGGACTACGTGAATGTACAAGCTGTAACTAGGGCCTGTCCTCTTTTAGGGGAAGAAGTGCATGCAGAAGGCCAACCACAAGATTTGCCCACTTTGTAAAGCGCTTCCCACGGGGTGGGTGAAAAGGCTCTGCCAAGCGTGCATTGATCACACAATTTGTAAAGAATCTCCAAGGTTCGCCTCCGACCTTAGGGCCCTAATCAAACACCAGGTAGAAAACACCGTTAAAACCCTCCAGGGAGGAAGTAAAAAGCATAGCAAGGCTAAAACGAGGGACCCCGAATCAGACCTCAGCGATAGGGAGAGCAAACCTTCAACATCAAACTCTGACAGCTCAGCATCCGACTCTTTGTCCTCTGAAGAGGGGGGGTCGCAGCTGTTTCCCTATTGAGGAAACGGATAATTTAGTAAAAGCAGAACCACTATGGGGCTGGTAGACACCAGACCCAAAAGAACTATCCAGGATGCCATGTTCAGCGGGTTGGAACAAAAAAAGAGAAGAGCATTCCCCATGAACAAGAAAATCCAAGCACTAATTCAGAGAGAATGGAAAAGGCCAGAAAAAAGGGCCTCCTGGCTCCAAAAGGGAAATATCCCTTTGAAGACCCAAGCTGCTCATATTGGGAGAAAGCGCCAACGGTAGATGTAGCCATAGCAAAAGCCTAGAAAAAATTCGCTCTGCCGTTTGAGGATATGGGAACATTAAAAGATCCCATGGACAAAAAAGCAGAAACATTCCTAAAAGGTTCATGGGAGGCAGCCTGAGGACTGAAACCCGCCATAGCTGCCACATGCATAGCAAGAGCCTTGATGGTGTGGTTAGATCAGTTGGAGGACCAACTGAAGAACAAAACCTCAAGAAGCGCGATTTTAGACTCCGTCCCATTGATGAGAGTAGCGGCGGCCTTTCTGGCGGATGCATCCGCAGATTCAATCCGACTGACAGCCAGGGCAGCTTCATTTTCGAATGCGGCAAGGAGAGCTCTCTGGCTCAAATGCTGGACGGGGGGACCTGCAGACAAAATCCAAACTTTGCTCTATCCCCTGTGAAGGCGAATTTCTTTTCTGCCCCACATTAGATGATATCCTTGACAAAGCAGGGGATAAAAAGAAGTCTTTCCCCAACCAGTCCAATTTTCCCTTCAAACGTTTTCGGAGCAGGAAATTTTATCCAGAGAAAGCCGCCTAAAAACTCCCAGGATAAGTGGGAGGACAGGAGAGGAAAAGGGAAAGGGTTCATGTTCGGGAAACCAGCGGACCAGAAACAACCCCAATGAAGGTGTCGCCCAGGTAGGAGGAAGATTGGGCCACTTCTTCCCAACCTGGGAAAAGATATCAAACAGTTCCTGGATCTTAAATGTGGTTAAAAACAGGCCTCAAATTAAACTTCCACACCTCACCCAAACCCTCTTTTGTAGTGACCCCCGCAGAGACGGTCAGCGAAAGAGCAAGACGTGGTCCAACAAGAGATTCAGACCCTGGTGGAGAAATCGGTGCTACAAGAGGTCCCCCACCGGGAAAAAGGAGAAGGCTTCTATTCCCCTATCTTCCTAAGAAGGAAGCCAGACGGGACATTCAGGACGATGATAAACCTGAAAAGGTTAAACAAGTGCCTAATAATCCATCCATTCAAAATGGAAACAATAAAATCTGCAGTAAAAATGCTATTTCCAGCCTGTTACATAATGGTACTTGACCTAAAAGACTCGTACCATCACATCCCAATACACACGGACTACCGCAAGTATCTCAGGATAGCAGTCACTATAAGGGGGGAGATAAGGCACTACCAATTCAAGGCTCTCCCATTCGGGCTGGCCATCGCTCCGAGAGTCTTCACAAAAATCGTAGCGGAAGTCATGGCACATTTAAGGGAACAGGACATGCTTATAGTCCCATACTTGGATGACTTTCTAGTGATAGACCACTCCCCTTCTCACTGCAGGGATCAGCTGAACAGGACTATGGAGGCACTGACCAGCCTAGGTTGGCTGCTAAATCTGCCAAAACCTCGGATGGTTCCGAGCCAAGTACAAGAGTACCTGGGCATTACCATAGACTCGCTCAGACAAGAGTGCTGTCTCCCAGAAGGGAAAGTGATACACATGAAACAGATAGCGACAGGGGCAAAAACTCACACAGCGACAACTGAGTAAGGCCATGTCCCTGCTCGGCTCAATGACAGCCTGCATCCGGGCTGTGCAGTGGGCCCAAGCCCACACAAGGAATCTCCAGTGGGAGATACTGGCCGCAGAGGTTTCTCTTCAAGGAGATTTAGAAGGGCGATTAGACATCTCACCCGAAACAGCTCTCACTGCAGTGGTGGACAGAGCCATCCAACCAATCCCGGGGGGTGCCTTGGGTATTACCGATATCTCGAGTCCTTACCACAGATGCAAGCCCCAGGGGGTGGGGGGCTCACTTAGACAACCAGGCAGCACAAGGGGTCTGGACGGAGGGCGAAGAAGCAGCCTCCTCAAACATGATGGAGCTCTTAGAGGTAAAACTCGCCCTCCTGTATTTTCTGGGCTCCCTCAGGTCCCACCACGTAAGGGTGTTTTTGGACAACCGCACAGTAGTTGCTTACTTGAACCATCAGGGGGGTACAAGATCCCGCGCCCTAAGGGAAGTGACCAAATCAATCTTCCAGTTGGCAGAAGAAAATCTCAGCTCACTACACATAAAAGGGGCAGACAATGTAACGGCAGACTTCCTAAGTCGCACACAGCTAAGACAGGGGGAATGGGAGTTGAATCAGGAAATTTTTACTCAGATCACGAAGCTATGGGGGAAACCCAACATAGATCTATTCGCCAACAGGACAAACCGGAAGGTGAGAACCTTTTGCTCCATAGACCCCTCCGGGAACCCGGTAGCCCTGGATGCCCTCATGATCCCCTGGCACTTCCCCCTTGCTTATGCGTTTCCACCAATAGCCTTAATTCCATCAGTTCTGAGGAAGATTCGGGAGGACAAAGCAAGGGTAATACTAATAGCCCCCTTCTGGCCGAGAAGGACGTGGTTCTCGTGGTTGAGGAGAATGCCCTTCTCTGACCCTTGGGTTCTGGATATCCCGAACTTACTCTCCCAGGGCCCAGTAATGCACCCTCAGGTGAAGTACCTACATATGACGGCCTGGAATTTGAAAGGGCTCTGTTGAGCAGCAGAGGCTTCTCCAAAAATTTGGTGTCCACTCTCCTATGGAGTAGGAAATCGGTAACCACTAACTGTACGGGAGGATCTGGAGGAAGTTCCTCTCAGTATCAAACACCAGGGCAGGGGGGTGGTACCTCTATCTAAGATCTTGGAGTTCCTGCAGAAGGGCTTAGAGCAAGGGTTAGCTACCAGCATATTGAAAGTTCAGGTGGCGGCCCTAGGGGCCCTTTACAACTATGACTTGGCAGGGAACCGTTGGGTGGCCAGGTTCATTAAGGCAGCTGGTAGATCCAGACCTCTGCCTTCCCTAAACACTCCTCCCTGGGATCTAAACTTGGTCCTCTCAGCCCTGTCCAAACCTTCCTTTGAACCGTTACAAGAGGCCCCACTAAAACTGATATCACTCAAGACCTCCCTCCTGATAGCCCTGACATCGGCCCGTAGAATCAGTGATATCCAGGCCCTGTCAGCCTTCCCTCCGTTTACACAGATCCTAGATGACAGGGTGGTACTTAGAACAGACCCAGCCTACCTGCCGAAGGTAGCATCCCAATTCAACAGAACTCAGGAAATCTCCCTCCCCTCCTTTTGCCCCAATCCCAAAAACGGTGAAGAAGTGTTACACACATTAGATGTGAGAAGATGCCTAATTGAGTACCTAGCGGCCACCAGGGATTGTAGAAAGGATAGGTCTCTTTTTGTTTGCTTCCAGGGACCAAGAAAGGGGCGAAAGGCATATCGAAGGGCATGCTGGCGAGGTGGATAAGAGACGCCATCACCTTGTTGTACTCGTCGCAGGGGGCGGATGTCCCAGACAGAATAACAGGCCATTCTACAAGAGCGGTGTCAACTTCCTGGGCAGAGAGAGCAGGCATCTCCATTGAGCAGATATGTAGAGCCGACACTTGGTCATCTCCCTCAACTTTCTTTAACCACTATCGGCTGGACCTAGCCACCTCCTCAGATTTAACCTTTGATAGAAGGGTGCTGGAGGCAGTGGTCCCCCCCTGATAGTCTCTGCAATTCTCTCCGTGGTGCCGTCATGGGGGAAAGAGAAAATCGTAGTTACTTACCGTTAACGGTATTTCTCTGAGCCCATGATGGCATCCGTATATTCCCTCCCTACACGCGTGGGTGCGCACTTATTGTAAATACAGTTTAGTCAGAAAGTCACGTGGTGTCTCCTCTACGCAGTTTAGTGATTATAGAAATTTCCTTTTTTTTTTCTTAAAGTTGTTGTGTTCGTATTAGGCCGAAGTTCCGTTAATGCTCTGTAAAACAACTGATGAGGAAGAGAGGTACCGCCTTTTTATCTGTAGGTTCCCTGTCCCCATGGGGCGGATCCCCTCTCTCTTTGGTGCCATCATGGGCTCAGAGAAATACCGTTAACGGTAAGTAACTACGCTTTTTTGGAGAACTTGGCCATTTGATGCATAAAGAGTTCATCCATATCTTCAGCTTGTACAGGCGGCCTGTAGTAAATGCCTACAATGGTGTCCTTTCCATTGTCCTTGTAATCTTACCCAAACAGTTTCCACAGAACTCAGTCTCTCTGAAGCTTCAATCTCTGTGCAGATATACGCGTTTCTAACATACAATGTGACACCTCATTTATCAAGTCTGTTTCTTGCAAATAAGTTGTATCCTAGCCTTGTATTCCAATCATGTGTATTGTCCCACCAAGTTTCAGTGATTCCAATGACATCATATTTCTTTTCCTGCGTTAGTAGTTCCAATTCTCCTTGTTTGTTGCCCATGCTTTGTGCATTAGTATAGATACATTTTAGTTTGTGATTGGTTTGTTTCTCTTTCTCCAATATTTTTATTATTTAGATTCTTTTGTCTTTGTTTGTTCTTCCTTTCCACTTCTAATAGCAGAGTTCTCAATAGCATTTATCAGGTAGTATGGGTTTTTCTGGCCTTTTGCTTCCCTTCCCACATTTTTCTGGTTTAAAGCTCTCCTGATGAGTGTAGCAAGGCGACTTCCAAATACATGTTTTCCAGTCTTCGTAAGGTACACCCCATCTCTAGCAAGTAGTCCATCGTGTAGGTAATTCACTCCGTGATCCAGAAATCCAAATCCTTGCTGACGGCACTTTCGACGTAGCCAGTTGTCCACCTGCAGAATCTTATTCCACCTCCTTGATCCATGGCCATCCACTGGGAGGATGGAAGAGAAGACCCCCTCGCTCCCAGTTCTTTCACTTTCTTACCTAAGTTTTCAAAGTCACTGCAGATGGTTTCCAGGTCGTTTCTTGCTGTGTCATTTGTCCCCACATGTATTAGCAGGAATGGGTAGTCATCTGTAGGTCTGAGGAGTCCTGGTATCCTGTCAGACATATCTTCAATTTTTGCACCTGGAAGACAGCACATTTCCCTTGAGGTTATGTCCGGTCTGCAGATAGCGGCCTCTGTTCCTCCGCTGTCAGAGTTTGACAGCGGCATTTAACCCCTTCACACCCGAGCCTGTTTTTGCCTTCGTGACCGGGCCAATTTTTTCAATTCTGACCAGTGTCACTTTATGAGGTCATAACTCTAGAACGCTTCAACGGATCCTACTGATTCTGACATTTTCTCATGACATATTGTACTTCATGATGGTGGTAACATTTTTTAGATATGAGCTGCGCTTATTTGTCAAAAAAATCAAAATTTGGCGAAAATTTAGAAAATTTTGCAATTTTCAAACTTTTAATTTTTATGCCCTTTAAATCAGAGAGTGATATCGCACAAAATAGTTAATAAATAACATTTCCCACATGTCTACTTTACATCTGCACAATTTTGGAAACATATTTTTTTTTTTTTTTTAGGAAGTTATAAGGGTTAAAAGTTGACCAGCGATTTCTCATTTTTACAACAAAATTTGCAACACCATTTTTTTTTTTTAGGGACCACCTCACATTTGAAGTGAGTTTGGGGGGTCAATATGACAGAAAATACCCAAAAGTGACACCATTCTAAAAACTGCACCTCTCAATGTACTCAAAACCACATTCAAGAAGTTTATTAACCCTTCAGGTGCTTCACATGAATGAATGGAATATGGAAGGAAAAAATAAACATTTAACTTTTTTTCACAAACATTTTACTTCAAAACCATTTTTTTTTATTTTCACAAGTGTAAAAAGAGAAAATGAACCACCAAATTTTTTGTGCAATTTCTCCCGAATACGCAGATACCCCGTATGTGGGGCTAAACCACTGTTTGAGCACACGGCAGAGCTCATAACGGAAGGAGCGCCGTTAGACTTTTTCAATGCAGAATTGGCAGGAATTGAGATCGGATGCCATGTCGCATTTGGAGAGCCCCTGATGTACCTAAACAGTGGAAACCCCCCACAAGTGACCCCATTTTGGAAACTAGACCCCTTAACCCCTTCACCCCCAAGGGTGATTT
Source organism: Dendrobates tinctorius (assembly GCF_039654945.1). Classification (NCBI taxonomy): domain Eukaryota; kingdom Metazoa; phylum Chordata; class Amphibia; order Anura; family Dendrobatidae; genus Dendrobates; species Dendrobates tinctorius. Next base: position 12,199,301 of record NW_027361856.1, on the reverse strand, counting down.
GCACGTTCATGACCGGGCCAATTTTTACAATTCTGACCACTGTACCTTTATGAGGTCATAACTCTGGAACGCTTCCATTGATCCCGGTGATTCTGACATTGTTTTCTCGTGACATATTGTACTTCATGTTAGTGGTAAAATTTCATTCAAATAACTTGCGTTTATTTGTGAAAAAAATGGAAATTTGGCAAAAATTTTGAAAATTTCGCAATTTTCCAACTTTGAATTTTTATGCCCTTAGATCACAGAGATACGGCACACAAAAAACTTGATAAGTAACATTTCCCACATGTTTACTTTACATCAGCACAATTTTGGAACCAAAATTTTTTTTTGTTCGGAAGTTATAAGGGTTAAAAGTTGACCAGCGATTTCTCATTTTTACAACACCATTTTATTTTTAGGACCACATCACATTTGAAGCCACTTTGAGGGGTCTATATGATAGAAAATACCCAAAAGTGACACCATTCTAAAAACTGAACCCCTTAAAGTGCTCAAAACCACATTCAAGAAGTTTATTAACCCATTAGGTGCGTCAGGAATTTTTTTGAATATTTAAAAAGAAATGAACATCTAACTTTTTTTCACAAAAAAAATACTTCAGGTTCAATTTTTTTTATTTTACCAAATGTAACAGGAGAAATTGGACTGCAAAAGTTATTGTGCAATTTGTCCTGAGTACGCTGATACCTGATTTGTGGGGGGGAACGACTGTTTCGGCGCATGGCAGAGCTCAGAATGGAAGGAGCGCCGTTTGACTTTTTCAATGCAAAATTGGCTGGAATTCAGATCGGACGCCATGTCACGTTTGGAGAGTCCCTGATGTACCTAAACAGTGGAAACCCCCTACAAGTGACCCCATTTTGGAAACTAGACCCCCCAAGGAACTTATCTAGATATGTGGTGAGAACTTTGAACCCACAAGGGCTTTACAGAAGTTTATAACGTACAGCGGTACAATTAAAAAATCATATTTTTTCCACAAAAATGATCTTTTCACCCCAATTTTTATTTTCCCAAGGGTAACAGGACCCTAAAAGTTATTGTGCAATTTGTCCTGAGTATGCTGATACCCCACATGTGGGGGTAAACCACTATTTGGGCGCATGGCAGAGCTCGGAAGGGAAGCAGCGCCATTTGACGTTTTTGGCTGGAATTGAGATCGGACACCATGTCGCGATTGGAAAACCCCTGATGTACCTAAACAGTGGAAACCCCCCACAAATGACACCATTTTGGAAACTAGACCCCATAAGGAACTTATCTAGATGTGTGGTAAGAACTTTGAACCCCCAAGGGCGTCACAGAAGTTTATAACATAAAGCCGTACAATTAAAAAATCATATTTTTTCCACAAAAATGATCTTTTCACCCTCAATTCTTATTTTCCCAAGGGTAACAGGACCCTAAAAGTTATTGTGCAATTTGTCCTGAGTATGCTGATACCCCACATGTGGGGGTAAACCACTATTTGGGCGCATGGCAGAGCTCGGAAGGGAAGCAGCGCCATTTGACGTTTTTGGCTGGAATTGAGATCGGACACCATGTCGCGATTGGAAAACCCCTGATGTACCTAAACAGTGGAAACCCCCCCACAAATGACACCATTTTGTAAACTAGACCCCCCAAGGAATTTATCTAGATGTGTGGTGAGCACTTTGAACCCCCCAGTGCTTCACAGAAGTTTATAACGCCCGGGCGTGAAAATAAAAAATTCGTATTTTTTCCACAAACATGATCAATTAGTCCCCAATTTTTTCATTTTCCCAAGGGTAACAGGAGAAATTGGACCCCAAAAGTTGTTGTCCAATTTGTCCTGAGTACGCTGACACCCCATATGTGGGAGAAAACTACTGTATGGACACACGTCAGGGCTCGGAAGGGAAGTAGTGACGTTTTGGAATGCAGACTTTGATGGAATGGTCTGCGGGTGTCATGTGCGTTTGGAGAGCCCCTGATGTACCTAAACTATTGAAACTCCCCACAAGTGACCCCATTTTGGACACTAGACCCCCCACGGAACTTATCTAGATGTGTGGTGAGCACTTTGAACCCCCAAGTGCTTCACAGAAGTTTATAACGCTCGGACGTGAAAATAAAAAAATCATTTTTTTCCACAAAAATGATATTTTTGCCCCCAAATTTTTATTTTCCTGAAATTGGACCCCAAAAATTGTTTTGCAATTTGTCCTGAGTAGGCTGATACCCTACATGTGGGGGTAAAACACTGTTTGGGCGCATGGCAGAGCTTGGAAGGGAAGGAGCACCATATGACTTTTTCAACTCCGAATTGGCTGAAATTGAGATCAGACGCAATGTTGCATTTGGGGAGCCCCTGATGTGCCCAAACAGTGGAAACCCCCAATTCTAACTCCAACCCGAACCCCAACACACCCCTAACCCTAATCTCAGCCCTAACCCTAGCCCTAACCCTGGCCCTAACCCTAGCCCTAATGGAAAAATGGAAATAAATACATTTTTTTTATTTTATTATTTTTCCCTAACTAAGGGGGTGATAACGGGGGGTTTGATTTACTATTTGTGGCGGTTTTTATGTTTGGCAGCTGTCGCACGCTAAAAGACGCTTTTTATTGTAAAAATAGTTTTTGCATCACATATTGAGAGCTATAATTTTTCCGTATTTTGACCCACCGAGTCATGTGAGGTCTTATTTTTTGCGAGACGAGTTGACGTTTTTATCGGTACCATTTTCGGGCACGTGACATTTTTTGATCGCTTTTTATTCCGATTTTTGGGACGCAGAATGAACAAAAACCAGCGTTTCATGAATTTCTTTTGGGGGGGGGTGCGTTTACACCGTTCCGCGTGCGGTAAAATTGATAAAGCGGTTTTATTTTTTGGGTCAGTACGGTTACAGCCATTTAGGTCGTTTTTTTATGTTTTGTCGGTTTTATGCAATGAAAACTATTTTATATAAAAATTAATTATTTTTGCATCGCTTTATTCTGCGAGCTATAACTTTTTTATTTTTTCGCAGATGATGCTGTGTGGCGGCTCGTTTTTTGCGGGACAAGATGACGTTTTCAGCGGTACCATGGATATTTATATGCGTCTTTTTGATCGCGCGTTATTACACTTTTTGTTTGGCGGTATGATAATAAATCATTTTCTGCTTCGTTTTTTATTTTTATTTTTTAAGGGGTTCGCTAAAGGGGTTAACTAATGGGACAGTCTTATAGGGCAGGTCGTTACGGACGCGGCGATACCTAATATGTGTACTTTTATTGTTTTTTTTTTTTATTATTTTCAAAAAATGAATTTATTGGGGAATATTTTTTTTTTTTTTTTTTTAATTTATTTTTACATTTTTTTTAAATTTTTTTTTTACTTTATTACATAGTCCCAGGTGGGACATCACTGTCCTGTGACAGATCGCTGATCTGTCACATCACAGATCACTGTGACAGATCAGCGATCTGTCACAGGCAGTGCCGAAGGCTTCCTCATGCCTGCGCTTTGCAGGCACTGAGGAAGCCAACTTCCTCAGGTCCCCGAAGGCCCCCGTCGCCATCTTGGATTCGGGGGCCTGGAGGATAGGAGCCCCCCCGCAGCAGCGCTGCACATTGCGCTGCCGTGGGGGGCTCAGGGAAGCACGGAGGGAGCCCCCTCCCTGCCGATGCTTCCCTTTAACTCCCGATACACCGCGATCATGTTTGATCGCGGTGTGCAAGGGGTTAACGTGTCGGGGGCGGTCCGTGACCGCCCCTGACACATTGTGCTGGGTGTCAGCTGTGATAATCAGCTGACACCCGGCCGCGATCAGCGGCGCTCACCACGTGGGCGCCGCTGATCGCGGTAGACGTACTATCCCGTCCACGGTCATACGGGCCCGGGTACCGTGGACTGGATAGTACGTCGGATGTCAGGAAGGGGTTAAAGAACTTATCTAGATGTGTTGTGAACACTTTGAACCCCCAAGTGCTTCACAGAAGTTTATAACGTAGAGCCATGAAAATAAAAAATCATTTTTTTTTCCACAAAATGACCTTTTAGCCCCCAATTTTTATTTTCACAAGGGTATAACAGGAGAAATTGGACCCCAAAGGTTGTTGTCCAATTTGTCCGGAGTACGCTGGTACCCCATATGTGGGAGAAAACTACTGTTTGGGCACACGGTGGAGCTCGGAAGGGAAGTAGTGACGTTCTGAAATGCAGACTTTGATGGAATGGTCTGCGGGTGTCATGTGCGTTTGCAGAGCCCCTGATGTACCTAAACAGTGGAAATCCCCCACAAGTGACCCCATTTTGGAAACTAGACCCCCCAAGGAACTTATCTAGATGTGTGGTGAGCACTTTGAACCCCCAAGTGTTTCAGTAAAGTTTATAATGTAGAGGTGTGAAAATAAAAAAATCATTTTTTTCCCACAAAAATGATCTTTTAGCCCCCAATTTTTATTTTCACAAGGGTAACAGGAGAAATTGGACCCTAAGAGTTGTTGTCCAATTTGTCCTGAGTACGCTGGTACCCCATATGTGGGAGAAAACTACTGTTTGGGCACACGGTGGGGCTCGGAAGGGAAGTAGTGACGTTCTGAAATGCAGACTTTGATGGAATGGTCTGCGGGCGTCATATTGCATTTACAGAGCCCCTGATGTACCTAAACAGTGGAAACCCCCAATTCTAATTCCAAACCTAACCCCAACACACCCCTAACCCTAATCTCAGCCCTAACCATAACCCTAACCACAAACCTAACACCAACACACCCATAACCTTAATCCCAGCCCTAACCCTAGCCCTAGCCCTAACCTGTGTACCTGCTTTTTTCTTTTTTTTTTCTTTACTTTTTTTTATTTTTGTGACAAAATCGCTGCACTGCGATCTGACTCATAGTAACGCCACTTCTCCTCTGAACTCACACTAACAGATGATCAGAAGAGAAGCAGCGTTACTATGTGACAAGATCGCTGCCTGGCACACAGTAACGTGACTTCTCCTCTGATCTCACAATGACAGATGATCAGAGGTGAAGCAGCGTTACTGTGTGACAAGATCGCTGCCTGACACAGCTGTGCCAGGCAGCGATCTAGTCACACAGTAACGCTGCTTCACCTCTGATCATCTGTCAGTGTTAGATCAGAGGAGAAGCCGCGTTACAATGAGTGAGATCGCCGGGAAACAAGCAGCTTTCCCAGTGATCGCTCGCATTGGCTGCTGTGACGCTGACGTCATCAGGACCTGAACCAATCAGGTCTCGATGACGTCGGGGGTCCCAGCATGCATTGTGCACCGGGATCCCCGCGTTGTAAGGTATGTGGGGGTCCCGGGGGGCACAAAACCGCCGACAGTAGATAAACGTCGGCGCTGCACAAAGCCCAGCAAGCGCCAACGTTTATCTACTGTGGGCGGTCGGGAAGCGGTTAACAGGTTATTAGCCATGGGTGGATCGCGATTCCACCCGGGGCTGTTTCAGGCCAAAACAGCTGACGTGTCCCGGGAAAGATGTGGGCTCGCCGCCAGAGCCCACATTAAAGGGAGTGAAGTGACCTGCGCAATACTAAAATTGCAAAATATTCAACATTTTTGCCAAATTTCCATTTTTCCTAAATAAACACAAGTCATATCAAATAAATTATACCACTAACCTGAAGTACAATGTCACAAAAAAACAGTCTCAGAATCAGTGGGATATGCTGAAACATTCCAGAGTTGTAACCTCATAAAGTGACAGTGGTCAGAATTTTAAAAATTGTCTTGGTCGCTAAGGGGTTAAAGTGACAGTTCTGTGCCGACAGCTGAGAGGTGTGGGGACCCATGCCGTCGCTCCCAGCACCCACAACGCTGTGATCGGTCAATCTGACAGACCGATCATAGCACGATCGGGCAGGAGATGCTGAAATTTCGGCATCTCCCGCACGGTCAGTGCAGGAGCTCAGCGCTGCCATCTTGTCCCTCAAAAAACAAGCCACCATACAGCTCCATAAGTGGAAAAATAAGTTATAGCTCTCAGAATAAAGCAATTCTAAAACAATTATTTTTTCTATAAAAGTTTTTATTGTATATTGCTGTAATCGTAGTGACCTAAAGACTCAAGCCCCCGTTACACACTGCGATATCGCTAGCAATATCGCTGTAAAGTTACCAATTTTGTGACGTTGCAGCGATATTGCTAGCGATATCGCTGCATGTGATACCTCCAACTGGCTCCCCCGCTGGTTATCACTGATCGCGCGAGAAGCTCCTGGACCATGCCTCGTCGGCCACTTCCTGCTGGGCTTCCTGTGGCGCCGACGAGCGACGTGTGGAGCCGGGCGGGAGGACGCAGGATCGCCGCGTCTGACAGGTAAGTAGCGATCCCCGTCCCCAGCGATGTCGCTGGTGAGATCTGCCTATGTGGCAGCTCACTAGCGACCACCTAGCGATGCACCAGCGATCCTGACCGCGTCATATCGCTGGTCGGGATCGCTGGTGCATCGCTAGGTGTAACGGTACCCTCAAGCTGCCTTATCAATTTTACCACACCCGGAACGGAGAGAAAAAAAAAATTCCTGAAGTGCTGGATTTTGTTGATTCTGCCTCCACAAAAATAGATAGCGATCAGAATAGATAGCGATCAAAAAAGTTATGTGCCCGAAAATTGTAACAATAAAAACGTCAGCTCGTCCCGCAAAAATGAAGCCCGCATATGACTGTTGGCCGAAATATGGAAAAATTATAGCTCTCAAAATATGGCGATACCCTAAAAGACGCTTTTTTGCATGTGCTCACGTTGCGGATTTTGATGCGGATCTATCTCTACCTATCCGCAAGCGTTTGTGCTGAACAGTCCGGTATGTGCACATACCCTTAGTATGTGACAGAAGCTAAATATAAAAAAGGATATAAATTTGGTATCACTGTAATCGAGGAACAGCGTAAAAAAATAAAAACAATTCTTCACTTTTTGTGGATTCAAAATCTCAAATGATGCTCCTTCCATTCTGAGCCCTGCCGTGCGCCTAAAGATTGGTCTTCCTCCACACATGGTTTATCGGTGTACTCAGGAGAAATTGCACAACAAATATTGTGGTTTATTTTCTCCTGAAACCCTTCACAAAATAAAAAAATAAAATTGAAGTAAAATTTTTGAAGAAAAAAGTTAATGTTCATTTTTCCCTTCCCCATTGCTTCAATTCTTGTGGAGTACCGAAAGGGTTAATAAACTCCTTGAGTGTGGTTTTGCGCACCTTGAGGGGTGCAGTTTTTAGATGGTGTCACTTTTGGGTATTTTCAGTTGTACTAACCCCCTCCCCCCCAACTCACTTGATGTGGTCCCTAAAAAAAAAAAATATGGTTTTGTAAATTTTGTTGGAAATGAAGAATTGGACAGAGCTGTGGTTGGATTCTTGTTCATTAGTTTTCTAGTCCTGAACTTTACATACCCTTCCATATCTTTACTGTACTGGAACTTGCCGTTCTTTTTCTATGTAGCTGTAGCCCCCTGTCATTGCTGATATGTTGTGTTTTGCAGGAGCCATGGACACAGATTTGTTCATGGAGTGTGAGGAGGAGGAGCTGGAACCGTGGCAGAAGATCAGCGACGTGATCGAGGACTCTGTGGTGGAGGACTACAGCTACCTGGATAAAGCCAACACCGGTAATGCTCCAGTCTACTCTCACTAGACTTTTACATGTGGTGAGCTTATATTGGTGGGTGTCCACGAAGCCTAGACCATAGTGACCGCTAAAAGGCAGTTGGGTGTCTGGCTGATAAGACAAGGGTCTCTAGCCGTTCATTTTACCAATCACTGGGGACTCGGGTGTCAGACCTCCAAAGGACAAAACATTTGACATGCCTTCCTGACTGATGCTGATCTGGGCACATGTTGCCTTGTACAGATGGGAAGATACAGCTGGCCTCTGTGTATTGCCTTGTAGTGGTTACTGCCTCCATGGAGCATCAGAGAATTGCTGCTGTGATGCTACCCCCTCGTTACCGAGTCCAGGGACCTCCAAGTGATTATCTGTAAATATATCACATGTAGAGGGTAGCAGGATTTTGGCATGCCGCCTGATCAGTGCTTTCTTCTCACAGTTTCCATCAACCTTCAGCCGGCCACTGTGTCTGTGCCTGTGGTGCATCAAACCCTGGGCAGTCACTACACAACTGCCACCACCGTGACCAACACCATCAGCCAGAATACTGACCCCACGAAGAAAACCGTAGTCACACTGATCACAAATAACAGCGGTAAGTAGCAGTGCACACTGGCGGCATCACTGCCCTGTAAGAGCCGCCATAAAATCGGTCTTTCTGTTCTAGGCACCGCACCGATGGTACAGCAGAGCCCTCAGCCGCTCATACTCACCCAGAACGCAGCCCCGGGCCTAGGCACCATGGTTACTCAGCCTGTGCTTCGTCCCATGCAAGTGATGCAGAATGCCAACCATGCCACCACCAACTCCATGGCAGCTCAGCCCATCTTCATAACAGCACAGGTAGGAGCAGCTAGCGACCTAGTTCCCACCCATGCTCCTCTCTGAAGGAATTACTTTCTAAGGGGATGATAGGATGATAATCCTCCATGTCAAAATGACTGTATTCCTTGTTATAGGGCTTTCCTGTAAGAAACGTCAGGCCGGTCCAAAACACTGTGAACGCAATGAATCAGGTGGGCATCGTGTTGAATGTCCAGCAAGGCCAGACGGTCCGGCCGATCACCATTGTTCCAGGTAAGTCAGATCTTTGCTAAGTCTCCAGTATCTGCTGCATGTCCTGAGTTTTCTCTCCCTCTCTCCAGCAGCGGGCACACAGTTCATGAAGCCAGCAGTAGGTGTTCCACAAGTGTTTTCTCAGGTGACACAGGTCCGGCCGGCGACCACTGTCTCCGTGCGTCCTGCCACAAACACCTTCACCACCGTCATCCCTGCCACCCTGACCATACGCAGCACGGTGCCACAGTCGCAGAACCAGGTGAACAAACCCATCTCCAGCACCTCCACCACATCTGCACCCAGTCAGCAGCCTCTCCGACAAATCACCGTGCAGCAGCCAACCCAGGCATTGGCTATCTCCCAGAACCAGAACAACCCCAAGCTGGGTGAGTACTTGCCAGGGATTTGGCACCACCACTAGGTGCAGGACGTGCGTTTTTGTGATACTGGAGCCCGAGCAGTAAATATCCTCTCTCCGTCATGGCTGATGGGACAGCGGACTGTTCCTCTTCATGCTCCTTGCTTTTGCCCGCCTTTCATTCTCCCATCTGAACTTGCTGTGAGCTTGTGTCCTCCATGTCCGCAGCCTGATGGGTATCGCTTTGTGCTGTCTTTGTGCCTTGCAGTGAATATTTCAAGCCTGGTGACTGTTAAGAGATCTGGAGAAACCACGGATGTGGTGAAGTTTGTGAATGCAGTGAGCGGTAGCCAGACCACCACCCAGAACTCTACGCAGCTCATCCTCTCCAGTACCATTGGCAACAATGGCACAAGCCCAAATGTGGGCACCATACAGGGGGGCGTTCAGTTGGAGTCTCTTGGACTGAAAGGTACCGTTTTCTCCTGGATCATACAGTAGGGTGTGTGTCTGTACTTACACATTCTCAATTACATTTGTCTCCTATGCCCCCCAGCAGCAGCACCCGCTGGAGCCCAGATGGAGAACCCCGACTCTTCCAGGAAGTACTGCCCGAGGTGTCAGACGCCATTCCGGGTTTTGGAAGCTCTTCGGGGCCACATGTGTGTAAGTATCAGATTGATGGTAAATGCTTGTATCCAGGAGGTGACCGGCGCCATCCTTTGCTATGAAATCGCCATGCGATGGTAGTGGGATAAGTCTCTCGTTGTGTCCCTCTCTCTATGTAGTACTGCTGTCCTGACCTTGTGGACTTATCCCAAAAAGGGAAGTCTGACTCTGAGCTGTCCAACCAGCCTAGCCCAGAGAAGTCTGCCAGTGCACCCAGCAGCACAGTGCCCCCAGCTGTCAAGCCCCAGGAGACCCCAGCAGATGACGCCTCGCAGGGCAAGCTCATCATGCTGGTAGACGACTTCTATTATGGCCGAGATGTTGGCCAAACCTATCACATGCAAGGGCTTCCTAAAGTGGCCACCACCTTCCGCTGTATGCACTGCTCGAAGCGGCTGAAGAATAATATCAGGTGAGCGCAGTAATAAAGCCGCAGCTGCCTGTGTGACTTATCTTGTCCTAGTTCTGAAAGTTTCTGCTTTCTTCCAGGTTCATGAATCACATGAGGCACCACGTGGAGCTGGACCAACAGAATGGCGAGGTGGACGGGCACACCACATGCCAGCACTGCTACCGACAGTTCTCCACCCCGTTCCAACTACAGTGTCACCTGGAAAATGTACACAGCTCCTATGAGTCCACTAGTGAGTAACGGGCACTATGCCCAGTTGTAATTGTACCAATTGCATTAGTCCATATGGAGACTAATGTGCCACCCTGGTATTTCCCAGCCACTGACGTCTGCTTGGCATTGGTGTAATCTATTGCCTCCTTGTTTGCAGCAAAGTGTAAGATTTGTGAGTGGGCGTTTGACAGCGAACCGCTCTTCCTGCAACATATGAAAGACACCCACAAGCCCGGGGAGATGCCGTATGTGTGCCAGGTAAGGGCAATGTTGGCATGTGCTCACTCCCAGATGCCTGGCTTTTTCGTGTGAACACCTCTCCTTTTTCAGGTTTGTTCTTACCGCTCCTCAATCTACGCAGAGGTGGACACTCATTTCCGGCTGAATCATGAGGACACGCGGCATTTGCTCTGCGTCTATTGTCTGAAGGTATTTAAAAATGGCAATGCCTTCCAGCAGCACTTCATGCGGCACCAGGTAAGGTTGTGGTTCTGTGCTGTGCCTCATGTCTGCTCGATCAGCTGCTGTGCTGCTCTTACAATGTGAACTTTTACTTTTTTGCGTGATGGTCTCCATCTTCGGCCAAGCAGAAGAGCATCTACCACTGCAATAAATGCCGGCTACAGTTTCTTTTTGCAAAAGACAAGATCGAACACAAGTTACAGCACCACAAAACCTTCCGCAAACCTCGTCAGCTGGAGGGTCTAAAGCCGGGCACAAAGGTGAGATCCACAGTGTACTTAGCGAGTAATGGTCATGAAAGCAGTCAGCCCGTAAAGTGTAAGTGCTCTGCCCACAGGTAACCATTCGCGCCTCACGAGCACCTTCACGGGCGCTTCCATTGTCCTCTGATACCCCCACACTGCCTCTTCCGGACATGATCCCCAGCACTCTCGTTCCACCAGCTGAACCAGAGGAAGCTGAAGACTACACACAACGGTCAGTCACGAGAGGCGCCCACTGGCCTGAAGTAGGAACCTCCTATTTTACTATTTCTCAATATTTAGGGTTATATTCTAAATGTTAATCCAAGGGGAATGACAAGGTGGGGTGTGTTATGTGTTTCACTAGCCATGTGTGTGGCTGGGTGTCCTTATGTCATGTATGCACCTCCTAGGGTTCCAGCGCCGTTGCTTCCAGCTGATTCCTGACCTGCTAAAAGATGGCTAACATTTTGCTTCTTTGACGTTGGTTTCAGGGTCACCATAGGAAAGCAGTCATGCCTGGAGTGCCGCTTTAACATCTCTGATTTCCACAATCACTTCCCCACTTACGTGCACTGTTCTCTCTGCCGCTATGGCACCTGCTGCTCCCGAGCCTATGCCAACCACATGATCAAGTGAGTGGATGATGGTGGTACTAGACGACTATATTATCCTGTTGTTGTTAAGTCCGGCAGAGGGCAACGTTTGCGATAACCTGACTGTCTGTAATTCTTCAGCAACCATGTCCCACGGAAGACTCCAAAATACCAGTCGCTGTTCAAGAGCTGCTTGCCCAGGTGAGTGGTGGGCCAGTAGGGGAATGGAGTGCTGCCCAGTGATGGCTGATTGTGGCTCTTCTCTGCAGTGATGAGATGGTGCTAACCTGCTCCTCCTGCCCTTTTGTCACGAGGATTGGCGACGCCATGGCAAAACATTTGGCTTTCAACCCAACCCACTGCCATGCTTCTGTAGTGTGCACAAGTAAGTGTCCTCCATGTCCTCCGCTAGGAGATGATATCATGATCCCTCTATTGTAACTTCACTGCTTTTTCTCCGCAGGTTCTCCCTCTCCAGACCTTTCATGGTGAGTAGATCTTCTTTATCCTCTGACTATTGTAGCAGTGTCTTGTCTAGTCATTAGTGACAGATGCCGCTCGTGTCGAACTTCTCCTTATTCATATGCCTTTTTTTTTTCCGATGCAGGGTCTTGGGACCTCGGGAGGAGTTAAATGACAGGACCAGTCCACAGTTATTAGAGGAAGGTGAGGTAAAGGATGACCAGGATGTGTCCAACACCCCCAGCCCCAAAGAAAAGGAGCAGAGAATAGATGTGGATGAGCTGGAAGACGGTGAGGTGGAGTCCGGTGAGGCTGGCATAGGCAAGGAGAGTCAGGAGCAGCTCAGTGTGAAGAAGCTTCGCGTGGTGCTGTTTGCCTTGTGCTGCGGCATTCAACAGGCAGCTGAACACTTCTACGACTCTCCAAGACACATCTGCCGCTGGCTGCGGAGGTTCCAGGCTGAGATCCAAGGCAACCTGGCAGAGGGCAAATATCTGGGCACCGAGGAGGAGGAGAAGCTGGCAGAGTGGGTGCTGACCCAGAGAGAGCAGCAACAGCCCGTCAACGAAGAGACTCTCTTCCAGAAGGCCACCAAAATTGGCCGTTCCCTGGAAGGAGGTTTCAAGATCTCCTATGAATGGGCAGTGAAGTTCATGCTTCGGCACAATCTGAGCACACACGACAAAGTTGCAGTGGCCAACCGCCTGCCCAACGAGATGGAGGACAACGCCCAAACATTCATTGGGTTTGTGCAGCGGCAGATACTCAGCCAAGATCTCCCGCTCTCCATGATAGCGGCTGTCGATGAGATTTCACTTTTCCTTGACCAGGACCTCCTACATAGCAAGGACCGGAAAGAGAGCGCGCTGCAGACTGTGGGCACTGGGGAGCCATGGTGTGATATCCTGCTGACCATCTTGGCTGATGGAAGCCTCTTGCCGACACTGGTGTGTTGTCGCGGTATCCTCAAGAGCGCAGCACACGTCCCCGAGTGTGTCAGGCTAGAAACTAGAGAAGATGGATTTACTGACGATGAAGTCATGGGGCTCTGGTCGTCCATTGTGTGGCAGAAACACGTGGATGGGCCAAACAACAAAGGCATGGCAGTTTTGGACTGTTACCGATCACACCTGTCAGACGAGGTCCTGGCGCTGCTCAGCTCCACCTGCACACTGCCGGCCATTGTTCCTGCCGGATGCAGTGCGAAGATACAACCTCTGTACGTGTGTATCCGGAGGGCAGTCACCAACTTCCTGCACAAGAAATGGCAGGAGCAGGCCCGTTGCATGGCGGAGGGAAGCTGCAGCTTGGAAATGCTGCTGCAGCTGGTGGTTCGCTGGCTGACTGAGGTCCTAGATGTAATAAGTGACCACCCTGAACTGGTCCAGCAATCGTTCCTTGTGGCCAGTGTCCTGCCGGGAACTGACGGCACTGCCAACACAAGCAAGCGCAATGCCGAGATGCAAGAAGAGCTGATCGACCTGCTGGAAGGACAGCTGCAACTCAACCTAGACGAACAGGACGAGGATAGCGACAGCCCTGCTGAGGAGTACGCCGACCTTGAGGTACTGCATCAGCTCTTCGAGGGAGATAGTGACCCCGAATCCTTCTATGGCTTTGATGACACCGATCTATAGACCAGGAGACTGATGCCAAGTTCCCCCTTTGTTAACCATTCCACCGTATTTAGGACTTCATGGCATTCTGTTTATGATCATTTTTTCAAGGGTGGGGGGGACCTTTAGTCCTCTTGGTCCAGAGATGCTACCTCTCCTCTAAATGAAGACCCCCCCCCCCCCCCCCCAGGACTTGTAGCTGGGGGAACAGGCACCTCCCTTCCTGTAGTTTGGTTTTCCATTGAAGAGGTTTAGATCCTTACCCAGACAATATATAATAGAGCCAGTAAAGACTGAGTAGGTTCCACCTGACGCTGGTCTCCTTCGTTATGACCTCCGGAGCAGCGCTCCCTCGCGTGCGGTTAGTTTTATTTAGCTTTCTTTGACAGTTTTGGCTCCCCTGGAGTCGGATGGTTCTGGCCCAGTCTCTAGCGTGTACATTACTGGATCCATAGCTTGTATATAGTGAGATGCAGAATACAGGCAGCACCAGGATATTGTGTTTTATTAGGTGAAGATGTGAATTTTTTTATATAATATATATAAAGTATCCTGTATTACACCCTGCTGGTACCAATAAACCATTTTCTGTGAGCGTGCCCTGTACAGATCCTTCATCCAACCCCCAACATGTCACCACACTTACTGCTGTTTTGTATTGTTGATTCCTGTGCCCCTATAATGTACGGGACTCTGCACTGTCTGCCCCCACCGTGCAGAGGAGCCTGGGGGGAGGTGCCGTCACAGCAGGGTCACCCTTACAAGACAAACACTAGTGGATGCTGGGGTTAGAGAGCAGGGGTGTAGACCTCTGGATGAGCCCTGGATGGAGGGGGGATCCTAGGTTTTTAATGTTTTCTTTCATTTTATTTCTAATAAAATTGTATAAACTTATATCTTGTCTGTGATGACTTGGTTGTGTCTTCCCCAAACAAAACAAATCGGGTATGGAAGGAAAACTTGGCCACCCCGTTACTCCTCTGGGAAATCCTATGACTTGCAATTGGTTCAATTGTTCATTTTTGGGATAGCACAAATGAGGTCTACTCCACTGTGTCCACATAGGAAGTGAGACACTGCCAGAAAGGAGCCCAAAGTGACTCCCTCAGAATGAGGGGCTCTGTGCGAAACGTGTTCTAGTCCGAGCACAAGTCCTAAACTAGCCGGCAGACGATCAACTATGCAGTACACAAGGCACGGCCTCCATCCGCTGCAACGTGTGGGACACTGCACCACATAGGACATGGCCTCTGTACTGGGCACAGCCTCCATACACTGGACAAACTCCATATGGGGTATAGCCTCCATCCACTGCACAGGAGGCAGTCTTGACATCAGGCTTGCTTTCTCACTAGTTCAGATTCTAGAGCTTTATAATGGAGCAATTTTCAGTCTGGTGTTTCTCAAGTTTCTACCAAATATCAACTTCGGACTGCATCCATGCATTTGGGCTCCATATATGTGGATTGATGAATTTGATCCTACACTATAAACAAGGATCTCTTTCTAGGGACCACTTAGTTCCTACACAAACTCGGACGTGAACGGCAACAAAGACTATAATGGATAAGTATTCTACCCGCAAAATGTGAATGAGGACGAAGCAGTGTGGCTTATGGTGTTCCAGACCTACCATGTATGTCCTGGGGGACACTCATCTACAGAGCATGATCCCATCATACATCTAAGGATCTGTACATCACTTGCCGATGGAGGAGCCAAGATGGCATTTGTGTGACCCTGCACCCGTCATCTAATCAGGGCTCATGAGTAGAGTTGAGCGACTTTGGTCGGATCGGGTTTCGTGAAACCCGAATGAAACAAAATTTGATTCGGATGAAACTGGTCCGACTAGGGCAAAAAAAAAAAAGTCAGTTTCGTCTGAAACCCGACCCCAATGCAAGTCAATGGGAAATAAAAGTTGGCATTGAGCGGATGACATTCATCCACTCAATGCCAACTTTTATTCCCCATTGACTTGCATTGGTGTCGGGTTTTGGACAAAACTCCGACTTTTTTTGCCCTAGTCGGACCAGTTTCATCCGAATAAAATTTTGTTTCATTCGGGTTTCGCGAAACCCAATCCGACCAAAGTCGCTCAACTCATGAGATGTACTGGCAGCTGCTGTAGACCAGGGTTAACGCTCGGGCTGTGAAGGTGAGTTTTACTCCAGCAGTAGTGAGCAAACCACTTTCTTCTGGGGTCCGCAATGGCCCTGGTGTCAGGATGCCAGTTGTGTGATGTCGAATTTACCCCATTAAATACTTAATCTCCTGTCTATCCATTGCATTACAATTGGCAGCTGATCTCCTTTATATGGGATCACCGCATCATTAAAATGTGCTGTTACCACGTCGAGGAGCGGACCCATTCACAGCATTTCGGTCCAGGGCCATGGTACCTGGCAGCTTGACAGGAGGCCTACCACTCTTACTTTATAGCAGGTCCAAACCGAGTCTCATCAGGCACACTTACTACCATTTTTTTGGCCCGTGGCTTAGTAAATCAGGCCCAATGTTTCATCTCTTCACTATCTGCGCATGATGACAGGAGAGCAATGTAGACCCCATTATGAACACAGGCTGGGTATCAGATTTATTTTTCATATATAAAGAAAAAAAAAAAAAAAGCAAGAAGAATCACAGTCTTCAGGAAGCAGCAGCCACGTCTCATTCAAATCCACTGCAAGAAAAGAAGGTGCGATTAGGGTTGTATACAGCTCATTATTCCAGAAGGGGAGGGGCGCATCTCACCTGATCAGATGTGCAATCTCCCAGTTGGTTTCAGATGACAGCGGTCCCTCAATCTCCACTCCTTTCTCTGTGACGGTGGCGATTTCGTACTATAAGGCAAGAGGACGGTGAGTCGTGCACAGCACTCCAAGCTTGGGCAGTGGCCGCTAACGCCAGCAACTTACTCTGTTATAGGACCTGGCATCTCGGTAATACAGCACCTTCATACAGCGCTCTATCAGCTGCCGGGCCTCTTCCCGTGTCAGTGTGGGCTTATTCTCCACCACGTCTCGCATCAACGGCTGCAGAAGGAAGCCATAACTAAGCATGGAAGCCAATCTCCGGCCAACCGCTCACTGCCCGTGATGTCCACATACCTGAGCCAAGTAAGCGCCAAACCCTGTGGCTATTGTGGGGGCTTCATAGGCAACTCCCAATTTGTCTACATAACCCAGGAAACTGTAGAGACAGATAATCAGCTCACTACGCATTGGCTAATAAATGGCAGCCCTTCGTGCTGGCAAATTACAGGCACATGAGGCCTGTGACCCGTGTGAGGCACAGTGCGCAGCCTCCATATACAGGGTAACACCGCCGGCATATATAGTATCTGCACATTACCAGGAAATGAGGGCCAGATCCAGCCTGCGCACCGGTGTACTTGCCTCTCTCCTTTGTAGTACCCCCCCAGCACCACGGTGTTCCACAGAGGATTCATCTTGCTCCTACGGTTGTACATGACACGTGTGAGCCACGAATGGACGGCCTTAGGACTGTAGTTGTGCCCATCACCCACCAGCTCCTCGTCAATCCTGCAATACAGTCATCACATTACGGGAGGTCACTACAGGCCCGATCCCAGACCACACTTCCCCACAATGAGACATCAGACATTCGCACTTACACCATCTGGTCTAGCACCTGCTTCAGGTACTGGTAGTCGGCATAGTCTCCGGATGCCCCCAGCATGGTGCAGGAGTTCACCTTCATTATCCTGGAGATGTTGCGGAATCTGGCCAGCGAGCCATACGAGCCCAACATGTCCGCAGCGATCATCACCCCATTATCAAACTTCACCCCCAGAACTGAGGTCCCTGTCACCATCGGATTCCTGCAGAGACAAGAGCCGTTGTGTCAAACAGATCATGTGTGTCTTCTATAAGCAGTATATACAGATGTGGGAGCAAATATACACCCCATGTATAGAGAATGTTATGAATTATACAGACAGAACAATATACACACACAGGATACATATACAGGGGTTACAGACAGAACTGAACTTACATACAGGGGGTACAGACAGAACTGAACATACACACACAGGAAACACATGGGGTATAGACAGAGCTGAATATACACTCCCTAAAAGAAGTTATGTCGCTTATCCATGTTATGTAAATAAAAGCTTATAACCTGATGTTAATTATACAACCAATGGATGAATTAATTTTTTTGAAAGCTGAAACCCTCCGAAATGTGGGTTAGGTTAAGAAAATAAATTGGCATCAATGCAGAAATATTGATCATTTAATGGACACGGAATGGTCAGATTTTGGCAAGACAAAAGTTTTGTCGCCTGGTCATATAATGCACCCAATCCTAGTTTACATCCTCACCTGTGCTTAGTCAATGATCGGTTAATTAGTGGGTGTGTATAAAAAGAAACCCAGCACCCTAGGCCTTCACTTGAGCTCTGACAACATGCCAAAAATCCACCCTGCGACCAAAGCCTGGATTATCAAGAGGCTGAAGACCAGATCCACTGCAGAGGTGGCTGGCACCTTTAATGTGTCTCAGCGTCAAGTACAAAGAATTAAAAAAAGATTTGAAGAGACTGGAGATGTGTTTGACAAGCCCAGGTCCGGCAGACCCCGCAAGACAACTGCTCAGGAGGAACGTTTGTTGGTTCGAAAATCCAAAGCAAGCCCCTCTTCCACTGCAGCAGAGCTCCAACAGGCCTGGTCTCCTCAAGTCCCTGTGTCAACTAGAACAGTTTGTAGGATTCTGTCTCGAAATGGCCTCCATGGTCGAATCAGTGCTCAGAAGCCAAAACTAAACAAAAGGCAAGTAAAAAACCGTGTGGCATTTGCAAAGTCCCACGGCCTGCTAAACAGATGGATGCTGGAAAAGTGGCAGAAGGTGGATTTCTCTGATGAACCTTCAGTAGAATTACACCACAAATACTGCAGGATACCTACTGGAGCCTGTAAGGATCCAAAATACAGTCAGAAAAAGTTAAATTTGGTGGTGGAAAGATCATGGTCTGGGGTTACATTCAGTATGGAGGTGTGCGAAACATTTGCAAGGTGGAAGGCAATATCAATAGCCTAGAATATCAAGAAGTATTAGCTACCTCATATTCCAAATCATAAAAGCGGTCAAATTGTGCAGCAGGATGGTGCTCCATCTCATACATCCATCTCTACAACAAAGTTCCTCCAGGCAATAAAGATCAAGGTGCTCAAGGACTGGCCAGCCCAGTCACCAGACATGATCATCATTGAACTTGTTTGGGGTAGGATGAAAGAGGAAGTTTGGAAGACAAAACCAAAGACTCTAGATGAATTCTGGGAGGCATGTAAGACTGCAATCTTTGCTATTCCTGATGACTTCATTAATAAATTGTATGAATCACTGTTGAACCGCATGGATGCAGTCCTTCTAGCTCATGGAAGTCACAAAATTTTAAATATGACTCTAATAGCACCACAACTTCATTCACCAATGTTATGCAACATATATTTGTATTTTAAGTTAATTATTTGTTTGAATATCACATTACTTTCTGTGGGCGACAAAACTTGTCTTGCCAAAATCTGACCATTCTGTGTCCATTAAATGATCAATATTTCTGCATTGATTAACGTCAGGTGATAAGCTTTTATTTACATAACATGGATAAGAGACATAACTTCTGCCAGGGAGTGTACACAGGATACATATACAGGGGTTACAGACAGAACCAGACACACACATGGGCTACATATACAGGGGAATTTTATTGGTATATAAAAGATCATACAGACAGGCACAAAGTGAAGCTAGAAGATGGAAAGGTCATTCTAACCACATGTAGGAGGCCCAAGGTAGGCATGTCAGAAGGCAGGTACATAACATTATAATAGTGAATAGTGTTGAGCATTCCGATACCGCAAGTATCGGGTATCGGCCGATACTTGCTGTATCGGAATTCCGATACCGACATCCGATATTTTTTCAATATCGGGCATCGGAATCGGAAGTTCAAAGTTGATTGACAGCCGAAATTACGTCATCATGATGCGCGGTGTGTGCGCATCATGATGCGCCGTCATTTCGGGCCTGCGCCGGCCTGCCGGGGGGCTGTGTGGACTGCCCAGGGTCTGTACCGGCCTGCCGGGGGGGGCTGTTCACCCTGTGGGGGTCTGTACCGGCCTGCCGGGGGGCTGTGCTGATGTCCGGGGGTCTGTGCAGGCATCGTCCGATGGGACTACAAGTCCCATCTGGCGATGCCTGCTACCATGACAGTGATTGACACATTAGCCAATGATGGGACAGTAGTAGTCCCATCATCCGGCTAATGTGTTAAATGTTAAAAAAAAAAAAAATGCTACATGCATGCTACATGCATGCTACATGCATGCTACATGCATGCTACATACATGCTACATGCATGCTACATACATGCTACATGCATGCTACATACATACTACATGCATGCTACATACATACTACATGCATGCTACATACATACTACATGCATGCTACATACATACTACATGCATGCTACATACATACTACATGCATGCTACATACATACTACATGCTACATACATACTACATGCTACATACATACTACATGCATGCTACATACATACTACATGCATGCTACATACATACTACATACATACTACATACATACTACATACATGCTACATACATACTACATGCATGCTACATACATACTACATACATACTACATGCATGCTACATACATACTACATGCATGCTACATACATGCTACATGCATGCTACATGCATGCTACATACATACTACATATATACTACATGCATGCTACATACATACCACATATATACTACATACATACTACATATATACTACATGCTACATACATGCTACATACATACTACATGCATGCTACATACAATACATTCATACAATACATACATAGACATACAGTACATATAACATAGAGTAACATACTTACCAATACTTATCACATTGTTCCCCGAAGCCATTGTCTTTTACGGAATAAATATTAACATAACAAACCACAAAAATACTCACCCATGATCCGAAGCAGTCCACGAGTGTGTCCCACAACGATCTTGGGTAGAGAACTGCAGCATCAGCTGATGCTGCCGCTCTCTACGGGCTGCAGGAATCCAATGACGGGAGGTAGGTATCCTTCCGCACTGTATTACTCCGCCACTGTAAAAAAAAAAAAAAAATAGTCCCTAGTCTCACTTTTGACATTGCTGTGTGAGAAAGTTCCCACGTAGCTTTTGCCATAAAGTGAGACTAGGGACTTTTTTTTTTTTAAGTGGCGGAGGAATACAGTGCGGAAGGATACCTACCTCCCGTCATTGGATTCCTGCAGCCCGTAGAGCGGCAGCATCAGCTGATGCTGCAGTTCTCTACCCAAGATCGTCGTGGGACACACTCGTGGACTGCTTCGGATCATGGGTGAGTATTTTTGTGGTTTATGTTAATATTTATTCCGTAAAAGACAATGGCTTCGGGGAACAATGTGACAAGTATTGGTAAGTATGTTACTCTATGTTATATGTACTGTATGTCTATGTATGTATTGTATGAATGTATTGTATGTAGTATGTATGTAGCATGCATGTAGTATGTATGTAGCATGCATGTAGTATATGTGTAGTGTATATGTGTAGCATGCATGTAGCATGCATGTAGCATGCATGTAGCATGCATGTAGCATGCATGTAGCATGCATGTAGCATGCATGTAGCATGCATGTAGCATGCATGTAGTATGCATGTAGCATGCATGTAGTATGTATGTAGCATGCATGTAGTATGTATGTAGCATGCATGTAGTATGTATGTAGCATGCATGTAGTATGTATGTAGCATGCATGTAGTATGTATGTAGCATGCATGTAGTATGTATGTAGCATGCATGTAGTATGTATGTAGCATGCATGTAGTATGTATGTAGCATGCATGTAGTATGTATGTAGCATGCATGTAGTATGTATGTAGCATGCATGTAGTATGTATGTAGCATGCATGTAGTATGTGTAGTGTATATGTGTAGCATGCATGTAGCATGCATGTAGCATGCATGTATGTAGCATGCATGTATGTAGCATGCATGTATGTAGCATGCATGTATGTAGCATGCATGTATGTAGCATGCATGTATGTAGCATGCATGTATGTAGCATGCATGTAGTATGTATGTAGCATGCATGTAGTATGTATGTAGCATGCATGTAGTATGTATGTAGCATGCATGTAGTATGTATGTAGCATGCATGTAGTATGTATGTAGCATGCATGTAGTATGCATGTAGCATGCATGTAGTATGTATGTAGCATGCATGTAGTATGTATGTAGCATGCATGTAGTATGTATGTAGCATGCATGTAGTATGCATGTAGTATGTATGTAGCATGCATGTAGTATGTATGTAGCATGTATGTAGCATGTAGTATGTATGTAGCATGCATGTAGTATGTATGTAGCATGCATGTAGTATGTATGTAGCATGCATGTAGTATATATGTAGTATATATGTGGTATGTATGTAGCATGTAGTATGTATGTAGCATGCATGTAGTATGTATGTAGTATTTTATTTATTTATTTTTTTTAAACATTAGCCGGATGATGGGACTACTACTGTCCCATCATTGGCTATTGTGTCAATCACTGTCATGGTAGCAGGCATCGCCCGATGGGACTTGTAGTCCCATTGGACGATGCCTGCACAGACCCCCGGACATCAGCACAGCCCCCCGGCAGGCCGGCACAGCCCCCCGGCAGGCCGCACAGCCCACCGGCAGAGACCCCCGGCAGGCCGGCAGACCCGTACAGACCCCCGAGAGGCTGTACAAGGGCACGAAAGGGTTTTTCCAATTCCGATACCGGAAGTCTCAGACTTGAATGGGACTTCCGGTATCGGCATCGGCGATACCGATACTTTTTTTAAAGATCGGCCGATCCATTCCGATCCGATATTTTGAAGTATCGGACGGTATCGCTCAACTCTAATAGTGAACACATCACATTGCTCATACACGCACAATGGCAATAAAGGATACCTGAATTAGGCAAAATTACCAGAGCCAAAGTTAGGCCACATTCATCAAGTAGATAGGTAGCGCTAAACGTGTACCATGTAAGAAAATATATATACAGGTACCTTAAAGGAGCAGAGCTGCCTTCCTACACAGTCCTATCCGCTCCGCGTTTCGGCGTACCTTTATCAAGGGTGCACGTTTAGCGCTACCTATCTACTTGATGAATGTGGCCTAACTTTGGCTCTAGTAATTTTGCCTAATTCAGGTATCCTTTATTGCCATTGTGCGTGTATGAGCAATGTGATATGTGTTCACTATTATAATGTTATGTACCTGCCTTCTGACATACCTACCTTGGGCCTCCTACATATTGTTAGAATGACCTTTCCATCTTCTAGCTTCACTTTGTGCCTGTCTGTATGATCTTTTATATACCAATAAAATTGATTTTATTTGCTATTTGACCCTATGACTGGATTGTCCTCTGTGAGTATATTATTACAGTTGTTCATCTACTGTCCGTACCTGTTGTGGGTGTGTGAGATTGTAATTTGTTCTATCCTACTTTAATTCTCCACTCACTATGTTCATTGGATTTACCTTATACATATACAGGGGGTATAGACAACTGAATATACACAGAGGGAATAGACAGACCTGAACATACACACATAGGATACATATAGACAGATAGCACTACAAGGCAACAGAGTGCAATGGAAGGGTGTGTGCACACCTTGCGGATTCTGGTGCGGTGTACAGTACCCTTTTAATCAATGCAAAATGAAAAACGCTGCGCACGTGCTGTGGAAAATTCTGCGCGTAGTAACAGCGGTTTATTTTCTGCAGCATGTCAATTGTTTTTTGCGGATCCGCAGCAGCGTTTTCCATTCTGGCACATACAAAATCTCTCTCTCTCTAGAAGCACACGAGACAAAGTTTTGCTGCAATCCACACAGCCAAAACGCACTAGAATCCGCAAGCAATGCACAGGAACAATGCACGCGTTTTACCCTGCGGTTTCTGCCAAGAGATGCGGATTATCTGCAGAAAAACCCACAGGCTAATCCGCAACGTGTGCACACACCCTAACAGCAGAGAATGGTACCTCATATACACATACATGGGGTCAAAATTGTTGGTACCCCTCGTTTAACCCCCTTAGTGACAAAGCCAATTTGCTACTTAATGACCGGGCCAATTTTTACAATTCTGACCACTGTCCCTTTATGAGGTAATAACTCTGCAACGCTTCCATGGATCCCGCTGATTCTGTGACTGTTTCTTCGTGCCGGGGGGCTGTGCTGATGTCCGGGGGTCTGTGCAGGCATCGTCCGATGGGACTACAAGTCCCATCTGGCGATGCCTGCTACCATGACAGTGATTGACACATTAGCCAATGATGGGACAGTAGTAGTCCCATCATCCGGCTAATGTGTTAAATGTTAAAAAAAAAAAAAATACTACATGCATGCTACATACATACTACATGCATGCTACATACATACTACATGCATGCTACATACATACTACATGCATGCTACATACATACTACATGCATGCTACATACATACTACATGCATGCTACATGCATGCTACATGCATGCTACATGCATGCTACATGCATACTACATGCATGCTACATGCATACTACATGCTACATACATACTACATACAATACATTCATACAATACATACATAGACATACAGTACATATAACATAGAGTAACATACTTACCAATACTTATCACATTGTTCCCCGAAGCCATTGTCTTTTACGGAATAAATATTAACATAACAAACCACAAAAATACTCACCCATGATCCGAAGCAGTCCACGAGTGTGTCCCACAACGATCTTGGGTAGAGAACTGCAGCATCAGCTGATGCTGCCGCTCTCTACGGGCTGCAGGAATCCAATGACGGGAGGTAGGTATCCTTCCGCACTGTATTACTCCGCCACTGTAAAAAAAAAAAAATAGTCCCTAGTCTCACTTTTGACATTGCTGTGTGAGAAAGTTCCCACGCAGCTTTTGCCATAAAGTGAGACTAGGGACTTTTTTTTTTTTTTAAGTGGCGGAGGAATACAGTGCGGAAGGATACCTACCTCCCGTCATTGGATTCCTGCAGCCCGTAGAGCGGCAGCATCAGCTGATGCTGCAGTTCTCTACCCAAGATCGTCGTGGGACACACTCGTGGACTGCTTCGGATCATGGGTGAGTATTTTTGTGGTTTATGTTAATATTTATTCCGTAAAAGACAATGGCTTCGGGGAACAATGTGACAAGTATTGGTAAGTATGTTACTCTATGTTATATGTACTGTATGTATGTATGTATTGTATGAATGTATTGCATGTAGCATGCATGTAGCATGCATGTAGTATGTATGTAGCATGCATGTAGTATGTATGTAGCATGCATGTAGTATGTATGTAGCATGCATGTAGTATGTATGTAGCATGCATGTAGTATGTATGTAGCATGCATGTAGTATATGTGTAGTGTATATGTGTAGTATGTATGTAGCATGTAGTATGTATGTAGCATGCATGTAGCATGCATGTAGCATGCATGTAGCATGCATGTAGTATGTATGTAGCATGCAGTATATGTGTAGTGTATATGTGTAGCATGCATGTAGCATGCATGTAGCATGCATGTAGCATGCATGTAGCATGCATGTAGCATGCATGTAGTATGCATGTAGTATGTATGTAGCATGCATGTAGCATGCATGTAGTATGTATGTAGCATGCATGTAGTATGTATGTAGCATGCATGTAGTATGTATGTAGCATGCATGTAGTATGTATGTAGCATGCATGTAGTATGTATGTAGCATGCATGTAGTATGTATGTAGCATGCATGTAGTATATATGTAGTATATATGTAGTATATATGTGGTATGTATGTAGCATGTATGTAGTATTTTATTTATTTATTTTTTTTAAACATTAGCCGGATGATGGGACTACTACTGTCCCATCATTGGCTATTGTGTCAATCACTGTCATGGTAGCAGGCATCGCCCGATGGGACTTGTAGTCCCATTGGACGATGCCTGCACAGACCCCCGGACATCAGCACAGCCCCCCGGCAGGCCGGCACAGCCCCCCGGCAGGCCGGTACAGCCCCCCGGCAGGCCGCACAGCCCACCGGCAGAGACCCCCGGCAGGCCGGCAGACCCGTACAGACCCCCGAGAGGCTGTACAAGGGCACGAAAGGGTTTTTCCAATTCCGATACCGGAAGTCTCAGACTTGAATGGGACTTCCGGTATCGGCATCGGCGATACCGATACTTTTTTTTAAAGATCGGCCGATCCATTCCGATCCGATATTTTGAAGTATCGGACGGTATCGCTCAACTCTAATAGTGAACACATCACATTGCTCATACACGCACAATGGCAATAAAGGATACCTGAATTAGGCAAAATTACCAGAGCCAAAGTTAGGCCACATTCATCAAGTAGATAGGTAGCGCTAAACGTGTACCATGTAAGAAAATATATATACAGGTACCTTAAAGGAGCAGAGCTGCCTTCCTACACAGTCCTATCCGCTCCGCGTTTCGGCGTACCTTTATCAAGGGTGCACGTTTAGCGCTACCTATCTACTTGATGAATGTGGCCTAACTTTGGCTCTAGTAATTTTGCCTAATTCAGGTATCCTTTATTGCCATTGTGCGTGTATGAGCAATGTGATATGTGTTCACTATTATAATGTTATGTACCTGCCTTCTGACATACCTACCTTGGGCCTCCTACATATTGTTAGAATGACCTTTCCATCTTCTAGCTTCACTTTGTGCCTGTCTGTATGATCTTTTATATACCAATAAAATTGATTTTATTTGCTATTTGACCCTATGACTGGATTGTCTTCTGTGAGTATATTATTACAGTTGTTCATCTACTGTCCGTACCTGTTGTGGGTGTGTGAGATTGTAATTTGTTCTATCCTACTTTAATTCTCCACTCACTATGTTCATTGGATTTACCTTATACATATACAGGGGGTATAGACAACTGAATATACACAGAGGGAATAGACAGACCTGAACATACACACATACACTCACTGGCCACTTTATTAGGTACACCTGTCCAACTGTGTGTTAAGACTTAATTTCTAATCAGCCAATCACATGGCGGCAACTCAGTGCATTTAGGCATGTAGACATGGTCAAGACAATCTCCTGCAGTTCAAACCGAGCATCAGTATGGGGAAGAAAGGTGATTTGAGTGCCTTTGAACGTGGCATGATTGTTGGTGCCAGAAGGGCTGGTCTGAGAATTTCAGAAACTGCTGATCTACTGGGATTTTCACGCACAACCATCTCTAGGGTTTACAGAGAATGGTCCGAAAAAGAAAAAAAATCCAGTGAGCGGCAGTTCTGTGGCCGGAAATGCCATGTTGATGCCAGAGGTCAGAGGAGAATGGGCAGACTGGTTCGAGCTGATAGAAAGGCAACAGTGACTCAAATTGCCACCCGTTACAACCAAGGTAGGCAGAAGAGCATCTCTGAACGCACAGTGCGTCGAACTTTGAGGCAGATGGGCTACAGCAGCAGAAGACCACACTGGGTACCACTCCTCTCAGCTAAGAACAGGAAACTGAGGCTAAAATTTGCACAAGCTCATCGAAATTGGACAGTAGAAGATTGGAAAAACGTTGCCTGGTCTGATGAGTCTCGATTTCTGCTGCGACATTCGGATGGTAGGGTCAGAATTTGGCGTAAACAACATGAAAGCATGGATCCATCCTGCCTTGTATCAACGGTTCAGGCTGGTGGTGGTGGTGTCATGGTGTGGGGAATTTTTTCTGGGCACTCTTTGGGCCCCTTGGTACCAATTGAGCATCGTTGCAACGCCACAGCCTACCTGAGTATTGTTGCTGACCATGTCCATCCCTTTATGACCACAATGTACCCAACATCTGATGGCTACTTTCAGCAAGATAATGCGCCATGTCATAAAGCTCGAATCATCTCAGATTGGTTTCTTGAACATGACAATGAGTTTACTGTACTCAAATGGCCTCCTCAGTCACCAGATCTCAATCCAATAGAGCATCTTTGGGATGTGGTGGAACGGGAGATTCGCATCAGGGATGTGCAGCCGACAAATCTGCGCCAACTGTGTGATGCCATCATGTCAATATGGTCCAAAATCTCTGAGGAATGCTTCCAGCACCTTGTTGAATCTCTGCCACGAAGAATTGAGGCAGTTCTGAAGGCAAAAGGGGGTCCAACCCCTTACTAGCATGGTGTACCTAATAAAGTGGCCAGTGAGTGTAGGATACATATAGACAGATAGCACTACAAGGCAACAGAGTGCAATGGAAGGGTGTGTGCACACCTTGCGGATTCTGGTGCGGTGTACAGTACCCTTTTAATCAATGCAAAATGAAAAACGCTGCGCACGTGCTGTGGAAAATTCTGCGCGTAGTAACAGCGGTTTATTTTCTGCAGCATGTCAATTGTTTTTTGCGGATCCGCAGCAGCGTTTTCCATTCTGGCACATACAAAATCTCTCTCTCTCTAGAAGCACACGAGACAAAGTTTTGCTGCAATCCACACAGCCAAAACGCACTAGAATCCGCAAGCAATGCACAGGAACAATGCACGCGTTTTACCCTGCGGTTTCTGCCAAGAGATGCGGATTATCTGCAGAAAAACCCACAGGCTAATCCGCAACGTGTGCACACACCCTAACAGCAGAGAATGGTACCTCATATACACATACATGGGGTCAAAATTGTTGGTACCCCTCGTTTAACCCCCTTAGTGACAAAGCCAATTTGCTACTTAATGACCGGGCCAATTTTTACAATTCTGACCACTGTCCCTTTATGAGGTAATAACTCTGCAACGCTTCCATGGATCCCGCTGATTCTGTGACTGTTTCTTCGTGCCGGGGGGCTGTGCTGATGTCCGGGGGTCTGTGCAGGCATCGTCCGATGGGACTACAAGTCCCATCTGGCGATGCCTGCTACCATGACAGTGATTGACACATTAGCCAATGATGGGACAGTAGTAGTCCCATCATCCGGCTAATGTGTTAAATGTTAAAAAAAAAAAAAATACTACATGCATGCTACATACATACTACATACATACTACATGCATGCTACATACATGCTACATACATGCTACATGCATGCTACATGCATGCTACATGCATGCTACATGCATGCTACATGCATGCTACATGCATGCTACATACATGCTACATGCATACTACATGCATACTACATACATACTACATGCATGCTACATACATACTACATACATACTACATGCATGCTACATACATACTACATACATACTACATGCATGCTACATACATACTACATACATACTACATACATACTACATACATACTACATACATACTACATGCATGCTACATACATACTACATACATACTACATGCATGCTACATACATACTACATGCATGCTACATACATACTACATACATACTACATGCATGCTACATACATACTACATACTACATGCATACTACATGCATGCTACATGCATACTACATGCATGCTACATGCTACATACATACCACATATATACTACATGCTACATACATACTACATGCTACATACATACTACATGCATGCTACATACATACTACATACTACATGCATGCTACATACATACTACATACTACATGCATGCTACATACATACTACATGCATGCTACATACATGCTACATGCATGCTACATGCATGCTACATACATACTACATGCATGCTACATGCATGCTACATACATACTACATGCATGCTACATACATACTACATACATGCTACATGCATGCTACATGCATGCTACATGCATGCTACATATATACTACATACATACTACATATATACTACATACATACTACATATATACTACATGCTACATACATGCTACATACATGCTACATGCATGCTACATACATGCTACATGCATGCTACATACATGCTACATACAATACATACATAGACATACAGTACATATAACATAGAGTAACATACTTACCAATACTTATCACATTGTTCCCCGAAGCCATTGTCTTTTACGGAATAAATATTAACATAACAAACCACAAAAATACTCACCCATGATCCGAAGCAGTCCACGAGTGTGTCCCACAACGATCTTGGGTAGAGAACTGCAGCATCAGCTGATGCTGCCGCTCTCTACGGGCTGCAGGAATCCAATGACGGGAGGTAGGTATCCTTCCGCACTGTATTACTCCGCCACTGTAAAAAAAAAAAAAATAGTCCCTAGTCTCACTTTTGACATTGCTGTGTGAGAAAGTTCCCACGCAGCTTTTGCCATAAAGTGAGACTAGGGACTTTTTTTTTTTTTAAGTGGCGGAGGAATACAGTGCGGAAGGATACCTACCTCCCGTCATTGGATTCCTGCAGCCCGTAGAGCGGCAGCATCAGCTGATGCTGCAGTTCTCTACCCAAGATCGTCGTGGGACACACTCGGGGACTGCTTCGGATCATGGGTGAGTATTTTTGTGGTTTATGTTAATATTTATTCCGTAAAAGACAATGGCTTCGGGGAACAATGTGACAAGTATTGGTAAGTATGTTACTCTATGTTATATGTACTGTATGTCTATGTATGTATTGTATGAATGTATTGTATGTAGCATGCATGTAGTATGTATGTAGCATGCATGTAGTATGTATGTAGCATGCATGTAGCATGCATGTAGCATGCATGTAGCATGCATGTAGCATGCATGTAGCATGCATGTAGCATGCATGTAGCATGCATGTAGTATGTATGTAGCATGCATGTAGTATGTATGTAGCATGCATGTAGTATATGTGTAGTGTATATGTGTAGTATGTATGTAGCATGTAGCATGTATGTAGCATGCATGTAGTATGTATGTAGCATGCATGTAGTATGTATGTAGCATGCATGTAGTATGTATGTAGCATGCATGTAGTATGTATGTAGCATGCATGTAGTATGTATGTAGCATGCATGTAGTATGTATGTAGCATGCATATAGTATGTATGTAGCATGCATGTAGCATGCATGTAGCATGCATGTAGTATGTATGTAGCATGCATGTAGTATGTATGTAGCATGCATGTAGTATGTATGTAGCATGCATGTAGTATATGTGTAGTGTATATGTGTAGTATGTATGTAGCATGTAGCATGCATGTAGCATGTAGCATGCATGCATGTAGTATGTAGCATGCATGTAGTATGTATGTAGCATGCATGTAGTATGTATGTAGCATGCATGTAGTATGTATGTAGCATGCATGTAGTATGTATGTAGCATGCATGTAGTATGTATGTAGCATGCATGTAGTATGTATGTAGCATGCATGTAGTATGTATGTAGCATGCATGTAGTATGTATGTAGCATGCATGTAGTATGTATGTAGCATGCATGTAGTATGTATGTAGCATGCATGTAGTATGTATGTAGTATGTATGTAGCATGCATGTAGCATGCATGTAGCATGCATGTAGTATATATGTAGCATGTAGTATGTATGTAGCATGCATGTAGTATGTATGTAGCATGCATGTAGTATGTATGTAGAATGCATGTAGTATGTATGTAGCATGCATGTAGTATGTATGTAGCATGCATGTAGTATGTATGTAGCATGCATGTAGTATGTAGCATGCATGTAGTATATATGTAGTATGTATGTAGCATGTATGTAGCATGCATGTAGCATGTATGTAGCATGCATGTAGTATATATGTAGCATGTATGTAGCATGCATGTAGTATGTATGTAGCATGCATGTAGTATGTATGTAGCATGCATGTAGTATGTATGTAGCATGCATGTAGTATGTATGTAGCATGCATGTAGTATGTATGTAGCATGCATGTAGTATGTATGTAGCATGCATGTAGTATGTATGTAGCATGCATGTAGTATGTATGTAGCATGCATGTAGCATGCATGTAGTATGTATGTAGCATGCATGTAGTATGTATGTAGCATGCATGTAGTATGTATGTAGCATGCATGTAGTATGTATGTAGCATGCATGTAGTATGTATGTAGCATGCATGTAGTATGTATGTAGCATGCATGTAGTATGTATGTAGTATATATGTGGTATGTAGCATGTAGTATGTATGTAGCATGCATGTAGTATGTATGTAGTATTTTATTTTTTTTTTTTTAAACATTAGCCGGATGATGGGACTACTACTGTCCCATCATTGGCTATTGTGTCAATCACTGTCATGGTAGCAGGCATCGCCCGATGGGACTTGTAGACCCCCGGACATCAGCACAGCCCCCCGGCAGGCCGGCACAGCCCCCCGGCAGGCCGGTACAGCCCCCCGGCAGGCCGCACAGCCCACCGGCAGAGACCCCCGGCAGACCCGTACAGACCCCCGAGAGGCTGTACAAGGGCACGAAAGGGTTTTTCCAATTCCGATACCGGAAGTCTCAGACTTGAATGGGACTTCCGGTATCGGCATCGGCGATACCGATACTTTTTTTAAAGATCGGCCGATCCATTCCGATCCGATATTTTGAAGTATCGGACGGTATCGCTCAACTCTAATAGTGAACACATCACATTGCTCATACACGCACAATGGCAATAAAGGATACCTGAATTAGGCAAAATTACCAGAGCCAAAGTTAGGCCACATTCATCAAGTAGATAGGTAGCGCTAAACGTGTACCATGTAAGAAAATATATATACAGGTACCTTAAAGGAGCAGAGCTGCCTTCCTACACAGTCCTATCCGCTCCGCGTTTCGGCGTACCTTTATCAAGGGTGCACGTTTAGCGCTACCTATCTACTTGATGAATGTGGCCTAACTTTGGCTCTAGTAATTTTGCCTAATTCAGGTATCCTTTATTGCCATTGTGCGTGTATGAGCAATGTGATTTGTGTTCACTATTATAATGTTATGTACCTGCCTTCTGACATACCTACCTTGGGCCTCCTACATATTGTTAGAATGACCTTTCCATCTTCTAGCTTCACTTTGTGCCTGTCTGTATGATCTTTTATATACCAATAAAATTGATTTTATTTGCTATTTGACCCTATGACTGGATTGTCCTCTGTGAGTATATTATTACAGTTGTTCATCTACTGTCCGTACCTGTTGTGGGTGTGTGAGATTGTAATTTGTTCTATCCTACTTTAATTCTCCACTCACTATGTTCATTGGATTTACCTTATACATATACAGGGGGTATAGACAACTGAATATACACAGAGGGAATAGACAGACCTGAACATACACACATAGGATACATATAGACAGATAGCACTACAAGGCAACAGAGTGCAATGGAAGGGTGTGTGCACACCTTGCGGATTCTGGTGCGGTGTACAGTACCCTTTTAATCAATGCAAAATGAAAAACGCTGTGCACGTGCTGTGGAAAATTCTGCGCGTAGTAACAGCAGTTTATTTTCTGCAGCATGTCAATTGTTTTTTGCGGATCCGCAGCAGCGTTTTCCATTCTGGCACATACAAAATCTCTCTCTCTCTAGAAGCACACGAGACAAAGTTTTGCTGCAATCCACACAGCCAAAACGCACTAGAATCCGCAAGCAATGCACAGGAACAATGCACGCGTTTTACCCTGCGGTTTCTGCCAAGAGATGCGGATTATCTGCAGAAAAACCCACAGGCTAATCCGCAACGTGTGCACACACCCTAACAGCAGAGAATGGTACCTCATATACACATACATGGGGTCAAAATTGTTGGTACCCCTCGTTTAACCCCCTTAGTGACAAAGCCAATTTGCTACTTAATGACCGGGCCAATTTTTACAATTCTGACCACTGTCCCTTTATGAGGTAATAACTCTGCAACGCTTCCATGGATCCCGCTGATTCTGTGACTGTTTCTTCGTGACATATTTTACTTAATGTTAGTGGTAAAATTTATTCGATATGACTTGCGTTTATTTATAAAAAAAACGGTAATATGGCAAATTTTTAAAATTTCACAATTTTCAAACATTTAATTTTTATCCCCTTAAATCAGAGAGATGTGTCACACAAAAATAGTTGATAAGTAACATTTCCCACATGTCTGTTTTAAATAAGCACAACTTTGGAAACAATTTTTTTTTGTTAGGAAGTTATAAGGGATAAAAGTTAACCAGCGATTTCTCATTTTTAGAACAAAATTTACACCATTTTTTTTTTGGGACCACATCACATTTGAAGTCACTTTGAGGGGTGTACATGACAGAAAATACCCAAAAGTGGCACCATTCTAAAAACTGCACCCCTCAAGGTGCTCAAAACCACATTCAAGAAGTTTATTAACCCTTTACGTGCTTCACAGGAACTGAAGCAATGTGGAAGGAAAAAATAAACATTTAACTTTTTTTCACAAACCTTTTACTTCAGAACCAGTTTTTTTATTTTCAGAAATGTAAAAAGAGAAAATGAACCACAACTTTTGTTGTGCAATTTCTCCTGAATACGCCGATACCCCGTATGTGGGGGGAACCACTGTTTAGACGGACGGAACAGCTCGGAAGGAAAGGAGCGCCATTTGACTTTTTCAATGCAGAATTGGCTGGAATTGAAATCTAACGCCATGTAGCGTTTGGAGAGCACCTGATGTGCCCAAACAGTGGAAACCCCCAATTATAACGCTATTTTAGAAACTAGACCCCCCCCCCAAGGAACTTATCTAGATGTGTGAACACTTTGAATCTCCAAGTACTTCACAGAAGTTTATAACGTAGAGCCGTGAAAATAAAAAAATCATTTTTTTTCCACAAAAAATGATCTTTGAGCCCACAATTTTGTATTTTCCCAAGGGTAGAGACCCCAGAAGCTGTTGTGCAATTTGTCCTGATACCCCATATTTGGGGGGGGACCACTGTTTGGGCACATGGCAGAGCTCGGAAGGGAAGTAGTGACGTTTTGGAATGCAGACTTTGATGGAATGGTCTGCGGGTGTCATGTTGCCTTTGGAGAGCCCCTAATGTACCTAAACAGTACAAACCCCCCACAAGTGACCCCATTTTGGAAACTAGACCCCCCCAAGGAACCTGTCTAGCTGTGTTGTGAGAACTTTGAACACCCAAGTACTTTGCAGAGGTTTATAACATAGGGCTGTGAAAATAAAAAATCTTTTTTTCCACAAAAATGATTTTTTAGCCCCCAATGTTTTATTTTCCCAAGGGTAACAGGAGAAATTAGACCCGAAAAGTTGTTCAATTTGTTCTGAGAACGCCAATACCCCATATGTGGGGGTAAACCAGCACAGCAGAGCATTTCTGTGACCACTGGGGGTTTTCCTGTCATTAAACGAGGGGTACCAACAATTTTGACCATCTCGTGTACAGATAAGGAAACGTGCACACGCGAGGGGGCGCGCACGGCCCGTGTACATATACTGTACTCACTGCATCAGAAGTGAAACTGAAAGTACAGAGAGATGATCATGAGGAGGGTCTGATGAGATGATGGGGGCACAGTGGCCTCTGTGGAGCATTGTCCAGGCCCCTCGTGTTAATGGGGTCCGAGCAGGGACATGCGGGCTCCGGGTACAGAGTTTTGGGGCCCTTCCCCCAATTATACCGGCGCCGCCCTCCATGGCCCCATTACTTACAGCGTGTGTCTGTAGGGCCCCAGCCCCGGAAAGCTGTGCAGTTCTCCCGGCGCCGGTCCTCCGGGGAACAGCCGCATCTCACTGCTCATCATCCTGGCTGCACACAATGACTCTGCGCCTCTGCAGGAAGTAGTGACGTCACTACCGCGCCGCCTGACGTCACTTTCCCGTCGCCATGTAATGACTGCTAACAGGGCGGGGCTCCTGAGTGGTCCGGACCTCGGCTCTGGCAGGCAGTGTGCTGAGGTGACGGGGTGTAATGCCTCCCCACAGCAGAGATCAGTGTGCTGGGATTATGGGGTGGTCAGCACACGGTGACATCACACCTCAGTATGGCGTCTGTGGCCCTGCAACAAGGAATACTGGGAGATTACCTGTCCAAGTAGTGAGGATGGCCAAAGTGTCCAACCACTATTCACCCCAGTACTAGAGCGCAGCGTGTGCACAAGGCCTGATCCAGCACCACCCCGGAATCACAGCAAGGACAGTGGTGGCGAGGAGGGTTACTAGGATGTCACTGGTGGAGAGATGGACATCACTGGTGGAGAGGAGGGTCACTGGTGGAGAGATGGGCGTCACTGGTGGAGTGGAGGGTCACTGGTGGAGAGATGGGCGTCACTGGTGGAGAGGAGGGTTACTGGGATGTCACTGGTGGAGAGATGGACATCACTGGTGGAGAGGAGGGTTACTGGGATGTCACTGGTGAAGAGATGGGCATCACTGGTGGAGAGGAGGGTTACTGGGATGTCACTGGTGGAGAGGAGGGTTACTAGGATGTCACTGGTGGAGAGGAGGGTTACTAGGATGTCACTGGTGGAGAGATGGACACTGGTGGAGAGGAGAGTTACTGAGCTGTCACTGGTGGAGAGGAGGGTTGCTGGGCTGTCACTGGTGGAGAGGAGAGTTACTGGGCTGTCACTGGTGGAGAGATGAGGGTCACTGGTGGAGAGATGGGCGTCACTGGTGGAGAGGAGGGTTACTGGGATGTCACTGGTGGAGAGATGGGCGTCACTGGTGGAGAGGAGGGTTACTGGGATGCCACTGGTGAGATGGGCATCACTGGTGGAGAGGAGAGTTACTGGGATGTCACTGGTGGAGAGATGGGCGTCACTGGTGGAGAGGAGGGTTACTGGGATGTCACTGGTGAAGAGATGGGCATCACTGGTGGAGAGGAGGGTTACTGGGATGTCACTGGTGGAGAGGAGGGTTACTGGGATGTCACTGGTGAAGAGATGGGCATCACTGGTGGAGAGGAGGGTTACTGGGATGTCACTGGTGAAGAGATGGGCATCACTGGTGGAGAGGAGGGTTACTGGGATGTCACTGGTGGAGAGATGGGCATCACTGGTGGAGAGGAGGGTTACTGGGATGTCACTGGTGGAGAGATGGGCGTCACTGGTGGAGAGGAGGGTTACTGGGATGTCACTGGTGAAGAGATGGGCATCACTGGTGGAGAGGAGGGTTACTGGGATGTCACTGGTGAAGAGATGGGCATCACTGGTGGAGAGGAGGGTTACTGGGATGTCACTGGTGGAGAGATGGGCATCACTGGTGGAGAGGAGGGTTACTGGGATGTCACTGGTGGAGAGATGGGCGTCACTGGTGGAGAGGAGGGTTACTGGGATGTCACTGGTGGAGAGATGGGCGTCACTGGTGGAGAGGAGGGTTACTGAGATGTCACTGGTGAAGAGATGGGCATGACTGGTGGAGAGGAGGGTTACTGGGATGTCACTGGTGGAGAGATGGGCGTCACTGGTGGAGAGGAGGGTTACTGGGATGTCACTGGTGAAGAGATGGGCATCACTGGTGGAGAGGAGGGTTACTGGGATGTCACTGGTGGAGAGATGGGCCGTCACTGGTGGAGAGGAGGGTTGCTGGGCTGTCACTGGTGGAGAGGAGAGTTACTGGGCTGTCACTGGTGGAGAGATGAGGGTCACTGGTGGAGAGATGGGCATCACTGGTGGAGAGGTGGGTTACTGGGATGTCACTGGTGGAGAGATGGGCGTCACTGGTGGAGAGGAGGGTTACTGGGATGTCACTGGTGAAGAGATGGGCATCACTGGTGGAGAGGAGGGTTACTGGGATGTCACTGGTGGAGAGGAGGGTTACTGGGATGTCACTGGTGAAGAGATGGGCATCACTGGTGGAGAGGAGGGTTACTGGGATGTCACTGGTGGAGAGATGGGCGTCACTGGTGGAGAGGAGGGTTACTGGGATGTCACTGGTGGAGAGATGGGCGTCACTGGTGGAGAGGAGGGTTACTGGGATGTCACTGGTGAAGAGATGGGCATCACTGGTGGAGAGGAGGGTTACTGGGATGTCACTGGTGGAGAGGAGGGTTACTGGGATGTCACTGGTGAAGAGATGGGCATCACTGGTGGAGAGGAGGGTTACTGGGATGTCACTGGTGGAGAGGAGGGTTACTAGGATGTCACTGGTGGAGAGATGGACACTGGTGGAGAGGAGGGTTACTGGGCTGTCACTGGTGGCGCGGAGGGTTACTGGGCTGTCACTGGTGGAGAGGAGAGTTACTGGGCTGTCACTGGTGGAGAGGAGAGTTACTGGGCTGTCACTGGTGGAGAGGAGGGTTACTGGGCTGTCACTGGTGGAGAGGAGAGTTACTGGGCTGTCACTGGTGGAGAGGAGAGTTACTGGGCTGTCACTGGTGGAGAGGAGGGTTGCTGGGCTGTCACTGGTGGAGAGGAGAGTTACTGGGCTGTCACTGGTGGAGAGATGAGGGTCACTGGTGGAGAGATGGGCGTCACTGGTGGAGAGGAGGGTTACTGGGATGTCACTGGTGGAGAGATGGGCGTCACTGGTGGAGAGGAGGGTTACTGGGATGTCACTGGTGAAGAGATGGGCATCACTGGTGGAGAGGAGGGTTACTGGGATGTCACTGGTGGAGAGATGGGCGTCACTGGTGGAGAGGAGGGTTACTGGGATGTCACTGGTGAAGAGATGGGCATCGCTGGTGGAGAGGAGGGTTACTGGGATGTCACTGGTGGAGAGGAGGGTTACTGGGATGTCACTGGTGAAGAGATGGGCATCACTGGTGGAGAGGAGGGTTACTGGGATGTCACTGGTGGAGAGATGGGCGTCATTGGTGGAGAGGAGGGTTACTGGGATGTCACTGGTGAAGAGATGGGCATCACTGGTGGAGAGGAGGGTTACTGGGATGTCACTGGTGGAGAGATGGGCGTCACTGGTGGAGAGGAGGGTTACTGGGATGTCACTGGTGGAGAGATGGGCGTCACTGGTGGAGAGGAGGGTTACTGGGATGTCACTGGTGAAGAGATGGGCATCACTGGTGGAGAGGAGGGTTACTGGGATGTCACTGGTGGAGAGATGGGCGTCACTGGTGGAGAGGAGGGTTACTGGGATGTCACTGGTGAAGAGATGGGCATCACTGGTGGAGAGGAGGGTTACTGGGATGTCACTGGTGGAGAGATGGGCGTCACTGGTGGAGAGGAGGGTTACTGGGATGTCACTGGTGGAGAGATGGGCGTCACTGGTGGAGAGGAGGGTTACTGGGATGTCACTGGTGAAGAGATGGGCATCACTGGTGGAGAGGAGGGTTACTGGGATGTCACTGGTGGAGAGGAGGGTTGCTGGGATGTCACTGGTGAAGAGATGGGCATCACTGGTGGAGAGGAGGGTTACTGGGATGTCACTGGTGGAGAGGAGGGTTACTAGGATGTCACTGGTGGAGAGATGGACACTGGTGGAGAGGAGGGTTACTGGGCTGTCACTGGTGGAGAGGAGAGTTACTGGGCTGTCACTGGTGGCGAGGAGGGTTACTGGGCTGTCACTGGTGGCGCGGAGGGTTACTGGGCTGTCACTGGTGGGGAGGAGAGTTACTGGGCTGTCACTGGTGGAGAGGAGAGTTACTGGGCTGTCACTGGTGGAGAGGAGGGTTACTGGGCTGTCACTGGTGGAGAGGAGAGTTACTGGGCTGTCACTGGTGGAGAGGAGAGTTACTGGGCTGTCACTGGTGGAGAGGAGGGTTACTGGGCTGTCACTGGTGGAGAGGAGGGTTACTGGGATGTCACTGGTGGAGAGGAGAGTTACTGGGCTGTAACTGGTGGAGAGGAGGGTTACTGGGATGTCACTGGTGGAGAGATGATAATCACTGGTGGAGAGGAGTTACTGGGATGTCACTGGTGAAGGGATGGGAATCACAGGCGGAGAGGATAGTTACTGGGCTGTAACTGGTGGAGAGGAGGTTTACTGGAATGCCACTGGTGGAGAGATGGGAATCACTGGTGGAGAGGAGAGTTACTGGGATGTCACTGGTGGAGAGATGGGAATCACTGGTGGAGAGGAGGGTTTCTGGGATGTCACTGGTGGAGGGATGGGAATCATCATAGGAAAGGAGGGTTACTGGGATGTAACTGGTGGAGGGATGGGAATGACCATAGGAGAGGAGGGTTACTGGGATGTAACTGGTGAAGGGATGGGAATCACTATAGGAGAGGAGGGGAGCTGGGTTGTAACTTGTGGAGAGATAGGAATCACCGGCGGAGAGGCAGGTTACTGGGATGTAACTGGTGGTGAGATGGTAATTACCGGTGGAGAGGAGGGTTACTGGGATGTAACTGGTGGAGAGGAGGGTTGCTGGGCTGTAACTGGTGGAGAGGAGGGTTACTGGGGTGTAACTGGTGGAGAGATGGGAAACGCTGGTGGAGAGGAGGGTTATTGGATTGTAACTGGTGGAGAGATGGGAATCACCAGTGGAGAGGAGGGTTACTGCGGTGTAACTGGTGGAGAGATGGGAATCACTGGCGGAGAGGAGAGTTACTAGGATGTAGCTGGGGGAGAGGAGGGTTACTGGGGTGTAACTGGTGGAGAGATGGGAATCACCAGTGGAGAGCGGGTTACTGGGGTGTAACTGGTGGAGAGATGGGAATCACTGGTGGAGAGGAGGGTTACTGGGCTGTAACTGGTGGAGAGATGGGAAACACTGGTGGAGAGGAGGGTTAACTGGGGTGTAACTGGTGGAGAGAAGGGTTACTGGGCTTTATCTCATTTAGAGAAGTGAGTCACCGGCTTGGATGCTGGTTACTGTTGGAGAGATGGGAGTCACTGGCAGAGAAGTGGGTTACTGAACTGTAACTGGTGGAGTGATGGGAATCACCGGCGGAGAGGCTAGTTACTGGGCTGTAACTGGTGGAGAGATATTACTCTCTGGTGAAGAGGCTGGATACTCGGCCATAACTAGTGGAGGGATGAGAATCACCTGCAGACAGGAGGGTTACTTGAATGTGACTGGTGGAGTGATGGGAATCACCTGCAGACCGGATGGTTACTGAGCTGTAATTGGTGGAGAGATGGGAATCACCTGCAGACATGAGGGTTACTGAGCTGTAACTGATGGAGAGATGGGAATCACCTGCTGAGTTTTGGATTGCTGGGCTATGTGAGGCAGTGACCGGTGTCATATGCGAGGGTTGCTATGTTTCCCCCAGGATGTGTTCAGAAGTGCATTAGATCCACTGGAGTGCCTAGTAGTCACAGCAGGATGCCTGTGAGTCAAAAGGCAGAATAAAAGTAAGCTTGAACCTGGTCAAGTTATTTGACCAAGGAATTTTATTTTTGAAATGGACTGCAGGGAGGTCGTGGGGCCGATCCGTTTCCTCCATCCCGGATCTTACAAGTGGCCCATGGCCACAGAGTCTAGTGAAGAGGAAAAAAACCCTGCACGAGGGTTTTGGGTGTGTCAGTGTTGGTCTTGGAAGCAGACCAAGCAGGAGGATTTGTAGAGCTCTCTCTGTGTGAGGCAACACAGGGCCAAGCGGAGCCAAAGCCTGGCAACCCAGCGTACACGGTGGTGCAGTCGGCCATGGCAACTGGTCGCGGACTGTCTTTGTTTTATCGGCTGCGATCCGAATGATCTGTCTTTCTGTTTTGTAAGTACGCTGTACATTAAACAAGACTTTATTTTGAACTTTCCTGGGTCACTGCCTTCTCACTGCACAGCAAGGGCACTGCTGCACTACATATGGTGGAGAATGCGGGCAGTGTGTATTGAGGCATACCCCAACGCCAGCTGCATGTCTGTCATTAGGCCTGCCATGTTGCAACCCAGGCCTGTGGACAAAATGGAGGACATCCTGAGGCAGCTGGTCCTCACACAGCAACAAACTAATAACCTGTTGCTGCAGCAATTTGCAGCTCTGTGTGAGGCACCTCCAGCACCAACCCCCGAATATCACGAGGTGTGAGACAAGGTCTGCTCCGCTTTGAGGAAACTAAGTCCAAAAGAGACTGGAAGCTTTCCTTACTGTCTATGAGCACACGGCAGAGCGGGAGAATCTGCCAACGTCACAGTGGGCTGAAGTGGCATCGTTCATGACGAGTGACGCGCTAAAGGCCTACTTTGACCTCAGTCGAGAGGACGCCCAGGACTACGCCAAGCTAAAAAGTGAGATCCTTGCCCGCTCGGGGATAATACCTATGTGAGAGTCCATCGGGTGTTTTCATGGACTTTTGTGGAAGCCTAGCCTGCCCGGTCTCAGGTTTATGACTTGCTGCAACTTGTGAAAAGGTAGCTCCAACCTGAGACTTTAACCCCGCTTCAGATAGTGGAGAGGGTGGTGGTCGACCGGCTGGTGAGGGCTCTGCCAGCACCCATACAGCTTTGGGTGGGACAAGGGGCCTGGGCACCCTGGACCAGGTGGTAGGACTGATAGAGGGGTATATGGCCACTCAGGACTTTATACTTGATACTGCTCCGCTTCGGCTATCTTATAAGGCTCAGGAGCCTGAGAAAAGTCCATGACCCTCCACTGGGGCCGAACCAGACCGAGCCTGTACTGAGGTGGTACCCCGAAAGGAGAGTGACAGTAGACCCGTATCCCATAAATTGGCCCCAAGGTTCCCTCGTGGTGCAGCTATTAAGTGTTGGTGTTTCCAAGGGCCCAGACGTGGCTCCCTGCTGCCCCCTCACAGCTGAACCCATGGACTGTGGGTATATTCGCTGTACATCTCTGTATGCCCAGCCAGTCTGCACCGCCACTACCGTCAACGCCAGCAGCGAGCCTCAACTGTGCCAGGTACTTGTCAACGGGTACCAGACGGAGGGTCTCTTGGACTCGGGGAGCTTAGTGACTCTGGTTCAAAGTTCCCTTGTTGCTGGAGACAATCCCAATGGACGTAAAAAGTGGGGGTGGAGTGCATATAAGAGGAGCTCCGAGAGTACCCGACTGCGGAGGTGAATTTTTCCACACCATGTGGGGATGATAAATGTGGTGGCAATGGTAAAAACTCTTCCGTATGGGGCTGTGTTGGGAAGAGACTTGCCCCTGTTTTGGTCCCTATGGGAGACCAGGGTTAACCCTTCCAAGGTACATGTTATTCCGGGCGCAGAGCCCTAAGATCCAGAGTCAGGGATACCTGCCGTAGGAGTCGCCAAGATAGGTTTCCCCTAGAGGTATTGGCAGGAGAGGTCAAGGAGACCCCACCAATTCCCGAACTGAAAGTGTCTCCTGGTAAGTTCGGGACAGCCCAGCTCCAGGACCTTGGCCCAGGCTCGAGAAAGGATGATCGAAATTAATGGGGTAGCTCAGCAACCAGGTGCAGAGACAATTTTTCCCCGCATGGCTATCCACCAAGAGTTGTTATACCAGGTGGATAAAATCCGTGATGAGGTGGTGGAACAACTGATGATATCCCTTTGGGTGGTGCTCAACATGGCTCAGACATGCTAGGAGGGCACTTGAGGGCCAAAAAGACAGGAGTGCATCCTGCAGCGTTTTTTTTGGCCTGGGGTTTACGCGGAGGTCCAGAGGTACTGTGACACGTGTCCGAAGTGCCAACTATCCTCACCCATCGTGCACTTCCGGAGTCCATTGGTGCCTCTTCCCATCATAGAGGTACCGTTTGAGCGGATATCCATGGATCTGGTAGGCCCCATAGTGAAATCCACCCATGGCCATCAACATATTTTGGTCATAGTGGACTATGCCATCTGGTACCCAAAGGCGATACTGCTCCACTACACCTCAGCCAAATTAATAGCCCGTGAGCAATTTGACATGTTCTGACGCCTTGGGATACCAAAAGGAGATCCTTTGCGCCGAACGTCTGTGGAGAAAATCCAATCTACACGAAGATTTCATCCATTTTAAGTTTATGCTTAGAACATACAAAACTGCCCTTCACCTCTCCAAATAAGCCTATTTCAACACCCTCATCACGTCACTATCCAATAACCCTAAACGTCTCTTTGACACTTTTCATTCTCTACTCAACCCAACAGTACAGGCCCCAACCACGGAGCTCCGAGCTGACGATCTGGCCAATTACTTCAAAGAAAAAATTGACCAGATTCGACAGGAAATTATCTCCCAATCACCTCATACCATGCACTGTCCTCCCTCCCCCACTGCATCTAACTCACTCTCTGATTTTGAACCAGTCACAGAAGAAGAAGTAAGCAGGCTCCTTGCATCTTCTCGCCCAACCACTTGCACCAGTGACCCATTTCCATCACATCTGCTCTAGTCCCTTTCCCCTGCTGTCACCCCTCACCTAACTAAAATATTTAACCTCTCTCTCTCTTCTGGTATTTTTTCCTCATCATTTAAGCATGCTATCATACATCCACTACTTAAAAAACCATCCCTCGACCAAAACTGTTCCGCTAACTATAGACCTGTCTCTAATCTTCCCTTCATCTCTAAACTCCTGGAACGCCTGGTCCACTCCCGTCTGATCCGCTATCTCTCTGATAACTCTCTTCTCGACCCTCTCCAATCTGGTTTCCGCTCTTTACACTCTACTGAAACTGCCCTCACTAAAGTCTCTAATGATCTACTAACAGTTAAATCAAATGGTCATTACTCCATGCTAATTCTCTTGGATCTCTCTGCAGCATTCGACACTGTGGATCATCAACTCCTCACTATGCTCCGTTCCATTGGCCTCAAGGACACCGTTCTCTCATGGTTCTCCTCCTATCTCTCCGACCGCTCCTTTACGGTATCTTTTGCCGGTTCCTCCTCCTCTCACCTTCCCCTTACTGTTGGGGTTCCTCAAGGATCGGTTCTAGGCCCCCTCCTCTTCTCCTTGTACACTGCCCCTATTGGTCAAACAATCAGTAGATTTGGTTTCCAGTACCATCTCTATGCTGACGACACCCAATTATACGCTTCTTCTCCTGACATCACGCCAGCCTTTCTAGAAAACACCAGCGATTGTCTAAACGCTGTGTCTAATATCATGTCCTCACTATATCTGAAACTGAACCTGTCAAAGACTGAACTCCT
Source organism: Dendrobates tinctorius (assembly GCF_039654945.1). Lineage (NCBI taxonomy): Eukaryota > Metazoa > Chordata > Amphibia > Anura > Dendrobatidae > Dendrobates > Dendrobates tinctorius. Next base: position 12,154,713 of record NW_027361856.1, on the reverse strand, counting down.
GGTGTTTCCTCCCTCTTCTAATGTACCTATACCCGACATTGCCATTTCTGTGTGTGGTTCCACTATTACTCCCCAGCAACAGGCCCGCTGTCTTGGGGTCATACTTGATTCCGAGCTTTCCTTTGCCCCCCACATTCGATCACTGGCTCCTCTTGTCATCTGCACCTCAAAAACATTTCTAGAATCCGACCTTTTCTTACTTTTGACTCTGCAAAAACTCTTACTGTTTCTCTTATTCACTCTCGTCTCGACTATTGTAATTCTCTTCTAATCGGTCTCCCTCTTACCAAACTCTCCCCTCTCCAATCTGTCTTGAATGCTGCAGCCAGGATCATATTCCTCACCAATCGTTACACCGATGCCTCTACCTTGTGCCAGTCATTAAACTGGCTACCCATCCACTCCAGAATCCAGTACAAACTTATTGCCCTCACCCACAAAGCCCTCCATAGCTCAGCACCACCTTACATCTCCTCCCTTGTTTCAGTATACCACCCTACCCGCACCCTCCGTTCTGCTGATGACCTGAGGTTAGCATCCTCAATAGTCAGAACCTCCCACCCCCGTCTCCAAGACTTTACACGTGCTGCGCCAATTCTTTGGAATGCACTTCCCAGGTCAATACGATTAGTCCCCAATCCCCACAATTTTAAGCGTGCCCTGAAAACGCATTTATTCAGACTGGCCTATCGCCTCAACACATTAACCTAATCTATCCCTGTGTGTGGCACAGCCAAAAGTTTTACCATAACCAGGTTCCCTGCATCATGTTCCCACATGCTTTATGCATCCATCAGCCCTCTGTGTCTGTACTGTTACACACTTAACATTATGGCTGGTCCAAACAATCAGGGCAACTGTTACCACCCACCTTTCGTGTCTCCCTTTTTCCCTCATAGACTGTAAGCTTGCGAGCAGGGCCCTCATTCCTCTTGGTATTTTGTTATAATCTACTGTATGTGATTAATGTTATGCTGTAATGTCTATTGTCTGTACAAATCCCCTCTGAAATGTAAAGTGCTGCGGAATATGTCGGCGCTATAGAAATAAAATTTATTATTATTATTATTATCCTTACAGATCAGGGGACTCTTTATGTCCAAAGTGACTAGGGAGCTATGTAAGCTGCTCCAGATTAAACAGCTACATACGTCGGTGTATCACCCACAGACCGCCGGGTTGGTGGGGAGGTTTAATAAGACCCTCAAAGCCATGCTCAAAAAGGTGGTCACCAAGGATGGGAGGGATTAGGACATGTTATTGCCCTATCTGATGTTCACCATCCGTGAGGTACCACAGGCGTCCACAGGTTTTTCCCCGTTTGAGCTGTTATATGGCAGACATCAAAGGGGACTGCTCGATGTAGCTAAGGAGAGGTGGGAACAGGAGCCCATTCCGCATTGAAGCATAATTGAGCACGTGACAAAGATGCAGGACTGGATTGCGGCAGTATGGCCTATAGTATAAGAACATCTAATGGATGCCCAGACTGCGCAGAGCCGCACGTACAGTAAAAGGGCCATGGTCAGGACCTTTAAAGAAGGGGACCGAGTGTTGGTACTAGTGCCCACCCCAGAAAGTAAGCTCATGGTCAAGTGGCAAGGACCTTATGAGATGGGGTAGTGAATTATAGAGTGTATCAACCTGGAAAAAGGAAACATGAGCAGACTACCATGTAAACCTGCTAAAGGCCTGGAAGGACCAGGAATGTTTGGTCACTGAGGCGACTCTGGTTGTACCAACGGGGTCCCTCTGGCACTGGTCAAGGACACAGCAGGGGGTCAGTTTAAAATAAATTATTCTTTCACCAAACAGCAGCGGCGGGAGCCTCGCGCCCTGGGGCAGCGGAATACGGACGTATTCTCAGAGCTCCCGGGGCGGACTTCTGTGATACAACATGACATTGTCACCGAGCCCCGGGTAAGGGTATGGATGAAACCGTACCGAGTGCCAGAAGCCCGAAGGCAAGCCATCGCTGCCGAGGTGAAGCAAATGCTCCAGCCGAGAGTCCTGAAGTGAGTGGGCCAGCCCCATTGTCCTAATTCCAAAACCAGATGGGTCATTACGCTTCTGTAATGACTTCAGAAGGTTAAATGAGGTGTCAAAATTTGACCTCTATCCCATGCCAAGGGTGGACGAGCCAATTGAGAGACTGGAAAGGCCCAGTACTTCACCATGCTGAATCTCACAAAAGGTTACTGGCATGTCCCCTTAACAGAGTCTGTGAAAGAAAGGACCACTTTTATAACACCAGAGAGTCTCTATCAATATGTCGTCTTGCCTTTTGGGTTATATGGGCTCCGGCCACATTCCAGAGGCTGATGGACATTGTGTTAGCGCCTCATCGGGGTTACATGTCAGCCTACTTGGATGATAAAGTGAAGCAAAAAAATAAAGCGGTCTGTAGGAGCACTAAAGGAGAAGCAGAAACCAGAAAAAAGGGTAAAAAGCAACTTTTATTCTTCCTCCAATACCCACAACGCGTTTCTACGGTCACAGCCGTCTTCCTCAGGTGGAATAAAGGAAGCATCAATTATTACAGCCTTTATAGGTAGCCCTAGTCAGAACAACCCACAATCCTATGCGACCTCCCCTTGATATTGCGCGTTAACCCTTACATCCCCAATAAAAACATTAAAAATAAAAACATTGTAAAAAAACATTTATTAGACAATCATTATACATTTTGCAGGTTACAACATTCATCAGTATTCCATAAAAAATTAGTGATAAACCCTGTCCAAATAAAAAAAACCCTAAAAAAAAAACTTTTAAAAAACTACATATTGCACATAAAAAGGGAAATCAATCATAATCACTAAACCATTAACCCTACCTAGAAACTTTGTCTATAGTGAGATTCAACCCTTCTGGATATATGTACCCAACTTAAACATCCAGTAGCTTTCTCTCCTAATAAGGTTATTAAACCCTCCCTTCACCATGTTCCTTAATATGGTCAATCTTATCTTTCCTGGATCGTTATTGTGACTCCCTGCAAAGTATTGGGACACACTGTGTAATTGGTAACCCGAGCGGATGTTCTGTCTATGCTTATTCAATCTTGCATGTGCTGGTTGGATAGTCTTTCCCACATATTGAAGCCCACAAGGGCATTCTAATAGATTATATATGTGGACTGACAAGTAACCTTGTGCTTGATCTGGAATATCTCATTGGTAGTATTAGAATGAAAATTCCTCGCATTATCCTGAATCACTCCACAACACAAGCATTTGGGTACTTTACATGCAAAACAGCCCCAGCTGCTATTATCATTTTCAGATGGCGTTTTATATTTCCACGTTATGTTGCTTGGTGCTACCAAATTTTTTAAACTTCTATTTTTTCTATAAATAATATTTGGTTTATCGGTAATCATCGGGGCCAAAAGAGGATCTCCTTGTAAGATGAACCAATGTTTCTCCAGCAATTTACGCACAATTGATCTGGAATAACAGAAGGTGGTTATCAAACTCCATTTATTCCTCTCCAGATTTCCCCCCGGTGTCCTATTTTTATCCTCCATTTTTTTAAACACAAATTTTGTGTAAAATTACATGTCCCTCTTATAAGCATCTTTTAAAAGATTTTTTGGGTATCCTTTCTCCACAAACCTCTTCCTGAGTATTCTAGATTCAGTTTGGAAGTCTCGATCAGAAGTGCAATTTTTCTTTATTCTCCAGTATTGGCCATAGGGTACATTCTTCACCCACCCGGGGAGGTGCCCACTGTCAAACCTGAGGTAACTGTTGACATCAACCGGTTTGAAGCGTGTTGCAGTGGACACCATCCCCAGGTCGTCAAGCCGCACCCACAAGTCCAAATATCGAATGGAATCAGTGGAAATGGTAGCCGTAAAGGTTAGTCCCCAATCATTCATATTGAGATTGTTAGCAAATGTTTCTGCCTCTTCAACCGACCCCCTCCATAGGATAAACAAATCATCAATAAACCTTCGGTAAAAGGCCACCCCTTCTTTTTCAAGACTGGGCTGCGCAATGAGGACGGACTCCACCGCACCCATGAATAAATTGGCATAACTGGGTGCGAATCTTGTCCCCATTGCGCAGCCCATTATCTGGCGGTAGAGTTCCCCCTCAAAAGAGAACACATTGTTACTAAGGATGAACAAGATGGCTTTCAGTATAAATTCCCTTTGTTCAACTGGCATGGTAGTATCATTCATTAAGCAGTCATTAACCACTTTAAGCCCTAGTTCATGTGATATATTGTTATAAAGGGCTGAAACATCCAATGTTATCAGAATGCATCCCCTCATAGGGGGTAAATTCCTCAGCTCACTAATAAGTTGCGATGAATCCCGCAAGAAAGATTTTAAGTGTTTTACATATTTCTGTAAGAATAAATCAACGTAGTAAGATAACGTACATGTTACGGGCCCGATATGATGGGCTTACCTGGGGGGTTAATCGGGTCCTTGTGCAATTTGGGTAAAAAATATAAAAAAGGTACTTTATATTGTGCAATATCAAGAAATTTACGTTCTTTTTTGTTAATGATTTCCCTCTCATAGGCTCCCTTAATCAAGTTATAATTCAAAAAAATTTCAATATTTGGATCATCTAATTTCTCATTAAAATCCTCATCTTCCAAAATCCTTCTCCCTTCCTCTATACACCATGCCCTGTCCATTATAACTATCCCCCCTCCCTTATCGACACTACATATGATGATATTTTCATTATCCCTAATAGAGGTAATAGCTTCTCTTTCACCCTTACTTAAATTGCACCTCCTTTTTGGTTGTGAAATTGCCCTAATTTCCTTCAAAACAAGTTGCTGGAATGTCTCAATATGGGACCTCTTATGATGAAGAGGATAAAATTTATCATTGGGATTCCTAACATCAACATGTAGCATGGCTGTTAGCAACCTCCGCTCTCCTGGTCAGTCCATCTCACACCGGCTTCCGGATGTGGTGTTGAGACCGATCCCAGCCGTAAGTGAAGACCAGGGGTCCCGGAGCTTCCCAGCACCGCCCAGCAAACGCAGGTTCTCCCACAAACAACTGCCCTCCAAGCTGCTCCTGCAGCTAATCCTCAAGGCGGAAAAGACAATGTGAAGCAAAAAAAAAAAAGCGGTCTGTAGGAGCGCCAAAGGAGAGGCAGAAAACAGAAAAAAGGGTAAAAAGGAACTTTTATTCTTCCTCCAATACCCACAACGCTTTTTTCTACGGTCACAGCCGTCTTCCTCAGGTGGAATAAAGGAAGCAATTGGGAGCAATACAGTGTTAGAACTTATAACTAATCCCTCAAAAAGCTCAATTACAATGGAAGGGACCCCAGTTTCAGGGGATTTGAGAGGTGAGAACAACGGGGATCCAATGGGTGAATTTGAAGAACCCCATGGTCCTTCAAGTGATGGGGGTTCTAATAATCAGGTTGATACATCTAATTTGATTATAAATAGCTCTTTATCGATTATGCCATTGGTAAGAGAGACAGCAAGGGTGAGTTCGTATGGGGTACATAATGTGATGAATACCCCTTTAGCATTAGAAGAGAGAAAGATGGTTCTAAAGGATTCCAAAGTTACCCAATTTTTTTCGGGTGGCTCCAGGCCGTGGGAGTGGATGTTCTAGAAAAAGGGGATATTCAAATCAGGAGACCACACTGAAGAGATCAAAAACCAGCCCCAGAAGGGATTAGATGTAGTAAAAGAGGGCTGTACTGAAAAGGAATTGGGGATTTATAATCTTTCCAAATACACTCTCACACAGAAGGAGAAATCACTTTTGGGAAAGGGACTCTCCTTTTGCCCCAATGCGGATTTAAATACTTTTTCATTGTATTTGGATCTCAATGAATTTTTCCGGAAACTCACCATACAAAGGCATTTTATATTAGAAGAGAAAAACAAAAGTAGAACCAATATTCAGAAATTACCTAGTATTCAAGATGAATCAGAGCCCATTAAGAACATGCCACATGTTGATGTTAGGAATCCCAATGATTAATTTTATCCTCTTCATCATAAGGGGTCCCATGTTGAGACATTCCAGCAACTTGTTTTGAAGGAAATTAGGGCGATTTCACAACCAGAAAGGAGGTGCAATTTAAGTAAGAATGAAAGAGAAGCTATTACCTCTATTAGGGATAATGAAAATATCGTCAAACGTAGTGCCGATAAGGGAGGGGGGATAGTTATAATGGACAGGGCATGGTATATAGAGGAAGGGAGAAGGATTTTGGAAGATGAGGATTTTTATGAGAACTTAGAAGATGATCCAAATATTGAAATATTTTTGAATTATAACTCTTTGATTAAGGGAGCCTATGAGAGGGAAATCATTAACAAAAAAGAACGTAAATTTCTTGATATTGCACAATGTAAAGTACCTTTTTTATATTTTTTACCCAAATTGCACAAGGACCCGATTAACCCCCCAGGTAGGCCCATCATATCGGGCCCATAACATGTAAGTTATCTTACTACGTTGATTTATTCTTACAGAAATATGTAAAACAGTTAAAATCTTTCTTGTGGGATTCATTGCAACTTATTAGTGAGCTGAGGAATTTACCCCCTATGAGGGGATGCATTCTGATAACATTGGATGCTACAGCCCTTTATAACAATATATCGCATGAACTAGGCCTTAAAGTGGTTAATGACTGCTTAATAAATACTACTATGCCAGTTGAACAAAGGGAATTTATACTGAAAGCCATCTCGTTCATCCTTAGTAACAATGTGTTCTCTTTTGAGGGGGAACTCTACCGCCAGTTAAAGGGCTGCGCAATGGGGACGAGATTCGCACCCAGTTATGCCAATTTATTCATGGGTGCGGTGGAGTCTGTCCTCATTGCGCAGCCCAGTCTTGAAAAAGAAGGGGTGGCCTTTTACCGAAGGTTTATTGATGATTTGTTTATCCTATGGAGGGGGTCGGTTGAAGAGGCAGAAACATTTGCTAACAATCTCAATATGAATGATTGGGGACTAACCTTTACGGCTACCATTTCCACCGATTCCATTCAGTATTTGGACTTGTGGGTGCGGCTTGATGACCTGGGGATGGTGTCCACTGCAACACACTTCAAACCGGTTGATGTCAACAGTTACCTCAGGTTTGACAGTGGGCACCTCCCCGGGTGGGTGAAGGATGTACCCTATGGCCAATACTGGAGAATAAGGAAAAATTGCACCTCTGATCGAGACTTCCAAACTGAATCTAGAATACTCAGGAAGAGGTTTGTGGAGAAAGGATACCCAAAAAATCTTTTAAAAGATGCTTATAAGAGGACATGTAATTTTACACAAAATTTGTGTTTAAAAAAAAAATGGAGGATAAAAATAGGACACCGGGGGGAAATCTGGAGAGGAATAAATGGAGTTTGATAACCACCTTCTGTTATTCGAGATCAATTGTGCGTAAATTGCTGGAGAAACATTGGTTCATCTTACAAGGAGATCCTCTTTGGGCCCCAATGATTCCTGATAAACCAAATATTATTTATAGAAAAAATAGAAGTTTAAAAAATTTGGTAGCACCAAGCAACATAACGCGGAAATATAAAACGCCATCTGAAAATGATAATAGCAGCTGGGGCTGTTTTGCATGTAAAGTACCCAAATGCTTGTGTTGTGGAGTGATTCAGGATAATGCGAGGAATTTTCATTCTAATACTACCAATGAGATATTCCAGATCAAGCACAAGGATACTTGTCAGTCCACATATATAAATTATCTATTAGAATGCCCTTGTGGGCTTCAGTATGTGGGAAGGACTATCCAAACAGCGCATGCAAGATTGAATAAGCTTAGACAGAACGTCCGCTCGGGTTACCAATTACACAGTGTGTCCCAACACTTTGCAGGGAGTCACAATAAGGATCCAGGAAAGATAAGATTGACCATCATTGACCATATTAAGGAACTTGTTGAAGGGAGGTTGAGTAACCTTATTAGGAGAGAAAGCTCCTGGATGTTTAAGTTGGGTACGTTATATCCAGAAGGGTTGAATCTCACTATAGGGAAAGTTTCTAGGTAGGGTTAATGGTTTAGTGATTATGATTGATTTCTCTTTTTATGTGCAATATGTAGTTTTTTAAAAGGAGAGGGGTTTTTTTAGGGGGGGGGGATTTTTTTAGGGTTTTTTGTTATTTGGACAGGGTTTATCATTAGTTTTTTATGGAATATTGATGAATGTTGTAACCTGCAAAATGTAAAATGATTGTCTAACGAATGTTTTTTTACAATGTTTTTTTTTAATATTTTTATTGGGGATGTAAGGGTTAACGCGCAATATCAAGGGGAGGTCGCATAGGATTGTGGGTTGTTCCAACTAGGGCTACATATAAAGGCTGTAATAATTGATGCTTCCTTTATTCCACCTGAGGAAGATGGCTGTGACCGTAGAAACACGTTGTGGGTATTGGAGGAAGAATAAAAGTTGCTTTTTACCCTTTTTTTCTGGTTTCTGCCACTCCTTTAGCGCTCCTACAGACAGCTTTTTTTTTTGTTTCACATTGTCTTTTCCTCCTTGAGGATTAGCGGCAGGAGCAGCTTGGAGGGCAGTTGTTTGTGGGAGAACCTGCATTTGCTGGGCGGTGCTGGGAAGCTCCGGGACCCTTGGTGTTCACTTACTGCTGGGATCGGTCTCAACACCACGTCCGGAAGCTGGTGTGAGATGGACTGACCAGGAGAGTGGAGGTTGCTGACAGCCACGTGCAGTGCCCTTCTGGGCTGCGAGGACACACTCCCCAACTACCATTTACGTTCACACCGTGGTTGTGCAAGGGTGGCACAACCCTGCAAGGTGAGCACCTTATTGATTTAGTGTCATGTCGGACGCTATTCACACAACAGCGTCCGGCAGGCAGCGGTAGTTCCATCTCCGTCCACTATAGCCTCAGTGGCGCCGGCTTGATTTTACTCAGGTTATCGGGGGTTAATCGAGCTGGAAATCAGGTGGGATGTTTGGTCACGCCCACGGTCTTTAAATAGTCGTGCTGGCCTATGGGCGTTGCCGATTATAGCTTGTGTTTTATGCCAAGTGGTTCCGGTCTGGAGAGGAGGTGTTGGAGAGAGAAATTCGTATCTGGTGGCGTATGATCCGTTGTTACCTTTTCGCCTTCCTTTTGTATTGCCCTGTTCACATTACGGTATTGTCCTGTGTGTATGCGGCGCGGTGCCGTTTAAGTTCTCCCTGTCTGTCATTACTGTGTGGGCTTTGGTGGTTTGACGACTCACAGGGTGGAGGGTTCAGCTTAGGGCTGAGCAGGAGATAAGGAAAGGTTGGAGGCTCAGGCATTTGCACCATTAGCAAAAACCCTGGGTTGAGGGTCAGACAGGGTTTTCCCTAGTTGGAAGGACTCGGGTATTTCAGCCTTCTTTGACCTAAGCCCCGCGTAACATTATAATCGGCCCACAATATTTTGGTAGTCCATGGATTCCGTGACTTCCATAAACCGCCAGTTGGCGGCGCTGTCCTTACAGGTCACCGAGTTGAAGGGGCAGTTCAGCAGCAGGGCCTGGTTGTAGCTAATGTGCAAGCGGCTTCTGCAGGTGCAGGTGCAGAGCCTAAGATTCCGCTGCCTGAATGATTTGCTGGGGAACGCAGCAAATTTGTCATCTTTCGGGAGGCCTGCAAGTTATACTTTCGCATGCACCCTGTTTCCTCAGGTAATGAGGCTCAGCGGGTGGGTCTGGTGTTATCCTTACTGAGTGGGGACCCCCAAGCATGGGCGTTTTCCTTACCAGCTGACTCTGCTACGTTTCATTCGGTTGAGAATGTTTTTTCAGCACTCGGGCTCATTTATGATGATCCCGACAGATTGGCTCTAGCGGAATCTAAAATCTGCTCCCTCCATCAGGGGGAACGTATGGCGGAAGACTATTGTTCAGAATTTCGCCGTTGGGCAGTAGACACACAGTGGAACGACCCAGCGCTGCGGAGTCAGTTTATTCATGGGGTTTCAGGAAGAGTTAAACAGGCCCTCCTGATGTATGAGACTCCTGCATCGTTAGAGTCTGCCATGAGTTTGGTTATTCGTATTGATTGCTGTTTGCGTCAGGGGGCGCAGGAGACGCTGCCCCTGGGGGAAAGCAGGGGTGCAAGTGTGGTTGCTGCAGGTGAGCCCACGGAACCTATGCAAATCGCTGGGGAATCACATGTTAAGCGTCGCGTTCCTGGGTTCAGGAAGCAAGGAACATGTTTTTACTGTGGTAAAAGAGATCATTATGTAAATGCTTGTCCTGTGCTACCGAAGAAAGTTGCGCCGGCAGAAAACTGGTAACCTCAGAGGGTATGGAGGAGGCCCAACTGAGCGTATGCATATCCTCCATGATGGTATCTCAATGTATGCTCCCTGCCAGGGTTATTATTGCGGGCAGAGAGCTACCAATATCAGTGTTTGTGGATAGCGGTTCCACCACCAATCTCATGGATGAGGAGTTTGCACGCACGGCCGGTTTTAAGATCGAAAAACTCCCTCATCCTATTCGCGTGATTACCATTAATGCTGCTCCCCTCCCACAGGGGGAGATTACGGAGTTTGTAGCTGAGGTTAAACTTCACATTGGGGTCCTACATTCTGAGTGGGTTACATGTAGGGTACTCAATAATCTCCCAGCACAAATGGTCCTGGGTTTCCCATGGTTGTCCAAGCACAACCCGGTGATTGACTGGAGAACCCAGGACATAGTCCAGTGGAGTGGTTTCTGCCAGGAAAATTGCTTGACCACATGTGTGTCCGCCGTGAAGTCCAGCCTTCCGGAAGCATTGCTGGATTTTGCGGACGTCTTCTCTGAGAGGGGTTGCTCAGAACTACCTCCACATCGAACCTATGACTGTGTGATTAGGTTAAACCCCGGGGCCAAATTGCCAAAGGCTAGGATGTTTAGTATTTCTGGTCCGGAGAGACAAGCTCTTAACCCCTTCCTGACATCCGACGTACTATCCCGTCCATGGGACCCGGGCCCCTATGCCCATGGACGGGATAGTAGGTCTACCGCGATCAGCGGCGCCCACGTGGTGAGCGCCGCTGATCGCGGCCGGGTGTCAGCTGATTATCACAGCTGACACCCGGCACAATGTGTCAGGGGCGGTCACGGACCGCCCCCGACACGTTAACCCCTTGCACACCGCGATCAAACATGATCGCGGTGTACCGGGGTTAAAGGGAAGCATCGGCAGGGAGGGGGCTCCCTCCGTGCTTCCCTGAGCTCCCCACAGCAGCACAATGTGCAGCGCTGCTGCGGGGGGCTCCTTTCCTGCAGGCCCCCGAATCCAAGATGGTGACGGGGGCCTGCAGGAAGCTGGCTTCCTCAGTGCCTGCAAAGCGCAGGCATGAGGAAGCCTTCTGCACTGCCTGTGACAGATCGCTGATCTGTCACAGTGATCTGTGATGTGACAGATCAGCGATCTGTCACAGGACAGTGATGTCCCACCTGGGACTATGTAATAAAGTTAAAAAAAATAAAAAAAAGTGTTAAAATAATTTAAAAAAAAATCGCCAAATAAATTAGAAAAAAAAAAAAAAAATTCCCCCAATAAATCCATTTTTTGGAAATAAAAAAAAACCAAAACAATAAAAGTACACATATTAGGTATCGCCGCGTCCGTAACGACCCGCCCTATTAAACTGTCCAATTAGTTAACCCCTTTAGCGAACCCCTTAAAAAATAAAAATAAAAAACTAAGCAAAAAATAATGATTTATTATCATACTGCTGAACATAAAGGGCAATAACGCGCAATCAAAAAGACGCATATAAATATCCATGGTACCGCTGAAAATATCATCTTGTCCCGCAAAAAACGAGCTGCCATACAGCATCATGAGCGAAAAAATAAAAAAGTTATAGCTCGCAGAATAAAGCGATGCAAAAATAATTATTTTTTATATAAAATAGTTTTCATTGCAAAAAACCGACAAAACATAAAAAAACGACCTAAATGAGGTATCGCTGTAACCGTACTGACCCGAAGAATAAAACCGCTTTATCAATTTTACCGCACGCGGAACGGTGTAAACGCACCCCCCCCAAAAGAAATTCATGAAACGCTGGTTTTTGTTCATTCTGCGTCCCAAAAATCGGAATAAAAAGCGATCAAAAAATGTCACGTGCCCGAAAATGGTACCAATAAAAACGTCAACTCGTCCCGCAAAAAATAAGACCTCACATGACTCGGTGGGTCAAAATACGGAAAAATTATAGCTCTCAATATGTGGTGATGCAAAAACTATTTTTACAATAAAAAGCGTCTTTTAGCGTGCGACAGCTGCCAAACATAAAAACCGCCATAAATAGTAAATCAAACCCACCGTTATCACCCCCTTAGTTAGGGAAAAATAATAAAATAAAAAAATGTATTTATTTCCATTTTTCCATTAGCGTTAGGGTTATGGTTAGGGCTAGGGTTAGGGCTAGGGCTAGGGCTGAGATTAGGGTTAGGGGTGTGTTGGGGTTTGGGTTGGAGTTAGAATTGCGGGTTTCCACTGTTTGGGCACATCAGGGGCTCTCCAAATGCAACATGGCGTCTGATCTCAATTTCAGCCAATTCTGAGTTGAAAAAATCAAATGGTGCTCCTTCCCTTCCAAGCTCTGCCATGCGCCCAAACAGTGTTTTACCCCCACATGTAGGGTATCAGCCTACTCAGGACAAATTGCAAAACAATGTTTGGGGTCCAATTTCTCCTGTTACCCTTAGGAAAATAAAAAATTGGGGGCAAAAATATAATTTTTGTGGAAAAAAATGATTTTTTTATTTTCACGTCCGAGCGTTATAAACTTCTGTGAAGCACTTGGGGGTTCAAAGTGCTCACCACACATCTAGATAAGTTCCGTGGGGGGTCTAGTGTCCAAAATGGGGTCACTTGTGGGGAGTTTCAATAGTTTAGGTACATCAGGGGCTCTCCAAACGCACATGACACCCGCAGACCATTCCATCAAAGTCTGCATTCCAAAACGTCACTACTTCCCTTCCGAGCCCTGACGTGTGTCCATACAGTAGTTTTCTCCCACATATGGGGTGTCAGCGTACTCAGGACAAATTGGACAACAACTTTTGGGGTTCAATTTCTCCTGTTACCCTTGGGAAAATAAAAAAATTGGGGACTAAAAGATCATGTTTGTGGAAAAAATACGATTTTTTTATTTTCACGCCCGGGCGTTATAAACTTCTGTGAAGCCCTTGGGGGTTCAAAGTGCTCACCTCACATCTAGATAAGTTCCTTAGGGGGTCTAGTTTCCAAAAGGGTGTCATTTGTGGGGGGTTTCCACTGTTTTGGTACGTCAGGGGCTTTCCAATCGCGACATGGTGTCCGATCTCAATTCCAGCCAAAATCGTCAAATGGCGCTGCTTCCCTTCCGAGCTCTGCCATGTGCCCAAATAGTGGTTTACCCCCACATGTGGGGTATCAGCGTACTCAGGACAAATTGCACAATAACTTTTAGGGTCCTGTTACCCTTGGAAAAATAAGAATTGAGGGTGAAAATATCATTTTTGTGGAAAAAATATGATTTTTTAATTGTACGACTGTATGTTATAAACTTCTGTGAAGCCCTTGGGGGTTCAACGTTCTCACCACACATCTAGATAAGTTCCTTAGCGGGTCTAGTTTCCAAAATGGTGTCGTTTGTGGGGGGTTTCCACTGTTTTGGTACATCAGGGTTTTTCCAATCGCGACATGATGTCCGATCTCAATTCCAGCCAAAAACATCAAATGGCGCTGCTTCCCTTCCGAGCTCTGCCATGCGCCCAAATAGTGGTTTACCCCCACATGTGGGGTATCAGCGTACTCAGGACAAATTGCACAATAACTTTTAGGGTCCCGTTACCCTTGGGAAAATAAAAATTGGGGTGAAAAGATCATTTTTGTGGAAAAAATATGATTTTTTAATTGTACCACTGTACGTTATAAACTTCTGTAAAACCCTTGTGGGTTCAAAGTTCTCACCACATATCTAGATAAGTTCCGTGGGGGGGTCTAGTTTCCAAATTGGGGTCACTTGTAGGGAGTTTCCACTGTTTAGGTACATCAGGGACTCTCCAAATGTGACATGGCGTCCGATCTGAATTCCAGCCAATTTTGCATTGAAAAAGTCAAACGGCGCTCCTTCCATTCTGAGCTCTGCCATGCGCCGAAACAGTCGTTTCCCTCCCACATATCAGGTATCAGCGTACTCAGGACAAATTGCACAATAACTTTTGCAGTCCAATTTCTCCTGTTACCCTTGGTAAAATAAAAAAAATTGAACCTGAAGTATTTTTTTTGTGAAAAAAAGTTAGATGTTCATTTGTTTTTTAAATATTCAAAAAAAATCCTGTGATGCACCTAAAGGGTTAATAAACTTCTTGAATGTGGTTTTGAGCACCTTAAGGGGTGCAGTTTTTAGAATGGTGTCACTTTTGGGTATTTTCTATCATATAGACCCCGCAAAGTGGCTTCAAATGTGATGTGGTCCGTAAAAATAAAATGGTGTTGTAAAAATGAGAAATCGCTGGTCAACTTTTAACCCTTATAACTTCCTAACAAAAAAAATTTTGGTTCCAAAATTGTGCTGATGTAAAGTAAACATGTGGGAAATGTTAGCTATCAAGTTTTTTGTGTGCCGTATCTCTGTGATTTAAGGGCATAAAAATTCAAAGTTGGAAAATTGCAAAATTTTCAACATTTTCGCCAAATTTCCATTTTTCTCACAAATAAATGCAAGTTATTTGAATGAAATTTTACCACTATCATGAAGTACAATATGTCACGAGAAAACAATGTCAGAATCACTGGGATCCATGGAAGCATTCCAGAGTTATGACCTCATAAAGGTACAGTGGTCAGAATTGTAAAAATTGGCCCGGTCATGAACGTGCATACCACCCTTGGGGGTGAAGGGGTTAAAGACTACATCGCGGAGAGTCTAAGTAAAGGGCACATCTGGCCTCATCCTTGCCTGTAGCAGCGGGGTTTTTCTTCATTAAGAAGAAAGATGGGGGGTTACGCCCGTGTCTGGATTTCCGGGAGTTAAACCAGATTACGGTCCGTGATCCCTACCCGATGCCTCTGATCCCTGATTTGTTCAACCAGGTGGCTGGTGCGAAGTGGTTTTCCAAACTTGACCTCAGGGGGGCGTACAACCTCATAAGGGTCTGTCAGGGGGATGAGTGGAAGACGGCGTTTAATACCCCTGAGGGTCATTTTGAAAGCCTAGTTATGCCATTTGGGTTGACAACCGCGCCTGCTGTTTTCCAACATTTCATAAATGATGTATTCGCTCATGTGCTGGGGAAATTTGTGATTGTGTACCTGGATGATATCCTCATTTATTCGAGCAACCGGGACACTCATTTAGAGCATGTCAGGCAGGTGTTACAGTTGCTCCGTGAGAATAAGCTCTATGCTAAGCTTGAAAAATGCGTATTTTTTGTTCAGGAGTTGCCTTTTTTGGGATATATTGTGTCCGCCGCAGGGTTTAAAATGGACGCCGCGAAGGTGCAAGCGGTGCTGCGATGGGAACGGCCTGATAATCTAAAAGCGCTCCAGCGGTTCCTTGGGTTTGCCAACTATTATAGGAAGTTTACTAAGAATTTTTCTACTATAGCCAAACCGCTCACCGACATGACGAGAAAAAGTACCAATCTCGCTATCTGGTCTGAGGCTGCGGTACGTGCATTTGAGCTTCTGAAAAACCGTTTTGCTTCAGCCCCCTTTCTGGAGCAACCGGACGTATCTAAACCTTTTACTGTGGAGGTCGATGCATCTGAGGTGGGAGTGGGGGCCGTACTGTCACAGGGCTCGTCCTTGAGCAATATGCGTCCATGCGCCTACTTCTCCAAGAAGCTGTCGACTGTTGAACGGAATTACGATATCGGCAACAGGGAGTTGTTGGCCATCAAATTGGCTTTTGAGGAATGGCGACACTTCTTGGAGGGGGCGGCCCACCAGGTCACAGTCATCACCGACCATAAAAACCTGCTCTATCTGGAGTCGGCCAAGCGTCTGTCTCCTAGGCAGGCTCACTGGGCATTGTTTTTTACACGATTTAACTTTCTGGTGACTTACCGTCCTGGGGCTAAAAACACCAAGGCGGATGCTTTGTCCAGGTGTTTTCCGGGGGGAGAACCTCGGGAAGATCTGGTACCCATCCTCCAGGAAGGTGTAGTGGTTTCGACTCTCACGACTGAGGTAGAGGCGGAGATTGCCGAGGCCCAGGAGGAGGTACCACCAGGACTTCCCGCTAACAAGTCATTCGTACCCCTTCATCTTCATCTTAAGGTGTTGGGGGAACACCACGACTCTGTCCTGGCCGGTCATCCAGGGGTTAGGGGCACCTTGGAGCTGGTATCGTGCCGCTTCTGGTGGCCAAAAATCCGGCAGGACGTGGTCTCATACGTGGCAGCTTGCATCACGTGTGCCAGGGCCAAGTCGCCCAGATCCCGTCCTGCTGGCACTCTACAAGCCTCTGGGGGTACCTAGTAGGCCATGGACAGAAATCTTCATGGACTTTATCACGGACTTGCCTGCCTTGGCGGGGAAAACGGTCATCCTGGTGGTGCTTGATCGATTTTCGAAGATGGCGCATTTGTATAGTTGCCTTCCTTGCCCAACGCGAAGACGTTGGCTCAGATTTTTGTGCAGGAGGTGGTCAGACTACACGGATTTCCGTCGGACATAGTGTCTGATAGGGGTACCCAGTTTGTGGCGAAGTTTTGGAAAGCTTTTTGCTCACGATTGGGGATCAAGTTGTCTCATTCGTTGGCGTTTCATCCGCAGTCAAATGGTCAAACTGAGCGCATGAACCAAAATCTGGAGCAGTATTTGCGATGCTTTGTGTCTGACAACCAAGAGGAGTGGTCGACATTCCTTCCCTTGGCCGAGTTCGCGTTAAATAATCACCGCCAAGAATCATCGGGAGAGTCTCCGTTCTTTTGTGTTTACGGGCACCATCCTCAATTTTGTACCTTGCGTCAGGGTGACTCTGGGGGCGTCCTGGAGGAGGACCAGCTAGGAGTTCAACTATCATCGGTCTGGAGGAGTGTGAAACAGCGATTGCTGAACATGAGTGCAAGGTACAAACGAGTGGCTGACGCTAGACACGTGCCAGGTCCGGACCTGTGTGTGGGTGATTGGGTGTGGTTAGCTACTAAAAACAAAACTCAAAATTCCATCATTGAAATTGGGTCCAAGGTTTATTGGCCCTTTTAAGATTGCTGCCATCATTAACCCAGTTGCTTATCGGTTGGAACTTCCTGCGGTATACAAGATACACAACGTGTTTCACAGGGCTTTATTGAAAAAGGTGGTAGGCTCTGTAGACACGACGCCGATGCCACCTCCAGTCATGGTGGATGGCGATTTAGAGTTTGAAGTCTCCAAGGTGGTGGACTCTCGAGTACTGCGCCGTACTCTTCAGTATTTGGTACACTGGCGGGGGTATGGTCCGGAGGAGAGGTCTTGGGTACCAGCCACGGACATACATGCGGATCGGCTGGTCGGTTTGTTTCACCGCTGTCATCCGGACAAGCCGGGTCCTATGAGTCTTGAGGGCCCTGGGGTCCCTCGTAGAAGACGGGGTACTGTCATGTCGGACGCTATTCACACCACAGCGTCCGGCAGGCAGCGGTAGTTCCATCTCCGTCCGCTATAGCCTCAGTGGCGCCGGCTTGATTTTACTCAGGTTATCGGGGGTTAATCTAGCTGGAAATCAGGTGGGATGTTTGGTCACGCCCACGGTCTTTAAATAGTCGTGCTGGCCTATGGGCATCGCCGATTATAGCTTGTGTTTTATGCCAAGTGGTTCCAGTCTGGAGAGGAGGTGTTGGAGAGAGAAATTTGTATCTGGTGGCATATGATCTGTTGTTACCTTTTCGCCTTACTATATTTGTGTTTTGTTTTGCCCTGTTCACATTATGGTATTGTCCTGTGTGTATGCGGCGCGGTTTAAGTTCTCCCTGTCTGTCATTACTGTGTGGGCTTTGGTGGTTTGACGACTCAATGGGTGGAGGGTTCAGCTTAGGGCTGAGCAAGAGATAAGGAAAGGTTGGAGGCTCAGGCATTTGCACCATTAGCAAAAACCCTGGGTTGAGGGTCAGACAGGGTTTTCCCTAGTTGGAGGGACTCGGGTATTTCAGCCTTCTTTGACCTAAGCCCCACGTAACATTTAGTTAGGAAAGCAACTTAATACAGGTACACTCATTGTGCCTCTCTTTGCATTTTATTTTTCATATTTGGATGATATAGTCATCTTTAGTACCAACTGGGATACCTGTTGTGAGTTCATTCTCTGGTTCGGGAGGTGGTGCGGCTGGTTTGATCGGTGGAGATCTGCCTCCTGAGAATGAGGATGATGATTGGATCTCATGATTCTCAGATTGGATTTAAGACAGCCGACGCCCTATTCAGTTGCTGGTGATTCCTTCTGGCTTGTCAGCTCTTGGCTTTCAGCTCTGTTCCAGTCATCTAAAGCTAAGTTTTTCTGCTAATGTTCACACTTGATTTTGTTGGTCTAATCAGTTTTTTGTGTGGTCTGCCAGCCCCGGCTGGGGGCTGAGCTGAATTTCCACTCTTATTTATCAGTATTTTGCCAATTGGCTTTTTGTCCCTTACTAGTTCGATCTCTTTTTGCTCTGTCTCAGAATATTCCAGAGGGCTGATATAGTGGGAGAAGTCTAGTGACTTCAGGGTTAATTTTGCTATCAGAAGTGTTGGACATTATTTTTGTAGGGTTCTTGCAGGTTGCAGACAGTGACTTGCCTTTCCTTTCCTGTCTAGTTAGTTTGGGCCCCATCATTTGCTCAGCCTATTTTCCTGCCTGTGTTTGTGCCTTCATCTTGTTTCACCATCAATACCTGTGTGGGGGCTATCTATTCCTTTGGGGTCTGCTCTGGGGCAGTTAGTTTTCCCTTTTCTTGCTTTAGGCTTATGTAGTCCTCCGGCCGTGACGAGGCGTCTAGGAACATCGTAGGCACGCTCCACGGCTACTGCTAGTTGTGTGGTAAGATCCGGGATCTGCAATCTGCATAGTTACCAACTTCTCTGGTTTTCTGTGGCTTAGCTTGTTTTGTTTTTTTTCTCCTCGGTGACCTATTCATAACAGAATCACCAGCCATACCGCAGATTCTAGGGTACTCAAAAGCAGGAAAGAATTGTAAAAACAAAAAGAAAAAAAAAAGTGTCAGAATTTTTTTTTTTTTTATATGTATATTTTTTCCTCTTTTTCTCTGGGGCCGTAGGAGGATTTTTTTTTTTTTTCTTAATGGAGATTAAGCAATTGTCTGATCGTGTGGAGCAGCTCAATGCTGAAGTGTGGGGAATTTCCGCCTATCTCGCTCATTCACATGCTGCTGAACCAAAGATCTCTACTCCTGATGTGTTTTTGGGGATCGGTATAAATTTTTGAATTTTAAGAATTGTAAATTATTTCTTGCCTTGAAGCCTAATTCATCGGGGAGCTCTGTGCAGCAGGTTAAAATTGTCATCTCTTTGCTGCGCGGCGATTCCCAGGATTGGGCGTTTTCTTTGACACCTGAAGATCCTATTCTAATGTGGATGCATTTTTTCAAGCCTTGGGGTTGTTGTATTATGAACCTAATGCTATTGATCAAGCTGAGAAAGCCCTATTGGCATTGAACCAGGGTCAGGATTTTGCAGAGTTATACTGTCAAAAATTCCAAAAGTGGGCGGTCCTTACTACATGGAATGATAGTGCCTTGACAGCTCTCTTTCGGAAGGGTTTGTCAGAAACCGTAAAAGATACTATGGTGAGATTTCCTGTTCCCTCTGGTCTTGACGATTCTATGTCATTTGCCATTTAAATTGATCGGCGTTTACGTGAACGCAAAACTGCACGGGAGGCGCTGCCACCTTTTGGACAAATGTCTGAACCTATGCAGTGTGATAGAGTTTTGTCTAGAGCGCAACGTCAGGAGTTTAGAAGGCGTAATAAGCTGTGTTTTTTCTGTGGAGACGTCTCTCATACTATTTCTGTCTGTCCAAAACGAGAGAAACGTTTTGCACACACATTTGCTGTGGGCAGTATACAACCTAAGTTTCTTTTGGCAATTACTCTGATCTGCTCCTTATCCACGTTTTCCATGAAGGCTTTTGTGGATTCAGGAGCAGCATTGAATCTGATGGATTTGGACTTTGCTAAACGTTGTGGTTTTTCCATGACGCCTCTGTGGACGCCTATTCCTTTGAGGGGTATTGATGCTACTCCTTTGGCGGAGAATAAACCTCAGTTTTGGACCCAGGTGAAGATGCGGGTTACCCCAGACCACCAAGAAAATTGTAAATTTTTGGTGCTGCATAATTTGCATGATAATATTGTTCTGGGTTTTCCTTGGTTGCAAACTCATAATGCAGTTTTGGATTGGAAATCTGGGTCTGTGGTGAGTTGGGGTTGTCAGTGTGTTCTTAGGGACGCTCCTGTTTTCTCCACCTCTCCTCAGTCTCATGATATTCCTGATTATCTAGCCGATTTTTCTGATGTATTTAGTGAGAGCAAGTCTGCGTCTTTGCCTCCTCATAGGAGTTATGACTGTGCAATTGAGTTGATGCCTGGGTGTAAATTTCCCAAGGGTCGGCTTTTCAACTTATCAGTACCCGAACATGATGCTATGCGATCCTATATTAAGGCGTCATTGGAGAAGGGTCATATTAGACCATCCTCGTCACCTTTAGGTGCTGTTTTTTTTTGTGGCCAAGAAAGATGATTCATTAAGACGTGTATTGATTATCGTTCCCTTAACAAGATGACGGTTAAATATCAGTACCCATTACCTCTGATGTCTGATTTATTCTCCAGAGTTAAGAGTGCCTGCTGGTTTACTAAGCTTGACCTCAGGGGGGCGTATAATCTTATTCGCATCACGCACAGGGATGAATGGAAGACGGCGTTTAATACTCCGGAGGGACATTTTGAGTACCTGGTGATGCCTTTTGGGCTCACTAATGCCCCTTCTGTCTTCCAGTCCTTTATGAACGATATTTTCCGTGACTTTGTGGATAAGTTTTTGATCATCTATCTGGATGATATTTTGATCTTTTCTAGTGATTGGGATTCTCATGTGGAACACGTCCGGACTGTGTTCCGGATTTTGATGGAGAATTCCCTGTTTGTTAAGGGATCGAAATGCCTCTTTGGTGTACAGAGGATTTCATTTTTGGGATTTATCTTATCTCCATCGACTATTGAAATGGACCCGGCCAAGGTACAGGCCATTTATGATTGGGTTCAGCCTATTTCTTTGAAGGCCCTCCAGAAGTTTTTAGGTTTTGCCTAATTTCTATCGTAAATTTATAGGTAATTTTTCTGGTATTGTCAAACCACTGACTGATCTGACCAAGAAGGGAGCTGATGTGCTGAACTGGTCTCCTGAGGCTATCTCAGCGTTTCAGGAGCTTAAGCAGAGATTTATTTCAGCTCCAGTTTTACGGCAACCTGATGTCTCACTTCCATTTCAGGTGGAGGTAGATGCTTCTGAAATTGGTGCAGGAGCTGTTTTGTCCCAAAAAGATCCTGTAACTTCTAAGATGAACCCCTGTGCCTTCTTTTCTCGAAAGTTCTCCCCATCTGAACGCAACTATGATGTGGGGAATCGGGAATTGTTGGCCATGAAGTGGGCATTTGAGGAGTGGAGACATTGGTTGGAGGGAGCTAGTCATCAAGTTGTGGTCCTCACCAATCACAAGAATTTGATTTATCTGGAGTCGGCCAAATGCTTGAATCCTAGACAGGCTAGATGGGCCTTGTTTTTCACGCGTTTTAATTTTGTGGTCTCTTTTCTTCGGGGCACTAAGAATGTTAAGGCAGATGCCCTTTCTAGGAGTTTCTTTGCCGATTCTCTTAGTGTGACTGAGCCTACTACTATCCTAGGTGAGGGGGTAGTTCTTTCTGCCATTTCGCCCGATTTGAGACGCGCCTTGGAGGAATTTCAGGAGGATAACCTGAGTGTTGCCCTATGGGAAAATTGTATGTTCCTGACCAGTGGAGAAAGAGAGTGATGTCTGAAATTCATTGCTCCGCATTGGCTGGTCATCCAGGTATTTTTGGTACCAGAGATTTGGTGAGTCGGTCCTTTTGGTGGCCTGCCTTATCTCGTGACGTCAGGAATTTTGTACAGTCCTGTGGGACTTGTTCTCGGTCTAAACCCTGTTCTCGTTCTAGTGGGTTGCTGATGCTCTTGCCGATGCCCTAGAGTCCATGGACCCATATCTCAATGGATTTTATTTCTGATCTTCCTGTCTCTCAGAGAATGACTGTTATCTGGGTGATTTGTGATAGATTTTCGAAGATGGTCCATCTTGTACCACTCCCAAAGTTGCCATCTTCCGCTGAGTTGGTGCCCTTGTTTTTACAACAGGTGGTTCGGTTACATGGGATTCCTGAGAACATTGTGTCCGACAGAGGAGTCCAGTTTGTTTCCAGATTCTGGAAATCCTTTTGTTCCAATCTGGGAATTCAGTTATCCTTCTCCTCCGTGTTTCATCCCCAGACCAATGGACAGACTGAGAGAACAAACCAGACTTTGGAGTCTTATTTGAGATGTTTTATATATGCTGATCAGGATGATTGGGTCTCATTTTTGCCCTTGGCCGAATTCGCACTGAACAATAGAGCTAGTTCTGCCACTTTGATGTCACCCTTTTTCTGTAATTTTGGGTTTCATCCTCGATTCTCTTCAGGGCAAGTGGGATATTCATCCGGCCCAGGTTTGGACACTGTGGTTAAGAGAATGCAGCAGATATGGGACCAAGTGGTGGATAAGTTGTCACTCTCTCAGGAAAAGGCCCAGCGATTTTCCAACCGGCATAAGACCATTGGTCCCCGGTTTAAAGTGGGTGATGTGGTTTGGTTGTCGTCTAAGAATATTCCTATGAAGGTTGCATCTCCTAAATTTAAGCCAAGATTTATTGGTCCTTATAAGATTTTGGAAATTCTTAATCCTGTTTCGTTTCGATTGGCTCTTCCAGTTACCTTCAAGATCCATAACGTATTTCACAAATCTCTGTTGAAGAGGTTTGTTGAGCCAGTGGTTCCTATGGCAGCACCTCCTGACCCCGTGTTAGTCAAAGGCAATGTGGAATATGAGGTAGAGAAAATATTGGATTCTCGTTTGGTTAGACGGAGACTCCAGTATTTGGTCAAATGGAAGGGTTATGGTCAGGAGGATAATTCTTCGGTCTCTGCCTCTGATATTCATGCCAATAGATTGGTTTGTGCTTTTCACCGGGCCCATCCTGATCGGCCTGGTGGCGTGGATGAGGGTTTGGTGACCCCTCCTCAAGGGGGGTACTGTTGTGAGTTCATTCTCTGGTTCAGGAGGTGGTGTGGCTGGTTTGATAGGTGGAGATCTGCCACCTGAGAATGAGGATGACGATTGGATCTCAGGATTCTCAGATTGGATTTAAGACAGCCGACGCCCTATTCAGTTGCTGGTGATTCCTTCTGGCTTGTCAGCTCTTGGTTTTCAGCTCTGTTCCAGTCATCTAAAGCTAAGTTTTTCTGCTAATGATCGCACTTGATTTTGTTGGTCTATTCAGTTTTTTGTGTGGTCTGCCAGCCCCGGCTGGGGGCTGAGCTGAATTTCCACTATTATTTATCAGTATTTTGCCAATTGGCTTTTTGTCCCTTACTAGTTCGGTCTCTTTTTGCTCTGTCTCAGAATATTCCAGAGTGCTGATATAGTGGGAGAAGTCTAGTGACTTCAGGGTTAATTTTGCTATCAGAAGTGTTGGACATTATTTTTGTAGGGTTTTTTGCAGGTTGCAGACAGTGACTTGCCTTTCCTTTCCTGTCTAGTTAGTTTGGGACCCATCATTTGCTCAGCCTATTTTCCTGCCTGTGTTTGTACCTTCATCTTGTTTCACCATCAGTACCTGTGTGGGGGCTATCTATTCCTTTGGGGTCTGCTCTGGGGCAGGTAGTTTTCCCTTTTCTTGCTTTAGGCTTATGTAGTCCTCCAGCCGTGACGAGGTGTCTAGAAACATCGTAGGCACGCTCCACGGCTACTGCTAGTTGTGTGGTAAGATCCGGGATCTGCAATCTGCATAGTTACCAACTTCTCTGGTTTTCTGTGGCTTAGCTTGTTTTGTTTTTTTACTCCTCGGTGACCCATTCATAACAGAAACCCATGTGTCCCAGGTACAAGCAGTGCTCTCAGAATCACAGGGTTAACAGCAAACCCAAAGAAATGAGCGATAGGTCTCACGGAGGCCCGGCACTTAATTTACGTGATCGGCCGTGGGGATATAAAGCCCCAAGTAAACAAGATTGAGGCCATTCAAAACTGGCCCAAGCCTTTAAGTAGCAAACACGAGAGGGCATTCCTTGGCATCATTGGGTACTACTGCCGGTTTATACCCAATTTTGCAGGGAAATCAGCACCCTTAATGAACCTGTTAAAAGGTAAGAAGACCGTGATGGTCTGGTGGAATGCTCAAGCGGAAGAAGCATTCTTGTCCCTGAAGTTGGCATTGTGTGGACAGCCGGTCCTCATCATCCCCGACTTCAAGAAAACTTTTATTGTGCAAAGTGATGCCTCAGAGGTAGGCATAGGAGCAGTGCTGTCGCAAGAGGTGAACGGGGATGAGCATCCGGTCACTTACTTGAGCAGGAAACTGACCCCGTCAGAGAAAAATTCTAGCATAGTGGAGTGCTTGGCGATAAAATGGGCTTTGGAGCCCCTAAGCGACCATTTGCTCGGGCATCAGTTTCGTTTGACAATGGACCATTCACCCCCTCATCTGGATGAGAAACGCAGATGAGAGGAATGCCCAAGTCACCAGATGGTTCCAGTTTCTACAAAATGCTAATGCCCTGTCACGGGCCGCCTGTATGGTGACAAATGTTCAACCCCATAAGTTTGAACATAGGGCGTATGTGAGGCACTGACTAGTGTCATGCGAGGTTCACTGTGTGTCCCTCAGGATGCGCTCAGAAGTGTATTAGATCCACTGGAGTTCCTTGTGGTCACAGTAGGATGCCTGTGAGTCTCAAGGCAGAATAAAAGTAAGTTGAACAGTGTGAAAATGGATCCAGCGCACACAACAGGGTGTTGATAAAAATCTTTTTTTTTAAACTCTTTTTATTGAAAGATTCCACAAATTAATGCAACAATCATATGACATTGCAGTATAATCACAGATCAGCACATCATTATTGTTCAAAGTGGATATAGAAGCATACTTTCAACAATAGAGTGAACAAGTAGTACAAACAAAGTATAACATTTCTACGAAGCATTGCATCATCAATCAGTATTTGTTATTAGTGTTTGGGTCTGTATTCATTCAGATTGTAATAAATATTTGTTCTTAGAATCATTCACAGCATCACTTTCATTCATGGAAGAAGGTGTGTTTCAAGGGTTATACTGCACCACTGATGAGGTTATAACATCCGGGGCCAGATGTGTCAAGGGTGAATCGCACCATCTTTCCCAGATCTTGTGGAACTTTTGGGGGCATCCTCTATGCCTATATATTTTCATATGGGATCACATCATTCACTAACTTTTTCCACTGTCGAATTGAAGGTTTCCTTCCCATCCATCTCAATGCAATCGCCTTTCTGGCCATAAATATTACTTCCCGGAGGAACATCCTATCATAATAAGTCCAACTTTCCTCATCCACTATACCCAAAATACAGAGCTCTGGGCAACATTCAATCGGTATTCCAATTATTCGCTCCAAAGTAGCTATTACATCATTCCAATATCTTTGAATGATTCTGCAGTTCCAAATAAGATGCCAGAAATCCGCACCCCCATCTCCACACCTATGACATTCATCAGTCGCTCTTCTGCCAAACTTATATAGCTACTTGGGGTTAAATAGGATTGATGGAGAATATACAGTTGAATCAACTTATTGTTTGCAGCCGGAGACACCATTATATGCGCCTCCAGTGCGTCGCTCCATTGATCATCTGTAATAGATGGGATCAAGTGTTTCCATTTACCCTCTACAGCTAGTTGAGTGGATGCGATCCTAGAATTTAACAGGAAGGTATATAGAGAGAATATCACACCTGTGGGCCCCTGAGTTGACAACACTCCTATCAACGGATATTTAGAAATTCGACTTCTAGGAAGCGGGAACTGATACTGTATGACATGTCTCAACTGCAAGTACCTATAAAAATCTTTATGGGGAATCCCAAACTTCATATGAAATTGTTCAAATTATAAGATTTGGTCCTCAAAAATCTGATTAAGCGACACTACTCCGTGACGTTTCCAGAACTCCGGATCCTGCAGCCTCTGAAGTTGCGCAAATTCAGGATTATCCCATATTCGAGTCTCTCCCACCTGGTCAGCAAACTGTATGATGTGCTTACCCTCTTGCATGTTCTCCTTCCAGCGATCCAGATGAGTTGAGAGAGGAGCAGGTGTACTTTGGAATATCAGCCGCTCTCTTGTCCTAGAGCGTCACCTCACTGAGGAATTAACTGTTGTGGAGGGCTGGTAACATGGATCGTAGTGCTCCTCTTCCTCCTGCTGCTACCTGCGGTCCTCCCAGGTGCTTCCGGGGTCAAGCTATTTCCCAAATCAGCTTGGAATTGCCAGCCTGTTTCTATGGCGCCACACAGGACAGTAATTGGTCTGGTATAAAGGGGTTAATGTCTCTGGCAGCAGCTTTTCATCAGGGCGATTGTGACAGAGGTACCGGGTTGGCAGTATAATCCACACTGGGAACTGTATCCCCACCACTCTACCCCGTCAGGGTTAGAACTTTTGCCCTAAAGTGCTCAGGGATGTTAGCTGCAGGTATGTGGCTGCGTGAAGTCAGCGGCAACGTCCGCTATGCCCACTATCCTCCCGCTGCACCACGCGGATGGCTGGGGACTTCCGGGAATGAGCTATTGAACAAAGTCTCTCGGGGTTGTCTGCCACCCGGTGTACTCACGGTTTCAGACGCGCGGGTAAGAGGCTCCGTCAGCTGTGTCTCGCCGCGGTCTCCCCCAGCCTCAGACTCTGTCCCAGAGAGGCCCGCCGCGAACCTCCGGAAGGAGCTCAGGCCGAGCCGCTGCCATGGGTGACGCGCCGCAGCATCTCCAGCCTCCTAATGGCACCCTCCTCCCGGCAACACCAGCGACTCCTCCCTAGTATCAGGTTGTTCTCCGGTCTTGAGTGGAGGGGATCCGCAGCAGTGTCCCTCCGTCCAGCTCCCCCGGGCCGCCAGGATCAGACAGGAGGGTCCCGCCGCGTGGAGGGTGGGTAGGCCTCAGTCCTGCGGCCTAGATCTCATATGGCAGGCAAACGTGGATCTTCTCCCAGGGAGCTCCAATAGGGGCAATCTTGATCTCAAATCAGGGCTTATGCAATAGAGGCAAAGTCTCTTGCTCAGAGAACCTGAAAAAATGCCTGCTTGTAGCGGTGCTTATGGATTATTGAGTTAGCTTCCTCAGAGCACAGGGGCAATGCGACCTACTCCATGCACGCCTAGGCCACGCCCCTCTTATAAAAATCTTTCATTCGGCCTTATTTGGAAAAATTCTTTTTTAAATAATGCAACATCAATTAGGACGTCTCAGATAACACTGTAAATATGAAATAGGGGGTGATGTATGAAAAGAACCATACGCGTTTCGAACAAAAGGGTTCTTGGAACACTGGGAGCGGGGTGAAGGAAGTGGGGTTGACCAAAAACTTGCCCACCGAGATTTTGTTGGGGACTGATTTGAGGAGAATGTTCACGTATTATGTCCCTGACACCTCTCCCAAATCTGATACTGAGGGTAGTGCTAATGATGATTTGAATATGCATGCTTTACCTGATAATGATTTGCCTGATAATGATTTACCTGAAAATGATTATGTATCTGAAGGTACAGGAATACTCAGCCAAGTCATGCTGCGGGGTGAGATGGCTGAGGAACCCCTAACAGGTGCAAGAGATAGTGCTAAGAGAAATGGGGAGAGACACGGGAACCATGAGGAAGGTGATGCCGTGCAACTGACCAGTGCCACAGAGGAAGATAACTGCCCCATATATAGTACTGCTCCTGAGGTATTGGGGGGGTGGATGGGGATGTAGTACCCATGGCCGAGCAGGCTGATGGGACTGGTAATCCCCGGGAAAACAGCCAACATAGCTGTTGTCACCCGTAGACAGAGTGCCCAAAATGCAGGTAATGCCCTGCCTTCTGGACCCTCCTCATTCAGAGGGATGACTGAACCAGAGCAGGTCCCAGAGGGTCCTCGCGAGGAAGGAACCTTAATGTCGCTTCTGGCTGCCTCCAGCCAGGAGTTCCAGGCTGCTCTGCACTCAGATGCTAGACTGGAGACCCTGAGAAACCTCGCCGAGAAGCCCACCTCCGAGACTGATAAGGAGAGGGTGTTCTGGGAACAAGGGAGGTTGTACCGGGAGACAGTTCCCGGTAAATCCCAAAAGGAGTGGTTGAGGGAAAGAAAGCTGGTTGTCCCCTACTAAGTTAGGGGCGAGTTGTTACGGATCGCCCATGAGATTCCACTCGCTGGACACTTGGGGATCAGCAAAACTAAGGCCCGGCTGTCTCAACACTTCTATTGGCCCAAATTGGGGACATATGTAACCAACTACTACCGCTCCTGTATCACTTGTCAAAGAGTGGGAAAGTTGGGGCCTGCTCCCAAGGCTCCCCTGATCTATTTACCAATGATAGAGGAGCCATTCCAGAGGATCGCTGTGGACATTGTGGGACCACTGGCCATACCCAGCAGCTCTGGAAAGCAGTACATCCTTACTGTGGTAGACTATGCTACTCGGTACCTGGAGGCAGTGGTTCAGTCATCAACTAGGGCGGATAAGGTGGCGGATGCCCTGTATGCCATCTTTTCATGAGTAGGATTTCCCAGGGAGATGCTTATCGACCAGGGGACTCAATTTATATCTCGCCTCAATTTATATCTCTCTGTAAGAAAAGGCAGGTAACGTGTCTGGTATCGAGCGCATATCACCCCCAAACCAATGGTTTGTGTGAGCGCTTCAATGGTACCCTCAAACAGATGCTAAAAATGTTGGTTGAGACACAAGGACGTGACTGGGAGTGGTATCTTCCACACGTGCTATTCGCTTACCGAGAGGTTCCGCAGGCCTCGACATGGTTTTCCCCCTTCGAACTTCTGTATGGCAGGTGAGTCCGGCGACCCCTTGGGTTGCTAAGAGAATCCTGAGAAGAAGAGCTGAGCTCTTCAGAAGTGTCCATCCTAGAGTATGTCATGCACTGCCGTGATAAGATGCAGACCTTGACGCAGTTGGTACATAACATGGCGCAGGCCCATGCTGATCAGAAGCACTGGTACGACCAGAATGCCCGGGAGCGGTCCTACGAGGTGGGTCAGAAGGTGTGGGTGCTGGTCTCCGTACTAAAAGGTAAGCTTCAGCTGGCTTGGGAAGGCCCATACGTCATACACCAACAGCTCAACCCAGTGACCTTGCTCGGGGTAGGGGAAGGTATTCAAAGTCAATATGATGAAAGCTCACAAAGAACGTGGAGCCTGCGTCCTTACGGTCTGCAACCTGGATACTGTGAGAATCATGTGGGAATAGTGGATGAGGGCAGGTATATCTCGCCCAGATTCCTTTCCTATGTGGCCTAGTCTGGTCAGTATCGCACCTGCTTGCTAATGAATAATGGGAGGTGGATATAAAAGGATGCCAGGTGGTTGGGTGAGTGTCTCAGCCTGGGAACACAGAGAGCCTGTCTGTGTGAGAGACACACATGAGTGAGAGCAGTGCCCACTGCAACTGTGGTTTGGCTGGACGGGAGAAGCCCGCCAGTTGGTAGTTAGGTTGTACTTTGTTTAGTTAGTGCCGGACAGGCAAGGATTTGTTTTATGTTTTATTTCTTTATGCATTGCTTTCACCATTAATAAACCTGACCCAGTGTCAGTTATACCCGAATCCCAGCTCTGCACCTGTGTTTCATGCTGAACGCACGTGACCTTTGACCCCAGCAAAGGCGATCCCGGAGTGTTTTATCACATTGTGGTGGAGAACGCGGGCATCACGTTGCAAGCATGAGCATGGAGGACGTGGTGAAAGCTCTGGTACAGTCCACCGCCGTCCAGCAAGAAGCTAATCGGGTGATGATGGCCCAGCTGAAGGAGTTGGTGGACATGACAGCTACCGATCGTTCGCTTCTCCAGCAGGTGGCGCAGCGCCTGGCAAGCCTACATGAGGTTAACCTGGAAGCCGAGTCGAGAGTGATTCACGTGAGTCGGTACTGGCAGAAGATGACGACCGAAGATGACGTCGAGGCATACCTGACCACGTTTGAACGGACGGCGGTACGAGAAAAATGGCCGAAGGCACGATGGGCCGGCCTGATTGCCCCGTTTCTTTCCGGTGAGGCCCAAAAGGCTTATTATGACTTAGAGCCTGAAGCTGCGCAGGACTTTAACAAACTGAAAGCCGAGATCTTGGCCCGGCTGGGAGTGACGACCGCTGTCCGTGCACAGAGAGTGCATCAATGGACTTATCAGCCGGATAAACCACCGCAGTCACAGATGTTCGACCTGATCCACGTGACGAAGAAGTGGCTACAACCCGAGGTGCTGACAGCGCCAGAGATAATCCAGAGAGTCGTCATGGACAAGTACCTGAGAGCTCTACCGCCAGCCCTGAGGAAGTGGGTAAGCCATGGAAATCCTACGACGGCAGATCAACTGGTGGATCTGGTTGAACGTTACTCCGTGGCGGAAGGACTCCGAGACGACGTTACCCCACCTCGTTCTTCATCATCTCCACGTGGAACCGGTAAGACTGTTCCAGGGAGTAGGGGAGAGGGAAAAATCCCTAAGACAGTGGGGGAGGAAAATGGGACTGCCCGCACTGCGAGGCCGAGAGTAACGAACTATGGTCTAAGCAAGGGGCCCGTTAGGTGTTTCCGCTGCCAAGAGATGGGACATATTGCTGCGAACTGTCCAGTCACTACTGAACCCATGCAGTGCGACGTCACAGACTCTAAAAACCGCATGTCTATGGTTGCACGGGTAGTGAGTGTGAAAGCCGGTCAAAAGGATGCCGAAAAACACTTGTGTGATTTAACTGTTGATGGCAAAAATGTGGTGGCATTGTTAGACTCGGGAAGTGTGGTGACTCTGGTGAAGGCCAGTCTGGTGTCAGCCCTGACTGGACCATCAGACAAATTTTCTGTAACGTGTGTGCATGGAGACACCTGTTCGTACCTCACCACGGTCATATGCATTACTACTTCCTATGGGTCTGTGCAACATAAAGTGGGACTCGTCCCGGCGTTATTGCATGATGTTATCCTGGGCCGGGATTTTCCCCCCTTCTGGCAATTGTGGGAGAATCAGTTGATGCCCTTGGGTAATCGTGTACATGATTCTTCTCCCAGGGCGCGTGGGGGTCCCGAACCCCTGGAAGAGGTCTCCCCGGAAGACTCGGGGGAAGAGTCTGCGGGAAATGACCTGCAGTTCCCGTTTTCAGTCATGGCGGGTGATACGGAGGAGACCGGGGAAGAGGAGGAGGCCGACAGCCGTCCACCTCCCCGTTTGCCGGATTTAGAAGTTCAGAAAGATGACTTCCAAAGCGAGCAAATAAAGGATCCTACTCTTTCTCAGGCTAGGACAAATGTAAAAGTGATAAACGGGGTACCCGTAGAACCTGGCTCTAGGCTGGCATATCCTTACATGGTTCTGGAGAATGATTTACTCTATCAGATAGAGAAAAAGGGGGAAGGTACGGTGCAACTATTAGTCGTGCCAAAACCCTACCGGCGGCAGGTGCTGGACCTGGCCCACGGACATGTGATGGGAGGTCACCTGGGAGTCCAGAAAACCACCGAAAGGATATTACACTGTTTTGTTTGGCCAGGCATGCATCACGATATTCGTGTATATTGTGAGTCTTGTCCTGACTGCCAAGCCTCTGCACCTAAGCCCCGGTTCTGTAGCCCTTTGGTACCCCTACCTATTATTGAAGTCCCGTTTGAGAGGATTGGGATGGATTTAGTTGGACCCCTTCCACGGTCTGCACGTGGACACCAACATATCCTGGTCATCTTGGATTATGCCACTCGTTACCCGGAGGCCATCCCTTTGCGTAACACGGCCACCAAGACGATTGCCAAGGAACTGGTTCATGTGTTTAGTCGGGTCGGTATACCAAAACAGATACTCACCGACCAGGGGACCCCCTTTATGTCCAGGGTAATGAAGGAGCTCTGCCGATTGTTACAAATCGAACCGTTACGCACATCCGTGTATCATCCTCAAACAGACGGGTTGGTCGAACGGTTCAATAAAACTCTGAAGCAGATGCTGAGAAAGGTGATAGACAAGGATGGGAAGAACTGGGACTATTTACTTCCGGATTTGCTTTTTGCCATCAGGGAAGTACCCCAGTCTTCCACGGGATTCTCGCTTTTCGAGTTATTGTACGCCCGACGTCCTCGCGGACTGTTAGACGTTGCAAAAGAAACCTGGGAGGGTCAGGTCACTCCGTTTAAAACGGTGATAGATCACGTCACACAAATGCAGGACCGTATTGCGTCTGTTATGCCTATAGTCAAAGAACACATGATGCAGGCTCAAGGAGCCCAAAAAAGAATCTATGATAGGGGTGCCAAGATCCGTACGTTTGCACCCGGAGATAGGGTGTTGATCCTGGTCCCCACGGTGGACAGTAAGTTCCTGGCAAAGTGGCAGGGCCCCTTTGAGATTAAGGAAAGAGTTGGTGAAGTAAACTACAAAGTATACCAGGCAGGTAAACGGAAACCTGAACAGAATTATCATGTAAATCTGGTAAAACCCTGGAAAGATCGGTCTGCCTTGTCAGCGGAGCTGGCCCGTCCCGTCTGCTCACATACCGTACCGGAGGTACGGGTTGCAGAGACTCTCTCGGAGCGGCAAAAGACTGAGGTCAGGCAGTTTCTACTTCACAACCAAAAGTTTTTCTCAGAAAAACCCGGGCAGACTACACTAATGAAACATGACATCGTAACGGAACCTGGTGTCACAGTTCACGTAAAGCCCTACCGAATCCTGGAAGCGCGCCGTGAAGCCGTTTCCCGAGAAGTGAAGGCAATGGTAGAGTTAGGTGCCATAGCACAGTGCTTGGTCCAGCCCGATTGTGCTAATTCCTAAACCGGACGGCACCATCCGGTTCTGCAATGACTTCAGGAAACTGAATGCGGTCTCAAAATTTGATGCCTACCCTATGCCCCGGGTCGACGAGTTAATAGATCGGTTAGGAAAAGCCCGGTATATTACGACCCTAGACCTAACAAAGGGGTATTGGCAGATCCCTCTGGCAGAGGCGGCCAGAGAAAAGACGGCATTTGCTACGCCGGAAGGTCTATTTCAGTATGTGTATATGCCGTTTGGACTGCACGGAGCACCAGCGACCTTCCAGAGACTGATGGATCGAGTCCTGAGGCCACATAGGCAGTACGCTTCGGCCTATTTGGATGACATTCTCATTTACAGCTTGGACTGGGAAACTCATCTCCAGAAAGTACAAGCTGTGATTGACGACCTGTGGGAGGCAGGTCTAACCGCGAACCCCAAGAAATGTCACATCGGGCTAGAAGAAGCCCAGTATTTGGGGTATGTAATTGGGAGGGGTGTTGTTAAACCCCAGGTTGATAAGATTCAGGCAGTTCAGGACTGGCCGCAACCTGTCAACAAGAAGCAGGTACAAGCCTTCCTGGGGATCGCCGGCTATTATCGCCGGTTCATACCCAATTTTGCAGCCATCGCTACCCCCCTGACGGATCTTACAAAAGGGAAAGACTCCGTCATGATTAAATGGAGTTTAGCGGCTGAAGAAGCCTTCCATAGCCTAAAACGGGCACTTTGCTCTCAGCCCGTACTGGTGACTCCGGACTTCCGCAGCGAGTTTGTGGTACAAACAGATGCCTCTGATACCGGTATCGGGGCCGTACTCTCACAAGTGAGGGACGGAGTGGAACACCCAGTCCTCTATCTCAGCAGGAAGCTGAATAAACACGAGCAAAGGTATGCAGTCGTAGAAAAAGAGTGCCTCGCCATTAAGTGGGCTCTAGAGGCCCTCAAATATTACCTGGTGGGCCAAAAGTTCAGGCTGATCACTGACCATGCCCCTCTCAAGTGGATGCACTTGAACAAGGAACGGAATAGCCGGGTGACCCGGTGGTTCCTTGCCCTGCAGGCCTACACTTTTACGGTGGAGCACCGCCCAGGAGTACAGATGGGAAATGCAGATGCCCTGTCCCGAGTGCACTGTTTGGCGGGTGTCATTGCTCGACCGGAGTGGTCTGAGCAGAGGGGGGGGATATGTGAGCATCATGTGGGAATAGTGGATGAGGGCAGGTATATCTCGCCCAGATTCCTTTCCTATGTGGCCTAGTCTGGTCAGTATCGCACCTGCTTGCTAATGAATAATGGGAGGTGGATATAAAAGGATGCCAGGTGGTTGGGTGAGTGTCTCAGCCTGGGAACACAGAGAGCCTGTCTGTGTGAGAGACACACGTGAGTGAGAGCAGTGCCCACTGCAACTGTGGTTTGGCTGGACGGGAGAAGCCCGCCAGTTGGTAGTTAGGTTGTACTTTGTTTAGTTAGTGCCGGACAGGCAAGGATTTGTTTTATGTTTTATTTCTTTATGCATTGCTTTCACCATTAATAAACCTGACCCAGTGTCAGTTATACCCGAATCCCAGCTCTGCGCCTGAGTTTCATGCTGAACGCACGTGACCTTTGACCCCAGCAAAGGCGATCCCGGAGTGTTTTATCACAATACGTTAACCCAAGCTAAGGCCGTTGGGTCCATATAGGACGTGGACGTAAGCTCCTTGCTATCCACAAACCAGCGATCGCAGTTGCGAGCCACGCTGGAACCCTTCTGGGCTGGTTTACCAGCAGACCTGGAAGGACTGAGGCAGCGGACCACGAGGTCGACACCAGGAATCATGCCCCACTATGCTAGACATCCTATTGGATCTCAGATGAGGTTCAGCACGTCATGCGCCAGGAGATTGATGAGATGTTGCAGCTAAGTAGTCCAAGAGCACGTGGGACTCACCGGTAGTCCTGGTGCCAAATAAGAATCGGACCACCCGGTTCTGTGTGGACTACAGGTGGGTCAACGCCATAGCAGCCTCTGATGTGCAACCAATGCCAGGCATGGAGGAGCTGCTTGGATCTGAGTTGGGCATATTGGTAGAGTCCCCTGACCCCCGAGGCACAGGAGAAATCCGCCTTTATCACCCCTGTGGAAAAATGGGGTCAGTTTGTGCTCTCGTCCGCTGACCCTGCTGCCTTAAACAAGACGGCAAGGACCAGGGTTCATACCACTGAACACCCTCTCTATCTCCCAGTGGGCAATGCACTACACAGACAATACAGGGTTAGGGTAAAACAGTGTGGCAATACTTTATTGAACCACAACACCCAATAGCAAACAGAACCCTCCCAGCAGTTACCCCAAGATGATGCACATTACTGGGTCTCACCCTTCTCTTCTGCTGACTGGCCAGGATAATGGTAGCTGTTATGTCCTAGCTCCCAGGGTCGCTACTCCACCTGTGATGTGCACGCCAAGAGGAGGTAACAAGCATAGGGAGATAACCGAAAGCAGTCCTGTGTTCTTTCAGCCGAGTCTGAAGTACCCTGAGCTGAGATCCTGAAGAGTGACACCAACCAGAAGAAAAGAAGTCTCTTTTATACTCGAGGCAGGTGATCTACTTTTAGATTTACCCAGTGTCCTTCAGTCCACACTCACATCCTTTCCCTATCTACCTTCAAAGTCAACAAACTGGTTTTATAATACAATACACAATTAGCATATCAGCACACAATAAACAAAGATAAACATACACTATGTACAAGTCATTATTACAGTATATTAAGTGATATGCAAGTCTGTCTTCTTCACCCACCAGACAAACACTTAAATCCATAAGCCAATATACAGATAAAAAGTCAATTCTTCTTGGTTTGCAAAAACATGGTTGTCTGGTAAATTAAGATACAATCTGGTCTCTTCACAACCCCCTTCGGACTGTAGGACTCCACAGACATGCCCTTTGGCACCTCCGTGGGCTCACCACGTTAGGATAACCCGTCTGCATTACCATGCTTGCTGCACTATTTGTGTTTAAGGTTAAAGTTGTACTGCTGGAGGGCAAGGCTCCAGCTTAGCAAAGTTCTGTTGGTACCAGACACGGTGTTGTTATGAATGAGTCACCGAAGGAGGAAAAAACACAAATACAAGCTAAGTCCAGAAAACCGGAGAGGTTGGTAGCTATCGGATTGCAGACCCCTGATCCTATTCACCACAACTAACAGTAGCCGTGGGGGGTTCCTATGGTGCCCTAGACCCCTCGTTCACAGCCGGAGAACTAAATAAGCCTAAAGAAAGAAAGGGGAAATCTAAACTGCCCCAGAGCAGACCCCAAAGCAATAGACAGCCCCCAACATGTATTGTCGGTGAAAAGCAGATGAAAACACAAACACAGACAGAAAGACAGATTGAGCAAACGATGGGGCCCAACTAACTAAATAGGAAAGGACAGAAAAGATGCTGGCTGCAATCCGCAAAAAACCCTACCAAAAATGTCCCAACCGTCTGATAGGGAAAAAGGCCCTGAAGTCGCTAGACTTCAAAATCACTATATCAGCACTCAGGTATATTCTGAAACAGAGCAAAGAGATAAACTGATCAGAGACAAAAATGGAGCTCAGCCCGTCCCAACAAAGGCAGGCTGAACACAAAACACGAAGCAGACAAAATCTCATAGAAAAATAAGAGAGCAAAAACTTTGCTTTCAGTAGACAGGACTAACTGGTTGCAAGAGCTCAGAGCAGAAAGGATCACCAGCACCCCTGTAGGGCGTCGGCTGCCTTATATCCACTCAGTGATTCCGGGTGTCCAATCAGGCTCCACCTGTTCAGATGACAGGTTCTTCTCAACCCAATCAATTTCACTACCTCTCTTCACCAGCAGAGGGAGTTCATCTGACATCAACGGTGAAGGGGAAAATGAACTCACAACACGGTGTGCAGCCAACTCAGGGAGACGTGGTCGGTCACCACAGTGAAGAGAAGCTCATACAGGTAGGGCTGCAAACGTTACAGGGTCCAAACCATGGCCAGGCACACCTTTTCTATGGTGGAATAGGTCACTTCCCTCGGCAGGAGCTTCCGGCTCAGGTACA
Source organism: Dendrobates tinctorius (assembly GCF_039654945.1). Classification (NCBI taxonomy): domain Eukaryota; kingdom Metazoa; phylum Chordata; class Amphibia; order Anura; family Dendrobatidae; genus Dendrobates; species Dendrobates tinctorius. The sequence continues at coordinate 12,117,597 of NW_027361856.1, read as the reverse complement.
ACACGGCTTACCTCCACATCCTTTACGGACCTGCCGGCCTTAGCTTGGGCCATCATGTCCAGGAGGGGGTCCTCCTGCCCGTCCTCGGGCAGGTTGCAGACCGATAGGACACAGCCTCCATGTTCATGATGAGCTTTCAAATTGACCTGGAAAGCCTTCCGCCTACCCAAGCGTGGTCGAGAATGATCATGTAGGTGACTGGGTTGAGCTGTTGGTGTACGATGTACGGGCCTTCTCAAGCCACCTGAAGCGTATCTTTTGGTACTGGGCCCAGCACCGATACCTTCTGACCCATCTGGTATGTCCAATCCCAGGTGTTCTGGTCATACCTGTGCTTCTGGTTAGCCTGGGCCTGCGCCATGTATTCATGTACCAACTATGTCAAGGTCTGCATCTTGTCACAGAAGCGCATGACATACTCCACGATGGACACTTCTGAAGGGCTCAGATCTTCCCAGGATTCCCTTATCAACCCAAGGGGTCCCCGAACTCACCTGCCGTACAGGAGCTCGAAGGGGGAAAACCCCATCGAGGCCTGTGGAACCTCTCTGTAAGTGAATAGGAGGTGTGGGAGGTACCGCTCCAGCCACGACCCTGGGTCTCAACCAGCATTTTTAGCATCTGTTTGAGGGTACCGTTGAAGTTCTTTTTTTTTTTTAAACATCATTTTTATTGATTTTGTAGTGAAGTTGCATATTACAAGTTATAAACGTTGCATTGAATTGTTACAAAGAACATATTTAAACCTGCTTATCACCTAAGCCTGAATAGAAGCAAAAATAAACTTAACAAATATAAAATTATCAAACCCCCTTACGTCCACATTTTCATAGATTACATTGACTGAACTCAGACACCTTATCTCCAGCTCCTCCTTATCCTCCACATAGCTCATATAACACATTTCAGTTTACCCAGATTACCACTCAAATCCTCTAATAGATACCAATCCGAATCCACAAAGGCGCTCATTAAGTCTTGAATTTCTCTGGTGGTCAGTGACGTTTCTATAAACACTCTCCATTTTTAAAAAAACAATTTCGTCATTTTATCTTTATTTCTTTCTGTTTCTCTTTTTTCCAAAAATAAGACCGATGTTAAACCATCCTTGATCTCTTTTATCCCTGGGAGTGTTTTAGCTAGCCAGTGTTGCAGAATTAGATGTTTTGTCACCGTTGCAATGGTGTGAAACAAGTCATGTAGCCATCCCCCTCTTGTTTTACCCGTCGTAAAGTGAAACAACCAACACAGTGGATCTACTTCTACCCATATCCCACATATCTTCAGATACATATCCTGGACTTTTAACCAGAGTTCTTGTGTTCTGGGACATAACCACAATCCATGTTCTGTGTCTGTTTTGTACAAGTTGCCCATTGTACATTTTGGGCAACTTGTCTGCCTACCAGGATTCTGCAGAGTCGGAGGTATATTGAAGCCACATATTATTTTATGCATTATTCTGAACTGACTACTCCATTGTTCATTGATGATATGCTTTCTTACCAGTTCCCAGCCCCGCAGAATCTTATGCTCAAGTTCTTCATCATGTATGTTTTTCCCATTTGTGAAATATTTTGCCCTTCCCTGAAGGGTGTAATATGTCCCTCAGCATCCCATATATTGAGGTGATAGATATTTCTCCAATGTCTTTGGTAACCATGTCCTCCCATATTTCTGAATCGATTTCCTTCCTCACATCCTGAAGGAGGTCTAATACATAATGCTTTAATTGATTATATAACTTCAAATGAAATCTCGGCAGTTCAAATTTGTCTATCACTTCCAATCCCATCAACCAGCGGCCTTCTTGTAGATGTAGTAAGTCCCCTAACGTCTGTATACCTTTCCCCAACCACTCTGTGTATAATTTATTTTCTCTTCCTAATCTAAAGGCAGGAAATGCCCAAGGATTCAGGTGTTTCGACACTCTCCACGACATTTTTAGTTTTTTTTTACTGCCTTCCATGTGGCAATGGTATCTTTACATATTACCGAATATTTAATGTTTGGCGGTATATGTGACAGCGGCGTATGTAGCAGAGCCGTCAGGTTCCACAAACCACAAAATTCCGTTTCCAATTTGTAGTCCGTATATCGCCACGTTTATTTAATCCAGTCTATTACATTCCTCATTAAACACAATAAATTATATCCCCTAATATTTGGCAATCCCACTCCCCCTCCCTCCTTTGTGTGCATTAGAGTTCTTATAGCCAATCTCGCCCTTTTACCCCTCCAGATGAATTTAGAAAAGGCCCTGTTTAATCTGAGAACTTCTGCGTGGCGAATTAACATTGGGATAGTTTGCATTGGGTACAGTAATCTCGCAAAGCTTGTCATCTTGATTAGGTGGCAGCGACCCAGTAGCGAGAGGGGTAGATTTCCCCACCTCTCCAACTCCTTCTCTATTTTTTCTATGATAGGCTTATAATTGAGATCATAAATCTGTTTCGGCGTTCTCCCCAAATAAATTCCCAAGTACTTTATAGATGTTGTCGCTTTCGGGATACCCATTATATTACTCTCCTGGCCACGTTTTACCTCACTCCTCATGAACAGAATCTCACATTTAGACTTATTTAAACGAAAGCCCGAGAATTTTCCAAACTTTTCAATTTCAAGCAGCAACATAGGGAGATCTTCCTCTGGGTTGTTCATGAACAGAATTATGTCATCTGCAAATAGGGCATTTTTGACTGTCTCATTTCCCACCTTTATCCCTTTGTAGGAACTGCAATCACTTAAATATCTCGACATAGGTTCTATCGCCAAATTAAACAGTAAGGGGGACAGCGGGCACCCCTGCCTCGTTCCCTTTTTCAGCTCGAAGGCATCTGAGAGAAACCCCGGCGTGTATACCCTTGCTTTGGGATTCTAATATAGTACTGTCAAAAATTGTCTAAACGGACCTACCAGATTTATTTTATCCAACACTTGACCCAACCATGGCCACTTCACATTGTGGAACGCTTTTTCTTCGTCCAGTGTGACCATAGCTGGATCTTCTCCCTTATCCAAATGCTTCCCTCTAATCTTGTCTAGCAGTAACATGGCTTTCCTTATATTAGTAAAGCTGGAGTCACACATAGCGACTTACCAGCGATCCCGACAACGATATCAACGTGTCAGTATCACTGGTAAGTCGCTATGTGATCGCTGGTGAGCTGTCAAACAGACAGCGATCAGCACAGCGATGCTGAGCACCCGGCATCGCTGGCCATCCCTGTAAAAAATAGAATCAAAATAAAAAATATTGTTATTCTTACCTTCCGACGTCCTGCGCAGCCATCCTGCCTCTCTCCACGCTCCGGTCCCAGTAATCCTTTGCGAGAATGACCGCGAGAATGTCACGGTCTCGCGGCAGCGCAACGTCTCGTGGTCATTCGTGCAAAGGATCACTGGGACCGGGAGTGTGGAGAGAGGCAGGATGGCTGCGCGGGACATCGGAAGGTGAAAATAACAATTTTTTTTAAATTTTTTTATTATTATTTTCCAGCTGATCGCTGGTCTCCCGCCTGTCACACGCAGCGATGCGTGCTGGCCAGCGGGAGACCAGCGACGAAAAAAATGTCCAGAGGTTTCTTGCAGCGATCAGCGATACCGGCCGGGGGGCCGCTCGCTGATCGCTGTCACACACAGAGATCTCGCTGGTGAGATCACTGTTGTGTCACAAAAGTTGTGACTCAGCAGCGATCTCGCTAGCGAGATTGCTATGTGTGACTCCCGCTTAACGGCTGATCTTCCCTTCACAAAAGGTTATCTACCTATGACAGATTGATTGGCTGAATATTACCATTTTGGTGTATATATATGTATCCCTTTTTGTCATTTTCTGTACTAATATTTTTGCATTATCTTTAATTACGTGTCCAATTTTGTTCTGTATATTTTTTTGTGTGTACATGTGTGTATGTGTGTGTATACATATGTGTATGCATGTATTCATATGTGTATATATGTTTCTATGGGGTACCCATTGATGGCACATTCTCAATATATAATGATTGTGTGCATTGCTTTTGTTATTTGGATGGCATTTGTGTATGCACACATTGATATAGATATGCATTGTGTTATCTAATGTGTGCCTTGCTGGTGTATCCTATTTTTTAGGATTTCCATTTATATTGTGCATGTGACTGATATTGCCATGACACTCATGTGTTGATTTATCATGCATGCTGCGCCATGCTTTTTGTTGCTACATTATTCCTCTTGCACTGTCATCTTACAGTGCACATGTGGCATGCTATATGCATGCACACACAATTCACATCCCTTTCTTTTTCCCCTGTATTTATTTTCCTTGCCCACATTGTTGCCCTTCACATATATGGCGGCTCCCGCCCGACGCTGTCCGTGCGCATGCGCGGCGTCCGTCGCGCGGCCGACTAGGTTCCCTGCCTGACGTGCCAGATCACGTGGGCCCGCGTGTTTCCGGTGACGTCATGGCCTGGATCCGGTCGGCGCGGGGCGGGCTTCCCGAGCGCGCGGACGGCCTCCGGTGGGGTGCGCGCTATTTAAACCTCGGCGGTCAGATTCCAACTAACGCCCCCTGAGGAAGGAGTCCTTTGGCTCCAAAACGCGCGTCGGGGACCGGATTAACCCCACTGCCACCAGGTATTACAACATAGCTATTAGCTTCTAATCTTGTTACTCTGCACAGCATTTATATGTTATGTGTGTCCTTTCAGGACAGGGAAGTTTTTTGATTTAGAGGATATTTTCCTAACTGGCTATTTGGTGATGCTTTTGTACGCTCCGTGCCATTTCTTCCCTGGCCAATTACTGGTATTCTACACACATGCATTATTACTTTATATCCTGGTATGTTGTGTGCAGTGTGGTTATTCCTTTTTGACCATGATGATGTTACATTCTTTGCTCTTCCCCACCATACACTGTATGTCCTTATAATTTTTTAATATCTTCTAATAAAATTTGTATTTTATGGAATTTTGACTGCTTTTTTCCTGGGTAGTTTCTATCAAATGTGCAGTTTTCCTTATACTGATTAGTCCTAATATGTGGATCATGATATACTATATATATTAGTGATCATTCTCTATGGCCGTGTAATCATTGATTATCCGGCCTCCACATTATTATCTCTTCTGCCTATTTATTCTATTACATTTTCACTGTGTTATGCACAGGTATTCTGGTTGTGGACGAGATGGACTATCGAGCAAGAGACAAAGTCTGGCTCGATCAAGTGGACCAGGTGTTTGGTTCTGGGGGGAGCAGTGCTCCACGGATGGTTGATTCAAGTTGGGATGCTAAATTGCAACATATGAAAACATTACTTCTTAAACGCTCTAGACTGTGGTGGAACAGATTATTCCTGGAGAAATATATAGCAAACCAAATGATCCCTAGAGGTTTGAGAGTTAAAGTCATCCCCACTTTCCCTATTGAGGATGACATATTCATTACCAAGTGGGAGGAAGCATCTAATTTGTGCTCTCTAACCTTTTTGCAACTTTTGGTTAATTTCTACTCTGGTAATATAGAGATGCTTGATAAATCCATTGATTCCTGTCAAGAGGAGGTTCGTAAGGGCTGTTCTGACAAAATTCAATCATTTGAAATCGATCTAGAGAAATCTATGGACATGGTGGTTAAAAAGATCCAGCATAACCAACTAACGAAATTCAACAGGGACGTCAAAGATTATCAGATGAAAAATGTCTACCTATGGAGAAATAGCAATAATTCTAAATTGCACCGTTCAGTCTCCAGTACTTCAGGTATCCCCGTAGGTGGGCAATCCGATGGATCTCAAATTTCGGCCTCATCCTATGATAATGGTGGGCCCCGCAAATTACGGGACCACTCGTTCCATCCTTATAAAAGACATTTCAAAGATCAATCTGAACCATATCATAAGGATAATAAGGTGATTAATCTCAGTCAACACGTTCTCACAAGGGTTGATTTATCTTTATTGGAAAGAGGCTTTACTTTTTCACCAACCTCTGGTTTTGATACTTTTACAGCTGTAAAAGATCTCAACCTGTTTGCCAGATCGTTGCTCTTTAAAAGGTATTTCTTTAATGATGATCTCCAGTGTCTTTTTCCCACAGAAGAGGAGCAGGAGGCCATAAGAACCTTGGAGGTGCTGGCGGCTGAACATGATGGCGAGGGAGGTAAGATTCCCCCGTCCATTCGTCCAAGATCAGTGAAATTCCCCCCATTTACATCATGCCCCAGCATAGATCTTTTTGTGCGTGTGGTGACTGATGAGTTTAGGAAGATCCCCAAATATAGTCGGGGTAACAATTTGACTAGGGAAGAAAGGGTGCGGCTAAGATACCTTAAAAATCTTCCAGATGTAGTGCTGAAGCCAGCTGATAAAGGTGGCAATGTGGTAATTTGGCCCACGGTAATGTATGAGAGAGAGGCATTTCGGCAATTAAATAATTCAGTATGCTACAAAAAACTTACTTACAATCCTCTCTCGGCTTTTTCTGCCAAATTGGATTTGATCATTAACAGGGCCGTTATCAACGGCATTGTCACCAAAGAGCTTGCTTCGGCACTTACCGTTAAAGAACCTACGATAGCCACACTGTATCTCTTGCCTAAAATACATAAGGACATCAGATCACCACCGGGCAGACCTATTATATCCGGTCGTGGGAATTTCCTTGAAAATATCAACAAATGGATCGACCATCATCTTCAGCCGTTAGTATCCAGTTTACCCTCCTTTCTCAAAGACACTGGAGATCTATTGCGGAAGGTCGATAGACTCTGTTTGGAGAGTGATTCTCTTCTTGCTTCAGCTGATGTTGAGTCCCTATATACTAACATCAAGCATATCGACGGCTTACGTGCCGTACGATTTTATTTATCTACCTCTACTATCTCTATGGGACCTAGGGACCTCATCCTGGAGCTTTTAGAGTTCACTCTCACACACAATTTCTTTGTGTTTAAGAGGTCCTTCTATCTACAGCTCCAGGGGACTGCCATGGGCGCGGCCTTTGCGCCGTCCTATGCCAACCTCTTCCTGGGGCTGTGGGAGAGGGATCTCTTTCTGTCTGATAAACAGGGGTTGATTGAGCGTGTCCCGTTTTGGGCGCGTTACATCGACGATATCTTCTTTATCTTTCAGGGCAGCTCCATCGACCTTCTGCAATTTATATCCAATTTGAATGGCAACGATCTTAATATCAAGCTGACATTGACTTGGGATCCCCAAAAAATCAATTTTCTAGATGTCTCTATTAAAAAGGATATCAAAGGAATCATCCAGACCGATATCTACCGTAAGGAGACATCTACCAACTCCTTGCTCCATGCTTCATCCTGCCATCCACATCATCTCATTAAAGCTATCCCTGTGGGACAGTTCTTACGACTCCGCCGTATTTGTTCCACCAATACGGATTTTGAGAATCGCGCTAATGAATTGAGATCTCGATTCTTAGCACGTGGTTATAGTAAACGGAGTATAAAAAATGCTTATCAACGTGCCAAATTTTCAACTCGTAATGAGCTGCTCTACAGGGATCGTAATATAACTAAGGGTAATGATGTTGTGAGATTCATCACTTCGTTCCATCCTCAACATGGAATGATGCGGGATGCATTGAGAAAGGCCTGGCCTATCCTTATGGTGGACCCTATTTTGAATAAAGTTCTCCCGGAATATCCGTCCATCTCCTATAGAAGGGCTAGGAATCTACGTGACCAATTGGTGGCCAGTCATTATGTTGACCATCCAGTACATACCTTTTTGGATGATTATTCGATTAGACATGGTTGCTTCCCTTGTGGTAGATGTATAGCTTGTTCCAATATTGAACGTAGCACTTCATTCTCCAATTCGGATGGCACTAGGACGTTCTCCATTAAGCAACGTATATCATGTACCACTCGGTACGTGATATATTATGCTACCTGTCCATGTGGGCTCATTTATGTGGGCATGACCACACGACAATTAAAGGTACGAACTAGGGAACATGTCCTAGGTATAGTGGCAGCTGCCACCTGTACTGATGATTCAAGTCTGAAGACGTTACCTAGACATTTTAAGGAATTGCACCAGTGTAATGTCACACTTTTGAGAATAAGGGGCATTGATGCTCTTAACATCAATATAAGGGGTGGCAAATTGTCTAATAGGCTGGCTAGGTCAGAGACTAGATGGATTTGGACGTTAGGTACCATCCATCCACGTGGATTAAATGAAAATATCTCATATGCCCCATACTTGTAATCCAGTTAATGTATTCCAATATGATTGTTATGGTCTTGTGTTTTACTTATATGTACTCGTTTTTATATATATCTTTTTTATATATTCTTTTTTAGTGATTTGAATATGACGTATTGCCTGTGAAATCATGAAGGGTTTGAGGTTTCTTCGGAACCGTATAAGCCGTCCGATGGAGGATCCACGATGACGTCTTACGCACTTTTTGTATGGCTACAATTATTCTGTGGGGTTATCTACCTATGACAGATTGATTGGCTGAATATTACCATTTTGGTGTATATATATGTATCCCTTTTTGTCATTTTCTGTACTAATATTTTTGCATTATCTTTAATTACGTGTCCAATTTTGTTCTGTATATTTTTTTGTGTGTACATGTGTGTATGTGTGTGTATACATATGTGTATGCATGTATTCATATGTGTATATATGTTTCTATGGGGTACCCATTGATGGCACATTCTCAATATATAATGATTGTGTGCATTGCTTTTGTTATTTGGATGGCATTTGTGTATGCACACATTGATATAGATATGCATTGTGTTATCTAATGTGTGCCTTGCTGGTGTATCCTATTTTTTAGGATTTCCATTTATATTGTGCATGTGACTGATATTGCCATGACACTCATGTGTTGATTTATCATGCATGCTGCGCCATGCTTTTTGTTGCTACATTATTCCTCTTGCACTGTCATCTTACAGTGCACATGTGGCACGCTATATGCATGCACACACAATTCACATCCCTTTCTTTTTCCCCTGTATTTATTTTCCTTGCCCACATTGTTGCCCTTCACATATATGGCGGCTCCCGCCCGACGCTGTCCGTGCGCATGCGCGGCGTCCGTCGCGCGGCCGACTAGGTTCCCTGCCTGACGTGCCGGATCACGTGGGCCCGCGTGTTTCCGGTGACGTCATGGCCTGGATCCGGTCGGCGCGGGGCGGGCTTCCCGAGCACGCGGACGGCCTCCGGTGGGGTGCGCGCTATTTAAACCTCGGCGGTCAGATTCCAACTAACGCCCCCTGAGGAAGGAGTCCTTTGGCTCCGAAACGCGCGTCGGGGACCGGATTAACCCCACTGCCACCAGGTATTACAACATAGCTATTAGCTTCTAATCTTGTTACTCTGCACAGCATTTATATGTTATGTGTGTCCTTTCAGGACAGGGAAGTTTTTTGATTTAGAGGATATTTTCCTAACTGGCTATTTGGTGATGCTTTTGTACGCTCCGTGCCATTTCTTCCCTGGCCAATTACTGGTATTCTACACACATGCATTATTACTTTATATCCTGGTATGATGTGTGCAGTGTGGTTATTCCTTTTTGACCATGATGATGTTACATTCTTTGCTCTTCCCCACCATACACTGTATGTCCTTATAATTTTTTAATATCTTCTAATAAAATTTGTATTTTATGGAATTTTGACTGCTTTTTTCCTGGGTAGTTTCTATCAAATGTGCAGTTTTCCTTATACTGATTAGTCCTAATATGTGGATCATGATATACTATATATATTAGTGATCATTCTCTATGGCCGTGTAATCATTGATTATCCGGCCTCCACATTATTATCTCTTCTGCCTATTTATTCTATTACATTTTCACTGTGTTATGCACAGGTATTCTGGTTGTGGACGAGATGGACTATCGAGCAAGAGACAAAGTCTGGCTCGATCAAGTGGACCAGGTGTTTGGTTCTGGGGGGAGCAGTGCTCCACGGATGGTTGATTCAAGTTGGGATGCTAAATTGCAACATATGAAAACATTACTTCTTAAACGCTCTAGACTGTGGTGGAACAGATTATTCCTGGAGAAATATATAGCAAACCAAATGATCCCTAGAGGTTTGAGAGTTAAAGTCATCCCCACTTTCCCTATTGAGGATGACATATTCATTACCAAGTGGGAGGAAGCATCTAATTTGTGCTCTCTAACCTTTTTGCAACTTTTGGTTAATTTCTACTCTGGTAATATAGAGATGCTTGATAAATCCATTGATTCCTGTCAAGACGAGGTTCGTAAGGGCTGTTCTTCTGACAAAATTCAATCATTTGAAATCGATCTAGAGAAATCTATGGACATGGTGGTTAAAAAGATCCAGCATAACCAACTAACCAAATTCAACAGGGATGTCAAAGATTATCAGATGAAAAAAGTCTACCTATGGAGAAATAGCAATAATTCTAAATTGCACCGTTCAGTCTCCAGTACTTCAGTTACCTCCGTAGGTGGGCAATCCGATGGATCTCAAATTTCGGCCTCATCCTATGATAATGGTGGGCCCCGCAAATTACGGGACCACTCGTTCCATCCTTATAAAAGACATTTCAAAGATCAATCTGAACCATATCATAAGGATAATAAGGTGATTAATCTCAGTCAACACGTTCTCACAAGGGTTGATTTACCTTTATTGGAAAGAGGCTTTACTTTTTCACCAACCTCTGGTTTTGATACTTTTACAGCTGTAAAAGATCTCAACCTGTTTGCCAGATCGTTGCTCTTTAAAAGGTATTTCTTTAATGATGATCTCCAGTGTCTTTTTCCCACAGAAGAGGAGCAGGAGGCCATAAGAACCTTGGAGGTCCTGGCGGCTGAACATGATGGCGAGGGAGGTAAGATTCCCCCGTCCATTCGTCCAAGATCAGTGAAATTCCCCCCATTTACATCATGCCCCAGCATAGATCTTTTTGTGCGTGTGGTGACTGATGAGTTTAGGAAGATCCCCAAATATAGTCGGGGTAACAATTTGACTAGGGAAGAAAGGGTGCGGCTAAGATACCTTAAAAATCTTCCAGATGTAGTGCTGAAGCCAGCTGATAAAGGTGGCAATGTGGTAATTTGGCCCACGGTAATGTATGAGAGAGAGGCATTTCGGCAATTAAATAATTCAGTATGCTACAAAAAACTTACTTACAATCCTCTCTCGGCTTTTTCTGCCAAATTGGATTTGATCATTAACAGGGCCGTTATCAACGGCATTGTCACCAAAGAGCTTGCTTCGGCACTTACCGTTAAAGAACCTACGATAGCCACACTGTATCTCTTGCCTAAAATACATAAAGACATCAGATCACCACCGGGCAGACCTATTATATCCGGTCGTGGGAATTTCCTTGAAAATATTAACAAATGGATCGACCATCATCTTCAGCCGTTAGTATCCAGTTTACCCTCCTTTCTCAAAGACACTGGAGATCTATTGCGGAAGGTCGATGGACTCTGTTTGGAGAGTGATTCTCTTCTTGCTTCAGCTGATGTTGAGTCCCTATATACTAACATCAAGCATATCGACGGCTTACGTGCCGTACGATTTTATTTATCTACCTCTACTATCTCTATGGGACTTAGGGACCTCATCCTGGAGCTTTTAGAGTTCACTCTCACACACAATTTCTTTGTGTTTAAGAGGTCCTTCTATCTACAGCTCCAGGGGACTGCCATGGGCGCGGCCTTTGCGCCGTCCTATGCCAACCTCTTCCTGGGGCTGTGGGAGAGGGATCTCTTTCTGTCTGATAAACAGGGGTTGATTGAGCGTGTCCCGTTTTGGGCGCGTTACATCGACGATATCTTCTTTATCTTTCAGGGCAGCTCCATCGACCTTCTGCAATTTATATCCAATTTGAATGGCAACGATCTTAATATCAAGCTGACATTGACTTGGGATCCCCAAAAAATCAATTTTCTAGATGTCTCTATTAAAAAGGATATCAAAGGAATCATCCAGACCGATATCTACCGTAAGGAGACATCTACCAACTCCTTGCTCCATGCTTCATCCTGCCATCCACATCATCTCATTAAAGCTATCCCTGTGGGACAGTTCTTACGACTCCGCCGTATTTGTTCCACCAATACGGATTTTGAGAATTGCGCTAATGAATTGAGATCTCGATTCTTAGCACATGGTTATAGTAAACGGAGTATAAAAAAGGCTTATCAACGTGCCAAATTTTCAACTCGTAATGAGCTGCTCTACAGGGATCGCAATATAACTAAGGGTAATGATGTTGTGAGATTCATCACTTCGTTCCATCCTCAACATGGAATGATGCGGGATGCATTGAGAAAGGCCTGGCCTATCCTTATGGTGGACCCTATTTTGAATAAAGTTCTTCCAGAATATCCGTCCATCTCCTATAGAAGGGCTAGGAATCTACGTGACCAATTGGTGGCCAGTCATTATGTTGACCATCCAGTACATACCTTTTTGGATGATTATTCGATTAGACATGGTTGCTTCCCTTGTGGTAGATGTATAGCTTGTTCCAATATTGAACGTAGCACTTCATTCTCCAATTCGGATGGCACTAGGACGTTCTCCATTAAGCAACGTATATCATGTACCACTCGGTACGTGATATATTATGCTACCTGTCCATGTGGGCTCATTTATGTGGGCATGACCACACGACAATTAAAGGTACGTACTAGGGAACATGTCCTAGGTATAGTGGCAGCTGCCACCTGTACTGATGATTCAAGTCTGAAGACGTTACCTAGACATTTTAAGGAATTGCACCAGTGTAATGCCACACTTTTGAGAATAAGGGGCATTGATGCTCTTAACATCAATATAAGGGGTGGCAAATTGTCTAATAGGCTGGCTAGGTCAGAGACTAGATGGATTTGGACGTTAGGTACCATCCATCCACGTGGATTAAATGAAAATATCTCATATGCCCCATACTTGTAATCCAGTTAATGTATTCCAATATGATCGTTATGGTCTTGTGTTTTACTTATATGTACTCGTTTTTATATATATCTTTTTTATATATTCTTTTTTAGTGATATGAATATGACGTATTGCCTGTGAAATCATGAAGGGTTTGAGGTTTCTTCGGAACCGTATAAGCCGTCCGATGGAGGATCCACGATGACGTCTTACGCACTTTTTGTATGGCTACAATTATTCTGTGGGGTTATCTACCTATGACAGATTGATTGGCTGAATATTACCATTTTGGTGTATATATATGTATCCCGTTTTGTCATTTTCTGTACTAATATTTTTGCATTATCTTTAATTACGTGTCCAATTTTGTTCTGTATATTTTTTTGTGTGTACATGTGTGTATGTGTGTGTATACATATGTGTATGCATGTATTCATATGTGTATATATGTTTCTATGGGGTACCCATTGATGGCACATTCTCAATATATAATGATTGTGTGCATTGCTTTTGTTATTTGGATGGCATTTGTGTATGCACACATTGATATAGATATGCATTGTGTTATCTAATGTGTGCCTTGCTGGTGTATCCTATTTTTTAGGATTTCCATTTATATTGTGCATGTGACTGATATTGCCATGACACTCATGTGTTTATTTATCATGCATGCTGCGCCATGCTTTTTGTTGCTACATTATTCCTCTTGCACTGTCATCTTACAGTGCACATGTGGCACGCTATATGCATGCACACACAATTCACATCCCTTTCTTTTTCCCCTGTATTTATTTTCCTTGCCCACATTGTTGCCCTTCACATATATGGCGGCTCCCGCCCGACGCTGTCCGTGCGCATGCGCGGCGTCCGTCGTGCGGCCGACTAGGTTCCCTGCCTGACGTGCCGGATCACGTGGGCCCGCGTGTTTCCGGTGACGTCATGGCCTGGATCCGGTCGGCGCGGGGCGGGCTTCCCGAGCGCGCGGACGGCCTCCGGTGGGGTGCGCGCTATTTAAACCTCGGCGGTCAGATTCCAACTAACGCCCCCTGAGGAAGGAGTCCTTTGGCTCCGAAACGTGCGTCGGGGACCGGATTAACCCCACTGCCACCAGGTATTACAACATAGCTATTAGCTTCTAATCTTGTTACTCTGCACAGCATTTATATGTTATGTGTGTCCTTTCAGGACAGGGAAGTTTTTTGATTTAGAGGATATTTTCCTAACTGGCTATTTGGTGATGCTTTTGTACGCTCCGTGCCATTTCTTCCCTGGCCAATTACTGGTATTCTACACACATGCATTATTACTTTATATCCTGGTATGATGTGTGCAGTGTGGTTATTCCTTTTTGACCATGATGATGTTACATTCTTTGCTCTTCCCCACCATACACTGTATGTCCTTATAATTTTTTAATATCTTCTAATAAAATTTGTATTTTATGGAATTTTGACTGCTTTTTTCCTGGGTAGTTTCCCTCTAATCTTGTCTAGCAGTAACATGGCTTTCCTTATATTAGTAAAGCTGGAGTCACACATAGCGACTTACCAGCGATCCCGACAACGATATCAACGTGTCAGGATCGCTGGTAAGTCGCTATGTGATCGCTGGTGAGCTGTCAAACAGACAGCTTCACCAGCGATCAGCACAGCGATGCTGAGCACCCGGCATCGCTGGCCATTCCTGTAAAAAATAGAATCAAAATAAAAAATATAGTTATTCTCACCTTCCGACGTCCTGCGCAGCCATCCTGCCTCTCTCCACGCTCCGGTCCCAGTAATCCTTTGCGAGAATGACCGCGAGAATGTCACAGTCTCACGGCAGCGCAACGTCTCGCGGTCATTCGTGCAAAGGATCACTGGGACCGGGAGTGTGGAGAGAGGCAGGATGGCTGCGCGGGACATCGGAAGGTGAAAATAACAATTTTTTTTTATTTTTTTTATTATTATTTTCCAGCTGATCGCTGGTCTCCCGCCTGTCACACGCAGCGATGCGTGCTGGCCAGCGGGAGACCAGCGACGAAAAAAATGTCCAGAGGTTTCTTGCAGCGATCAGCGATACCGGCAGGGGGGCTGCTCGCTGATCGCTGTCACACACAGAGATCTCGCTGGTGAGATCGATGTTACGTCACAAAAGTTGTGACTCAGCAGCGATCTCGCTAGCGAGATTGCTATGTGTGACTCCCACTTAACAGCTGATCTTCCCTTCACAAAACCTGTTTGTTGCTTTGATATCAATCTAGGCAGTATCCTAGCCAGCCTGTCTGCCATTATTTTTGAGAGAAGTTTAACATCTTGATTTATTAATGATATCGGTCTATATCCCTAAGGGTCTTCTAAATCCTTCCCTCCCTTCGGGAGAAGCTTTATGTAGGCCGCATTCATCCCTTCAGACATAGCTTCCCCTTGCAAAATGTGATTATATAAATCTTTAAGCGTGGGAACTATTTTCTCACTCAGCGCCTTATAAAATGAACCATTAAAGCCATCGGGCCCTGGAGCCTTATTGGCCCCCAGTCCTTTTATTGCCATACTAATTTCTTCCTCCATGATGCAGCCATTTAAATCCTGTAATTCCTCCTCCGTCAGTTTAGGGATATCAACTCTACCCAGCCATGTCTCCCACTTCATCTTGATGATCCTCATCCTTGTATAACCTAGCATAGAATTTGCCCAGCACTCTGTTTATATCTTTGGGATTAGTCAGTCGTTGTCCTTTTTTTATCTCTATTTGCCATTATAGATGTACCCACATATCTTCCCCTAGCCAAATTAGCCCGTATTCTCCCTGCTTTGTCACCATACCTATTTAATTCTACCTCCCAGTGATTTCTATATAATTGCGCTCTTTTTTTCTGCCCATTCTTCAAAAAATTTTTTGGCCCGCATCCAATTATCTTTATCCTCATCCAGTAGTGAGTTCTTATATTTTGTATAGCTGCTCCTAACTTCGCTGCTTGCTGCTAAGTACTGCTCTTTTATTCGTTTTTTTATTCTTTGCGTGTAAGCCATGATGTTTCCCCTTATCACCACCTTTGCTGTTTCCCAATATAGTCTAGGGTTAGATTTGTGCTCCTCAGTAGTGTAGCTACTGGGAGGGCAGAGGGGGCGGTGGCCCCGGGACCCACGCTCTGATGGGGCTCACCCGAGCTATGCTATGTAACTATATCGGCGTGCAGATTGCGCTGATACAATTACATGCTGCAGCAGGGAGTGAGTCATGTGACCGCTCTTCTGCAGAGGAGAGGGGGAGGGGAGGTCACTCACCCAATCCTGGCTGAGCGCGCTCTCCTTGAAAGCTCCCTGCTGCAGAGAAGTCATCAGCTCCAGCAGCAGCCTGGACGCAGGGGGCTCTGCCTCTGCCTGTGAGCTGAGTTCACTGTCTGCTCTGCACTTGATTGCTTCTGACTGAGAGGAGCCTGAAAGCTGAGGAGCGTGCTGCTCCAGGACCAGTGGACACTGCACAGAGCATGGGAATTGATGAGTATATATGTCATTTACTATTTGAAGTGTCTAATCTGTTGCTTTGGATATATACATACAACTTACTGCTATTTGGGTGTAATATTCATTGCATGATGCTCTCCTTACGTGTTACATAGTTTCCAGGCACTTTGCAGCGGTCACTGATGCGCTATATGGCGATGCTTTGTCTTGGCCTGGGAATTTACTGCACTTTGGGACTGAGAGAAAACCAGGAAAAGTGCAAACTAGAGATCGCACTGCTGGCTGCAGTCACTGAGCTGTGCAGAGAAAGCGGCGCATCCTCAATGGCAGGCAGAGGGTTAAACCAGTGTATCGATCGCCTTATCTCAGGTGTTTGTGCTGGCGTGTAATTATTAACCTACCCGTTACCAGGCTGACAGCGAGTCCTAGAGGATTAGGGTATGTGCACACATTGTGGATTACTCTGCCGATTTTTCCGCACGGATTTGGCCAAATCCACAGGTAAATCCACAGGTTAATTGACCTGCGTTTTACCTGCGGATTTAGTGCAGATTTTGTGTGGGTTTTCCCCTGCGTTTTTACACCTGCGGATTCCTATAATGGAGCAGGTCTCAAAACGCTGCGGATTCCGCACAAAGAATTGACAAAATCTGCAGAAAATCTGCAGCATGTGCACTGTGTTTTTCATTTCTCATAGACTGTACTGTACAACGCAGCAGAAACTGCAACGTGTGCACACACCCTAACTGGTGTTTGCTGCTCCTACTGGGAAGTTAAGTCTGGCACTTGTAGTGCCACAGCAGCAGTTAGTGCTTGATGACAAATAGCTGTGGAATAGTGTTTTTCTATACAGCGATTGTTAGTGGCATGGACATGTTACTAGTGTGATATAATATATTAGTATCAGTAATGCAGGTGACTTATTGTTGGAGTGAATCCTACAATGTGGTGAGCTACAGGGGGGAGGGAGGTCACCCCGGGACCAGCGCTTTGAGGGGACCCACCCACAGCACACCGATAGTGTTACATTCTGCGGCAGATCAGGCAGAATCGATCTCCCTGCTCTGCCACCCGGCTGCTATGGGGCCCGTGAGCAGGCGCAGGGGCCCTGCACCAGCAGTGGGTCCCCCCTGTCATTGCAAAATCAACTGTGTTGGCTGGATGCCATTTCAGCTGACTACATTGATGAGAGAAGGAGCATTACGATCTCTCTCCCATCATCCCCCTCTCATCAGCTTCTGATGTCACTAACGCCAACACTGACAGGGGGTCGCAATGACGTCACTACTCGGAGCCTACAGTCCGGAGATGTGCGGGAGCTCGCAGCAGTGAAGAAACCAGGAGGAAAGGTGAGTTTTGGATTTATTTTTTATGAGGCTGCCTATGGGGTGCATTATATAAAGGGCTGCATTATTCTATACGGTCTGCCTATGGGGAGTGCATTATACTATATTGAGGACTATAGTGAACTTGTCTGGCACATTATACTATATGGAGGCTATCTAGTGGGCCATCATACAGTGTGGAGATTACAGTGTTGGAGCTATCAAACAATTTGGGAAATAATAAGCGGTCAGTATATATACAGTGAGGGGGGATTAGACTGTGTATAAGAGAGCATCATACAGTGTATAGGGGAGCTGTACAGGGGGGAGACTCATGACATTATTAAATGTAAAGTGGGCACTTATTGTTATAGGGAACTCAGGTAACTGTGACTGTCAAAGGGGCACAAATGGCGCTATTACTTTCTAGGGGACAATATATGGGCACTGTTTTCGAGAGTTGCTTTAGAATTTAGAGGGCACAGAGAACCACACAGCAGGTACAGTTAAAGGGACACATACAGCAGCAGCGGCTCAGCATTGGGGTATCAGCAGGGTAAGGAGTTTGTGCAGGTAGGGAGTAGTCCCATTGGTGACAGTGCTGAAAATATGAGACATGAAATGAATCTTTGTTGTAATCTCTGCAGATGAGTCCTGGCTGGAAGAAGTCATGTTGGTCTGGGCCAGATGGAAAAGTGAACGATTCCATCAGAACGAACGTCAGCTGTAAGTTACCATCTGTAACTG
The DNA here is from genome assembly GCF_039654945.1 of Dendrobates tinctorius. NCBI lineage: Eukaryota > Metazoa > Chordata > Amphibia > Anura > Dendrobatidae > Dendrobates > Dendrobates tinctorius. The sequence goes on along the minus strand of NW_027361856.1, from coordinate 12,099,158 downwards.
TGCTGTGATCTCTTATACGGTATGTTGTGTAGGACAGGTATCTACCACTCACTATATGGCGGTAATATCAATATTGGTCTTTATTTAGAAATTATATTCAGCAACAGCGCGGTCCTCTGCTGAGGTTCTCCTCCACTATTATTGTGCGTCACCAAGTTGTAATCAAGGTTACCTGGTTGGGGGCCCACTCAGAAGTTTTGCCCCCCCTGAACCAAAACCCTAGCTACGCCTCTGGTGCTCCTTATTATACATTGCAAACTCTGTCCACCATTCCCCCATCCGTTTCACAAAATCTTGCTCTTTTGTCATGTTTCCTGGAAATCGCCATAAATAGTCCGTCCCTTTCTGATGTGAGTCAGCAAAGTCTAGAGATATAGGACTATGATCATATATCACCATGTCCTCCATATTGACATCACACATTTTGTGTAGTATCTTGTCTGACACAAAGAACATGTCTATTCTCGACCGTGGCTTGTGTGCATGAGAGTAATGTGAAAATTCCCGATCCATAGGATGTGACGCTCTCCACGCATCTTTCAGCTGCCAATTCGATATCATATCTTCCAAATAACCTTTTTTCCCCCTAGGTCTCTTCTCTTCTCCTGGATTTAATCTTATTAAGCTCCCTTTTCTGTCCTCTTCCTCCTTAAGCACCTCATTACAATCTCCTCTTATGATTATGTTGTTACCACTAGCATCCAGTATTTTGTTCTGTAACGACATAAAAAATTTCTTTTGATTTATGTTCGGGGCATATATATTGTACAGCGTAATGCTTTCATTATTTATCTCTAATTTCAAACGGATGACCCTACCCTCCTGGTCCATTTCTACGGATGAAACTCTGTGTGCCAATGCTTTATGTATCAGTATTAGGACTCCTGCTTTTCTGTCTACCGAGCTAGAACCATAAACTTCTCCCACCCATAATTTCTTCATTCTAAAAAAGTCTTCTTTACCCAAGTGTGTCTCCTGAATCAAGGCTATGTCTGCTTTCAATATTTTCATCATCCTTTTATGTGGTGAGCGCAACCCTTTTACATTCCATGTTATTAATCGAACCATTTTTAATTGCAAAATGGTTTCTACTGCGAGGACGTGTGAAGCTTCTCCCTCTCAGGTACGGACTGCCAGTCAATGTCATCTCAGTCAGTAATAAATTAATTAGTACAGTAGCAGTGGGCTCATGAACTTTAACTTCCCTCCCTCCCTTTTTCCCCCCTTCTCATCTCACCCTCTCTCCATATAACAACCTCTTTGTTGACTCCTCTTTTTTCCGCCATTATCCAAACCAAAAGAGAAACAATTTCCCGCCTGCCTATTATCCCATATTTATCATATTGTACCTATTTTATATCCATTCTCTATCTGAGCCCTGACCCTCATGTAACCTTGAAACCCTGAAATCTTAGATCAACATCTATTTCCCTTAATATCATACCAATTTCCTAACATCATAACCCTCCGTCAGGAACAATATTCGCACTAACTCGTAATGGAACAATGTGCCTGTCAAGCGCAGGCTAGAAAAATGCCTAGAATATCTAATTTTCTCAATTTCAGTGATCTAAAAGTGATCAGAGACCTTCATAGGGATGTAATAAGAGACTACACATTATCAGGTGCAAAACAAACCCATTTACTCAACATAAAAGTAATAACTTAGATATACACAAATTTCAAAACTCCCACCAAATAGCCCCCAATGATATCAAGTAACGGTTATTAAAAAGAGAAAATTTTGGCACAAAAACATTTTGTAGGCACCTAGAATAATATTACACACAGAATTAATCTGAATTAGATCCTGAAGGTTCCCCAGAAAAACACATTTGCAAAGCAAAGAGCAAGAATTGCAATACATTTTTGCATGTGTCAGGCAGATTGCATGATGACATTTGAGACATTCATAATTAGAAAGCCTTCTGTTCCCACTTTCCATGGTGCAGGTGGTGCATCTCCTTCTTTTGGGAGGTGGTACAGGTGTTGGATTTTCAGTATCAATATCTGGGCGGAATCTTTTGAGCCTAACTTGAAGGCCAGAGGGGATACCGATGGTTTTAATACTTCTGCGTAGCTCTCCAAGCATTAGTTCATGGGCCAATTTTTTCAGGTACAATCGTCTACGGAGTGGATCAAGCTGGTTTTCAAGGTAAATGATTTGTGAATTTATACCACCCAAATTTAGCATAGCGAAAAATATGACCATTGGCCAGCGCTTGGTATTTCTGCTGACCCTGAAAGATGAGCACATCTGATCAGCTGTATCAACACCCCCTTTGGTTTCATTATAAAATGTAATAATCTCTGTTTTTTGTTGTGCTTCAGATTTAGGATCGATGGCATCATCATTATGAAGCGTTGAGAGAAGAAGTACATTTTTTTTTTCGCGTGGTACATAGGAAACCAAAACCTTTCCATCATGGAATGCAAACATACTGCTGTACTGTTTTCTCCCTGTCACAGTAACAAGCTGTGGCGGCAATTCTTTTTTATTTTTTCTTACAGTTCCGACATATGAAAGCTTCTGCGTTTTTAGATAATCAATAAGATCGCAATTTGAAAACCAATTATCAGCAGTTATATTGCGACCTGATCCAAATAAGGGCTCAGACATTCTTTTCACAACATCAGTGGGTTTGTTGCTGACACAGTAAGGACCATCTGGCTGTTTTCCAGCATAAATTTCAATGTCGTATGTGTAGGTCTTACTGGCATCAACAAGGGCATACATTTTTATTCCGTATTTGCTAGGTTTTGATGGTATATATTGACGAAATGCGCATCTGCCACGAAAACCAGGGAGCATTTCGTCAATTGTGACATTTGCCCCAGGGCGATAGTTTATCTTACAGTTTTCCACAAATTTTTGGAATACATCGCGAATTGGAGCAAGCCGGTCATATGTTTTACGTTCGGTTCGGGTAGTTCTGTCATCAAACCGAAGGCAACAAAATAGAATCTTGAATCTTTTTAGAGACATAACAAGGCTAAATTTTTCAATTGCATCACTTTCTATAACCCAAAGTTCCTCCAAACTTTGCCGATTTGCCCTATAAGCTCCTGCAAGGTATAATAATCCAAAAAATGCACGCAGTTTGATTTCATCCTTGGGCTTCAGGATTCTGTCACAGATGAACTTGTGCTTTATATTGTCTATATATTGATTAGTGCATATGACAATAGAGTCCAGAATGTCATCTGTGAAAAAAGTATTCCAGCATTCAGCTGCATTTTTTGCATTACGTGCTGTTCCCATAACTGCAGGAAGGTGAGTGATAATGTTATGAGGTTCCATACGTTTTTTTATGGGTGGATTCTTGTTCCATTTGGTTTTTTATCTTTTCCCATATAATAAGATTCTATATCTTCTTCCTCCTCATCACTGTCACCATCTTGCTCTGTTTCAGAATTTAGTTCACAGACTTCCACCTCATCATGAGAATCAATCTCACTTTCTTCAAAATCCTCATTCATTGTGGGGTCTGCATCATCATCATTATCTAACAGCATGTTCCCCACTTCCTCAACATGATGGGGTTTTCAAAGATCATACATTTTCTTCTCCATTTCAGAAGATAATCTGAAGCAAGAGAGAGAATATGCATTAGGGAACAATGTGCCTGAGAAGCACACTTTCATTTGTAAGAAAATCTGCCTTATTTATATGAAATATCCACAAACCTTTCTCTATCCATTCATAAAACAAGCTAAATGAACAATAGTAATGACTAAAAACATTACATACCAACCTTATAAAGTGTGATGTGTTCAGGACCAATGAGCCTGAGAAGCCAGCACAGCTATATCTTCCTTCCTGAAGCTCTGCAGACCAACTGTGGTATCAGGTTTCACACAGCAGCTAGAGCCAGGAGACTAGAGGGAGGGGGTTTCCTGAAAATCTGGTGAGAAGGGAGAAATGAAAGTAGAAGAGCTGCGCCTGTCAGATCCATTGTTCCTGACGGAGGGTTCACAACCATATTATCTTAAAGTCCTTCTCAATCTCTCTTTTTTGATGTCAGAGAGGTATAAAAATACTTTACTCTTACCCCCTTCATCCCCCCAAGCAATATCTCCCAATGTGAACCTAGCATTTGTATGATACTTTCCCCCTGGAAGATATCTTAATTTAACACAAAATACTCCCATCAACATTCAATGAAGATCTTGTCTTCTACCTAGTCATCATTATCCCAACTTTATATATGTCTTTTTGTTGTGAAAACCTCACAATGTCCATAAACCTGGAAGTCACAAATTTTCCGTCAGCCAGTATGATCAGCTTGCAGACCAATTAAATCAGCACCCCAAATTCTCCATTCGGTCCACCAGAACCTGTGAAAAGAAATAAGATGGGGAAAAAAAAAAGAAATAGGAGAAGGGGGATCTCTCCACCAGCTGTCCTGTAGTCTTCCTTGAACATACATAGTTCCGTCTGATATTGACCCGGTCGGGTGAATATACCGTATATACTCGAGTATAAGCCGACCCGAGTATAAGCCGACCCCCCTAATTTTGCCACAAAAAACTGGGAAAACTTATTGACTCGTGTATAAGCCGAGGGTGCACAGTGAGTGGCCTCAGTTATCTGCAGTGTGTGGCCCCAGTTATCTGCACAGTATGTGGCCCCAGTTATGCTGCACAGTGAGTGGCCCCAGTTATCTGCACAGTATGTGGCCCCAGTTATGCTGCACAGTGACTGGCCCCAGTTATCTGCAGTGTGTGGCCCCAGTTATCTGCACAGTATGTGGCCCCAGTTATGATGCACAGTGAGTGGCCCCAGTTATGCTGCACAGTGTGTGGCCCCAGTTATGCTGCACAGTGAGTGGCCCCAGGTATGCTGCAGTGAGTGGCCCCAGTTATGATGCACAGTGAGTAGCCCCAGTTATGATGCACAGTGAGTGGCCCCATCATGCTGCTGCTGCCGCTGCCTCTCTTACAAAAAAACCCAAAAAACTGTATAGTCACCTCAGTCGCTGCCCCCTGCTCATCAGCATTGCGCTCTGCAGTGACTGTGCAGGCAGAGAGCGATAGCGCTCTCTGACCTGAATGTCACTGCAGAGGACGCAAGACAGCAGAGTGCAGGGACAGGTGAATATGCCTCCCAACCCCCCGTTCATACTCACCGGGTCCTTGCGCTTGTCTCTGCAGCTCCTCTGCTTGTTCCATGTTGTCGGCACTGCTCTCTTCCTTGTTCAGCGGTCACGTGGTACCCGCTCATTAAATATGCACATATTTAATGAGCGGGTACCGTTTGACAGCTGAAGCAGGAAGAGAGCAGCGCCGACAACATGGAACAAGCAGGGGAGCTGCAGAGAAGGGTGAGTATGATCTGACACCCCCGCTCCCCCTCCCCCGCCGATCCCCCCGGTATATTGACTCATGTATAAGCCGAGAGGGGGACTTTCATCCCAAAAAAATGGGCTGAAAATCTCGGCTTATACACTAGTATATACGGTACCTGTGAATTTGTAAGTTTTGTACACCACCATGTGGTTCACAGATGATATCCCTTATTACTGTATGTCTTCCTATTTTAGGTGATTGGGAGTGTAAGTAGTCTTTCTGTAGCTCAACCTGGACCACAAAAATTTCTCCCTTTCATCTTCATATTATCATGTGAGGTATTCCAGTCATACTTTTCACTTATGCTGACCCCAGGAGATATCTTGACACAATCTCATAAGCATTAGATCATTTAGTATTCTGTCTTGTTTGGTTCTTCCTGAACACCCTTGTCATTGGGGTTCTTTGTTCCTTAGACATTGTCTCTCTTTGATTATCTCCTTCCAGATGCAAATCCGACCTCAGGCTATAGGGATAGGGTCTCCCCCTCTCGTCCTCAGCATATCCCCCTGTCTCCTCTCTCGGCGGGCTGGTATTTTCAGGTGGTTGTTGGCCAGATGAAGGTTGCTGTTGGGACATAATTTTCATGGCCTCCTTGGGATCTGTAAATGACCTCATCACACCATCTCTTGTCCTAAAACGCAGCGTTGCTGGGTAGTTTAGCTGGAATCTGATGTTGCGTTTAAACAACAGAGTGCACGCTTCGCTGAATGCCCTTCTTCTCCGTGTCACCTCTACTGAATAGTCTCCAAATAAAAGGTCTTTATGTTCCTGAATTATCAGTGGTCACCTTCTTCCTTTATAAGCACTGAGTATTTCTTCCTTATCTTTAAAGTTCAAGTACTTTGCCACTGCCTGGCGTGGTCTCTGAGTTTCCTTGTTATTCTGTTTATTCCTGCCCCTTTCAGTCTCAGAGGCCTCTCTGGGGGGGGCCTATCCTGTGTGCACGCTCTACTCTGCAGTTATAGGACAGTTCCAGTGCTTTTGTCAATTCCACCTCATAGATATCATTTAGCTGCTGTGTGTTTATTGTCTCTGGAAGGTCTATCATTTTCAGACTACTTCTGCGGTGTGACGAGCGTCAGCTTACGCTGAGTCGTTTTCCTTTTTTGAGTGGACCCTCTGGGCCGTGGCGACCACCCACCTAGGGCGAGCAGACCTAGTGAGAACCCACCCCCTGTACAGGGAGTGTCAGGGGCAAGACCAAGGGGGTGAGCCACCACGGCAGCTGGACCAGCCAGCCGGCTCAGGGAGACACTATTGAGTGTCTGGCAACAGGACGGACAGGAAACCAAACATAAAACGAAGTCACAGAGTTTCTTCAGCAAAACGTGGTTTCACACTTCATTCAGGTGCAAGGCATAAACAGGGAATCAGGTGCAAGGCACAAACGGTGAAACTCGGCAAGGTGCGTGCAAGGGCACGCCAAATGTTCCAGACGTAACACGTGCACGAAAACATACCAGAGTCCAGGGCAGGGTACATGTTAGGGATCACACCAGAGTTCCTAGAGGGGATGCGTGCTAGGGCACGCCAGAGTTCAAGACAAGGTGCGCGCCGAGAGACACACTCAGAGTCCAAGGCAGGGTGCGTGCAAGGACACGCCAGGATCCAAGACGGGGTGCGATGGCATCGGACTCCGGACTACTGGCAATGACCGACAGGGTCCAGGCATCAGGCTGCGGACATCAGCTCCGGACATCAGGCCGCAGTCATCTGGTTCCGAACCTCTGGCAGCGGTTGGCAGGTTTCGGGAATCCAGCAGGCAAGCCAGGGTTCAAGGCAGGGTGCGTGCTTGGAGCCACGCCAGGGTTCAAGGCAGGGTGCGTGCTTGGAGACACGCCAGGATCAGGTTCACAGGACGGAGGCCTGCGCATGCCAAGGGGCATGCCAGGGACAGGTACAAGGACGGAGGCTTGCGCGTGCAGGGGGCACGCCAGGGACAGGTACAAGGACGGAGGCCTGCACGTGCAGAGGGCACGCCAGGGAGAGGCACAAGGATGGTCGCCTGCGCATGCAGAGGGCACGCCAGGGACAGGTACAAGGACGGAGGCCTGCACGTGCAGAGGGCACGCCACGGAGAGGCACAAGGACGGTGGCCTGCATGTGCAGAGGGCACGCCAGGGACAGGTACAAGGATGGAGGCCTGCGCGTGCAGAGGGTACGCCAGGGAGAGGCACAAGGACGGTGGCCTGCGCGTGCAGAGGGCACGCCAGGGACAGGTACAAGGACGGTGGCCTGCGCGTGCGAGGACACGCCAGGGACAGAGTATGAGAACAGGGTTAGGGCCTGTGCGTGCAAGAGGGCACGACAGGATACATGGCAAAACCTGCGCGTACTTTTATAGAAGCACGGGAAGGTATGCGAGGACCTGCGCGTGCTATAGAGAGCATGCAGAGCACAGTGCAGAAACAGCGTGAAGTGCAAGGAAGCACAGAGAGCATGGCTGGGGCATTGGCTAGCTGATCGGGCTGCGGCACTGACAGACGGGCAAGACTCCAGCGAACCCGACTGAGGCATGGCAGGCGACACAGCTGTCACTAACCGACGAGCACGGCTGAGGCACAAGCAGGCGGGCACGGCTAGGGCGGGCACGGCTGAGGCACAAACAGGAGGCTAGGAAGGCCAGGCGCATGCAAAGGGCACACGAAGCAACAGAGCAAGGCAAAACAAGAAACCAGGCAGAGCATAGGCAGAGTACGGAACCAGGAACGGAAGCATAGGCAGAAACACGGAGTCAGATCAGAGCGAGAACGGAGCTAGCAGCGGAGCGTAGGCCGAAGCCCAGAGCAGGGCCAAGGGAGAGCCTTGGGACTAGCCTAGAAACGTGCAAGAGAGCACAATAGGAAAGAAGAGGAATGGTGCGTGTGCCAGAGGGCACTACAGAGTACCATAGGAGAGAGCAAGGCAGAGCAAGCAAAGACTGAGACCATAGGGAGGAACAAGGCAGAGCAAGGCAAGGTACGGAACAAGGCATAGCGAAAACAGGCAAGGCAGGGAACATAGAAAGTACTACAAGGCAAAGCAAGGCACGGACAAACATGGCACGAAGGACAAACACTAGACAAGACAAGAGACAGAGTACGAGCACGGAGCGTGTGCAGAGATGCACGACAGAGCAAAGTGCAAGGGCACAGAATAGAGGGAGCAACCCAGCAGACCAAGCAGCCATGCAGGGAAGCAACACAATACTCAGGCCCTGAGCATAGGAAGGGGCGGTCTGAAATAGGGCATAGCACCTCCACTTCCGGGTCAGGACCAGGGAAGAACTTTCAGATCCTCCAGGATCACAGGGAGCAGTCACATGATCAGGATTCCAGACATGCAGGGATGATTGCAGAACCAGTGCTGAAACCTAGGCAGGTCACATGATCAGCGTTCCAGACATGCAGAGATGAATGCAGAACCAGCCTCTGCTGGAACATAGGAAGGACACATGATCAGGGGATCTAGACATGACGAGACGATCACAGAAGGCAGAGCAGAAACGCAGGCATCCCGCAGCTCAACAGTCATGAGGTGAGTGTGCACACTGCTCTAGGGAACATGCAGGATAGCAGACATGAGATGCTCGTGCACACCGCTCCAGGGGTCATGAGGCAAAACAGACATGGCGGACATGACAGACATGGCGAGCATGACATGCGGGACCTATTGTCCAGATCCTCTAGTTTATCCACAGTGTAGGAGGCTTGTCTCTTTAAGTCACTGACTTGTTTTTCTAGCTGAATAACTTTGTCCTCCGCCTCAGAAATTCTCTGCTCGGCTTCCTGCAGTTTCTGCTCCTGATGTGTCATCTTGCTTTGCAGCTCTTTAGTGGTAGATTGGATCATGTCAGCCACTGCATGCTTAAAGTCTTCAGCAAGGTATGATGCCATTTCTTTTGCTAGCTGTTTAAAGTTTAATGAGCCATGAGCATGTAGTTGCGTTTCCAATGTGCCTCTTGCCTCCACTGTCTCCCCCTGGCTGAAATGTCCTTCTTTCTCTGGGGCTTCCTCCTCCCGTTCTATCTCCTCATGTGCTTGCCCTGTTGGTGCCTGTGTCTCCGTCGCCATTACTGTGCTCCCACTCTGCAGGCCTCCTCCGACCTCCTCCTCCCTCTGCTCCCTCCCTGCGCCTCTCGTGACAAACCGATCCATGTTGCGGACGGTCCCGAATGGTCTCACGATTATCCCAGTACCTTTTGTGAGTCAGGGGCTCTGTGTAAATGCAGAGTACTTGCGGCGGTCAGCAGGATCTCCCTCACATGTGTCTGCACATGGCTGCGCCGGAACAGGAAGTCCACCGTTGAAGTTCTCACACAAACGATTGGTTTGGGGGTGTGGGGGTGATACGCGCTTGATACCAGACGCTTCACCTGCATTTTCTTAGAGAGAGACTCCATTAGGCGAGACATAAATTGAGTCCCCTGGTCGGTAAGCATCTTTCTGATAAATTCTACTTGTGAAAAGACGGCCAACATGGCATCTGCCACCTTATCCGCCCTAGTTAAGGACAGAGCCACTGCCTCCGGATACCGGGTAGCATAGTCTACCACAGTCAGGATGTACTGCTTTCCAGAGCTGTTGGGTTTGGCCAGTGGTCCCACAATGTCCACAGCGATCCTGTGGAAAGGCTCCTCTATCACTGGCAAAAAGATCAGGGGAGCCTTGGGAGCAGGCTCTCACTTTCCCACTCTTTGACAGGTGATACAGTAGCGGCAGTAGTTTGTTACATCTGTCCACAATTTGGGCCAATAGAAGTGTTGAGACAGCCGGGCCTTAGTTTTGCTTATCCCTATGTGTACAGCGAGTAGAATCTCTTGGGCAATCCGTAACAACTCACCCCTAAATTGGTAAAGGACGACCAGCTGTCTTTCCCTCAACCACTCCTTTTCGGATCTACCGGGAACTGTCTCCCGGTACAACCTCCCTCCTTCCCAGAACACCCTCTCCTTATCAGTATCAGAGGTGGGCTTCTCAGCAAGGTTTTTCAGGGTCTCCAGGCTTGCATCTGAGTGCAGAGCAGCCAGGAACTCCTGGCTGGAGGCAACCAGAAGCGACGTTAAGGTCCCTTCCTCACGGGGACCTTCTGGGACCTGCTCTGGATCCGCCTCTGGTTCAATCATCCCTCTGACTGCGGGCACTCTGCCTGCGGGTGACAGCGGATATGTTTGTTGTCTCCCCGAGGATTACCACAGTCCCATCAGCCTGCTCTGTTATGGGTACTACCTCCCCATCCACCCCCAATACTTCAGGAGCAGTTACCTTCTTATGTGGCACTGGTCAGTTAACGGCATCACCTTCCTCATGGTTCCTGTGCCTCTTCCCATTTCCATTAGCACTGTTGCTTGCTCCTGTTAGGGGTTCCTAAGCCATCTCACCCCGCAGCGTGACATGCCTGAGTATTCCTGTACCTTCAGATACATAATCATTTTCAGATAAATCATTATCAGGTAAATCACCATCAGGGAAAGCATTATCAGGTAAATCATTATCAGGTAAAGCATTATCAGGTAAATCACAGTCAGCTAAATCATTATCAGGTAAAGCATGCATATTCACATGATTATCATTAGCATTAGGGCAGAGACACACTGCGAGAATCGCATTGTAAACCTCGCACTGGCTGTCGGTTCTGCTGACCTGAGCTTGACAGCTGCATAGTAATCCATCACGCTGTCATGCTCAGGTCAGGAGAAGTGCCAGCCAGTCCGTGCAGTGCGATGCGATTATCGCAAGAGAAATATGGCAGTGTAACTCCAGACTTACCTTCAGTTTCAGATAGGGGAGGGGTGTCAGGGACATAATACGTAAACATCCTTTCCAAATCAGTCCCCAACAAAACCTCAGTGGGCAGGTTTTTGGACAACCCCATTTCCTTCACCCCGCTCCCGGCACCCCAATCTATAAAAACTTGGGCCATCGGCAAGGGACAACGGATGCCCCCAATCCCGGTGACAGTCAGGGTTTTCCCCAGAATAACCTCTTCAGGGGCCACCACTTCGGGTCGGATGAGGGTTCATTCAGCCAAGGTGTCCTTGAGGCCTAGAGTGCCCTTGCTCCCGACGGTGATGTGCTGCAAATTTTAACAGGCCCTCCCAACCGCCCCACCCACCAAAACGATTGCTGCATTAGGCCCTGAGGCCTTGGCTGGGATGCCTCCTCTTCTACTTCTCCGGACAAGTGGTGCTGAGATGTCCAGTCAGATTGCAGAAATAACACTGGCAAGGATCAGATGTAGGACTTGCGCTGGCAAAGGGCACGAGGCATCCGGTGGGTCGGCTTGCAGGGGTACTCGAGTTGGTTGCTGGCTTACCCCATTTCCAGCTGGCAGTGACTGGCTTCCGCACCTCTGGTTTACGGATGGCCTCATAGGTGTCAGCAATCTGCGCCGCTTTATCCACGTCTTTTGGCTCTCGGTCCATCACGAACCCCAGCCGGACAAAAATGTAGGAACTGGTCTTTAATGATTAGGTCCCGCAGCTGCTCAAAGGTGGGCACTGGCAGTCCTTGGACCCACTGATCAAAGTGGATTCAGAGTCCATGCACAACATCGCTGTAACTGTCGTGTGGGCCGCCTTGGAGGTTCTGAAATTTTTTAAGGTAAACCTCAGGAGTCAGTTGGTCCTTTTTTTTGTCAGGGCCTGCTTGATAGCCGCATTGTTTCCATCTTGGTCTTGAGGGAGAGAAGCAAATACCTCCAGAGCTTTTCCTTTGAGCCCTGGGGTTAGATATCAGGCCCATTGGCTCTCAAGCAGCTGGTACTGTCTGCAGGCTTTTTCAAATCCCCGCAAAAAAATGCCCAAGTCCCCATCCTTTTCTATCACAAGAAAGTGCTCTGGCCGGGTTGTTGCATTATTGGACTCACAGCTCCGTGTGGTAGATAGTACTGCCCCGGGTCAGGCCATCTGCAGTTCATGGTCTCTCCAAGCTTGGGCCTCCCGTTCAGCTCTCTTGGCCTCTCGATCTTGGAACTACAGGATCGGTTTCAGACATTCCTCACGATCATCTGCGCGGAGTTGTTCCAAGCCATCCGCAAGTCGAGGTCCACACTACACTGGTTGCTAATAGGGCTGGCATCCACCGGTTGGACCTATGCAACAGCACCACCTGCGCTTGGGACGGCTTCTGCCTTCGCTGGGCTCCGGGAATGGTCTTGACCTGCTTCAAGTTGCTCCAGTTCCGCGACCATTTGGCCTTTGGTTTTGTCCGTGGGGTCAATCTGCTTCGATGCGCAAAGGGCAATTAGAGTGTCCTTGGACTGCTGCTTATACCAGGCCTCTCCCAGCGTAACCATAATTGCCAAATGAAAGGACAAAAAAACAAAGAGAAGGGGAGAGGGTAACTGGTATACACACAGTATTGTCTCAGTACTAACAAACACTGAGTTCGTTCTCCAAAACTTTTTGCGCAGGGTCCTCGCAAGAACCGTGCAAGTTTTTAGTGAGAGGAATGATTGCTCAAACCAGGTCACTAATGTTCTATGATCCCACCGCTCTGCCACCAATATTTCAGGGATTTTACTTGTCAATCCCACTTTCCAGTTCGGTTAGGAATTTGCAGCTCTCTGGCGCCCCCCTTACCCTCAGGTTGGTCAGGGGATAGGTAGTCGCCAGAAAGGCTGCCTTGCCGTGTTCTGGCTATTGGGCACCCTGCAATGAGGGCAGTATGTATATCCCCAGTCTCAGGCTGGAAAAACACACGTTCCGTTACTGCCAGGGTCTCACAAATCCCTCAGAACACTTTGTTGCCATCAGCTCCTCGTTTGACATTAAAACCAATATCGGGTCAGGAGCCCACCCCCAGGGTAGCATAATTTAGTGCGGAAGTCGTGACGGTTCGTTCTTAGAGCAAGGAAAACAAAACTAGTAAATTTTATAGATTTACTCCAGAAAACATAGGCAGTATTTACAAAAATACAAAATGTTACTAAAGAGACAAAATACAGTATATACAGTTAGAAATAAAAGGGATTAAAATAAGAACTTACACATCTCAGTCACTGGTACGCCGTGTGGATGAGGGGGGAGGGGAAACTTCCCAGAACAAAGGGATACAAATGCACAGCTTACTGCAGCTGATTCCCCAGTCAAACAACTTCCTAATCGAGCATCCTAGATTTATACCTTTCCTTTGCTGACCTCACTGGGGGGGCTGAGCTAGACGATATACGCCCCCTTCTAAAAAGTTCTTAAAAACTTCTATTTGTCATAATTCTGGGTGAAAATCTCAGAAAGACACGACAGTGGTATCATTTTTCTTATTACGACATTATCTTTCATTCAAGATCAGACATGACGCATCTGGGTGGTGCGAGCAAGCAGAAATCAGTTTCTTGTTTTTTTGGTGTCCGCACAAGCTACTAAACACTGCTATAAATAGCTTAACTTATGCAGATTCCAGAAATATATTTGTCCTGCCCCAATGACTATTCTGTGTTACTAAATTTGAGTGTGAAGGAACAAAGAAACGTGCTTAAACAAAGCTGGACTTAACTGGTCAGGAGCTCACATTACACAAAGCTGGTTTACCTGCAGGGAGGGGGGAGTGGACATTCCATCAGGAAGGAGGGGGCTGGTGCAGCTGTGAGGGGGATGTTTGTGAGCTTTGCCTGCACATGGGGCTTCGTGTGTACACTGCACAGACCTAATGGGGGAGGGGCAGCATGTCCTTCAAAAACCAAGGCGATGCAGCAGGAAGTACTGGATAGGTGCTTCAGTTATTTATGCAAGAACGCATATTGTTTCTGACACTCCCTCTGCCCTCCCTGCGCTGCTCTCCTTGCCCCTCCCTCTACTCTCCCTGTACTGCCCTGCTTACACCTCCCTCTGTATTCTTTGAACCTCATTCTGCCTTCCCTGCACCACCCTCCATACACCTTTCTCTACCCTACCTGAACCTTACTCTGCCCTCCCTGCACATTCCTCTGCCCTCCCTGAGCTGCCCACCTTGCACCTTCTCTGCCCTCCCTGCACTGTCCTCCTTGAACCTCCCTCTGCACCCTTCTTTGACCTCCCTGCACTGCCCTACTTGCACCTCTCTCTGCCCTACCTGCACTGCCCACACTGCACCTCTCCCTCTTCCCAAACTGCGCTGCCCTTTGTCACGCCTTGAGAGGCGAGCTTCCAAGAGTGGACCCTCTGGGTCGTGGTACCGGACCTCCCCTGGGTGATTTAACCAAGTGGAACCAACTCCTATACAGGGATCATTAGGGACAGGCCCAGGGGCTTCCAATACCACGACAGCCGGAGCAAGAGGGCGGCTCGATGGAACAGGAAACAGAATACACCAAACTGCAGGAACTGGGAGGTGGAAGGAAAGGACACAAGCAGGATATGGCAGGAGGAGGACAGGAGAGGGTCAGGAGTTGTCAGACCAGGATCAGGGGACGGGAGGTACTTAGAAAGGGAGCAGGAACAGGAGACCAACAGGAGCGGATGGAGAAGACTGGAACTGCAGGAGAGAAAGAGGGGTTAACACTAGAGACCACAGGCAAATCTGAAGTTGCAGAGGAAACTAGCAAGAGAGTGCCTAACTACAGGTCCAAGAAAAATACACAATAATCAGGCACCTCCACTAAGGGAGGGCAGCCTGATATACCTGGTGCATGCCCTAACTTCCATACCGGAGACCCCTTTAAGAGAGGCCTGGGGTCAGTACCAGAGCATTTGAAGGCAGTTGCCCTGACTTCCATACCGGGGATCCCTTTAAGAGAAGCCTGGGGTCAGAATTAAAGCGCTGGATGGATTTGCCCTGCTTTCCATACCAGAGATCCCTTTAAGAAAGGCCTGGGGTCAGTACTAAAGCGCAGAGTGGATTTGCCCTAAATTTCATACCAATGATCCCTTTAAGAGACCCTGGATTCAGTACCAAAGCACTGGATGGATTTGCACTGACTTCCATACCACTGATCCCTTTAAGAGGGAAGATGTGACTATGAAATGGAGGATGTGTAATGTGTATATGGGCACAGGTGGGAGGATTCATTTCTGTCATGTGATCTCTGCTCCTTTCAGGGGGGCAGACAATGGCTGGGAGCTTATGTTCCCAGGGATGCTAGATTTCTCCCACCATGTCAGCGTCTGCTGAGGTGTTGTCAAGTGGGAAAACTGTTGGTCTTAGCAACCAATCACAGCTCAGCTACTTTTAACCAGCTCTGGTGAAATGAAAGATGCTTCGTGATTGGTTGGTGATACACACACACACACACACACACACACACTCATTTTTATATATAGAGATTATTATTATAGCGCCATTTATTCCATGGCGCTTTACATGTGAGGAGGGGTGTAAATAATAAACACGAGTACAATAATCTTAAACAATACAAGTCACGACTGGTACAGGATGGGACAGGACCCTGCCCGCGAGGACTCACAGTCTACAAGGGATGGGTGAGGATACAGTAAGTGAGGGCAGAGCTGGTTGTGCAGCGGTTTGCTTCTCACATGGCAAGATATAGTTAAGCATCCAAACGCTCGAGGCGTCCTTTATCAAACTATACATGAACAGGTCCTATTCAACTTTTATACAAATTGTGACCAATGAAACAGTGATTTCAAATCACATGACAAATATGTTATTCACATTAAAACTCCATGTGCAAAAAAAAAAAGGAAGCGGGAGGGGAAAGGGAAAGAAACAAGAGAAAAAATGTGAACTAGATAAAATCATGTCATTACATGCATATACTTAGACATGAAAAGAAAAAAAAATAATGGAACATAAATTCCTTGCGACCATTCAGATCCGCAGGATGACATGTTCCAAAATAAAAAATCCAAAATGCCTCTCTGGTTATTAGAAGGTTCCTGATGTTTCCTGCCCTCAATGGATGTGCATTGCGTTCTATTATAGCACTATGTGAACTGGAAAGAGAAACAAGGTCAGTTACGTGTTCAGAAATTCTGACCTTTACATTGCGGGCAGTGCAACCTATACACATCAGATCGCATACAATGCACTTAATCATGTAGACTCCATTGCGAGAGTTGCAGTTTATAGATTGTTGGATTTTACATTGTTGGGTGTTGTTGAATTTGGAGAATGTGCGAGTTGTTGCAGAATGGTTCCATGTTCTACATCTAGATCCTTGATACAAAAATTGCATGTCAGGAAAAAAAACCTAAATAACTGATGGTGTGCACAGTAACAAAACCAGATAGTGAAACAAAGAAAAAAGAATGAACCAGCTCACCCACAGCAGTATGCGGCTTGCTGAAGCATGGAACTCGTGCGGTCACGAGTAGTACTGATGAGAAAAAGGAGACATGTTCCAGCTTCTTTGAATCCAAAAATGTATTAGAAAATGCTTCTAAAAAAACTGTGGCAGTGGTAAAGTTCACGTGGCGTCCTTCATCAAACTATACTTGCACCTTTCTATGCTCTCCCTGCATCTCCATATGCACTATTTGACTCTCCCTCTGCTCTTCCTGCACTGCCCTCCCTGCACCTTCCTCTGCCCTCCCTGCACCTTCCTCTGCCCTCCCTACACTGCCTTCCCTATACCTTCTTCTGCCCTCACTACACTACCCTCCCTGCACCTTCCTCTGCCCTCCCTGCACCTTCCTCTGCCCTCCATATTCCTTCCTCTGCTCTCCCTGCACCACCCTCCTTGCACTTCCCTCTGCCCTCCCTTCACTGCTCTCTCTACAACTTCCTCTGCCTTAGGCTACTTTCACACTTGCGTCGGTACGGGCCCGTCGCTATGCGTCAGGCCGACGTACCGACGCACATTGTGAAAGATTTTCACAACGGGGCGGCGGATGCAGTTTTTCAACGCATCTGCTGCCCCATTGTAATGTCCAGGGAGGAGGGGGTGGAGTTTCGGTCGCACATGCGCTGTCGAAAATGGCGGACGCGACGCACCAAAAAACATTACATGTAACATTTTTTGGTGCGTCGCGGCCGCCAAAACAAGACGCATCCGTCACACGATGGATCCGACGTGTGGCCATACGTCGCAATGCGTCGCCAATGCAAGTCTATGGAGAAAAAACGCATCATGCGGGCAACTTTGCAGGATGCGTTTTTTCTCCAAAACGTCGCATTGCGACGTTGGTCACACGACGCTAGTGTGAAAGTAGCCTTACCTGTGTGGTAGGGGGCCGGGCTAGGGGGGTGGACCACTGCTTACCAGACAAGGCAAAGATGAGACTGAGACAGATTCCACTTGTAACTGTTCCGGAATTATTTGTCGCCCTCCTGACGACCACCAAACACGCACCGCAGCTTCTTTACACCACTGTATCGCCAGGCCCGGGTACCTATTCTTCAGCTCCAGTCGCAGTAACGCACCTCGCGGATCTTTCACTGGGGGCTGTCCTAGACCAATCTACCCCCAGCGCTTCACCTGCCCAAGGTCGTCTTCCAATCGGTACCCCCGGGGCCTCGTCTGTCTTGCGGTACGTCGAGTCAGGGTCTCCCCCCTTGCTGCCTCTTCTCCTTGCCTGTCCTGCAGTCCGTCAGGTCAGGGCCACCCCCCTGACTGTCTCTCCTTTGTCCGTCCCCCTGGCCGAGCCCTTCTCACTTTCTCCGTCTTCTTCTGAGCTCCTCCCAGGACTAGACTCTCCTGGAGCCCCGCCTTCTTCTATTTATCCCCTCTCTCACAGGGGAATTTCCCACTCGGGCTCCTATCTCCCCGCCCCCCATGACCAAGCGGATTCCTAAGCCCTAAGCTGATGTTAAGTCCTGTACTACTCTACCCTGCCATCTTGTGGTCATTTCGCGGTACTGCACTCCCTTTTCTGTCTTTCTCTGCTCTTACCTTTCTAACCTGTCAATCTCTGTCCCTAGTGCACAAACCGTCCCCTCCTTCTACCAGTCATGTCTGTCCGTCAAGTCACCTTCCCCACATTCCTCCACCCTTTGTCCATTGTCATCCCGACAATCGTATGTCCTACCTATGTCGTTCTGAATCTTATCCAGTCTGTTGTCGGACCGGTCGTTGGGCCACACCCGCCACAGGGACCGCACCATGCTCCGAGCAGCCTACTGCTACCCGCCAGCGCGCACGCCACGTGACAACTTCTTTCTGGTTGGCGAGGTCCACCTGGACTACTCTACGGCGTGTACCTCCCACTGCTCTCCCCTTCCACTACCTTCAACCATTTCTTCCTTTTTGGGGTGTCTGTGGTGTCGGGGATCTGACTTGGGACCACTGTCTGGTTCGATATCTCTCATCTCCTCATCCTTCAATAAAAACGTCATGGTCGGCGTCTTCATCACAACTACCTCTTACCCGGAACCTGTTAAATACATTTTTTGTTAAACACATTATTTTCAAACATAAAATGGAACACTCCCCCTCCCTTTAACATTAGTACCCCCTTTTCATATCCCCGCTATATGAGGAGCAAACAATCAACAATAAAACATGTCCCTTATCTTGGACATCGAACTGTCCTCTTGGGGCCTGCACAACGGTGCAGCGAAATCCCGGTAGTCCGGGCCTTCTCCTGACGGCTGATGTTGCGCCAGTCTAGCAGGGAACCCCACAGCCGTGAGGTCCCCGGGATATCTCGACTGTTCCTGGGCCCCGAGTGTTCTTTGTGCCCAGGGTTCAGGGGTCATCTCCCTCCTGAGAGATGAGTCAAAAGGGGTAGAAGGGGTCGAAAGTGGTTCCACGGCGCGCGTTCCGTGCCAGGTCTCTGCTTGGGAACCAGCAGCCCACCACCGGTGGTGGCGTGGACGCTCTCATTTCTGTCGACGTGGTGGCTTTGCTCCATCCGGCCCCCAGCTCCTGCAGCTCCAACCGCAGGTGAGGGACCGGGGTCGTGGACCGATGAGAAGCGGAGCGGCGGAGCTGGGGCCTGCTAGCGTGATTAGCAGATGGCTCCGCAGAGGCGGCAGAGCCCGATGACCCGGCCGAAGCCGCAATCTGGAACAGGGCCGGAGCAGCCATGGACCTTGATGGGCAGGCCGCAGCCACGGTATGGCGCGCGGCAGAGGCGGCCGCGGACATCGGTGAGCAGGCCGCAGCTGGAACCATGAGCGAGGCAGAAGCGGCCGCGGGTGCTGCCGGGTAGGCCGGTGCCGCGATCGAACCAGGGACGGCCGTGGAGCAGGCCGCAACCGGAGTTGCAGACGGGGCCGGAGTAGCGGCCGGCTTCATGGACGGGGCCGCTGCTGAAAGGGGGAAAGCAGCAGCATCGGCCGCGGGCTGGCTCCGCACCGGTGACACCGGACGTGGCGCCGCCGGGTGGGGTGGTTCAGGGACGGGAGCAGGAGCATCGATCAGCCCGGCGGAGGCCGCTGAGTCCTCCGCGGCCGAGCCTCCAGGAGCACAGGAGGCCGTGCGGTGCGGCCGGGTGGTGGGGGCCGCATTCGGAGCCGCCGGCAGAGCCGGGGGAACTCTAACCTTCCCCAGCGCTGCGGCCTCCGACACGTCATCCCACGGCTCCTCCCGCAGCCTCCGTTCTTCACCCCGCCGTCCGGCGGGGCTAGCCTCCAGGCTGTGGGATCCCGCGGGGAGGCTCCCTGGCGATGTCTTCAGCGGCTGCTCCCGCGGCCCCGCAGTCGCTCCTCTTCTCCGCCCGTTGTCTGGCTTTCGTACCACCCCGGATCCTCCGATGACAAGCAAGGATCCAGAACACAGTCTCCAAATTATAATCCACAGGCCAGCGATTTGTAATCCACACACACTTGTAATCCACAGAGGAACAGTCCAAGTCCATCTAGGTTCTTCAAACGCAGGCCTGCTGCGGAAGGTGTCATATTAGTGGCGGCGATCCTGCCGACTATGCCAAATATGGTAGGGGGCCGGGCTAGGGGGGTGGACCACTGCTTACCAGACGAGGCAAAGATGAGACAGAGACAGATTCCACTTGTAACAGTTCTGGATTTATTTGTCGCCCTCCTGACGACCACCAAACACGCACCGCAGCTTCTTTACACCACTGTATCGCCAGGCCCAGGTACCTATTCTTCAGCTCCAGTCGCAGTAACGCACCTCGCGGATCTTTCACTGGGGGCTGTCCTAGACCAATCTACCCCCAGCGCTTCACCTGCCCGAGGTTGTCTTCCAATCGGTACCCTCGGGGCCTCGTCTGTCTTGCGGTATGTCGAGTCAGGGTCTCCCCCCCAGCTTCCTCTTCTCCTTGCCTGTCCAGCAGTCCATCGGGTCAGGGCCACCCCCCTGACTGTCTCTCCTTGGTCCGTCTCCCTGGCCAAGCCCTTCTCACTTTCTCTGTCTTCTTCTGAGCTCCTCCTGGGACTAGACTCTCCTGGAGCCCCGCCTTCTTCTATTTATCCCCTCTCTCACAGGGGAATTTCCCCGCCCCCCATGACCAAGCGGATTCCTAAGCCCTAAGCTGATGTTAAGTCCTGTACTACTCTCCCCTGCCATCTTGTGGTCATTTCACGGTACTGCACTCCCTTTTCTGTCTTTCTCTGCTGTTACCTTTCTAACCTGTCAATCTCTGTCCCTAGTGCACAAACCGTCCCTTTCTTCTACCAGTCACGTCTGTCCGTCAAGTCACCTTCCCCACACTTGCACCCTCCTTTGCCCTCCTTGCCTTGCACATTCTTTTCCCTCCTTGCACTTTCCGCCACCTTCCCTGCGATGCCCCCCTACACTGCCCTCCCTGCACCTCTCTCTGCCCGCCCTCAGCCCAACATGCACTGCCCTCTGCCCTACCTGCAGCTCCCTGCACCTCCCTCTGCCCCCCTTGCACCACTGTCATTGCCCCTCCCTCTGCCCTCCCTGCACCTCTGTCCTTCCCACAGGCTGTACAAATAGGAGAGCCCCAGTCTGGCGGAGGAGAGAGTGCTCTGTGAAGACCTGCACTTAGACAGCAGCCTGAAGAGACCAAGCATCTGCGGCATGGGTGAGACTGTCACACAGTTCTTGTCCCCAGACTTCGCTCTCCCCGTCCCTCTGAACTTCCCTCCAGTGCAGCGTGACATTTCCTGCCGCCGCCCGGTCACTGTGGGGAGCAGTTAACTGTTGATATCCCAGGTGTTATCGCAGGTGAGTAGTGTAGTGATGGCGGTAGATCAGCAGCACGGTGTTACAGCTGGGTGACGGAGGAGACAGGCAGCCGCTGAGCTCATGTCAGCTGTGTGCCGGCTATTGCTCCCTGCCATCAGCCACATTCCAGTTGTGGAGGCAGCACAGGAGATGATCCGTCATGTCGCTCTCCTGTCGGAGATGGTTATCATCAGGAAGCCATGAGAGTATGGCATTACAGCTGCAGGAAATGCCGCAACTCTTTTCTTACTTTTTGTATGCAGGGATCTCTGGGGGGCTTGTTTCCGGCAACTACAACAACCATAATCATTTTGCTGTTGCCCTGACAGTATATAGTACTGTCTCGTACGTGTGGAGCTTGGTGGGGGTCCCAGTCCTGTATGTGTTGTGTATGGCGGTGGTCTCCGTCCTGTACATATGATATATATATATATATATATGGCGGTGGTCTCCGTCCTGTACATATGATATATATATATATATATGGCAGTGGTCTCCGTCCTGTACATATGATATATATATATATTTGGCGGTGGTCTCCGTCCTGTACGTATGATATATATATATATGGCGCTGGTCTCCGTCCTGTACATATGATATATATATATGGCGGTGGTCTCCGTCCTGTACGTAATAGATACAGATCTTTCTATCTCAAAAAACCTTCCTTCTCACCCCCACTGGGGGTGGTCTTTGTTGTCCTTTCTCATTCTCGGGTCCTCTACCAGAGGCTGGGAGTTTGAGGGTTCTGCTCAGGATCTCAGTTGTTCCCAGTATTGCGCATTTCTGGACAGAGAGCGCAGATGTTGCTCCTGGGATCTGCTGTAGCCGCCATTCTTCCAACTTAGGCCTGTTTCACACTTCCGTTTTTTACGTCAGTCAAAATCCACCAAGTTTTAAAAAAAAAAAAAAAAACGGATCCGCCAAAAAAGGGATGGATTCGTTTTTTCCCCCATAGACTTACATTAGCGGCGGATCATGACTGACGGTCGTCCGTCCCACCCGTTTTTTGACGGATCCGTCAAAATGTTTTCATCTCCCAGGCGGATGAGACGGACTCTGCAACGGTTTTTTTGCTTGACGGTCCGCTAATTTGAATTGCACATGCCCGGAAGCTTTATGCTATGTGCCCATGTAGCTTTCTTTTATGCGTTTTTCGGGGTCAAACCGCATCAAAAACTCTTAAAAGAAGCATCCCATTCATTTTAATGCAGTAAAAAACGCAGGAAGTTCATTAATTTCCACTTAGGTCCACGTTTTTGGCTGTTTCCAATAGTCCAAAAGACGTGTGGAAAAAAAAAAAAGCATCAAAACGCGCGTTTTTTGCACACAAAACTTGCGTCTTCTAGGAAGGAGACCCGTTTCCTGAGCGTTTAAAAACGCTACTGTGGGCACATAGCCTTACTCCAGGAGACACTTTAACCATGACATGCCGTTCCGGGATCAGCGAAAATCTTTCTCTCTTTTCACGGATTGCAACTGACAGAAAAAACGTAAGTGTGAAACGGGCCTTGCGGGTCAAGTGCTCCTATCACCACTGGAATCTCTGTTGCCTTCACCTTCCACATCTTCTCCAGTTCTCCTTTGAGGCCCTGGTATTTTTCCAGCTTCTCATACTCCTTCTCTCTGATGTTGCTGTTACTTGGCACTGCCACATCTATTATCATTGCTGTCTTCTGATCCTTGCCTACTATCGCAATGTCTGGTTGGTTAGCCAACACCTGCTTATCCGTCTGGATCTTGAAGTCCCACAGGATTTTAGCCCTTTTGTTCTCCACCACTTTCTCTGGGGTCTCCCACCTGGACTTAGGTGGACTTAGCTCATATGCTCTGCAGATGTTCCTGTATACAATTCTCGCTACTTGCTTGTGGCTATTCCTCCTTGCATTTTGCATCCTGCCATTATGTGTTGGATGGTTTCTGAGGCTTCTTTGCATAGTCTGCACCTTGGGTCTTTTCTTGTGTGGTACATTCCTGCTTCTATGGATCTGGTACTTAGTGCTTGCTCTTGTGTCGCTATGATTAGTGCCTTTCTCCATGTCAGCCACCTCCATTATCAGTGTGTGTATGTGTGTGTGTGTGTGTGTATATATATATATATATATATATATATATATATATATATATATATATATAATGGCAGTGATCCTCGTCCAATACATATAGAGCGGTAGTCAATGTCTCGTACACCCTTTGGGCCCCTCTCCTCCTTTTTCAGTGGCTGCAGTCATCCCTGGCTGTCTCCACCGGATGGCACAGATGGGTCTCGTCCAGGATGTTTCTGCTCTTCCACACGTAGCCCTCGTGATCCACTGTAGGGAGTAATAACTGGAGCTATAGGGGCCGTAAATCTGCTAGGAGATGTGTCCAGATCCACGTCCTCTCCATAAAGTGACGTCACCAGGGGTCATAAAATGTCTGCAGAGCCCTGTGTGCCTATGATAAAGTAGGTCATAACCTGGCGGTGTCACCTAGACTGGACATTCTTAACCCCCTCATTGCCAGCGACTGAACCATTGCACTAGTTATGTGATGGGTTAATGTTGCCCCCCACCATCACTATATTCCTGGCATGGAGATGCCACTGTGCAGGTCACTGTATATACAGGCAGTCTGTGACCACCCAGATAAACCCATGGGGGCAGCAGTCATGCCTCTACATGGTGGCAAGGTAAGAAGGTCAGCTGATGCACAGTGTCAACTCCTTGCTGTCCAGATGAGATCGTCCCGCTGACGGCCATCCCTGAAATCATGTCTTCTTCTTTGTAGCGAAGTGTGGATCATGCGGCCCCGGATACAAGACGCCCCTGGACGCCATGAAAGGTAAAAGGCTTAAAGCTCCTGATGGTTCTCAGAAATCAGCCGTACGTGTGATTATGTGATGCGTTCTTATCTGTTATTACAGGCAGTGCTCCCCTTTAGTATAATGCAGAGGAGGGGAAATGTGGCTGCAGAAAGTGTGTGTAGCCACATGCTGATTAGGGGGGCAGATTGACAGGGGTCCTTCCCCAATGTACAGCTGGAGGGAGGAGGCTTTCTGTGTTTACACACTGACACCCATCAGGCCATCATATGGACCCACCCCATGATCAGGGCCACACAACGCTTTGCTCTGATCTGTGGAGTACAGCCATTTATTTATTCTGGGTTAGTAATCACATACGTGTTGGATGGGGTCTCCTATTAGGGGCTGATTACTTCTAAGGTCCACTGTTACCTGTAATGATGCTTGTTCCGTCACCCTCATACCTAGGTCCCCGTGAGGAGTTAATCTACGTACCCTGTATCTATCGCTCCACTGGGATTAACAAGCCAGACTACCTGGCCACCGTGGACGTGAAGCCAGAATCTGCACAGTACTCCCAGGTAATGAATGCAGACGCTCAGGGTCCAGCACCAGCCGCTGAAATAATCACTGTCTGTGTAACCTAAAAATGGCTCTAGATCGGGTGAAGATGATGGTTTCCTGGCGATGGCTATTGATTGTAGCGGAGAAGTTGGTGCTTGGGTGAGTGCTCCTGGAAGGCCAATGGTCACCCGCTCGCAGGTAGTGTGACATGCTCTCCATTTTCCAGGTCATCCACCGTCTGCCGATGCCCCATGTGAATGATGAGCTGCACCATTCAGGTTGGAACACCTGCAGCAGCTGCTACGGGGACCACACAAAAGTGAGAAACAAGTTGATCCTGCCTTGTCTCATCTCTTCCCGGGTCTATGTGGTGGATGTGGGTACTGACCAGCGGGCCCCTCGCATCCACAAGGTGGGTATTACCTGAACTGGCTGCCAATGTGTGCCTCCTGGGTGCTGACCACAGTCTTATCCACTCTGCAGGTGGTGGAAGCTGAGGACGTGAAGAAGAAGTGTGGCCTGGGGAATCTGCACACCTCTCACTGCCTTGGCTGTGGTGAAATCATGATCAGCACCCTGGGAGACCCTGAAGGGAACGGTAAAGGTGAGGACACCCCATATATACATATTGTGCTACCGGGTAGAATGGGTACGACCTATAATCCTGGCGTGTCTGTCTGTATCTTTCCTATTCACATCTCAGGAGGATTCGTCCTACTAGATGGGAAAACATTTGAAGTGAAAGGGAACTGGGAGGTACAAGGAGAAGCGGCACCGTACGGCTACGACTTTTGGTACCAACCACGGCACAATGTCATGATGAGCACTGAGTGGGGGGCCCCGAAGGTTCTCCGCAATGGATTCAGGATAGAAGACGTGGAAGCAGGTGGGATGGAGGCACATGATGGCAGCAAGCGTCAGGTCTTCATGTCTGGGTGGAGGCGCCACGCAGTGTGAATGGCGAACAGAGTGGTTCAGGCCTCATTTAGATTCTGTTTTCCAGGACACTATGGCCGCAACATTCATGTATGGGACTGGACCAAGCGCACTCGTATCCAGACTCTGGACCTGGGACAGGATGGACAGATCCCCTTGGAAATCCGCTTCCTGCACAACCCGGATGCGGCAGAGGGATTTGTCGGCTGCGCCCTCAGTAGTTCTGTGTTCCGGTTCTTTAAAGGAAAGGTGAGGATGAGGCGAGACTTGGTTTAGGATTACGAACCACACCATCTCCTCAGATGTAGAGTGCAGGCGATTGGTTCAGAAGCCCCAGTGCCCATCCACAGTCTGTGCTGGAGGTGTGGAATCGCCGAAATTACAGGGGGAATGGTCTGCTTATCTCTAATTTCTTCACTTCTCAGGATGGCAAATGGGCTGCAGAGAAGGTGATCCAGGTGCCAGCCAAGAAGGTGCAAGGGTGGGCATTATCCAAGATGCCAGGTGAGGGACAGTGTGGGGGGGCTGGGTATACGAGGCACTGTGCGGGGGGGGGCTGTGTGTGTGTGTGTGTGTGTGTGTGTGTGTGTGTGTGTGTGTGTGTGTGTGTGTGTGTGTGTGTGTGTGTGTGTGTGTGTTTAAAAAGTACCAAAAAATAATAATGTCACTCACAAGTGAATTTAAAATGAGATGCAAAATATATGGGTGATCCTCAAAGGATAATTGCAAGCACCCAAACGCATCACATAGGGATATAGAATGTAACTGATAAATCAGAAAACAATCTATATAATGGATACAGCATAAATAAAAAATTAGCACAATGCTATAGCCAATTGCACATGTATGCACATATATATTTCATAGGCCAGACCAACAGGTTCATAGCCTTCCATAAATGAGATTTCAAAAAAAAAAAGGAACAATCTCACCGGTTTATGCAGACGGTCAGGAGTCACCAGGGATACTCTGTATACCTACAGGAAGGTAGCGATGGGAAGACAATACCCTGTCAATTCCCTTACATGCTAACCATTAACTGATCCCCAGGCTCCTGCCCTTACAAGGGCAGTCCACAGCTAGCCCTATATTGCACATGCCCTGCACCATCCCTATAAGGAGCGTTCCAACGCGTTTCATCCAAGTAACTCTTCAGGGGACTAACTTGTTTAAAGTGCTATAGCTAAGACATACATCCTCCCGCTCTCTATGCTATCTGCTGTCTGCAGATAGCATAGAGACAGCAGACAGACAGCAGATAGCATAGAGAGCGGGAGGATGTATGTCTCTTAGCTATGGCACTTTAAACATTTTTTGCTGTATTTGTGTGTGTGTGTGTGGGGGGGGGGGGGAGTGTGTGGGGAGGCGGGGCTGTGTGTGTGTGTGTGTGTGTGTGGGGGGGGGGGGGGGGGGGAGCGCTGGGTATACGAGGAGCTGGGTGTGGGAGTTTTCCACGTATATAGGCATAAGTGCCTGACCCCTGCCCGCTGGCACCCACAGGTCTGATCACCGATATCCTGATCTCCTTGGACGACCAATTCCTGTACTTCAGTAACTGGCTGCATGGGGACATCAGACAGTATGACATCTCCGACACCCAGCACCCAAAGCTGGTGGGACAGGTGAGTGACAAGAGCCTCATGGGACATCACAGTATGAAAGCGGCATTCAGGTGCATACCTGTAGGGGGCAGTAGTTAGTCAGACTTCTTTTTCCTTGTTAACTGAGGCAATTTGCATACTTTTCCCAATAGTCTGCAGGCCCCCCCAGGTCATATGCCCATTGCTCAGGGCAGGATCGGGGTCATACTAGCGAGTGCAATGCGAGAAACTCGTGTGAGTCTTTCGCCTCAATACCCGGCACGGCCACCGGCAGTTTGGACCGGAGCATTCAGCTGCATAGAAAGACATGCAGCTGCACACTCCGGTCCCAAGTGCCGGCGGCGGTGCAGGGTATTGAGGCGAGAGACTCGCATGTGTGACCCACCCCCCCCCCCCCCGGTGCAGGGTATTGAGGCGAGAGACTCGCATGTGTGACACCCCCCCCCCCCCCCCCCCCGGTGCAGGGTATTGAGGCGAGAGACTCGCATGTGTGGTGACACCCCCCCCCCCCCCCCCCCCCCGGTGCAGGGTATTTGAGGCGAGAGACTCGCATGTGTGACCCCCCCCCCCACCCCCCCCCCCCCCCCCCCCCCCCCCCCCCCCCCCCCCCCCCGGTGCAGGGTATTGAGGCGAGAGACTCGCATGTGTGACCCCCCCCCCCCCCCGGTGCAGGGTATTGAGGCGAGAGACACGCATGTGTGACCCCCCCCCCCCCCCGGTGCAGGGTATTGAGGCGAGAGACTCGCATGTGTGACCCCCCCCCCCCAGCCTGACCCACGGTGTCTCTTCAGATCTTTCTGGCAGGCAGCATCCTGCGCGGAGGTCCGGTTACTGTGCTGGAGGACAAAGAGCTGAAGTGTCAGCCCGAACCCCTGATGGTAAAGGTGAGGAATCTGCAAACCCCCTCAGCTCCATAACACCCGTGGGGTCTTCATATCTCTGTTGCCCTCTATCATCTCTTGTCCTGTTATCTACTATCCTGTGTCTTATAGGGGAGGTGTGTCCCAGGTGGTCCGCAGATGATCCAGCTCAGTCTGGACGGGAGAAGGCTCTATGTGACGACGTCTCTGTACAGTGCTTGGGACAAGCAATTTTACCCTGACATGATCTGGTAAGAGACGTGTGTGACCCTCTGGGGGACTCTGAGGGACCTGCGCTGTGGGGGGGATACATTATTTAGACACCCCCCCCCCCCATGTCAGTGTTTGTGCACAGATTCCAACCCTCGGGGATCCTGGGGTTAAATCTGCAGTGAGGGGGTACGGTCAGTAATGTCCAAGTGTGCGCCGCCTCACTGTCTGATCCATGTCTCCGCCACAGCGACGGCTCCGTCATGCTGCAGATTGATGTGGACACACAGAAGGGCGGCTTGAAGCTGAACCCTAACTTCATGGTGGATTTTGGGAAGGAGCCGGATGGTCCGGTCCTGGCTCACGAATGTCGCTATCCAGGAGGAGACTGCAGCTCTGACATCTGGATCTAGAGCTCCTGTGTCATCTCGCCCACCCAATCAAGATGATTGTGCTACTACCCCCAGCATCCTGCCTGCTGATCTGCTCATCCTCACCGCAGGGGCCTATCTGGAAGTGTCCTAGAATCACAGGAGCAGGCGGCTGCCATACTGTGACCCCTATTGTAAGTGTACAGATTAGTGCTCCTCTCTGCAGCACGCCACTTCTCGGACTTCCCACACATTTTCATGGGGGCTCCATAACAAGGAATGGTGTCACTTGGCCCAGATCCCCGGGTATCAGATGGTTCTACACTTGTGATCATGTTGCTTTGTATCTTTCACTTCCATTAAACTTCACATGCATCAAATGTCTTTTGCTGCATCATTGTTTCCCCGTGAACTGCCAGTGTCGCATGAGTGTTATAGGGCCGTTGTATGGGAATGTCACCCAGAAACTGATGCCAGGTACCGGCTCACTAGAATCTCCCCGCGGAATGACGCCAAGATCTCCAGGTCTATCTAAGGATATCCAGCAGGTGGGAGCAGAGGGCACTGTGTCGTCTTAGTGGTGCAGTACTGCCAACATCCAAGAGTAGTTCAGTGCCCTCTACTACCACCTGCTGGAAAGTGTCAGTACTGCAACACTAATAGACCTATACCAATGATGGCAAACCTTTCATTAATAATAATCTTTATATAGCGCCAACATATTCCGCAGCGCTTCACAATTTAACAGTTTCAAACATAACAGTCAAAAGTAACAACTTTAGCAATAATACAATGATTACAGCAAAATAAGACGACCCTGCTCTTGACAGCTTACAATCTACAATGAGTGGGGGAGATACAAAGTACAGGTATGTATTTATAATGGTGTATTTACAATGATTGTCCAGCCATCTTGAGGGAGTGGGGGATAGATGGGGATAGTGAATGGGCTACACATGCCACTTGCACATAAAATGACTGATTAGGGAATGTGTTAGACTGTTCTGAACAAATGTGTTTTGAGGGAGCGCCTAAAACTGTGCAAGTTGTGGCTGGTCCTAATTTCTTGGAGTAGAGCATTCCAGAGGATTGGCGCAGCACGGGAGAAGTCTTGGAGTGGGAGGTGCAGAAGTTAGTCGAAAGTTGTTTGCAGAGCGCAGCGGTCGATTAGGCCGATAGACAGAAATGAGGTTGGAGATGTAATGGGGTGCCACACGGTGGAGAGCTTTGTGGGTGAGGAAAAAGTATTTTGAATTGGATCCTATAATGAATGGGCAGCCAATGTAACGACTGGCGAAGAGCGGACGCGTCCGAGTACCGATTAGCCAGATGGATGATACTGGCTACAGCATTAAGGAAGGACTGGAGAGGGGAATGTCGAGTGATGGGGAGACAAATTAATAGAGCATTACAGTAGTCCAGGCGGGAGTGGATCAGGGCAACAGTGAGGGTTTTTGTTGTTTCCACAGTGAGAAAAGGGCGGATTCTAGAGATGTTCTTTAGGTGTAAGCGGCAAGAGATTGTATATGGGAGGTGAAGGAGAGATTGGTGTCAAACATAACACCTAGACAGCATGCCTGCTGCTGGGGTGTTATTATGGAGCCACACACAGAGTCAAATGTCAGATTTAGGGAGGTTGATAGACGGCGGGAGTAGAAGAAGTTCAGTTTTGGAACGGTTGAGTTTCAGATAAAGAGCGGATATGATGTTGGAGACTGCGGATAGACAGTCACTGGCGTTCTGTAGTACAGTGGGGGTAAGGTCCGGGGATGACGTGTATAGTTGTGTGTTATCAGCATAAAGATGGTGCTGAAAGCCAAATCTGCTGATGGTCTGTTCAATTGGGGCCATGTAGAGAGAGAGAAGGGGGCCAAGGACTGAGCCCTGAGGTACTTCAACAGTGAGAGGAAGAGGAGATGAAGTGGAGCCAGCGAACAAAACACTGATGGAGCGGCTACGAAGAGAACCAGAGAAGAGCAGTGTCCTTAATGCCTAGTGACTGGAGCCTAGAGAGTAGAAGATGGTGGTCAACCGTGTCAAAAGCTGCAGAAAGGTCGAGGAGAATGAGCAGAGAGTGGTCACCGTTACATTTTGCTGTCAGAAGGTCATTGGTCACTTTGAGTGCAGTTTCTGTTGAATGTAGGGGGCAGAAACCGGACTGTGATGGGTCTAGGAGGGAGTGAGTGGAGAGGTAACGGGTAAGGTGGGAGTAAACCAGTCGCTCCAAGAGTTTAGAGATGAAGGGGAGATTGGAGACTGGTCTGTAGTTGTTTGTGCAGGATGGGTCGAGAGCGGGTTTCTTTAATAATGGAGTAATGATAGTGTTTGAAGGAGGAGGGGAAAATGTCCGAGGAGAGGGAGATTAAAGATTGTTGTTAGGTGAGTTGTGACGACTGGAGGAGATGTGAGGGAATGGGGACAGTAGTGCATGTAGTTGGACGAGAAGAAGAGAGGAGACTTCTGTGATGGGATCAAATGTGGAGAGTGAGCCAGGAGAAATGCAGGGAGGGATGAGAGTCATGGCACCTGGTGGCTGGCAGCGGATTTCCTGATGGATATTATCTATTTTCTCTATAAAGTGGGAGGCTAGGTCATTGGCACAAATGTCTGTGATAGGTGCTTGTGCTTTCGGCTTGAGGAGTGAGTGAAAGGTATCAAAAAGTTTCTTGGGGTTGTTGGCTAGTGAGGAGATCAGGGTGGTGAAGTAGGTCTGTTTTGCAAGGTGAAGGGCAAAATTAAAGGTTCTCAACATGAATGTGAAGTGGATGAAGGCTTCTGGTGTGCGAGTTTTCCTCTATAAGCGTTCAGCACTCCTAGAGCATCGCTGGAGAAGTCGAATTTGTGATGTGAGCCAGGGCTGTTTTACTCTGTGCTTGGAGGTTTTGCGGGTGAGGGGAGGTACTTGGTCAAGGGTGCTTCTAAGAGTGTCATTGTAGTGATGTACAGCCAGATCAGGACAGGAAAAAGAGGAGATTGGGGCAATGATGAGTATAGGGAGTCTGCAAGTGTTTGACGGTTAATGGCTTGTAAATTTCTGAATGTGTGGTAGGTAGGAGAGTGCTGGGGTGGGCGAGGATTTGTGATTGTGAAGGAGAGAATGTTGTGGTCAGAGAGGGGAAGCGGTGAGTTATCTAGGTGGGAGATTAAATAGAGCCGGAGAAAGATCAGGTCAAGGGTGTTACCGTCTTTGTGTTTCAGAGGTTGAGAGCTGTGAGAGGCCGAAAGAAGTGGTTAGTGATAGAAGTTGGGATGCAGCTGTGGAAGTGGGGTTGTTAATGGGGATGTTGAAGTCTCCCAGAATAGGGGTTGGGAGTTCTGAGGAGATGAAGTGCAGCAGCCAGGCTGAGAAGTGTTCAAGAAATTGGGTGGGTGAGCCTGGGGGCTGGTATATAACTGCTACTCTGAGGGAGAGCGGATGGAAGAGCTTGATGGTGTGGACCTCAAAAGAAGGGAATGAGAGTGATGGAGCTGGGGGGATGACCTGGAGAGTGCATTGTGGGGCCGACTCCACCACCAGGTCTGTATGTGGGTCTCGGGGAATGGGAGAATTGTAAGCCACCATGGGAGATGGCAGCAGGGGAGACAGTGTCAGAATCCTGAATCCAGGTTTCAGTGAGGGCCAACAGATTAAGAGAGTTGTTCAGAAAGTCGTGCAGGAAAGGAAGCTTGTTACATACAGACCGTGGATTCCAGAGGGCACAATTAAAAGAAGGAGATGAGGAAGTGCAAGTAATATTAATAGGGTTAGTAAGATTTTGATATGAGGTAGAGTAGGGGTTGAGGGATGGTGTACCAGGGTTGGGGGAAAAGTCCCCCGAAATCAGAGTAGGAAGATAAAGAGTAAGTAGCTATTGGAATTGTAAGAAGTTTTTTGTGCAATGTGTTTGGGCAAGATGTGCTGAGGTTTTTCAGGAAGGTGAGAAATGCATGGGAGCTGTACATGGGAAAGGGAAGTATAGCGGGGCTGATGTGTATGAGTCGTGATGGAGGGGGGATGGGGCGGTGAATGTGGAAGGCAAGGGAACATAGGAGGATAGAAATAAAGGACATGGATAAAAGGGAGTGAAAAGTGTGATTTACCTGATTCCTGCCCTGGCTAACTGCCATGGGATAACTGTTTCTTTTGGATGCTTAGCTAATGGGATGCTTGCTGAGGGGATGCGCTTGCAAGCACCCCACACTGCATGCTCAAAACTCACTATCACAAAGTGCCAATACGGCAATTTAACCTGAATACTGAGGTTTTAGATTAGAAAAACAACTTGTACATTAGCACTATAGAGTCTATAGGAAAGGGCTTGTAAGCTCTGCACTTCAAGCCACAGATACCGCCACCGATTGCAGTGGAGGTCTGTTCTTCAGAAGGGAGAGGATTTTTAAGGATTTTGCTCACACACAGGCTGATTCTGACACCATGTGCTAGGAGTGACGCCCCCGGCACCTGCAATCGCAGCATTACGGAAGCAGGTGGAGGGAAGAGAGCCCATTTGCCTTGGGATCAGAGACCCCGCGACATCACCATGGGGTCCCTATCGTTGCTACAATGACCCACTGTCATCAAGACAACATCTGGGTCACCAGAGTTAGGAAAGTTGCTGATCATGTTCAGGGCTTGATGAAGCAACTTTCCTTGTCAGTGCAGAACTCACAGTTTATACAGCACAGGAACGCTGCCCCATTTCCATGCTAAAGAAGCGATCAGCCTGCAAAAGTTAATATTTTTATGAAAAAAAACCCAACAAAACAATAAATGTACACATTTGATATTGCCGCTTCTGGAACGACCCAATCTGTAAAACTGGCCCACTAGTTTAACCACTTTAGTGAACACCATAATAAATAACAAGGTAAAAAACAATGCTTTATCTTCATAACGCCGAACCAAAAGCGGAATAAACCACGATCAAAAAGACGGATATAAATAAACATGGTACCGCTGAAAACATTATCTTATCCCGCAAAAACTAAACCAACATACAGCTCCATCAGCGGAAAATTAAAGGTATAGCTCTCAGAATAAAGTGATGCAAACATATTTTATTTTTATTTGGTCTCCCATGACAGCACCATGAGAGAGGGGATCTGCCCTTCAGGGACAGGAAACCTACAGACATAAAAGAGTGGTACCTCTCTCCCGCATCAGTTGGTTTTCTGTCCCTGACAGGTGAATCTCTTCAGACATACCTGTAGGAGATTGAATATATTCCCAGGCCCCTGCCTCGGCCGATCCGGTGGCCTGGAAGCGCCACAGTGGGTCCAGGGGGACTGCATGTGTGAGTGGCAGCAGGCAAGCAGTCTCCGGGAAGGATGGCTGGATGGTGGTCCGGCATCATGATGCAGATGAGTAGACCGGGCTGCGGCGGTGTGTGTCCTCTGGGGCTGCGTTCCGGACGCGTGGCGGAGATGTCTCTGGCGTCTGGGCGGGCCCGGGTGGCGGTGGCCGGCGTGCTTTGATGCGGCAGGGCTATTCCAATTGTGACGCGGCTGGAGCGCAACCTCTGGGACTTCGGGGATACGGCAGCCGCGGCTGTAAGTCCGGGGGGGCGCGGTTCATGGGGCTGTGGGTAGGTGCGTCCAGGTTACTGGGTGGCACCGGTCGGACCATGGGGGTGGTGGCTTCGGCTGGGTGGAGATGTTGCCAGGCGTGCAAATGATGGGGGTGTGGTTGCAGGGGCGGGGCACAGACGGCTGTCTGGGAGATGAGGCACATGGCAGGCCACATGGAGGACCTGCTGACCCTGGGAGTCTGAGGGTGGTACCAGATTGGGGGAGTGGCTGGAAGTATTTAAGGAGGCCATGGCTAGAACCAGGTGCTTCCAGACCCAAAATCCGGCTAGGACATGGAGTCGCCAATGCAGCAGGTGCAGCGTTCACCTATGCAACAGCAGCTCACTGAGAAGCCTCATGTAAGAGTGACCCAGCGATGACCGTGTAGTGATGCAGGAGGTGGTCGTGTGGGTGAGAGAAGGTCCAGTCAGAGGAGTTCCAGCAGACTGGATGAGTTTCCAGCCCCTAAAAATGATCTTTCAGCTGAGAGAGATCCCCCGCGTATTCCGATACCATTCGGTTACACGTCACTGTTAAGTGATCTTCGTGAAAGTTCGCTCGGTGATGTAGTCTTCCCCTTATCGCTCACAAATTACTATTAGGGGAAGAAATGTACCTCTAAGTCCAAGCACAAGGAGTGCGCAAGTTGCAGAGCCCTGCTACCAGATGCCTATGAGAAAAGACTGCCAACCATGCATTCAGCAGATAGTAGCTGAAGAGACACCAGACTTTGCGTCCAGCTTGGGGGGAGATTGTTAGGGCAGAGGTTAGGGAATCTGTAAGATCCCTTTCCCAGGAAGGTGTCTGTAATGAAAGAAGGCCCAGATCCCCGGTGTTGGATAGTGGTAGTGAATCAGGGGAGATTGTGTCGGCCTCATCTGCTTCGACTTCATCATCATCATCATCGGAGGCCTGGTCAAGACGTTCCTGCTTCCCGGTGGACCGATTGAAGAAGCTGGTAAATGTGGTAATTGCAGGTATGCAGGATGCAGTGACGGGTCGCGAGACAATTTGGTGCTTTCTATAATAACGCTTATAAGACTAGAGGGAACTTTCCTCAGTCACGGCTTGATCACCAAAAGGGGTAACACGGGTTGCCCTCGCAGGGGCTCTAAAACAAGCAAACACAAACGGGTAGAACACGACTACCGGCAATAGCCGGTCACTATAGGGCCGCGGTATGGCCGACTACGGGTCCGTAAATATATAGTCAACTTAGCCATCCAGACATCCCTCGCCGTTCGGGATGGTGGTCTTTCGGCGTAGTAGTCGCTGGGCCCAGTTGCTGAGGCGTTGGCGAAGTCTTTGCGCGCTCCGGCGCACTGATGACACTGGAGCCCCACAGGCCCCGGCGGAGTCCTTGGACGGATGGGCCGCAGTCCCCGGACTGGGGCAAGTGGCAGCGATGTAGGGTGGCGAATCACAGACCACCTGCGCAGCTAACGGCTGCGACGGGGAGTCCGCAGCCAGCAGAGGCTCGGCCCCTGCTGCGGACCGGAGCGGGACAGTGGTGGCCGCTGGCAGCACTGAACTTGCCGCGGCCACTGGTGAGAGCAGGGCAGCTGCGGGTGGCGGGGAACAGGCCGCAGCCGCGGGCTGGATCGAGATGGCAGCGGCCGTGGGCGACCGTGGGTAGGCCGCAGCTGCGGGCTGAGGTGAGGCGGCAGTGACCGCGGGTCGAACTGGGGCCGCAGTGGCTGTGGGCTGGAGCGGAGCAGCAAATCTCGGATGATCGCCCTGGCGCCGTCCCTCTGGAGTCCTCAGTCGGCATCTTCCCTGGCACTGGTAGGTCGCTCTATCTTGCAGTCGCTCTCTCGGTCTCCTGCCGCCTCTGTCCAGTCTGCTGACTCATTGTCCAGGGGATTCCCAGCCTCCTTTTTAATGGTCCCTCCCCCAGCCCATCTGTCTGTCACAATGGTCCGTCCTCGAACTCTGTCCCCCAGGGACAGTTTCCCCCGGAACCCAGATGATGGCTCCCTTGGTTCCGGCCCGGACACTCGATGGGGGCCGTTCCTCCCACACTCCCCCGCTCTGTATGCTCGCCAGTCCTTGGGCGAGGGTTTTCGTAGACTCGGGTTAGTTTTTTGGGACGACAGTCCTTTTCGCCATACGAACTGGTCCTGTTCGTAACGTTCAGGGGGTTTGCCAGCTGTTGACCGCTTGGAGCGTCGAAGCTCGGGTGTAGTGGAGTCTTCTGGGGTGGTGGAGGGTGGTCGCATAGTTGGTTCTGGTGGAATTCCCGGGTCTATTGTCGTGCCACTACTGGGGCGACCTGCAGCTGCGACGGGGAAGTCCTCTTCGTCATCTAGGTCCCAGACCGTGGGCTGGGCGTCAGGGACCTGGAGGGTCGGTTTGAGCTGTGGGGGAGCGGTAGACGTACAAGGCCGAAACATGTTACGGTGCACAACCCGAGTGAGGGGCGCGTTGCTTCCTTCAGATTGTATTTCATACACAGGCCAGTCTGGGCTTATTCGGCGCAACACTCGGTACGGGTTCACCTCCCACTGTGGTTCTAACTTGTTTTGGGGATGTTGATCAAGTACGAGTACCCGATCCCCAGTCTGAAAGTCAATGGGCGGGGGCAGTGCTCCCCCTTGGTGTTCTAGATCCTGGAGCTTCGTATGGATGATACGGTGGAGGGTCTGCAGCCGGTGCCTGTGGTTGCGGACTCACGAAGATACCCCGGTCCAGGGTTGGGGCTCCTCCGGGTTCAATTCCACTTCCATAATTCCTTTGCCTTCCCGGCCGAACAGCAATGAGTAGGGGGTGTAACCAGTCACTCGATGCACCCGATTGTTATATATCCACACCAGCTCGGAAACATATTCAGGCCAGCGGGCCTTGCGGTCGCTCTCCAGGGTGTGCAGCATTTGGATTAGCGTGTGATTGAATCGTTCGCAGGCTCCGTTTCCCTGCGGGTGGTACAGCGTAGTCCGCGATTTATCAATACCGTAAAGATGGTGTAGCACTTCCTTGACTTTTTCTAGGAAGCATGCTCCTTGGTCTGAATGTATTCGTTGTGGACAGCCATACACTTGAATAAAGTTCTTACAAATCGCATAGGCGGCCGACTCCGCTTTTTGGTCTCGAGTGGGGGTGACCACGGCGAACTTGGTGAAATGGTCCACCATAACGAGACAATGTTCATATCCCTGATAGGCATGACCTATGGTCAGATAGTCCACCCTAAGAAGCTCCAGAGGGGCTGATGTTACGATAGTTTGCACCGGGGCTCGATGCGCGGGGGGTTTAGCGAGCTCGCACGAGCGGCAGGTTCGGCAAACTTCTTCTACAGCAGCGTGCAAGCGTGGGTGGTATGCTATCTGCTGCAACCATTGTAAAGTATTTTGAGCCCCAAAATGAGCCCCCTTCTCATGGGCTTCCTGGGCCAGTTGGTTGAGATGGGCTCCCGGCACAATCATCTGCCATATCGTAGCTGACGTGGTTCGTGACATGGCTTTTCGATATAAAAGTCCCTTTTTGATGATTAGTTTTTCCCATTGGTGCAACATTAGCAACATATCTTGGCTCAAAGCCTGTCTCTGTGAGCCCGTGGACAATTTACCGGTGGCCACCCATCTGCGCAGGAGTCCACCTGTATCTTCCTGTTGCTGCTGAATCCATTTGTGACGGGGCTGTTCCAGCATCCCTCCTAGGAGCCCCGGATGAGGCACTTCCTGCGTGTTGACTGCAGGCACGGCGGTGGTGAGGGCGAACCGTCTCGTCTGCTTCTAATTCGTCATCTCGACTTCTTCCTGGTGTGGTGTGTCGGATTCTGGAGAGCGCGTCGGCGTGAACGTTTTCCGCACCCCGTTTGTAGATGATCTTATACTTGAATTTGGCCATCCGAGCCACCCACCGCTGCTCTAGGGCCCCCAGTTTGGCATTCTCCAAATGGGCTAACGGGTTGTTATCGGTCTGTACTACTACTTCGGAGCCCGCCAGGAACTCTGCGAATCGCTCCGTCATTGCCCACACTACCGCGAGGAGCTCGAGCTTAAAGGAGCTGTAATTGTCCGGGTTACGTTCTGAGTCGTGCAGCGACCGGCTACCGTAGGCGATCACTTTCTCCCGGCCGTCCTGCACCTGTGACAACACAGCTCCTAGTCCCTGGAGGCTCCCGTCGGTATGCAGGATGAACGGTTGCGAGAAATCCGCATACGCCAATACCGGGCCATCCGAGAGAGCAACTTTGAGATCTTGAAACGCATCCTCTTGCGGTTGCTGCCACTGGATCTTCCGTTCATTCGCCCCGTCGGGAGCCCCCTTCAGCAGGTCTTGCAGGGCTCGAGCTCGGCGTGCAAAATTCTTCACGAAACAACGGTAGTAGCCGGCCAACCCCAAGAAGGCCCGCACGTCCTTTACCGTTTCGGGGGTAGGCCACCCCCGGATGGCAGCGACCTTTTCCAGGGATGGTCGGACGCCCTCTGCCGAGACGGTGTGTTCCCCAGGTATTCGATCTGGGTGCGGAACAGGTGGCATTTCTGGGGCTTTACCTTTAACCCGTACTTCAGCCGGCCGAGCACCTGCCCCAACCGCTTCAGGTGGTCCTCGAACGTGGCGGAATAGATGATTATATCGTCCAGGTATATCAAAGTGGCTTCAAAGTTGAGGTCTCCTAGACACCGCTCCATCAACCGCTGAAAAGTTCCTGGGGCGATGGCCAGCCCAAACGGCATCCGATTGAACTTTAACAGTCCCATGGGAAGGATGAATGCCGTCTTGGCTCTGTCTTCCTCCGACATCGGCACCTGCCTGTACCCACTGGCCAGGTCTAGGGTTGAGAAGTACGTCGCGTTCCCCAGGGCAGACAGAGACTCTTCCATGTGGGGCAATGGATACAAATCCTTGATGGTGCAGGCGTTCAACTTCCTATAATCCACGCAAAAGCGCAGAGTGCCATCTTTTTTCTGAACCAGGACAATAGGGGCCGCCCAAGGGCTCTGGCTTTCTCGTATGACCCCCTTCCGGAGCATTTGGGCTAATAGAGTCTTCACTTCCTGGTATAGCTGCGGTGGTTTTTGCTGATATCGCTCCCGGATGGGGGCCGCTCCTGCCGTGGGGATCCCATGCGTGATGGCCGTGGTACATCCGAAGTCGTCCTCGTGGCTGGCAAAGACACTGTAAAATTGTCCAAGAAGTGTCTCTACCTGGAGAAGTTAGGCTGGCGCTAGGTCGGAAAGTTCGGCCCGCATTTTCTCCAGGATTGCTCGACCTTTCTCCTGGGTCGAGGATACGGCAGTCTGTTGGGTTCGTACCGTTACTGCTCAAGGATCTTCGGGCTGCACCTTCAACTGGACTGCGGGGTCCGGCAGCCTCTCCTCCAAAGGCCTCATTAGTTTGGCCATTTCAGCCCGGGGCTTCAGGGCGATATCTTGGTCTTCCAGGTTGACACAACGCACCAGGACGGTCCCCTCCTGCACCGTGGCCAGGGAGCGGTCTACCAGTATGCCAGGGTGCAGGCACTCCGAGTAACATGGTTCCACCTGCACCTCCACGCCCTCCAGGGGCATCGGGGCGCGGATCGGCAGAGCTACCACCGTCTGCCCTGGAGGAAGCACGAGCGGGGGGGCCGCCGGTGCGATGACCTTGCCCAGCGCCTCACCCTCCTGGCACTCCTGGAGCACTCGCGCCTTCCGCACCAACCGCTGGAAGACCTGCCCTTGGGCCATGCGAGAACCCCAGTGGCTCAGAGTCTCTTGTGTGGGTTCATTGAGGAGGAGGTTGCCGAACTCTCGTAGTATGTTCATACCCAGAATAACCGGATGTTTGCTGTTTGTGTCTCCCTGGGTCAGGACCACTCCCCGGCGGCCGAGTGATTTGCTGCTTATCAAAATCTGCATCCAGGCTACTCCGATGACAGGAACTGGTAGTTGGTTGGCGGCTACCAACTTTATCACTGTCCCCCACTGTGGTCTCACTGCTTCGGGAAAACGCTGCCGAAAATAAGTCTCTGGCATGGTCAGATGTGGGTCCACTTGCACCCGCTCTCGCAAAGCCTGTCTTGTCAGGGTGTCTCGTAACCCGGTCACTAACAGGTCACGTAATGTTACGTCCACGGTCCCCACGCCGACTCCATCCTTCCTTTCAATGGCTAAAAATAGTTCCTGCAAAATATTCATATACTGGGTCACTGTTTCCCCCTCTTTCTGCATGCGTCTAAACATCTGGGTTCTCAGTTCCCCCACATCAGCCGGGTCCCCATAGGCCTCTTCTAAGACCTGTAACACCCTGACGAAGGTGTTTCGCTGCCCCCGGGGCCTCAACATTACGGTATCCCGGGCTTACCCGTCCAACGCCATCAGGGCCACTTATGCCTCTAGGTCAGGGGTAAGCAGATGCATCCTGAATAACCCACGCATTCGCTCCATCCAATTCCACAGTATAGTTGTCATGATCTGAATTTGATCTGACAGTTTTAAAAGCACAGAGTGAACTTTTTTTCCTTTTGGCAAGTTGCCAAAGTGACTTGACTGTCCCCGGTGGTGGTTAGTGGTATCGCACTTTAGGTTTAATGCACACATAATTATGAATCAGGTGTGGGGCTCTATAAATGAGTCTCAGGGTGTGTAATCACTGCGGGTGATATTCATTCATTGATTCTGAGTTGGTGAGAGCCTGGTGGAAGGATGGAGCTGAGGAGGAGTCCTGCGCAGCTTAGCCAGGGGGGACGTGTATCAGCTATGGTGTCTGGACGAAGGGCTGGCATGGCGTGGTGGGGTCGCAGTGATGGTGTCGGCAGGAAGTGTCTGCATGGACTGGTGGAGTGGCGACTATGGAGAGTGGCACTCACCATGTGGGACTTGGCTGCTGAGCTGGACTCAAGCATGCTTGCCTTCATGGCAGAAGCTGAACTCATCTTTGGGACTCTGTTACTAAGCAGCAGAAACTGATGGTGGACTCTGCTCCAAGGCTGCACTATGGTGATGGATCCGGGTGGAGGAGAAGATGCACGCAGGTGGAGGGCTCTGTTGCAGGAGCATAAGCACAGAGCATAAAGCTAAGTGGTGTTTCCCCTGTATTGTCTTCTTTCCTCATGTGTGTTGTTAGTGCAGTGGTGGGATTAGTTTCCGCACCGACCAATTCCCTAGTGAGGGTTTAGGGTCAGGGCGAGCAAGGGCTTTGAGGTACGCGTGCGGCGCCCGGTGCGGAACCGGCATAGGGAACGTTAGGAGTGCAGGGACACTGGCTCAGGGGAGCTCAGGAGGTCTCCACTTCCCTTTTCCCTATCGCAGGGCCCACCATTGTTAATGTTTCCCAGGTCCCCCTTATTACTTAAATTCGCCACTGGAGGCGCTGTATCCAGGGTCACGTGTGTTATGGGTTCGCCTTGCGGTATCATCTGCGTCCAGACACACAGTGACCGTGACAATAGTATTGTTGCCGGAGAACCTGGGTAGATTGCTTAGCATGGCCCCCAAAGAAATGCTGGGCCGGGGGCCCTCGTTGTCCGCGCTCGGAGACTGCATCCTGCCGACTACGCCAAATGTGGTAATTGCAGGTACGCAGGATGCAGTGATGAGTCGCGAGACAATTTGGTGCTTTCTATAATAACGTTTATAAGACTAGAGGGAACTTTCCTCAGTCACGGCTTGATCACCAAAAGGGGTAACATGGGTTGCCCTCGCAGGGGCTCTAAAACAAGCAAACGCAAACGGGTAGAACACGACTACTTCCGGCAATAGCCGGTCACTATAGGGCCGCGGTATGGCTGACTACGGGTCCGTAAATATATAGTCAACTTAGCCGTCCAGACGTCCCTTGCCATTCGGGATGGTGTTCTTTCGGCATAGTAGTCACTGGGCCCAGTTGCTGAGGCGTTGGCGAAGTCTTTGCGTGCTCCGGCGCTGATGACACTGGAGCCCCACAGGCCCCGGCGGAGTCCTTGGACGGATGGGCATGGGACGCAGTCCCCGGACTGGGGCAAGTGGCAGCGATGTAGGTGGCGAATCACAGACCACCTGCGCAGCTAACGGCTGCGACGGGGAGTCCGCGGCCAGCAGAGGCTCGGCCCCTGCTGCGGATCGGAGGGGGACAGTGGTGGCCACCGGCGGCACTGTACTTGCCGCGGCCACTGGTGAGAGCAGGGCAGCTGCGGGTGGCGGGGAACAGGGCTCAGCCGCGGGCTGGAGCGAGATGGCAGCGGCCGCGGGTAGGCCACAGCCGTGGGCTGGAGTGAGATGGCAGCGGCCACGGGCGACCGCGGGTAGGCCGCAGCCGCGGGCTGAGGTGAGGCGGCAGCGGCCGCGGGTCGAACTGGGGCCGCAGTGGCCACGGGCTGGAGCGGGGCAGCAAATCTCAGATGATCGCCTGGCACCGTCCCTCTGGAGTCCTCAGTTGGCGTCTTCCCTGGCACTGGTAGGTCGCTCTATCTTGCAGTCGCTCCCTCGGTCTCCTGCTGCCTCTGTCCCGGTCTGCTGACTCATCGTCTCGGGGATTCCCCGCCTCCGTTTTACTGGTCCCTCCCCCAGCCCATCTGTCTGTCACAATGGTCCGTCCTCGAACTCTTTCCCCCGGGGACAGTTTTCCCCGGAACCAGATGATGGCTCCCTTGGTTCTGGCCCGGACACTCGACGGGGGCCGTTCCTCCCACAGGCAGTAAATAATACAATGGGGATTGTAGAGCCCCGGCCTGAGAAGTCCATGCAGGATGTGATGTTTGGGGGTTTGGATCAGAGGACTTGCAGATCTTTTCCACTGAATGATAAAATCTGTTCTCTTATTTTGCATGAATGGAAGAGACCAGAGGAAAGGCTCCCTACCTCCGGCCTTCAAAAGAACGTACCCATTTGAAGAATCTGCCTCATCCTCATGGGATAAAGCCCCGTAGCTGGATGCAGCATTCGCTAAGACATCCAGGAAAGCCTCGCTACCATTTGAGGACATGGTAAATTTAAAGGACCCACTAGATAGGAAAGCAGATACCTTTCTAAAGGGCGCTTGGGAGATGTCAGCGGAGTCCCTTAGGCTGAAGGTGGCTGCCACCTGTACAGCCATACAGCCAGGTCTTTATTGGTCTGGTTGGACCAGTTGCAAACACAACTGAAGGACAGAGTTTCCAGGGAAAATATCATGACTTCTCTTCCCGTGATCCAGGGAGCTGCAGCTTTTTTGTCTGACGCATCGGTGGACTCTGTCAGGCTAGCCGCAAGGGCTGCAGCCCTTTCTAATGCAGCACGAAGGGCCTTGTAGCTAAAATGTTGGCCGGGTGACATCCAGGTCAGATCAAATCTTTGCAATGACCTGGCTAGTCATTGCTTGCGTTGAGAAACATGTGATGGTGTCTCCGCGGCTTGTGTTTTGCATATTTTTACATATTTCCCATAAGGGATGGGGGCATTGCTCTAGAATCACTGCGTTGAGAAACGTGATGGTGTCTCCGCAGTGTTGGATGTTGATCTCCATGAGTTCATTCATCCTCATTTTTCACAGTCTTCTACTAGGCATTGCTCCTACTAGCCAGTTTCCTACTCCACACTGATGAGGGGCAATACCCCGAAACAGCTGTCTGTGGATGGATACCATGTTTTGGCATAGGTGGTTTCCTTCATTGGAGACTGCCCTTCCCGTGGTTGTTCCTTCCCGGGGAAAGACCTGGCTAGTCATTGCTTGCGTTGAGAAACATTTTTCACAGTCTTCTACTAGGCATTGCTCCTACTGGCCAGTTTCCTGCTCCACACTGATGAGGTGCGGAGTTTCCTGAATACCTTGAGTGTTGTCTCTTGGCCTTCCGGCATCGCCACTTCGGTGGCTTAAGCCGGTCGCTGCTTTTGGGAGATAGCCAGGAGGTTTCGGGGAGGAGACCCTTGGAGTTGTGGACGATGGGAGTCCGACTTCAATTCTCTGGGACCGGTGATAGCCGGGTCAAAAATGGATTCAGGATTGACATCGCTGAAGATAAGAAGTTGCATTTTTCCCTGTGATATTTGGTCAGCATGGTGTTTTATGACATCCTGAAGATTCGGAAGTCCGATATAATATGCCTGCAGGAGTTTAGGAGAGAAGGCAGGTATGTACTGGTGCTATCTTCTATGGCGGCTTGCCAGAATTTGTTTACTGCCCTGAAAAATGGAGTGGCAAATCCTTTGCTGGAAGGTCTTACCTTTACTGTGCTGTACTCTAAGGGAGATATCCCACTTGTAGTTTTCATGCACAACCCTTTTGTTTCCCTGGAGGACATTGCTTTATTTTTGAAAAGACATTGCATTTATGTTCAGTACTCCCACAGGGTCCTGAATGGAGAAGGGCTCTGGACTGGGAAGTACAAATTTTTTGTGAGATTTGGGATGGATCCCCAAGGCCCGGGAGGCATCCATTACCCCCCTCTTAATTTTTCAATTGGGAAAAATACTGGTTTTTTGTTCTTTCCAGATGCCCCAATGTATTGCAGGAGGTGTAAAAATTTTGGGCATACCCAGGATAGTTGCAAGGAGATGCCAACTTGCAAGAATTGCAATGCTTCTGGCCATATGGCAAAAGACTGCACAAATCCTGTTATGTGTAATGCTTGTGGTGAGGAGGGCCATAAGTATCGGGACTGTAAGGCCAGGATCAGTCCTAGGTCTTATGCTGAGGTCTCAGGTGGGGCAGCTGCAGGGCCGGCTCCAGGTTTT
Source organism: Dendrobates tinctorius (assembly GCF_039654945.1). Taxonomy (NCBI): domain Eukaryota; kingdom Metazoa; phylum Chordata; class Amphibia; order Anura; family Dendrobatidae; genus Dendrobates; species Dendrobates tinctorius. The sequence goes on along the minus strand of NW_027361856.1, from coordinate 12,054,368 downwards.
TGAGGGCCCCGGGCGAAATAGTCTCAGTGGGCCCCCCCCTTTAACACATACCACGATTCATGATGCACTAATACAGCAGAGAAATATAGGTATAGTACAATGCCAGATTTCACTTCTTACATGATTGATAGCTATTGTAAATTCTACAATACCATACAGCAGAGGGGCTTTATAGAAGTCAACCCCTTATATGCCAATTTTTGTGACCTACTCCCAGGGTAGACACTGATTGATCATTGTTATCCCTCAGTGTAAACAGGGCTGAATGCATTGTTTGCCTTTCATACAATCGTCAGGGTGTAGAATACATGAAAGGAAAGAATCCTGAAGGGTTCATCCATTGTGACGGGATTTCAGCTCATTTGACTGTAACAGAACATTAATGATCGCCGGTTATCAGTGGCAGACATTACCAAGTGGTCACTAACGTTTTATTAATCCTCATACCATACAATGAGAACAATAGCAGCAGAAATAGTGATTTACATTGCTTGCAATATGATAGCTACTGTTCCAATATGTATAAGAAAATGCATTGGAAATATATTTATTTTGATTGCTTATATGGTGCCATCATATTCCGGAGCACTCTACAGATAATCATCCCTCACGATCCCCACAATATAAGTGCTCCAACAGTATGTCTTTTGGAGAACATAAAAACCCATGCATTTGTTGTTCTCGGTTGGATGTGAACTGTAAGGTAATATTGTCTGATCCATCATCCACGGCCAGTGTCCAGTGCCAGCTGCTGCAGCAGGAGCCGCCGCCGCCGCCGGAGCGAGGAGCCACAGCAAGAGCCAGCCTGGGAGATCAGCTGCCAGTGTCCGGTGTGGCGGAGGAAGCTGCTGCAGGCCTGCAGGAGCCGCCGGAGCGAGGCGCCACAGCAAGAGCCAGCCCGGGAGATTAGCCGCCAGTGTCCAGTGTGGCGGAGGAAGCTGCTGCAGGCCTGCAGCAGCCAGCAGGAGCCGCCGGAGTGAGGAGCGAGCCTCACTGAGCGCTGGGTGCCACTGCCAGCTGCCGGAGCTGCCGCAGCAGGAGCCGCCACACTCAGTTGGAGCGAGGAGCCTCACTCAGCGCGCGAGTGCCAGTCAGTGCCACTCACTTGTGTCAGCCAGACAGCCAGGTCAGGAGATGTGTCTGTCTCGCCAGTCGCCGGCGGTCGCCGCCCGGTCCCTCCGTTTCCAGAGAGGCGCGCAGCACGCTTCACAAAGCTCCTGCCCTGCGTCCTCCGTCCGCCCCGTCCTGTCTTCGCCTCGTCACTTCCTCCCTGCGGCACACGTGACAAGAGACAGGGGAGGGGAGCTCTCCCACCAATCAAAGGAAGACATTCCTGGGCTGCTGGACAGTGATTGGCTAAGGCGCGCGTCTCCTGCCGACGCCACTGAATCAGATTAGGTCGCATTCCCCAGCAGCCAGACAGAGTGTGTGGGCCCTTCTGTCGCGCCAGGGCCCCGGCACTTGCCCGGGTATGCCGGGTGCTGACGCCGGGCCTGGGCAGCTGCACCCCCTGCTGCTGTTGTTGACATTCCACAGGTTTCAGACCCGGAACTTATTGAACCTGAAATCATGGATGCACATGAAGAGGCCCTACCCCAAACGGAGTCTCCCAGCTCAGAGGTGGCAGTTTTGGAAGCTACCGATGTTGAATGTGAGCTCCTTCTTCAGTCTGATGTCTGTGGGGAGGGGGAGTTGGAGAGTACTCTTGGCAATACCCCCAGTGTATCTTGGTTTGCTACTGAGGAGTTGGCCAGTTGTGGAGATCAAGGTGACTTCACTCTTGCGAGGTCCTCTGAGGATGAGGAGCCTGGAAATTCCTGTAAGAAGCCCAGAACGGATTGGGCAGACCCCGGTGAAGTTGGTTTAAGTTCGGTGAGTGAACGTAGTTACCCTCAGAATGTCTTCTCTCCTGACACCAAAGCTTTTTTAGGCATTCCCGCAGACATAAACAGATTCAAGGAGTTGCAGTTCCAGATGGAAGACGAAAAAGGCTGAAGAGGAAGTGGCGTGTTTGTCGTCATGTAAATAACACAGTCTTGTTATGGCTCCCCAAGCTGGTTGGGGCATTGCGTCCCTGAATGTCAGGCAAATTAAATCCAAATTCAGGAGGGCAATCGTTCTAGATTATATTAAACAGATGAATGCTCACATCTTTTGTCTTCAGGAATGTGGAATTGTGGACGCTCCAAGCGATAAGGACTGGCCTTACGGACAGCATGTATGGTCTGGCTCATGTGTTAATAGGAATGATGGTGTAGGAATATTAATGGGTAACAGGGAGATTAGTTTAGATAGCTACACGGTGGTAGAGGTGGGTAGATGTATAATTGCACATGTTAGTTATAGGGGGTGGCGGGCTAGAATTATTAATGTCTACTGTCCATCAGGACACGACAGGAAAAAGGAGCATCTGGCTCTTTTGGAAAAATTAAGTTTGTTTCTTCCGGGCAAAATGCCTACAGTTTTAGTTGGAGACTTTAATTGCACCACAGAAGGGAATTGTGACATAGCTGGTAAAAAGATATCCAATCTTATTTCTGATTTTTCCCTTCTAGATGCTGCTGCTCTGAAATTTGGCATCCCACCACCGCCAACGTACCATGCTGATAGGGGTGGTATTGCATCCAGGATAGATAAAATGTTGTTTTCCAAAAGTATGTTGTGTATGAATTTTGAACAAAATGCTGTACCTTTTTCTGATCATGAGTGTTTGAGAGGTGTGTTTAGTGCGATTGATGACCGTGTGTATGGGGGTGGGGTTTGGAAGCTGAATGTAAGATTGTTAGAAGATGAGGATGTGATGAATGAATTAAAATTAAAGTATAAAGAGTGGAGAGTATGTAAGAGGGATTTTGCGTGTGTACTGGAATGGTGGGACTGGGTTAAGGTGTGTTGCAAAAAATTCTTCAAAAAGTGGGGCTATAAAAAAGCTGCTATTTATCGGAGTACATTTAATGATTTAAACAGGCGCTTAGACTGGTTAAGGAAGTGTGGAGAAAGTGGGATGGATGTGTCTGACCTGCTGGCTGAGACAAAGAGTGAATTAAAGAGTGTTATGGATGAAAGAGGGAAAGAAATCATCTATCGCACCAAAATAGAACATCTTGAGAAAGATGAAAAGTGCACAAGGTTCTTTTTTAAGAAAATGAATGGGAGAAAGGCTGATATGGATAAAATCCTGGATAGGAATGGTTTGGGTGTGTCTGGTGACAATGTGATAAAGGAGGTGAATAGGTTCTATAGCAAGTTATATAATAAAAAATGGATTGATTCTGGTCTTGTTTCAGAAGTGCTGAACGGGTTAGAGAACAAGTTGGATAGTGGAGAATGTGATATTTTGAATGAGGACGTAATTATGGAAGAAGTAGAAAATGTGCTAAAAAGAATAAGACTCCAGGTAAAGACGGATTGCCGGTAGAATTCTATGTGAAGGCGTGGGATTTTTCTGGGTGCTGATTTGACTGAGATATGTAAGTATATGTGGGAGAGTGGTAAGTTGTGCGAATCAATGAAAGAAGGGGTGGTTGTGCTTGTGCATAAGAAAGGTGAGAGAAAGTGTTTAGAGAATTGGAGACCTATAACATTGCTGAACGCAGATTACAAATCTATAGCAAATTGTTGGCGAATCGTATGCGTGAGGTGATTGGTAGTATTGTGGATGAGGATCAAGTGTGTGCTGTGCCTGGAAGAAGTATGAGTGATAACTTATTGTTATTAAGGGATTTGATTGGAGACTGCATGGGAAGGAAACGGAAGTGTATGGTTCTGTCATTTGATTTTGAGAAAGCGTTTGATAGGGTCTCGCATGCGTTTTTGTTTAAAGTTCTGAATAGAATGGGATTTCCTCAAAAAATTTGTGAATGGGATAATGTCTTTGTATGATTGTGTGTCAAGTGAGTTTCTTGTTAATGGGTGGTTGAGTGAGAAAGTGAATATTAAGTCTGGTGTAAGGCAGGGGTGTCCCATGTCCCCTGTCTTGTTTGTGTGTGTGATTGAACCCTTGTTGTGCTTGGTGAGACGTGATAAAATGATGCGAGGTTTGTTGGTACCTGGGAGTGGTGGGAAGCATGTGAAAGTTCTTGGATATATGGATGATGTTGTGGCTGTGAGTGAAAGTGTTGCGTCTATGAGTAGGGTTAAGTTGCTTCTGGAGTTTTTCTGTGGTGCATCTGGCTTTAGAGTGAATTGGAATAAATGTAGTTTTAAATGTATTGGGGATGACAGGGTTAAAATGGAGGGGGTAAAGTGTGAGGAGGGTGCTATCAAAGTGCTGGGAGTATTATTTAATAAGGACTTGGAAGGTAAGGAGAGCTGGGAGGAGTGTGGATTGCGCATAGAGCGTAAGTTACATTTTTGGCGACTGAGAGACTTGACCTTGAGTGGTAAGATTTTGGTCATAAAAGCGATGATTCTTCCAATTTTGCTTTTTATTGCAACAGTTTTTCCATCATCATGTAGGAAAATAAAGAGTGGAAAAATTAGTTTTTACTTTTTTCTGGAGCAGTAAAATAGAGAAACTTAAGAGAGAGAGTCTTTTCAAGGCGTGTCACCATGGTGGCATGGCCTTTCCAAACATTGAGATTTTTCTGGGGCTTCAGTATATCAAAACTGTTGTTATTCTGCTGAATAAAGGAAATAAGGGAGTGTATATGGCAAGTTATTCTGCTGGTTGGATGCTATATGGCTTATGTTGGAGAAAGAGGGATGCTAGAGTGCCTGTTGCTTTCAAGTGTCCGGTCTGGTATGAGGTGATTGAGAAGTTTGTGAGGAAGCATGATTTGCTGAGTGTACCGATGAATGATTTTAGAATGGCTAAGAATGTGATGAAAATAATATGTAAGAATGATGTGGAATGTAATATTCTGGGGTTGAGAGGGAATGAAGTTTCGGTTGCATGGAAGAGTTTGGGAACACACGGAATGTCTAATAGACAAAGGGATATTGTATGGATGTCCTTGCACAATATTTTGCCTGTGCGACAGGTTCAGAAGAGACGAGGTCTGACCAGAACTGATGTGTGCCCGAGGGAAGGATGTGGTGGATGTGAGACTGTGTGGCATACTATGTGGGACTGTGATTACGTGTGCAGTGTGTGGAAGTGTGTAGGTGGGTTGTGTAAGGAGTTAGCAGGTGTGAGTTTTATTGACTGGCGTGTTGCGATGTTTGGAATTGGTGCATGTGGTCGTGTGAAAAATAGAATCCTATGGTTAATTATGACTTGTGTGATGCAGAGTTTGTGGGATGTGAGGAATTTAGGAATTTTCAAAGAGAAGCATGTATCTGTGAATAAGTGTGTCGGGCTGATCCTTTCTAGATTATACTTGATTTATAAATTAGACAGCGAAGGCGGTGGTGGTTCTGATGCAGAGGGTGTCTGGAAATTTATAAAATGGCAGCACCTGATCAAATATCAGTGAATTTTAGTGATGTTTATTGATGTTCAGGATGTCTTTTGTGTATACCCTTGGTTTGTTATACTAAAATAAATATGAACCATGATGATGAGAGTTGAAACAACGACGTTTAAGTTGATGAGCTTATATTGAGTTGTTTATAACTAACCTGAATGGTTAAAAAAAAAAAAAAAAAGAAATAGCTGTCTGTGGATGGATACCATGTTTTGGCATAGGTGGTTTCCTTCATTGGAGACTGCCCTTCCCGTGGTTGTTCCTTCCTGTGGAAAGACCTGGCTAGTCATTGCTTGCGTTGAGAAACATGTGATGGTGTCTCCGCGGCTTGTGTTTTGCAGATCAAATCTTTGCGACATCTCTTGTGAAGGAGAACACTTGTTCAGGCCAATGTTGGACAATCTCCTGGAGAAAGTGGGGGACAATAAAAAAAAGTTCCCTAACCTGTGGGGTCCTTCCTATCGATGTTCCTTCGACAGGAAGAGGTTCAGCTGTAGAAAGTCATCTAGAGATAAAAGTAGATGGGACGACAGGAAAAAGAAAGGTAGAGGATACATGTTTGAGTCCTCCCAGGATTGCAGGAAACCACCCCAATGACTGCCATCCCAGGTGGGGAGGAGGCCGTACATCCCCTAGCTCAGCCCACCTAGTGAGGTCAGCAAGCGAAAAGCATATAGCTGAGATGCTCATTTGGGGGTTTGTTAGATGCCGGGAGTCCCTGCTTAGCAGTTGTGCTAATGGACCATTCTCCCTTTGGGAAGGCGCTCCTCCCCTTTTATCAACACGTCATATCTGTGACTGAGATAGAGTAAGTCTCTTAATTTAATCCCTTTTATTTGTAACTGTTTGTACATACTATATTGTGTCTCCTTTTGTAATATCTTTTGTATTTTTGTAAACACTGCCTATATTTTCTGGAGTGAATCTATACAATTTACTAGTTTTGTCTTCCTTGCTCTATGATTGAACCGACACATCCTCCACGCCAGATTATGCTACATGTGGGTTGGTTCCTGACCCGATATAGTCTTAGAATCGAACGAGGAACTGGTGGCAGCAAAGCATCCTTGTGGTATTGGTAAACCCTGGCAGTGATGGATCAGAGGTTTATGGGTGTATTCTATGCCTGGGACTGGTGATACATACATCGCCCTCACTGCAGAGTGTCCGATAGCCAGTACGCGGCAAGACAGTCTTTCTGGAGACTACTTATCCTAGGTGCAATTCCCTGACTGACCTGAGGGTAAGGGGGCGCCAGAGAGCTGCAAGTTTCGAACTGGAACTGAAAGTGTAGGCATAAGGTGTGGGGATTGTGGCGTAGTGCCTACTGAGTGGGTTGGGGGACACTCGCTTGGCAGCGGATCAACGTAGTCAGGCACAGGTTTTTCACACAAAACAGTCCATACGGTTTATTTAAGCTCCATAAACCGTGCCGTAAGCCAGGTTGCACATCACCGGCTTACACATAGTCCATTACTTTATCACATAAGCTTTACCAAGCATTCACTAGTCACACCTGACTTTCTCCAGTCACCGGGTGATCGCACAGTTCAATAACTGACCTTTGCCAGTGCACACAGTTCTTTCCCCATGCCCGGGGTAACCTCTCAGGAGCTCCTGCTCCACAGGCTGATTCCTTGTCAGTCCAAGGTCCTCAACGGAACGGTGTCTTTTTTCAGTGTGGGGCCATGCCAGGCTCTGCACGCACATGTGGCCTGTCCGGGTGCTATTCAGGACATTCAGCCAACACCCAGGCCACCAGGTTAAAGGTCTCACCACGTCCTCCAGGAATCCGATCCTACTCCCAAGGATCTTCCAACACAGACCTTCCAGGACCTTGCACCCTGAACCATTCAGGTTCACACACTCTGTCCATGTGACCAGACCTCAGTCACATTATATGGTTGTAACCACCCCCATGGATGGGCGGTACTTGTGTGGTTAGTCAATTCTCACCCAGCTCTTTGACTAACTCTATAAGCCCCCCTTATAAGTAATACACAACAAATACTTGTGGAACTATAAGTCCCAGCATAACCATATCATTTTGGGCTTACAGTGCAGAGAAGCTCTGCAACACATACCGGCCATTTACAATAATGCCAGTCCCTAATTCACCATCATAATTATACCTCCAAGTGCATCCTGAAGTGCATACACAGCGCCCCCTAGCTGTAACAGAGGTTACTGCATCACAAGATTTATATATTACCCGACCATATACATAATATATAGATTCCTGACTAGTGATGAGCGAGTATACTCTTTGCTCGGGTCTCCCTGAGCATGCTCGGGTGTCCTCCGAGTATTTTGACGTGCTCGGAGATTTAGTTTTTGTTGCCTCAGCTATATGATTTGCGACTGCTAGATAGCTTGAATACAATGTGTGGAATGCCTGTTTGTTAGGGAATTCCCACATGTATTCAGCCTGTCTACAAGTCGCAAATCATGCAGCTGAGACGAGAAAAACTAAATCTCCAAGCACGCCAAAATACTTGGAGATCACCCGAGCAACGATGCTACTCGCCCATCACTATTCCTGACAACTGGAAGGAACCCCCCCGAATCCCTGACACAATTGCTCCACGGGTCTTTACCAAAGTGGTTGCAGAAGTCTTGGCACATCTCCATGAGCAGGATGTCTTGGTGGTCCCCTATCTAGCTGATTTTTTAATTGTAGGCAGTTCGGTCCAGCACTGCTAAACTCAACCCCTTTCTGCCATCCGACGTACTATCCCGTCCACGGTACCCGGGCCCGTATGACCGGGGACGGGATAGTACGTCGGCGCGATCAGCGGCGCCCACGTGGTGAGCGCCGCTGATCGCGGCCGGGTGTCAGCTGATTATCACAGCTGACACCCGGCACAATGTGTCAGGGGCGGTCACGGACCACCCCCGACACGTTAACCCCTTGCACACCGCGATCAAACACGATCGCGGTGTACCGGGGGTTAAAGGGAAGCATCGGCAGGGAGGGGGCTCCCTCCGTGCTTCCCTGAGCCCCCCACGGCAGCGCAATGTGCAGCGCTGCTGCGGGGGACTCCCTTCCTCCAGGCCCCCGAATCCAAGATGGCGACGGGGGCCTTCGGGGGCCTGCGGAAGCTGGCTTCCTCAGTGCCTGCAAAGCGCAGGCATGAGGAAGCCTTCTGCAGTGCCTGTGTCAGATCGCTGATCTGTCACAGTGATCTGTGATGTGACAGATCAGCGATCTGTCACAGGACAGTGATGTCCCACCTGGGACTATTTAATAAAGTAAAAAAAAAAATAAAAAAAAGTGTAAAAATAATTAAAAAAAAATCGCCAAATAAATTAGAAAAAAAAAAAATATTCCCCAAATAAATCCATTTTTTGGAAATAATAAAAAAAAAAACAATAAAAGTACACATATTAGGTATCGCCGCATCCGTAACGACCCGCCCTATAAAACTGTCCCATTAGTTAACCCCTTTAGCGAACCCCTTAAAAAATAAAAATAAAAAACAAAGCAAAAAATAATGATTTATTATCATACCGCCAAACAAAAAGTGTAATAACTCGCGATCAAAAAGACGCATATAAATAGCCATGGTACCGCTGAAAACGTCATCTTGTCCCGCAAAAAACGAGCCACCACACAGCATCATCAGCGAAAAAATAAAAAAGTTATAGCTCGCTGAATAAAGCGATGCAAAAATAATTATTTTTTTATATAAAATAGTTTTCATTGCATAAAACCGACAAAAACATAAAAAACGACCTAAATGAGGTATCGCTGTAACCGTACTGACCCGAAGAATAAAACCGCTTTATCAATTTTACCGCACGCGGAACGGTGTAAACGCACCCCCCCCAAAAGAAATTCATGAAACGCTGGTTTTTGTTCATTCTGCGTCCCAAAAATCGGAATAAAAAGCGATCAAAAAATTTCACGTGCCTGAAAATGGTACCAATAAAAACGACAACTTGTCCCGCAAAAAATAAGACCTCACATGACTCGGTGGGTCAAAATACGGAAAAATTATAGCTCTCAATATGTGGTGATGCAAAAACTATTTTTACAATAAAAAGCGTCTTTTAGCGTGCGACAGCCGCCAAACATAAAAACCGCCATAAATAGTAAATCAAACCCCCCGTTATCACCCCCTTAGTTAGGGAAAAATAATAAAATTAAAAAAATGTATTTATTTCCATTTTTCCATTAGAGTTAGGACTAGGGTTAGGGCTAGGGGTGTGTTGGGGTAGGGTTAGGGTTAGGGTTAGGTTAGGGTTAGGGCTAGGGCTAGGGTTAGGGCTAGGGTTAGGGTTAGGGCTAGGGTTAGGGCTAGGGTTAGGGTTAGGGGCGTGTTGGGGTTCGGGTTGGAGTTAGAATTGGGGGTTTCCACTGTTTGGGCACATCAGGGGCTCTCCAAATGCAACATGGCGTCTGATCTCAATTCCAGCCAATTCTGAGTTGAAAAAGTCAAATGGTGCTCCTTCCCTTCCAAGCTCTGCTATGCGCCCAAACAGTGTTTTACCCCCACATGTAGGGTATCAGCCTACTCAGGACAAATTGCAAAACAATTTTTGGGGTCCAATTTCTCCTGTTACCCTTAGGAAAATAAAAAATTGGGGGCAAAAATATCATTTTTGTGGAAAAAAATGATTTTTTTATTTTCACGTCCGAGTGTTATAAACTTCTGTGAAGCACTTGGGGGTTCAAAATGCTCACCACACATCTAGATAAGTTCCGTGGGGGGTCTAGTGTCCAAAATGGGGTCACTTGTGGGGAGTTTCAATAGTTTAGGTACATCAGGGGCTCTCCAAACGCACATGACACCCGCAGACCATTTCATCAAAGTCTGCATTCCAAAACGTCACTGCTTCCCTTCCGAGCCCCGACGTGTGTCCATACAGTAGTTTTCTCCCACATATGGGGTGTCAGCGTACTCAGGACAAATTGGACAACAACTTTTGGGGTCCAATTTCTCCTGTTACCCTTGGGAAAATGAAAAAATTGGGGACTAATTGATCATGTTTGTGGAAAAAATACGATTTTTTTATTTTCATGCCCTGGCATTATAAACTTCTGTGAAGCCCTTGGGGGTTCAAAGTGCTCACCTCACATCTAGATACGTTCCTTAGTGGGTCTAGTTTTCAAAATGGGGTCATTTGTAGGGGGTTTCCACTGTTTAGGTACATTAGGGGCTCTCCAAAGGCAACATGACACCCGCAGACCATTCCATCAAAGTCTGCATTCCAAAACGTCACTACTTCCCTTCCAAGCCCTGACGTGTGCCCATACAGTAGTTTTCTCCCACATATGGGGTATCAGCATACTCAGGACAAATTGGACAACAACTTTTGGGGTCCAATTTCTCCTGGTACCCTTGGGAAAATAAAAAAATGGTGACTAAAAGATCATGTTTGTGGAAAAAATACAAATTTTTTATTTTCACGCCCAGGCGTTGTAAACTTCTGTGAAGCACTGGGGGGTTCAAAGTGCTCACCACACATCTAGATAAGTTCCTTGGGGGGTCTAGTATACAAAATGGTGTCATTTGTGGGGGGTTTCCACTGTTTAGGTACATTAGGGGCTCTCCAAAGGCAACATGACACCCGCAGACCATTCCATCAAAGTCTGCATTCCAAAACGTCACTACTTCCCTTCCGAGCCCCGACGTGTGCCCATACAGTAGTTTTCTCCCACATATGGGGTATCAGCATACTCAGGACAAATTGGACAACAACTTTTGGGGTCCAATTTCTCCTGGTACCCTTGGGAAAATAAAAAAATGGTGATTAAAAGATCATGTTTGTGGAAAAAATACGAATTTTTTATTTTCACGCCCGGGTGTTATAAACTTCTGTGAAGCACTGGGGGGGTCAAAGTGCTCACCACACATCTAGATAAGTTCCTTAGGGGGTCTAGTTTCCAAAATGGTGTCATTTGTGGGGGGTTTCCACTGTTTTGGTACATCAGGAGTTTTCCAAACGCGACATGGTGTCCGATCTCAATTCCAGCCCAAAACGTCAAATGGCGCTGCTTCCCTTCCGAGCTCTGCCATGCGCCCAAATAGTGGTTTACCCCCACATGTGGGGTATCAGCGTACTCAGGACAAATTGCACAATAACTTTTAGGGTCCTGTTACCCTTGGAAAAATAAGAATTGAGGGTGAAAAGATCATTTTTGTGGAAAAAATATGATTTTTTAATTGTATGGCTTTATGTTATAAACTTCTGTGAAGCCCATGGGGGTTCAAAGTTCTCACCACACATCTAGATAAGTTCCTTAGGGGGTCTAGTTTCCAAAATGGTGTCATTTGTGGATGGTTTCCACTGTTTTGGTACATCAGGGGTTTTCCAAACGCGACATCGTGTCCGATCTCAATTCCAGCCAAAAACGTCAAATGGCGCTGCTTCCCTTCCGAGCTCTGCCATGCGCCCAAATAGTGGTTTACCCCCACATGTGGGGTATCAGCCTACTCAGGACAAATTGCACAATAACTTTTAGGGTCCTGTTACCCTTGGGAAAATAAAAATTGGGGTGAAAAGATCATTTTTGTGGAAAAAATATGATTTTTTAATTGTACCGCTGTACGTTATAAACTTCTGTAAAGCCCTTGTGGGTTCAAAGTTCTCACCACATATCTAGATAAGTTCCTTGGGGGGTCTAGTTTCCAAAATGGGGTCACTTGTAGGGGGTTTCCACTGTTTAGGTACATCAGGGACTCTCCAAACGTGACATGGCGTCCAATCTGAATTCCAGCCAATTTTGCATTGAAAAAGTCAAACGGCGCTCCTTCCATTCTGAGCTCTGCCATGCGCCGAAACAGTCGTTCCCCCCACATATCAGGTATCTGCGTACTCAGGACAAATTGCACAATAACTTTTGCAGTTCAATTTCTCCTGTTACCCTTGGTAAAATAAAAAAAATTGAACCTGAAGTATTTTTTTTATGAAAAAAAGTTAGATGTTCATTTTTTTTTAAATATTCAAAAAAATTCCTGTGACGCACCTAAAGGGTTAATAAACTTCTTGAATGTGGTTTTGAGCACCTAAAGGGGTGCAGTTTTTAGAATGGTGTCACTTTTGGGTATTTTCTATCATATAGACCCCTCAAAGTGGCTTCAAATGTGATGTGGTCCTAAAAATAAAATGGTGTTGTAAAAATGAGACATCGCTGGTCAACTTTTAACCCTTATAACTTCCTAACAAAAAAAAATTTTGGTTCCAAAATTGTGCTGATGTAAAGTAAACATGTGGGAAATGTTAGTTATCAAGTTTTTTGTGTGCCGTATCTCTGTGATTTAAGGGCATAAAAATTCAAAGTTGGAAAATCGCGAAATTTTCAAAATTTTCGCCAAATTTCCGTTTTTCTCACAAATAAACGCAAGTTATTTGAATGAAATTTTACCACTATCATGAAGTACAATATGTCACGAGAAAACAATGTCAGAATCACCGGGATCCATGGAAGCGTTCCAGAGTTATGACCTCATAAAGGTACAGTGGTCAGAATTGTAAAAATTGGCCCGGTCATGAACGTGCAAACCACCCTTGGGGGTGAAGGGGTTAAAAGGGGTGATGTCCACACTAGAAGAGTTGGGGTGGCTTGTGAATACCAAAAAGTCACGTTTACAGCCCCTAAAGGTGCAGGAATTCTTGGGTCTTGTGCTGGACTATGATATTCAGGAATGTCGATTACTGGGGTCTAAACGTATTCGGAGTCAGGTTCTGAAGGCAGTGAACAGTCCATCTATGTCCCTTAGGGGGGCGATGTCCCTTCTAGGCTCACTCACTTCTTGCATTCCGACTGTTCGCTGGACACAATTCCATACTAGGGCCTTACAGTGGGATGTGTACATAACAACCGTCAGCTTAGAGGGTGCCTAGAAATGAAATTCTCTCTGTCCCCCTCTATGATACAGTCCCTGCGTTGGTGGTTAGATGTGTCTAACGTGTTCAAAGGAGTTCCCTGGGTAAAACTTATCTCCCGGATTGTCACTACAGATGCTAGCCCCATTGGTTGGGGGGCTCATTTGGGGGAGGTGTAGGTCCAAGGGTTTTGGACATGTAGCGAGCAGGCTGGTTCGTCTAACCTAAAGGAGTTGTTGGCAGTAGAGCTAGCAATAAGACGGCTCCTTATGTCCTTACAGGGTCAGAGTGCTTTCTGACAATCAGGTAACTGTGGCCTACATCAACCAACAGGGGTAACCTGGTCCCGGACTCTGATGGAGGTGGCGAATCGTATTTTTCAGATGGCTGAAACTCATCTGCTGTCGTTAACCTCCCTGCATATAACAGAAAAGGAGAACATCAGGGCCGATTTAAGCCGCAATGAGCTCAGGCAGGGAGAATGGGTGTTGAATCAGATTGTCTTCAACCAAACTGTGGGGGTGTCCGGACATAGATCTCTTTGCCAACAGATAGACCAGGAGAGTGCGTCGGTTCTGTTCTCTAAACCCCAGAGAAGGTCCACATGCGGTAGATGCACTCTTGATTGGGATTTCAATCTGGCATATGCCTTTCCTCCAATAGCCCTGATTCCATTATTATTGACGAACAGAGCATGTGTTATTCTAATCACCCCTTTTTGTTTTCCTGGCTGAAGAAGATGTCCGTCACAAACGCATGGGTTCTCCCTGAACTCTCAGACCTCCTCTCCCAGGGACCGATCTTCCATCCACGAGTGTCCAACCTACATCTGACGGACGGCGTGGAATTTGAGAGGGCGCTGTTAAGAGGGAAAGGGTTTTCTCATAGTCTGGTGAACACTTTGCTTAAAAGTAGGAAAGTATCTACGAAAAAAATATACGCCAGAACTTGGAGCAAGTTTCTATCAGTATCAGGGGTGAAGCTTGGAGGAAAGGTTCAGATAGGACAGGTTTTGGAGTTCCTACAAAAGGGCTTAAAGATGGGTCTAGCCACAAATACCCTCAAAGTCCAGGTGTCGGCACTAGGGGCCCTGTATAATTGTGATCTAGCAGGCAAATATTGGATAGCTAGGATTATCAGAGCATTGGCTAGGTCTAGGCCCATCCTTAGGCAGAAGTTTATGCCTTGGGATTTGAACTAGGTGCTAACGGCATTGACGGACTCTCCACTCTAACCCATTGCAGTAGCTCCAATAAAAATTCTTTCTCTCAAAACGGCCCTTTTGGTTGCACTGACATCTGCCCGTAGGGTTAGTGACATCCAGGCCCTAGCTAGACAGCCACCATATATCCAGTTTAGGGAAGATAGGGTTATTTTAAAGCCGGAACCCTCGTATTTACCAAAAGTAGCCTCTAAGTTCCACAGTCTACAGGAGATAGTTCTTTCTTCCTTCCTTCTGTACCAACCCCGGAAATCAAAAGGTGAAAAAGCTCCATTTGCTAGACGTAATGACTGACTCTTGGAAGAAAGAGAATTCTTTATTTGTCTCCTTTCAGGGAATTAGGAAGGGGCTTAGAGTCTCCAAGAGCTCCTTAGTTAGGTGGATTAGGGAAGCAATTTCTTTAACCTATACAGTAAGTGGTGTTGCAGTTTTGGTGGGTCTGAAGGCTCACTCCACACAAGCCGTGGCAGCGTCCTGTGCTGAGAGATCGGAGGTGTCGATTGAGGAGATATGTAAGACATGGTCTTCTCCCTCCACGCTTTTCAAACATTATAGACTTGATATGGGTGCTCCTCCGATCTTACATTTGGGAGAAGGGTGCGTCAGGTGGTGGTCTCTCCCTAATTTCCTTACATCTCTGTAATTCTCTCGTGGTGCTATCATGGGAGACCGAATAAATGCTTTACCAGTAACGGTGTTTTTCGGAGTTCATGACAGCACCATTGTATTAACCTCTCATCACGTGTGGGTGAGCACTTCTTGTTGCCTTAGCATTGTCACGTGTTTGAAAAGTTATTTGGATATGAAATAAGGTGTATATATTGCTACTAACCTGGGAGGTCCTCTCATGCTCTATAATCCAACTGATGCAGGAGAGAGGTGCCGCCCTTATATGTCTGTAGATTTTCTGTCCCTGAAGGGTAGATTCCCTCTTTCATGTGCTGTCATGGGCTCCGAAAAACATCATTACTGGTAAGTAACTAAATATTTCTATAAAATAGTTTTTATTGTGTAAAAGCGTAAAAACATTAAAAAAACATAAATGAGGTATCGCTGTAATCATACTGACCCGAAGAATAAAGTCGATTAATCACTTATACCGCAGGAGGAACGGCGCAAAAGATTTAAAAAAACAACTTCACATGCTTTTGATTTTTTTTCATTCTGCCTCCCAAAGCTCGCAGTAATGCTCGGAGCACATTTATCCTGAGCTCTGCATTGTATTATGGTGAATGGATCCCTCGGGGGTTTCATCTGTCACGTCAATAGGAGATTTAGATGGAAACCCCAAATTAAGTGGTCAGCGTAGAGCGCCGGATAACTGTGATCCAAAACATTATGTAAAATGTTCCTAATAAAAGCTTCAAATCAATCCACAAAAAAAGCAAGCCCTGGCTCAGGTCCATCATCTGTTAACGTAAATATAGAGGGCTTCCATTTACTGGTAGCGCAAAGGGTCTGGAAAAGCAAAATGGCTCCTCACCCTCCAAAAGAAGTTCAGCAAATTCTGTGCTCTTAAATTCAAATGGCCCCTCCCTTCTGAGCCCCATAGTGTATCCAAAACGCATATTGCGTTCATGTTTGGCATTTCTGAAGCGATGTGAGCCCGCCTACTGTAAAGCACGGAGGTGGATCGTTGATGTTTTGGGGATGTGTGAGCTACAAAGTCACAGGAAACTTGGTCAAAGTTGAAATAAAAATGAATGTGGCATGTTATCAACAAATACTGGGCTCAAATTTGCAATCATCAGTCTGGAAGCTGCGCATGGGCGTACTTGGATGTTCCAACATGTCAACGATCCAAAACACAAAGCCAAGTCGACCTGTCATTGGCTACAGCAGAACAAAGTGAAGGATCTGGAGTGTCCATCTCAGTCTCCTGACCTCAATATCACTCCCCACTCTGGGGAGATCGCAAGCGCGCAGTTCATGCTAGACAGCTCAGGAATTTACAGGAACTGGAGGCTTTTTGCCAAGACGAGTGGGCAGCTTTACCTTCTGAGAAAATAAAGAACCTCATCCACAACTACCACAAATTACTTCAAGTTGTCATTGATATTAGAGGGGGCAATACACGATATTAAGAAATGGGGTATGTGAACTTCTGATCAGGGTCATTTGGATGTTTTGGGTTGTCATTATGATTTAAAAAGAGAACACACAGTAGTTTGACAATAAATGGCTTCCCCTAACCACTTACCATGAGTGGAGAAAAAGTTTTGGTGTTATCATTCATATTCTCTGAAGAAGGCCAAGAAAGCAAAAGTTTGTCCAGGTATGTAAACTTTTGAGCACAACTGTAAATTCTCAATGGGGTATAGTTTCCAAAATGGGGTCGCTTGATGGGGGATTCTGCTCTTCTAGCAATTAGGGGCTCTTCATATGGAATCCACAAACTACCCTGTTACCCCGAAAATAAGACACCGTCTTATATTAATTTTTGCTCCGAAAGTTGCACCATGTCTTATTTTCGGGGGGTGTCTTATTTTCATGAGAAACATTCCAGCGCTCTCTACCCTTACATAAGGAACGTTCTGTAGCGTAAAACCAGTAGTCAGACATATAGACCGTTCAGCAGAAAAGCAGACAACAAATCAAAGTAACACACGACGGTACGGTACTGTAATTGCCTGACTCCCACACAGGGCCACAAAACATAAGGGCTCTAAAATGGCTCCCACACACTTTCTGGACACTGTACCACTACCGTAACAATCACCCACAGCAGTTCCTTTACCGTAGCAGCCCCATCATCATTTTCCAGCCTCAAATAATCCCGTCATCCCATTGCAGCCATCATCATCCCTTTACAGTCCCCAATACAGCACCCCCATCATTCCATTATGGCCCCCATCATTCTACAGTACAGTATTGCAGCCACCCATCATCCCACATCACCCCACTGCAGCCTCCCATCATCCCGGTATCCCACTGTAGCCTCCCATTATCACAGTATCCCACTGCAGCCTCCCATGTGTGTACCGTACACACACACACACACACACACCCTTACACAGACACACACACACACCCTTACACAGACACTCACACACACTTTCACTTTCTTACTGGTTTCCTCCGCAGTGCTGCTTTCTGTGCTTTGGTGGTGCAGGAGCCCTGAGCCAGTCAGAGCGCAGGAGCCCTGGGCCAATCACAGCCCAGGAGCAATCAGAAGCTATGGATGACGTCAGTGTGATGGTCAACGTGTGACTGGACACACCGCCTCCAGCAGGGCGAATTTCTATGGCACACGTGACCCTGGATACACCGCCTCCAGCAGGGCGAATTTAAATAATATAACGTGCAGCCGGATATACCGCCTCCAGCAGGCGAATTTCAAAATTACACGTATAACTGGATACACAGCCTCCAGCAGGGCGAATTTAAATAATAAAGGGAAACATCAGGGAAACTGATACAATGGAGGGCCCTGCGATAGGGAACAGGGACGTGGAGACCTCCTGCACTCCCCTGAGTCAGTGTCTCTACACTCCTAAAGATCCCTAGGCCGGTTCCGCACCGGGCGCCGAACAGGAACCTAAAAACCCTAGCTTGCCCTGCACCTAGCCCTTTCTAGTGAAATGGACGGTGCAGAAGCTAATCCCACCACTGTACTGAAACACGCAAAAGGAAAGTTACAAAACAGGGGTAACACCACTTAGCTTTGCTCTGTTGCTCTTGCTCCCAGCAACAGAGTCCACCACCAGAATTCAGCTTCCATCTGAAGCTACTACACCAGAGCTCTGCCTGAGCTGCAAGGAACTTCTCTCTGTAGTTCCTTCCTCCACCAGACTTGGCTGGAAATGAGCAATATCACCAACAGTGATTGCAACCACCTGACACTCTTTTATAGGTAAGAGCCAGCAATCACACCTGCTTCATCATCACGTACACTAAACTAAAGTAACCAGAGTGCAATGACCCTAACGGCCACCGGGGGCAAAACTAGAACTGAAATCACCGCAGTGCAATGACCCTAATGGCCACCGGGGGCAAACTACCTTAAAGCCAAAGGCTTGAAGGAAAAAAGGTTACTAGTGCATTTATCTGTCATAATTCAACCTGGATCATGACAGTCAGCTGGCCCATGGTTCCTGCGCTGTGATTGGCGCAGGGCTCATGGGCGGAGATCGGCACACAGCTCCGAGGCTGTGATTAACTCCTGCGAACAGCGCGGCTGCAGTGGTGGGCACCGGAGGGCACCGGACAGCGGGAGCGAGACACAACTGCATGCCCCATGCACAGAACAAGGTATGCCTTATTTTTGGGGGGGTGCCTTATATTAGCAGGCACAGTGCTCCCCCTAGCATGCCTTACTTTCGGGGGCGCCCTATTTTCTGGGAAACAGGGTAGTCTAGGATCATCTGTGCTCCAGGAGGCAAACAGCGCTCTGTCCCTCCAGAGTCTCACCATATGGCTAAGCAGTACTGTACAGCCACATATGGGGTATTGCCACGTTCAGCAGAAATTGTGGGACAAATTTTGTTGCCATTTTTACCCACTTTTTGTTTGAAAATGTAAAATCTGGGGCTAAAACAAAATGTTGGTGGTAAAATGTAGCTATTGTTTCTTCACTGCCCAATTTTCTAAAATTCTGTGACCCATACATGGTGTCAGTATGATCACTGCACCCCTAGATGAATTCATTGAGAGGTATAGTTTGTAAAATGGGGTCATTTATGGGGGTTTCTGCTGTTATATCACGTCATGGGCTCTCCTAGTGGGTCATGGCACCTGCAAACCATAACAGTAAAATCTGGTCAGAGGCGTATCTAGGTTTTGCGGCACCCGGGGCAAGAATTCAGTTTGGCGCACCCCCCCAAAGTAAGTACATATGCGATTTGAACACTTATTCACGTACCGACGAGCTGCTCTTCCTAATGCTCTTAATGTTCAGTGAAAAACTGAGAAAAGCAGGAACAGAAGTTCATTGTCACAGGTCCATAAGTATGAAAATCGTATATGATTGATGTGTCCATGTGATGAATACTGGAACCTGCAGCGCTGAATCCTGACATTGTAGCTTCTGAATTCTCACAACAAATGCACTGCACACTTTTAGGATTCTCCATTTGTATACTTCTGGCCACATTCCGACTAGACGTGTCTGACCTCGCTTAGTTGATTGTCATTGAGTGAGGCCACACATGTCTAATCAGCGCGTGACCGCATGTATGTAAATTGCCGGCATGAGAGAATCCTAACAGTGCGCAGTGTGCACTGTGAGAATTCAAAAGTACGCAGTCATGTAAAATGACTGCAGACTCATCACATACCTAGACAACCCCTTTAATGCTCCTAACATAAATAAAAACATGAGAATTAGTATCACAAATAATATTTACACCCAGGTACCTTATAGATGACGTCATCTCTTGAGTTGTTCTCCTTCTTGTCTTCATCTTGTCCAGACCACATGATGAGCTTTCTCATCCACAGCTCATCTCTGCAGACTTCCATCTTCTCCAGTCTTCCACAGCAAATCTCCACATGATGTCTTTAAAGATACCATTATCATTATAATGCTCCTGAATAAAAATATCTGCCCTACGCTTAGGTCAAAGCACGAGATAGCAAACAATACCAAAGGATTAGACAGAATGGATAGTCAGGACGTAGCAATAGATCAGAAAACCAGAATGGGCATTAGACGGTACAATAGGGGTAAACTGTAATGGAGTAACGATAGCCAAGCCAGGAGGTCAGAACCAGAAAAGACAATAGTACAAAAACGAGAGACGGAACAAGCCGGGTCATACACGGGAAACAAAGCAAACAACGCAGAGTACACGCACACCAGGGGTCAGACACACCAAAACAGCAGTATAACTGACAGAAAATGCTAGTTTGGAGTGAGTATAAATACCCCTCCCAGATCCAAAGAGAGGCCGGCAAAAGTTAACCCTGTGAGAACAGGACATTAACCATGTCTTAACCATGACAGTACCCCCCTCTTAATGGGGGGCCACTGGACCCCCAGGTTTCTCAGGGTACCTGGCATGAAAAGCCCACACCAGTCGATCAGCGTGCACCGAACTGGCCGGAACCCACGACCGATCCTCAACGGAATATCCCTTCCAATGGATAAGGTACTGAAGTCTCCGGCGCACCCACCGTGAATCAACAATGCGCCCTACCTCGTACTCCAGTTGACCCTCTACCAACACTGGTGGAGCCACAGATGAGGGATCTTCTCTAACTGTCCCCACAGGTTTTAATAGGGACCTGTGGAAGACGTTAGATATTTTGAAGGAGGTGGGCAACTGTAATCTGTATGCCACCGGGTTGAACACCTCTACAATCTTGTATGGGCCAATAAATTTGGGGCCCAACTTCATAGAGGGTATTTTAGGTTTGATGTTACGGGTGGACAACCAGACTTTTTCCCCCACTGTCAAAGCAGGAACCACCCCCCTCCTCCTGTCTGCAAAGTGCTTGAATTCCTTCCTGGCATTAAAGAAATGTTTTACTACAGCCCCTGTGTTGGTACAGCCCGATTCGTCAAGACCTTTTATCGTCGAGGTCGACGCTTCGGAGGTGGGGGTGGGGGCAGTATTGCCACAGGGCCCCTCTACCCTGACTAACCTCAAACCCTGTGCCTTTTTCTCTAAGAAGTTCTCTTTGGCTGAGAGAAACTATGGATGTCGGTAACAGGGAATTGTTAGCAGTTAAATTGGCCTTCGAAGAATGGAGGCATTTTTTGGAGGGGGCCGCTCATCCCATTACGGTCATCACTGATTGTATGGTGATGAGTGTGGCACAGGGGAGGCACTCTGCTGAATGGTTCTGCTCAGAGTTTAGACGTTGGACGCCGAAGTATCCTGGAACGACGCCAAGAAGGATGGTTTATTAAGGCCTTGTATTGACTATCGTTCCCTCAACAAAATTATGGCTAAATTTCAGTATCCGTTACCCCTGATTTCTGATTTATTCTCTAGCGTTAAAGGTGCTTGCTGGTTTACTAAGCTTGACCTCAGGGGGGCGTATAATCTTATTCGCATCAAGCATGGGGATGAATGGAAGATGGCGTTTAATACTCCGGAGGGACATTTTGAGTACCTGGTGATGCCTTTTGGGCTCACTAATGCCCCTTCTGTCTTCCAATCCTTCATGAATGATATTTTCCGGGACTTTGTGGATAAGTTTTTGATCATCTATCTGGATGATATTTTGAACTTTTCCAGGGATTGGGATTCTCATGTGGAACATGTTCGGACTGTGTTCCGGATTTTGAGGGAGAATTCCTTGTATGTTAAGGGATCGAAGTGCCTTTTTGGTGTACAGAGGATTTCAGTTTTGGGATTTATTTTGTCTCCGTCAACTATTGAAATGAACCCGGCCAAGGTACAGGCGATTTATGATTGGGTTCAACCCACTTCTTTGAAGGCTCTCCAGAAGTTTGTCCCAAAAAGATCCGGTGACGTCTAAAATGAATCCCTGTGCCTTCTTTTCCCGAAAGTTCTCCCCATCTGAACGCAACTATGATGTGGGGAATCGGGAATTGTTAGCCATGAAATGGGCATTTGAGGAGTGGAGACATTGGTTGGAGGGAGCTAGACATCAAGTTGTGGTCCTCACTGACCACAAGAATTTGATTTACCTTGAGTCGGCCAAACGCTTGAATCCTAGACAGGCTAGGTGGGCCTTGTTTTTACGCGTTTTGATTTTGTGGTCTCCTTTCTTCCAGGCACTAAGAATGTTAAGGCAGATGCCCTTACTAGGAGTTTCTTTGCTGATTCTCCTATTGTGACCAAGCCTACTACCATCCTAGGTGAGGGGGTAGTTCTTTCTGCCATCTCGCCCGATTTGAGACGTGCTCTGGAAGAATTCCAGGAGGACAAACCTGAGCGTTGTCCTATGGGAAAATTGTATGTTCCTGACCAGTGGAAGAGAGTGATGTCCGAAGTTCATTGCTTCGCATTGGCTGGTCATCCAGGTATTTTTGGTACCAGAGATTTGGTGAGTCGGTCTTTTTGGTGGCCCGCCTTATCTCGTGATGTCAGGAATTTTGTGCAGTCCTGTGGGACTTGTTCCCGGTCTAAACCCTGTTCTCGCTCTAGTGGGTTGTTGATGCCCTTGCCGGTGCCTAAGAGGCCATGGACCCATATTTCAATGGATTTTATTTCTGATCTGCCTGTCTCTCAGAGAATGACTGTTATCTGGGTGATTTATGATAGATTCTCTAAGATGGTCCATCTTGTACCACTCCCAAAGTTGCCATCTTCCTCAGAGTTGGTACCCTTGTTTTTACAACAGGTGGTTCGGTTGCATGGGATTCCTGAGAACATTGTATCGGACAGAGGAGTTCAGTTTGTTTCCAGATTCTGGAAAGCCTTTTGTTCCAAGCTGGGAATTCAGTTGTCCTTCTCCTCTGCGTTTCACCCTCAGACCAATGGGCAGACGGAGAGAACAAACCAGACTTTGGAGTCCTATTTGAGATGTTTTATATCTGCTGATCAGGATGATTGGGTTTCATTTTTGCCCTTGGCCGAATTCGCTTTAAATAATAGAGCTAGTTCTGCCACCTTGATGTCGCCCTTTTTCTGTAACTTTGGGTTTCATCCTCGATTTTCGTCAGGGCAAGTGGAATCTTCAGCCTGCCCAGGTGTTGACACTGTGGTAGAGAGAATGCAGCAGATTTGGGACCAAGTAGTGGATAAGTTGTCTCTCTCGAGGGAAAAGGCCCAGCAGTTTTCTATCTGGCATAGGACCATTGGTCCCCGGTTTAAAGTGGGTGATATGGTTTGGTTGTCATCAAAGAATATCTCTATGAAGGTGGCTTCTCCAAAGTTCAAGCCAAGATTTATTGGACCTTACAAGATTTTTGAGATTCTTAATCCGGTTTCTTTTCGATTGGCTCTTCCTGTTACGTTTAAGATCCATAACATGTTTCATAAGTCGCTGTTGAAGAGATATGTGTAACAACCCTGCTGGCATCACTGCATGGCCTCCCATCCCCCGCACACCAACTTACTTTCTGCTTCAGGCCATGCTGTGAATTCTGTCTGTTGCCAGCCCTGAGCTCCATGTGCTATGCCTCTTGTTTTCCTGCTTGCTCTCCATGTTTCCTGACTGTGTGTATAGGGGGGCAGCGCCTGAACTCTCTGGTTCTTATGCAGTCAGGGTGCACGTGGCTAATGGGTCCCTGACCAATTACCTAGAGCCCTGGACTATTAAACCCTGCCACAGCCACTGAAACATTGCCTGTGCAATGTCTAAACTCAGTTAGCTCCTTGCTGCTGAGTTAGCCAGGCCCTGTCCTATGTCTTGCCTTCTCTGAAGGTCCTTACTGTGTATTCCTGTGTCTTGTTACCTTGCCTAGTACTTCTCTGTCCGCCTGCCAGGAGGCAGAATATCCTGGCCCTTGAGTCTTGTTCCCAGTGTCTTGTCTGTTCTCTGTCCGCCTGCCAGGAGGCAGAATATTCTGGTCCTTGTGTCTCAGTCTTACCTCTGTCTGTCAGTCTCCTTGTCTGTGGTTCCTTCTCTGCTGTCTTTCCTTGTGTCTTCCCTATCTGCCTGCTCGGCTCCCTAGCCGCTCTGCCTGCTCGGCTCCCTAGCCGCTCTGCCTGCACGGCTCCCTAGCCGCTCTGCCTGCACGGCTCCTTAGCCGCTCTGCCTGCACGGCTCCTTAGCCGCTCTGCCTGCACGGCTCCCTAGCCGCTCTGCCTGCACGGCTCCTTAGCCTCTCTGCCTGCACGGCTCCTTAGCCGCTCTGCCTGCACGGCTCCTTAGCCGCTCTGCCTGCTCGGCTCCTTAGCCGCTCTGCCTGCTCGGCTCCCTAGCCGCTCTGCCTGCTCGGCTCCCTAGCCGCTCTGCCTCTTCGGCTCACTAGCCGCTCTGCCTGTTCGGCTCCCTAGCCGCTCTGCCTGCACGGCCCCCTTGCAGCCCAGCCTGCTCTGCGGCTCTGCCTACTCCACACTCCAGCCTATATCCGTACCTGCACCGCCTGTGTGAACAGATCCAAATCCTGTTCCAACATGCACCACTCCTTCCTGCCTACACCTCCTGTGTGAACAGGTCCAAATCCTGTTCCAACATACACCACTCCTTCCTGCCTACACCTCCTGTGTGAACAGGTTCATATCCTGTTCCAACATACACCACTCCTTCCTGCCTACACCTGCTGTGTGAACAGGTCCAAATCCTGTTCCAACATACACCACTCCTTCCTGCCTACACCTCCTGTGTGAACAGGTCCATATCCTGTTCCAACATACACCACTCCTTCCTGCCTACACCTCCTGTGTGAACAGGTCCATATCCTGTTCCAACATACACCACTCCTTCCTGCCTACACCTTCTGTGTGAACAGGTCCTTACCTGTCCCTTCTCATACCACGTCAGTCTGTCCTGTGTCTCAAGCCGTGCCCGCCTGTCCTGTGTCTCAAGCCGTGTCCGCCTGTCCTGTGTCTCAAGCCGTGTCCGCCTGTCCTGTGTCTCCATGCCATGCCCGCCTGTCCTGTGTCTCCAAGCTGTGCCCATCTGTCCTGTGTCTCCAAGCCGTGCCAGCTCGCCCAGTGTCTCCAAGCCGTGTCTCCAAGCCGTGCCTGCCTGCCAGTGTACCAAGCCATGCCTGCTTGCCCAGTGTCTCAGCCTGCCTGTTAGTCACACCTGTCCAAGTGACTTGTCCCCGAGTGGGATCAGCAGCCACAGCCAGACACCACCCTGGAGTGGCACCCGACAGCTATCTGCCGCACAAGCCTGACCTCACCAACAGAGGCTCCAGTGAAAACCGAGGTAGCTGTCGTAGTCACGCCCCTTCCAGGGTAGTCTGGTTTGTGGCACAGTGGGGCCACAACCCCCCAGCTCGCGCCAGTCAGCCAAGGCGCGAGCGTGACAATATGTTGAGCCAGTAGATCCTATGGCTGCACCTCCTGACCCTGTATTGGTTGAAGGTAATGTGGAATATGATGTAGATAAAATACTGGATTCTCGTCTGGCTAGACGTAGACTCCAGTATTTGGTCAAGTGGAAGGGTTATGGCCAGGAGGACAATTCTTGGGTCTCTGCCTCTGATATTCATGCCGATAGATTGGTTCGCGCTTTTCATCGGGCACATCCTGATCAGCCCGGTGGCGTGGATGAGGGTTCGGTGACCCCTCCTCAAGGGGGGGGGTACTGTTGTGAACTCATTTTCGGGTTTGTCTCTGGCTTCTGGTGTGGTTTATGGAGCTGGCTGTGCTGACAGAGGAGTAGTGAGTTCTCTATCTGGACTCCCTCTGTTGGTGAAGGGAGGTAATGAAGCTGATCTAAATGGCAGAGACCGGCCACCTGAGGAGGAGGACTGCGATTGGACAGGAGGAGTTTCTGATTGGATTTAAGGCAGCCAACTCCCTAGTTTCTTGCTGGTGATTTTTCCTGACTCTGGCTCCTGGTTTCCAGTTTGGTTCCTGCCTTCCTAAAGCTAAGCTTTCTCTGCTATTGTTCATATGAGTTTTTGTCTGGTTTACTTAGTTTTTGTGTTCAGCCAGCCCTGGCTGGGACTGGGCTGAATCCCCATTTTGTCTCTAATCAGTTGATCTCTTTTGCTCTGTCTTCAGAATATACCTGAGTGCTGATATAGTGATTTGAAGTCTAGTGACTTCAGGGCCTTTTTCTATCAGACGTGTTGGACATTCTTTTTGGCAGGTTTTTTTGCGTGATTGCAGACAGCAGCTTTTCTTTCCTGTCCTTTCTAGTTAGCGAGGGCCCCATAGTTTGCTCAGCCTATCTTTCTACCCGTGTCTGTGTTTTCATCTTGTTTCACTGACAATACATGTTGGGGGCTGTCTATTGCTTTGGGGTCTTCTCTGGGGCAGTTTAGATTTTCCCTTTCTTTTTTTAGGCTTATTTAGTTCTCCGGCCATGACGAGGCGTCTATGATCACCGTAGGCACGCTCCA
Organism: Dendrobates tinctorius; assembly: GCF_039654945.1. Classification (NCBI taxonomy): domain Eukaryota; kingdom Metazoa; phylum Chordata; class Amphibia; order Anura; family Dendrobatidae; genus Dendrobates; species Dendrobates tinctorius. The sequence continues at coordinate 12,028,024 of NW_027361856.1, read as the reverse complement.
CGGCTACTGTTAGTTATTGTGGATAGGCTCAGGGGTCTGCAGTCCGCTAGTTACCAACCTCTCCGGTTTTCTGGGCTTAGCTTGCTTTTTGTTTTTTCCTCCTCGGTGACTCATTCATCACACTGTGCTACCTTTTGCCCCTATTGTACCGTCTATTGCCTGTTCTGGTTTTCTGATCTATTGCTACGTTCTGACTATCCACTCTGTCTAACCCTTTGGTACTGACCTGCTATCTCATGCATTGACTCCGGCTTGATCTGGTTTCCGCCCCTGTCTATGCCCCTTGGTAACTTGTCCCATAGTTACCTTTCTAGGAGTTTCCCTGCAGCTCCTAGCTCTGTGGAGCTTAGGCCATGCCCCAAGCAGTCACATGCTTCAGGTCCTGATAGTTTGAAGCACGCATTGTCACCACTGCTGCCCTGCTCCACAGGTATCTTTGAGCACTTTTTTTGTACTCAGGACATGCACACTGGCTCAGTGAGCGAGTGTAGTGCGGTGTTCCTGACAGGTGACAGATAACTGGTGATAGTGAATGGCGCGGCCTCCTCCACACCAACGCGCATTTCACACTAGCTTCGCACTGGATCTCTTCATATTTTTCGGCTACATCATGCTATATAGCTCCAAAAATGTTTTGTTTTGACACAAAGAAAGATGTTCACATGTGGGGGCAGCCTGGAAAGCTGATGTGTGCCATTCCATATTTCTCCCTCCCTCAGGGACAGAGTACCAGACTGCAAAGTTTGATATTTCTGTAAGTTTTCTCCCTTTTATTTTATCACTGTTTTGCATGTTTGTATGTCACTTTTTATTTCCATTTTTATATCCTTTATATTGTAAGCACTGTACCTTTTATATTAAAGCTTAAAACTTTAATAAGTCTGAACATTGTATGCTCTAAAGAATCCATAGCCTTAGAGTGTGTGCTCCTGGTGATTGGCGCATAGTAGTAGTAATATTTCCGGGACTCATTGCCCATGTGTTCGGTGAGTGGTGGCAGCATATATGAGCGGGTTGTGTGGTCTGTATCGGGGTGTGATTTATGCTCCCACTGCAGCATAGAACAGAGATTGAATGTTGGACCGAGTGAGAGGAGACAGATTAACCCTTGCTGGCGCAACCCCAAGTCATGTGCTGAGCAGCAGGTATGTGACAAATTGGCAGTGGTGCGATAAACAAATATATCCCCCTTGTAATTTGTGACACCCCCACACATTAAATCCCCCATCCCCACTTCAAATCTCCCCACATACATTAAATCCCCACTCCAAATCTCCCCACACACATTAAATTCCCCCATCCCCACTCCAAATCTCCCCACACACATTAAATTCCCCCATCCCCACTCCAAATCTCCTCACACACATTAAATTCCCCCATCCCCACTCCAAATCTCTCCACACACATTAAATTCCCCCATCCCCACTCCAAATCTCCCCACACACATTAAATTCCCCCATCCCCACTCCAAATCTCCCCACACACACATTAAATACCCCATCCCCACTCCAAATCTCCCCACACACATTAAATACCCCCATCCCTACTCCAAATCTCCCCACACACATTATATACCCCCATCCCCACTCCAAATCTCCCCACACAAATTAAAGAAATTGCATCCAAACCTCCACGGCAAGGAATTCACGGTCATAACTGACCATAATCCTTTAAGGTGGCTAAATCGGACTTCTGGGGAGAATGGACGTTTACTCTGATGGAGTCTGGCCTTACAGTCCTATAATTTTTCTGTGTCCCATAAAAAGGGCAAAGATCATGGAAATGCCGATTGTCTGACCCGACAAGAAGAGGATGACTGGAAGCCTATCACATCTGGTTAATTAAGATAGGGGAACAATGTGAAGAAACCAGATTATTTATGTTTGGTGGGTCAAGAAGACAGACTTGCATACCATTTAACATACTGTGTACGTCTGTAATAGTGACTTGTACATAGTGTATGTTTATCTTTGTCTATTGTGTGCTGATATGCTAATTGTGTATTGTATTCTATTACCAGTTTGTTGACTTCAAAGGTATATATGGAAAGGCTGTGAGGGTGAACTGAAGGACACTGGGTAATTCTAAAAATAGATCACCTGCCTTGGGTATAAAAGAGACTTCTTTTCTTCTGGTTGGGGTCACTCTTCAGGATCTCAGCTCAGGGTACGTCAGACCCGGCTAAAAGAACACAGGACTGCTCTCGGTTATCTCCCTACGCTTGTCGTGACCTCCTCTCTGCGTGCGTATCACCGGTGGAATAGCGACCCTGGGAGCACGGACATAGCATCTACCATTATCCTGGCGAGTCAGCGGAAGGCAAGGGTGAAATCCTGTAATGTGCACCATCTTGGGGTAATTGCTGGAATGGTTCTGTTTGCTGTTGGGTGTTGTGGTTCAATAAAGCTTGGCCACACTGTTTTACCCTAACCCTGTGTAGTGTTCTACCCACCGGGAGATAGAGCGGCGTTCAGTGGTATGAGCACTGGTCCTTTCAGTCTTGCTAAATGCAGCCGGGCCAGTGGACGAGAGCACCTACTGACCCTGTTTCTCCGCAATCACTATTAGACTACACAGTGACCTCTACAAAAACCTGCTGGATGTGGTCAGTACTGCACCACTATTTCACTACACTGTGCCCTTTACCTGCTGGATGATATCTGCACTGCATGACTAGTAGGCTACACAGTGCCCTCTACTACCACCTGCTGGATGATATTTGCACTGCATCACTAGTAGGCTACACAGTGCCCTCTACTACCACCTGCTGGATGATATTCGCACTGCATCACTAGTAGACTACACAGCAACCTATACTACCACCTCCTGCTGGATGATATCAGTATTGCACCACTATTAGACTACACAGTGACTTCTACTCCCTCCTGCTGGATGTGATCAGTACTGCACCACAATTAGCCTACACAGTGCCTTCTTCTTACCTGCTGGATGTGATCAGTACTGCGCAACTATTAGACTACACAGTACCCATTACTGCCACATGCTGGATGTGATCAGTACTGCACAACTATTAGACTGCAAAGTGTCCTCTACTGCCTCCTGCTGGATGTGGAGTACTGCACTACTACCGTATTAGACTACACAGTGACCTCTGCTACCTCCTGCTGAATGTGTTCATTACTGCACCACTAATAGGCTACATAGTGACCTGTAGTACCACTTGATTGATGATCCCACCAAGGACAACATCTGCAAGGAGTTTGTATGTTCTCCCCGTGTTTGCGTGGGTTTCCTCCCGGTACTCCGGTTTCCTCCCACACTCCAAAGACATACTGATAGGGAATTTAGATTGTGAGCCCCCATCGGGGACAATGATGAAAATGTGTGCAAACTGTAAAGCGCTGCGGAATATGTTAGCGCTATATAAAAATAAAGATTATTATTATTATTCCCGTACTGCATCAGAAGTAGACTACACAGTGCCCTCTGCTACTACCTGCTGGATGAAATCCATACTGCATCACTAGAAGACAACACTTGGACCTTGTCATTGATTCAGGGGAAGTTTTGCCCCCCAGTTGTCAGGAGGTTATTTATTATATATAGGGTCGGGTGACATATAAATCCCCACAGCTTATGCTTACACTTTCAGTTCAGGATAGGAACTTGCAGCTCTCTGGTGCCCCCTTGCCCTCAAGTCAGTCAGGGAACTGCGCCTAGGTTAAGGAGTCGCCGGAAAGGCTGCCTGGTCGCATACTGGCTATCGGGCACTCTGCAGTGAGGGCGGCATATATATCACCAGTGTCAGGCCGGAAAAACACACATAAACCTCCAATCCCTCACTACCAGGGTTTTCCAATACCACCAGGACACTTTGCTGCCATCAGTTCCTCGTTTAATATTAAGCCTATATCAAGTCAGGAACCCACCCACAAGTAGCGTAATTAGGCGCAGAGCACATGTCGGTTCGATCATAGAGCAAGGAAAACGAAGCTAGTAAATATTTAAGTTTATTCCAGAAAATATCGGCAGTATTTACAAAATTACAAAGATATTACAAAAGGAGACAAAATATGTACAACAGTTACAAATAAAAGGGATTGAAATAAGAGACTTCCTCTATCTCAGTCATGGATATGACGTGTTGATAAAGGGGAGGAGAGTTCCCAAAGGAAAATGGTCTGTCAATACAGAGTCTTAGCTGGCACTCCTGGCATCTGACAATCCACCCAAATGAGCGTCTCAGCTTTATGTTTTTCTCTTGCTGACCTCACTAGGTGGGCTGAGCTAGGGGATGTACACCCCCTTTTTTTTTTTTAAAAAGTTGTTAAAACTTCTACTTGCCATATCTCTGGCCGGGAAGCTTACAGAGTGACGCCAGGGGTATCATATTTTCTCTTATGAAATCATGTTTTTGATAGACCAACCATGACCCATCTGCGTGTCATAGGGGGGCAGAAACTATTTTTCCAGTTGCTGATGACCCTAGAAGTCGCAAAATGTTGCGGTGTGTAGCTTAAATTCTACCAGTTCTGAAAATATATGTTTCATGTCCCTAGGATTATTGTGTGTTATTGAATTTGAGTTTGAACAAACAAAGGACCATGTGGCAGGAAACAAAAAAATGCATTTAACTGGTCTGGGTAATAAAGTGACCGACAGCTCAATAGGAGGGGGAGAGAGGGGGAAGGTGGATAGTATTTCACACAGGCAGAGAGGGGGGCTAAAAGCTGCAAGGAGGATTGTTTGCGAAGCTTGTCATTCACAAATTAAGGAAAGGCAACAGGCAGCCCTGGATGGGTACTTTGGTTATTTAGGAATTACTCATATTTTCCTGACAGACACCTCTACTACTACCTGCTGCTTGTGGTCAATACTGTACCACAAGTAGACTATATAGTGACACCTTCTACCACCTGCTGGATGTTGTCTGTACTACATCACTATTAGACTACAGTGCCCTCTACTACCATCTTCTGGACGTGGTCAGTACTGCACCACTAGTAGCCTAAACAGTACCCTCTACTACGTCCTGCTGGATGTGATCAGTACTAAACCACTAATAAACTACACAGTGCCCTATACTACCACCTGCTGGATGTTGTCTGTACTGCACCACTATAAGGGTATGTGCACACGTTGCGGATTCCATTGTGGATTTTTCCTTGCGGATTCTGCAGAATCCGCAGGTAAAATGACCTGCGTTTTACCTGTGGGTTTTCTGTGGATTTTCCGCAGATTTTGTGCGGATTTCACCTGCGGATTCCAAGAATGGAAGAGGTGTAAAACCGCTGCGGATTCCGCACAAAGAATTGACATGCTGCGGAAAATAAACCGCTGCGTTTCTGCGTGGAATTTTCCGCAGCATGTGCACAACTGTTTTTGTTTTCCATAAGTTTACATGGTACTGTACACGACATGGAAAACTGCTGCGGATCCGCAGCCAAATCCGCAACATGTGCACACACCCTTAGACTTATACACATGGGCCTTTGTGTCACAAATTCCTGTAAATCAAAGGCTGCACTTACTTTCCATAACAACTTTATCACTTATTTTTTTGTAAGAATACCTCATCAATTGAAAAACAAACAAATATATTTGAAGTGACACAAAAAAGATTCATAAAATAAATTTTTATTCAATACTAGCTGAAGAGCCCGGCGCTGCCCGGGCATAATAACTAACTGTGGTTAGTTATAGCAAATTATAATTATCCTCCATCCCATAGTCCCATGCCCATATACCCATCATACATATCCACGATCCCATAGGCCCATGCCCATATACCCATCATACATATCCTCCATCCCATAGTCGAGTGCCCATATACCCATCATACATCCTCCATCCCATAGTCCCGTGCCCATATACCCATCATACATATTCTCCATCCCATAGTCCCATGCCCATATACCCATCAAACATATCCTCCATCCCATAGTCCCGTGTCCATATACCCATCACACATCCTCCATCTCATAGTCCCATGCCCATGTACCCATCATACATATTCGCCATCCCATAGTCGAGTGCCCATATACCCATCACACATCCTTCATCTCATAGTCCCATGCCCATATACCCATCATACATATCCTCCATCCCATAGTCCCGTGCCCATATACCCATCACACATCCTCCATCTCATAGTCCCATGCACCCATCATACATATTCTCCATCCCATAGTCCAGTGCCCATATACCCATCACACATCCTTCATCTCATAGTCCCATGCCCATATACCCATCAAACTTAATAATAATAATAATAATAATAATAATAATAATAATAATAATATTATTATTATTTTTATTGTTATAGCGCCATTTATTCCATGGCACTTTACATGTAAGGAGGAGTATACATAAAAACAACAATAATCTTAAACAATACAAGTCATAACTGGTACAGGAGGAGAGAGGACCCTGCCCGCGAGGGCTCACAATCTTCAAGGGATGGGTGATAATACAGTAGGCGAGGGTAGAGCTGGTTGTGCAGCGGTTTGGTCGATCGGTGGTTACTGCAGGTTATAGGCTTGTCGGAAGAGGTGGGTCTTCAGGCTCTTTTTGAAGGTTTCGATGGTAGGTGAGAGTCTGATATGTTGTGGTAGAGAGTTCCAGAGTTGGGGTGATGCACGGGAGAAATCTTGTATGCGATTGTGGGAAGAGGAGAGTAGAGAAGGAGATCTTGTGAGGATCGGAGGTTGCGTGCGGGAAAGTACCGGGAGACGAGGTCACAGATGTATGGAGGAGACAGGTTGTGGATGGCTTTGTATGTCATGGTTAGGGTTTTGTAATGGAGTCTCTGGGCAATTGGGAGCCAGTGAAGGGATTGACAGAGGGGAGAAGCTGGGGAATAGCGGGGGGACAGGTGGATTAGTCGGGCAGCAGAGTTTAGAATAGATTGGAGGGGTGCGAGAGTGTTTGAGGGGAGGCCACAGAGCATGAGGTTGCAGTAGTCAAGGCGAGAGATGATGAGGGCATGGACTAGGGTTTTTGCAGATTCTTGGGTGAGGAATGAACGGATTCGTGAAATATTTTTGAGTTGAAGTCGGCAGGAAGTGGAAAGGGCTTGGATATGTGGTTTGAAGGAGAGATCAGCGTCAAGGATTACTCCGAGGCAGCGAGCTTGTGGGACTGGGGAGAGTGGGCAGTCATTTACTGTAATTGATAGGTTCGTAGGGGGGGTCACGTGAGATGGGGGAAAGATGATGAATTCTGTTTTGTCCATGTTGAGTTTCAGAAATCTAGCGGAGAAGAAGGATGAAATAGTGGACAGACATTGAGGGATTCTGTTTAGTAGGGAGGTGATATCTGGTCCAGAGATGTAGATCTGTGTGTCATCAGCGTAAAGATGATTCTGAAAGCCATGAGATTCTATGAGCTGTCCCAGGCCAAAGGTGTAAATAGAGAACAGCAGGGGCCCAAGGACTGAACCTTGTGGGACTCCGACAGATAGGGGGCGAGGTGAGGAGGTGGTGTGTGAGTGGGAGACGCTGAATGTCCGGTCTGTTAGGTATGATGAGATCCAGGATAGGGCCAAGTCTGTGATGCCGAGGGATGAGAGGGTCTGTAATAATAGGGAATGGTCCACTGTGTCAAAGGCAGCCGACAGGTCCAGGAGGAGGACAGTAGTGTCGCTTGCTCTTGGCGGTTAAGAGGTCATTGGTGACCTTAGTAAGGGCAGTTTCAGTGGAGTGGTGTGCCCGGAAGCCAGATTGTAAGCGGTCGAAGAGGGAGCAAGAAGAGAGATGGGAGGACAGTTCAAGGTAGACGTGTTGTTCCAGTAGCTTGGAGGCGTAGGGGAGAAGTGATATAGGGCGATAGCTAGATACAGAGGATGGGTCAAGAGAGGGATTTTTGAGGATAGGTGTGATGGAGGCATGTTTAAAGCTTGAGGGGAAAACACCAGTTGTTAGTGATAGGTTGAAGAGATGGGTTAGGGTTGGGATGAAGACTGTGGTGAGGTTTGGTATGAAGTGGGATGGGATCGGGTCGAGTGCACAGGTGGTGAGATGTGATCTTGAGAGTAGAGTGGAGAGTCGATCTTCTGTAATGGTGGAGAAGTTGGTTTTGAAGGTGGAGGGCTGGGAAGTCAGGAGGAAGGGCTCTGGGGGTTGTTGACCAAAACTGTCCCTGATGTTCTCAATTTTGTGCTTGAAAAATGAGGCAAAGTCTTCAGCTGAGATGAGTGGGGAGGGAGGAGGTGCTGGGGGGCGGAGGAGAGAATTGAAGGTGTTGAATAACTGTTTAGGGTTGTGAGACAGGGAGGATATGAGAGATGAGAAGTAGGTTTGTTTAGCTGTGGCGAGTGTGGTCTTGAAAGTAGTGAGGGACTGTTTGAATGCGATGAAGTGCTCGTTGGAGTGGGATCTTTTCCATCTGCGCTCAGCAGCCCTGGAAGCTCGCCTCAGCTCTTTGGTCAGGCTGGTGTGCCAGGGCTGTCTGTTGATTTTGAGAGTTTTGGTATGTGTAAGTGGGGCAGCAGATTCCAAAGCTACAGCTATTGTGGTGTTATATAGAGCAGCAGCGTCATCTGCATTGTGTAAGGAACTTATATCTGTGAGAGGGAGGAGGGATTCAGAGAATGAGTGTAGGTCAAGGTGTTTAAGATTCCTGCGAGGGTGTGAAAGTTTGTGGGGTGGGGATTGTAGACATGGAGTGAAGAGGGAAGAGAATGTGAGCAGGTTGTGGTCAGAGAGAGGAAGAGGTGAGTTAGAGAGGTTAGATAGGGAGCAGAGGCGGGTGAAGATGAGGTCCAGTGTGTGGCCATCTTTATGGGTGGATGTAGAAGACCATTGAGTGAGGCCAAAGGAGGAAGTGAGAGATAGAAGTTTAGTGGCAGCTGAGAGGGAAGTGTCAATGGGGATGTTGAAGTCGCCCATGATGATAGTAGGGATGTCCGCGGAAAGGAAATTAAGTAACCAGGTGGTGAAGTGGTCAAAGAAGGTGGTGGCTGGCCCTGGGGGGCAGTAGATGACAGCCAGTTGGAGGTTGGAGGGGGGAGTAGATGCGCACAGAGTGCACCTCAAAGGAAGGGAGGGTAACAGAGGGTGGCAGTGGGATTGGGGTGAAGGAGCAGGTATCTGACAGGAGAAAACCAACTCCTCCACCATGCTTGCTGCTGGGGCGGGGGGTGTGAGAAAGGTGGAAGCCGCCATATGAAAGTGCAGCAGGAGAGGCTGTGTCAGAAGGGGTGAGCCAGGTTTCGGTGATGGCGAGGAAGGAAAGTTTGGTAGTGACAAAAAGATCATGGATGTAGGAAAGCTTGTTGCAGACAGAGCGAGCGTTCCACAGAGCTCCTGTTAGTGGGACTGGGGAAGCGGGGGCTGGGTGAATGGGTATAAGGTTGGAGAGGTTACGGAAGGTTGTGATAGAGCGTGGATGGGAGGTAGAAATGACTGTGGGAATGTGGTGAGGAGGACCAGGATTTGGAGAGATATCACCAGCAGTGAGAAGGAGCAGAGAAAGTGTTAGCAGGTGGGAGCAGGAGAGGGCATGAGGGGGCTGTCTGTGTTTGGAGACAGAGGATTGTATGTTAAGGAACAGTTTTGAGGCGGAGGTGAGGTGGATGGGGAGGATTGAAGAAGAGATGAACAGTTCCTTACTAGGAGTAGGGATTAGGGGAATTAGCAGAAAGTGAAGGATTATTGGGGTGAAAATGCAAATAAACAGAAACATTGTTTACAGTGACTGTACAGTTACCTTCAGTTCCCTTCTGGTTTTAATTCTTAAATTAATCTTCACACTTCTAGAACACACTTATAGGAAATCACACTGCAGACTGAAGTCTTTATGCAGATTTGTGCTCTGCAATATATGTACAACTAAGTGCAGTCAGGTGTGAAGCAGAGAGGAGTGGTATCTGCTCATCTTGGCCAGACAATTAAGAGTGGACCAGATGTATATGATCAAGCCAGAGTAAACAAGGTCATAAATAACACTGGGGTAAGCTGGGGTTAGCTGAAAGGCATACCATGTGAATGCTAGGTGCAGAGGCAAGTCTATGTGCAAAGCTGGGTGATGCACTGTGTGCCCTTCATAGACAGGCAGCAGGAGAGCTGGGTGGATGGACATACCATGTGAATGCTAGGTGCAGAGGCAAGTCTATGTGCAAAGCTGGGTGATGCACTGTGTGCCCTTCATAGACAGACAGCAGGAGAGCTGGGTGGATGGACATACCATGTGAATGCTAGGTGCAGAGGCAAGTCTATGTGTAAAGCTGAGTGATGCACTGTGTGCCCTTCATAGACAGACAGCAGGAGAGCTGGGTGGATGGACATACCATGTGAATGCTAGGTGCAGAGGCAAGTCTATGTGCAAAGCTGGGTGATGCACTGTGTGCCCATCATAGACAGACAGCAGGAGAGCAGGAGAGCTGGGTGGATGGACATACCATGTGAATGCTAGGTGCAGAGGCAAGTCTATGTGCAAAGCTGGGTGATGCACTTTGTGCCCTTCATAGACAGACAGCAGGAGAGCAGGAGAGCTGGGTGGATGGACATACCATGTGAATGCTAGGTGCAGAGTCAAGTCTATGTGCAAAGCTGGGTGATGCACTGTGTGCCCTTCATAGACAGACAGCAGGAGAGCAGGAGAGCTGGGTGGATGGACATACCATGTGAATGCTAGGTGCAGAGGCAAGTCTATGTGCAAAGCTGGGTGATGCACTGTATGCCCTTCATAGACAGACAGCAGGAGAGCTGGGTGGATGGACATACCTGTCGGAAGAATAGAGATGCTTGTTAGAGTGCGATGGTGGCAGGTAGCAGGGCACAGTCTGTATACATCCTTCTGGTTTTAATTCTTAAATTAATCTTCACACTTCTAGAACACACTTATAGGAAATCACACTGCAGACTGAAGTCTTCCATCCCATATCTTCCATCCCATAGTCCCGTGTCCATATACCCATCACACATCCTCCATCTCATAGTCCCATGCCCATATACCCATCATAAATATCCTCCATCCCATAGTCCCGTGTCCATATACCCATCATACATATTCTCCATCCCATAGTCCCATGCCCATGTACCCATCATACATATTCTCCATCCCATAGTCCCATGCCCATATACCCATCATACATATCCTCCATCCCATAGTCCCGTGCCCATATACCCGTCATACATATCCTCCATCCCATAGTCCCATGCCCATATACCATCATACATATCCTTCATCTCATAGTCCCATGCCCATATACCCATCACACATCCTCCAACCCATAGTCCCGTGTCCATATACCCATCACACATCCTCCATCCCATAGTCCCGTGCCCATATACCCATCATACATATCCTCCATCCCATAGTCCCGTGCCCATATGCCCATCACACATCCTCCATCCCATAGTCCCGTGCCCATATAACCATCATACATATCCTCCATCCCATAGGCCCGTGCCCATATACCCGTCATACATATCCACCATCCCATAGTCCCGTGCCCATATACCCGTCATACATATTCTCTATCCCATAGTCCCATGCCCATATACCCATCATACATATCCGCCATCCCATAGTCCCGTGCACATATACCCATCATACATATCCTCCATCCCATAGTCCCATGCCCATATACCCATCATACATATTCGCCATCCCATAGTCCCGTGCACATATACCCATCATACACATCCTCCATCCCATAGTCCCATGCCCATATACCCATCATACATATTCGCCATCCCATAGTCCCGTGCCCATATACCCATCACACATCCTCCATCCTCCTTCTCATGTCCCATAAAACAATTTTTTTAAAAACTGTTTTTGCAGAAAAATGTACTGAAAAAATAGAAGTTTTAGGAGATCTCAGATGACTATTTTAATAACACAGTAATAACATTAATATACATCCATATTGTAATAGAATCAAAAATTGTAAACATCAAAGTGCAAGTGTGCTATAATTATTAATTGAAAACTATCTCATAAATGTGAAAAAGTGCTTAGTGCTATTTATATGTCTCATATAAGAGAGATTTTAATTTTTTTTTTAACTATATACCAACACTTTGCAATTTAGCCACAAGGTGGCAGTATTGTACCACAAATAGGTTGAAATACCAACTCACTCACAAGTGAAATTCACTAGGGAGCAACTCAACCGTGACCAGAAAAATGCCCACAGGAAAAATGCCCACACAGAAAATTGCCAACTGCATCATCACAAAGTTTCAGATCTATGATATTTGGGGTGCAAGGTGAGGATGTTCACATGATATGTGAAAATTGCCCACAGACATGAATACCAACAGGAAAACAGTAGAGCGTTATAGGTGAGATGCTCTGCAAGACAGAGAATAGTATAATTATAGGTTAAATGCTCTGCCAGACAGGGGGATAGTATGCAAGTATAGGTGAGATGCTCTGCAGGGCAGGGGGATAGTATACAGGTATAGGTGAGATGCTCTGCAGGGCAGGGGGATAGTATACAGGTATAGGTGAGATGCTCTGCAGGACAGGGGATAGTATGCAGGTATAGGTGAGATGCTCTGCAAGGCAGGGGGATAGTATACAGGTATAGGTGAGATGCTCTGCAAGGCAGGGGGATAGTATACAGGTATAGGTGAGATTCTCTGCAGAGCAGGGGGATAGTATACAGGTATAGGTGAGATGCTCTGCAGAACGGGGCTAGTATACAGGTATAGGTGAGATGCTCTGCAGGACAGGGGGATAGTATACAGGTATAGATGCATTCTGCAGGGCAGGGGGATAGTATACAGGTATAGGTGAGATGCATTCTGCAGGACAGGGGGATAGTATACAGGTGTAGGTGAGATGCTCTGCAGGACAGGGGGATAGTATACAGGTATAGATGCATTCTGCAGGACAGGGGGATAGTATACAGGTATAGGTGAGATGCTCTGCAGGGCAGGGGGATAGTATACAGGTATAGGTGAGATGCTCTGCAGAGCAGGGGGATAGTATACAGGTATAGGTGAGATGCTCTGCAGAACGGGGCTAGTATACAGGTATAGGTGAGATGCTCTGCAGGACAGGGGGATAGTACACAGGTATAGATGCATTCTGCAGGGCAGGGGGATAGTATACAGGTATAGGTGAGATGCTCTGCAGAACGGGGCTAGTATACAGGTATAGGTGAGATGCTCTGCAGCACATTTGCTTCTGCTTTTTGAGGGCAGGAGTCATGATAATGTTCTGTTGGTTCTTGAACTACATTGTCATCTTTTGTTTTGAGAATTGAATGGCACTTTGAGGAGCGATGCAGTCGGCATTTCCAAGTCACCACTGCGATGATAGTATGAAAAGCAAGATATTAGATCCCCAAGTAAATCATGATTTGTTGTTCCTCTGGCTAGAATACTTTAGATGAACTCAAAATACACTTTTATTGAAAAGGAATTAACAAATATGGGGATAGAGCTAATAAAGTACATTCTTTAACTAACCAAAACCCAATTGGCTGGCACAGCAGGAAAGCCATTGTTCACTGGGGTTGTACCAAAAGGAATGACAGGATTGCCACTTGGAAACAATGGGGGTGGGGAAGCGCTGGAAGGAACATGTGAAATAATGTCAACAAGGAAAGCCCGGTGACTTCCATGGGCTCCATTGAAATACAATACAGCACAACACAAGCAGCAAAGAAAATGCAGAATGGATTTCACCACAGGTCTCTGGGCCAGCTGACTGCTCCGGGCTCTACAGGTTCGGGTCACTCATACCTAGTCCCAGAGGACAGATTCTGTTCTTACGAGTTGTCATTCCACTCTCAGTGTGGTGTGTATGGGCCTAGAGACGCTTAATCAAATCCATTCTGCATTTTCTTTCCTCCTATGCCTGCCTACACCTGCAGTATATGTGTATGACACATACGTAGGATCTGGTCACGCTAAGGCCTCTTTCACACTTCAGGCTTTTGACGTCAGTTGAAATCCGCCAAAGTGTGAAAAAACGGATCCGTTTCCGCTGTGTAAAAAATGGATGCACCGGATCCCTTTTGTGGACGGATCCACCAGTGTATGAAATTTAAAGGAACAGAACTCTGGAAAGAGAGAGAGAGCGAGAAAGAGATTTTTTGGCCGTCAATCTTCTGGGCATGCTCAGTCTAAAAAAGCGGGTCCGCCGCTGAAAAAAAACATTACTTTGTCCGTCCACTTCAGACGGCGGACACTAAAGTACAAACGGATCCATCAAAAAATGGGTGCAACAGATGACCATCTGTCACAATCCGCCACTAATGTAAGTCTATGGGAAAAAACGGATTCCGCCCAAAAAAATGACGGATCCATTTTTTTCTAAAATCAGCGGATTTCAACTGACGTCAAACAACTGAAGTGTGAAAGAGGCCTTACTCTTGGTAGTCATAAGTGGACGGGAAGGAAGTGCAGGCACCAGATTCACTGTCACTGAAATCAATGGGAGAGCGGCGCTGCTCTGGCACTTCCGGCTCCTGTGTTGGTCAGTGACATCACTATGGAGACACATGGGTCAGTGGGTGCTCTTGTCTGCTGACCTGGCTGTCTTTTGAGAGCCCGCAAAAACCAGGGCTCATCCCACTGAATGCTCGCACTCGATCCCCAGGGGTAGAACACCACTCAGACAACACAGGGTGAGGGGAACACACATTGGTAAGACTATTGGTTCACCAACAGAGAAAACACAGAGGTGCAACGACTGTTTTGAAGGTCACGAGCAGGCACAGGGGTACAGATACCTGCTTCTGCTGCATCTCCGTCCTCACTGAAGACGCAGATCCAGATGACATGCATGGTGTTGCAGAGACCTGTCGGGTCCCTGCACTGCAATACATGCTGCACTGCAACACATGTAGTGGCTGTGAGCTGATGTCGGAGGTGCAGCCACAGGGAGCGGCGCATGACAATGGCGCACACTCCGATGTCAGCTGCCGGACTGTACGGTGGATACAAAAGACACTGGGCGACAATGGGAGCAGAGGAATGGTGAGAAGAATGTTTTTGTTTTTAATTATGCATTAGGGGCAGAACAGGGACACATACACTAGGATTGGGGGGCCATGTAAACCAGGATGGGGACATACCAGGAAGTGAGCATGTATACCAGGATGGAGACCATTTGGACCATACATACCAGGATGGGGACCATATATACCATCATTGGGACATATACTGTATACCAGGATGCGGACATATTCACCAGGATGTTGGGTATATATACCAGGATGGGGGACATTTCACTACATAATGAAAGGGGCAATTCATAAGTCTTTATAGAATTTAGAACACTACAGGGGCCCATACATCTGACCAACATGTGTGTGTGGGGGGGGCAGGTCCAAATTTGGCACTGGGGCCCATCGGACTCCAGTTACACTACTGCAAAAACATACATTCTCAGCAAGTACACAATGTGGTACAAGTGGCAGAATTTCACCTTTCTGCTGTGCCTTCTGGGCTTCCAGGAACAACTATCTCTGCCAGCAGCTCCCTGCTTTTGGTGGGCTCCCACTGAGATGATAATGTGTTAGATGTGACCTGCAGTCCCATGTAACTCCACAGATAATACAGTGATACTTTTGTGAGTACTGATAGCTGCTCTGGATCACATTGCTGCTGGTTCTGCATGTGCTGCTGTTTTGGGCTGGTGGGAGAAGTAAAGCAGAATCAGTGAGAGATGAGAGCAGACTATAGCTATCTATTGCTGATAATGACAGACTGCTACAGTTTTGCACCAGGGCAACTGTAAATCACAAGTTGATCACATATCATGTGAACATCCTCACCTTGCACCTCAAAAACCATCGATCTGAAACTTTGTGATGCTGAAATTGGCAATTTTCCTCGTGGGCAATTTTCCTGTGGGGATTTTTCAGGGAACCGACCACAGCACCCTCTATTGAGGATAACGCCCCATGTGACCACAGCGCCCCCTATAGAGGATAACCCCCATGTGACTACAGTGCCCCCTATAGAGGATAACCCCCATGTGACCACAGCGCCCCCTAAGGAGGATAACACCCCATGTGACCACAGCACCGTCTATAGAGGATAACGCCCCATGTGACCACAGCGCCCCCTATAGAGGATAATGCCCCCTGTGACCACAGCGCCCTCTATAGAGGATAACACGTGACCACAGCTCCACAATAGAGAATAAAGCTCCATGTGACCACAATGCCCCCTGGGTCGCCCTCCCAGGGCTGTGGGGTACTCGGTACCGGGCCGGTCTCTCAGAGGGGATTGTCACAGCAGCGGTGACCCGGTCTGTGGCCCTGGGCGCCCATGTAAAAGGGATTGAGTTGGGAATAAAGTTTATAAGTGATTCGTGACGCCACCTGTGGTGTTCGGCAAGGGAGGTGTTAAGCCGACGCTGCATGCAGATCCTCTGGGACTGATGGTGTAGTGCAGCAATGATGTTGTAGCCCTCCACAGGTAGGGCTGTTGGTCCCAGGGTAGTGTAGCGGAATGTTTAGGAAGAGGGTGCAGTGTTTGGCACAGAGATGTAGCAGTGCTGAGGATGTTGCAGGAAAGAGGCAAGGACACAACAGGGTGCAGTTTCTTTACCTTTACTTGGCAAACGCAGTCCAGGGTCCTGGTTACAGATGGCTCAGGAGCAGGCTAGCCTGGAAGCAACTCAGGAATCTATCAGATGGGTTGTGCAGTCTCCTTCCTAGCGCTGGCTTGAGGTACATCCAGTACTGTGTTACACTGAAGTTCCTCCTTCTTATCGTCTCTTAGAACTACCTTGTATGGCAGACAGCTGTAGCCCTCTATCTCTCTTGGCTCACCCGTCGCTGTTGTGCCTCCGAGTCTTAGTTGAGAATCGAGCATTTACAGCTTCCTATTCCTCTGGTTTCTGTTGCAGGACCTTCAGTATCCGTGCAACCGTGGAGACCAGGCTACAGATCATGCGCTCTCACTGGGAGGGAGGTCTCTATCCTCAGCTCAACCTGCAGCTTCTCTCCACGCGTCTACACACGTAACCCTCCTCACACTAACTAACTATTTCCCCTCCTGGCCCTCAGAGCGCGCTCCTCCCCCAATTCTGGCTCAGAGCTCCCTCTGCTGGCCTGGAGTGGGAACGTGTTGCATGTAAATGATTAACTGTTAGAGAGACCCTTCCTTGCTTCCAAGCATGACATCACCCTCCCTGGAGGAAGGCAATGCCATTCTGGTGACCATACTCCTGGGGGCGCCACACCCCCCCATAGAGGATAACTCCCCATGTGACCACAGCACCCTCTATAGAGGAGAATACAGGGCAATACAGAGATCTATTCAATGGACTGTTTGTACCAAGGACTGTGACAAGAACAAGGGGGCATTCTCTTCGTTTGGAGGAAAGACAATTTCTGCACCAGCATAGAAGAGGGTTCTTCACGGCAAGAGCAGTGAGGCTCTGGAATTCTTTTCCTGAGGAAGTGGTGATGGCCAACTCACTGAATGAATTTAAGAAAGGAATGGATGCTTTTCTTGTGAGTAACAGTATTGAAGGTTACAAATAACATAATATTGTAGGAAGATGGTTGACCCAGCTTACGGGAAGGAATTTTTTTTCCCTATGGAGAGAATTGGCTTCTACTCTGTGGGTTTTTTGCCTTCCCCAGGATCAACAATGCAGAACAGCTGCACTAAAAATAGGCTGAACTAGATGGACATAAGGTCTTCCTTCAGCCTTCAAAACTATGTTATGTTACATGTGACCACAGCTCCCCAATAGAGAATAAAGCTCCATGTGACCACAATGCCCCCTATAGAGGATAACTCCCCGTATAACCACGGCACCCTCTATAGAGGATAACGCTTCAAGTAACCACAGCGCCCCCTATAGAGGATAACTCTCCATGTGACCACAGCACCCTCTATAGAGGATAACGCCCCATGTGACCACAGTGCCACCTATAGACGCTCCCTACGATGCCCTAGACGCCTCGGCACAGCCGGAGAACTAACTAAGCTTAAAGCAAGAAAGGTGAAATCTAAACTGCCCCGGAGTAGCTTCCCAAAGGAATAGATAGCCCCCAAACATATATTGTCGGTGAGACAAGATGAGGTACAAACACAGGCGGCTCTGGTCCGCTCTGTGGCGTCTGCGGCCGCTGTCCCGACCGCCGCTGTCTCTGCTACCTCTGCCCGGGTCTCTCCATCTGCCGATGCCACGGCTCCACCGCTTGCGGTGCCTTCAGTCCCCGCCGCCTCCCGTGCCGCCACGCCGTCTGGGCCTCTCCGGCGCGTCCGCTCCCCTCGTTCCGCCCCCTCTGCTGGCACCTGTCAATCATCCTTCCTGCGGCCGGCTCCTGCTCCTTCACACAGGCGTACTGCTAGATACGCCCCTTAGACCTGGCATCCTATCTCCTGGTCCCATGGTTCAGCTGCACTCCGACCCGGAAGTTCTCTAGCATGTCCTATATCAGGCAGTCTCACCCTATGCTCACTGCCTGACTATCATTTGTTGTATCGGGTCCACGCGCTCCTGCGTTCCTCTTCGTTCCTGCGCTGTCTACCTCTCCGTGGCCTCCGCTGTTCTTCCTGTTTGTGACTTTCCTGTGTTCCCTCCTAGATCCAGTCCGTTCCTGCTTCCGTCCTCCTGCTCCTGTGTCTTGTCCTGTACCGGTTCCTGCCTCCCGCCATTGCCAGTCTCGTGTGCTGTCCACCACCATTCCCATAGTCTCAGCAGCCATCCCTGTGGCCGTCGGCATCTCTCATCTGGTCGCCTGTATTTCCCTGCCTGCTTACTTACCTGGATGTTCCCAGGTATCAGCTTCCGCGGCGATAGTCTCCCTTGGGTCTGCCCCTAACGCTCCCTGTATAGGGGGTGGTCCACCTGGTTCAGCTCGCCCGAGGGAGGTTCGTCGTCGCGGTCCTGAGGGTTCACTCCGGAGGTCCCCAATCTCACAGTATAGTCAGGCCATGGACCCCGCTGATACCCCGACCCAAAAGGAACTCCTGTTCCTGCGAGAGAATCAGGCGAGGATAATGTCCTTCCTCAAATCTATGGAGTCTCGTCTGTCCTCCCTTCAGTCCTCAGATCCCACCTGCGCTTCCCAAATGGCGGGTCTCCAGCAGAAGCTTGCTCAGCAGCGCGACACTCAGGCCCATATTTTAAATTATATGGCCTCGGTGGATAACCGTCTCCTGGCCCTCCAGTCCGCAAACTCTGCTCCGGTCCAGGCGGTAACCCCCACCCCTCACCCCGTTTGGTGAGACCTCCACGTTATAATGGGGATCCCAAATTATGCAGAGGGTTCCTAAACCAATGCCTGCTCCACTTCGAGCTGTTTTCCCTGCAGTACCCTACGGATCGGGCCAAGGTGGCCTTTGTTGTATCTCATTTGGAGGGGGAGGCTCTAGCTTGGGTAAATCCTCTCTGGGAGCGAGACGACCCCATTGTCTCCCAACTCTCCAATTTTTTGGACACCTTTGGGAAGGTGTTTGATGAACCGGGACGTTTGGTCTCCACTACCGAAGCATTGTTTAATCTCCAACAGGGCACGCTCTCGGTAGGCCAGTACGCCATACGCTTTCGCACCCTATCCTCTGAACTGGGGTGGAATAACGAGGCCTTGGTAGGAGCTTTTTGGCGGGGGCTCTCTGGCCGAATCAAAGACGAGCTGGCGGGACGAGATACTCCAGCCTCCTTGGAGGATTTGATCTCCATGGCCACCTGTATCGACCTCCGCTTTCAGGAGCGATCCCGAGAGGCTGCTAGAGAGAGGAGGCCTCACGTCCTGCCAGCCGCTCGAAGTCCACCTCGCTCCCACTCAGTGATGTCCTCGGCAGCTTCTGCACCGGAACCCATGCAAGTGGATCGCCTCAAGCCGGTGGAGGAGCGTGGGAGAGAGAGGATTGATCAGGGGCTCTGTTTCAATTGTGGGAGTGCATCCCACTTCCTCCGTTCATGTCCCATACGCCCGGGAAACGCCTCCGCCTAGGTCAGGTAAGAGAGGCCTCCCTAGGTGATTGTGATTCCTCTCTACCCCTGATTCTTTCCGTTCTTTTGCACATAGGCTCCAAATGATCCTCTGAGTGGGCCTCCATTGATTCGGGTGCTGCCGGCAAGTTTATTCAGTTTGAGGCGGTTAAAAGACTTCGGATCCCTGTCCGATCCCTGGAGACTCCTCTGCAGATTGCTTCGGTCGACGGTCGACCCCTGCGGATGTCCGTCACTCAGGTCACTGAAGAAATGGAACTGCAGATTGGAGCCTTACACCGAGAGAGGATAGTCTTTTATGTTCTGCCTTCGTTATCTCAAACCATCCTCTTGGGCCTGCCCTGGTTAAGAACTCATGAGCCTGTTTTGGATTGGCGCTCTGGGGACATCCTGCGTTGGGGACAGTGGTGTCAAGCCAAATGTCTGTCTGCCGTTCAACTGAAGAACGTCAAGCCTTCCGCTCCAGTCTCTACAGGATTACCTTCGGCCTATTGGGCCTTCGCGGACGTCTTCAACAAGAAGGAAGCGGAGGCTCTGCCCCCGCATCGGCCCTATGATTGCCCGGTTGACCTGGTCTCTGGTTCTACTCCACCCCGTGGTCGGATCTATCCTCTATCTCCCTCCGAGACCCTGGCCATGACCGAATACATCCAAGAGAACCTGGCCAGAGGTTTTATTCGAATTGATTACCGGGGTGTCAACGATATCCCCATCAAAAACAAATATCAGTTGCCTCTCATTCCGGAGCTATTCGACCGTCTACGGGGAGCACGAGTCTTCACTAAACTGGATCTCCGAGAGGCGTATAATCTGATCCGCATTCGCCCCGGAGATGAATGGAAGACCTCCTTCAATACCCGAGACGGCCACTATGAATATTTAGTCATGCCCTTTGGCCTATGCAATGCTCCCGCGGTATTCCAGGAGTTCGTCGACGACGTCTTTCGAGACTTTCTCTACTCCTGTGTGGTTGTATTTGGACGATATCCTTGTGATCTCCGCGGACCTGGCTTCCCACAGAAAAGAAGTTCGCCAAGTTTTACTACGCTTAAGAGAGCAGCGTCTCTACGCCATACTCGAGAAGTGCGCCTTCGAGCAGTCGTCCCTGACATTCTTGGGATACATCATTTCCGACTCGGGTCTCTGCATGGACCCTGAAAAAGTGTCCGTCGTGCTCAAATGGCCGCGTCCTCAGGGAGTCAAGGCGATCCAACGATTCCTTGTGTTTGCTAATTATTACCGGCAATTCATCCCACGCTTTTCTTCTCTGACCGCCCCTATCTTCGCCTTGACCCGTAAAGGAGCCAACCCTCACCTCTGGTCCTCGGAGGCCGAAGATACTTTTCTGTCGTTGAGACAAGCTTTCGCTTCCGCTCCCGTCCTACATCGTCCTGAAATTAACAAGCCATTCATTCTCGAGGTGGACGCGTCTGCCATAGGAGCCGGGGCAGTTCTTTCCCAGAAATCTTCCTCCAGTCGGCTACTCACCTGCAGTTTTTTCTCTAAAATGTTTTCCACCGCCGAGAGAAACTACACTATTGGTGACAGAGAGCTACTTGCCATCAAGTTGGCTTTGGAGGAGTGGTGGTATCTCCTGGAAGGATCTGTTCATCCGTTTAAAATCTACATCGACCACAAGAATCTGGCATACATCCAGTCAGCACAAAGACTTAACCCCCGACAAGCCAGATGGTCGCTGTTCTTTGCCCGGTTCGATTTTGAGCTTCATTTCCGTCCCGGTGACAAGAATCTGAAAGCTGATGCTCTAGCCAGGTCTTTTCTGGTCTCCGATACTGAGGAAGAGCCATCACACATCGTAGATCCTGGTAAAGTCATCATGGTTGCACCCATTAACCTGACCTCTTTGCCGCCCGGTAAGACCTTTGTGCAAGAGAGCGAGAGAAAGCGAGTGTTACACTGGGGTCATGCCTCCAAGCTGGCCGGCCACGTGGGTCTCCAGAAGACACTCCTCACCTCTCGTTTCTACTGGTGGCCATCTCTTCTTCAGGATGTCCGAAGTTTTATCGCCTCCTGCCCGTCGTGTGCCAGAAACAAAGTTCCTCGGCATCTACCGTCTGGTCTCTTACACCCGCTTCTGATTCCTTCGGTCCCATGGCAACACATCGCAATGGACTTTGTTACTGATCTGCCACGATCTTCTGGTCACACCGTCATCTTGGTTGTGGTGGATCGATTTTCCAAAATGGCCCATTTTATTCTGTTGTCAGGGTTACCCTCCGCACCTGAATTAGCAAGGATTTTCGTCACCCATATCTTCCGGATTCATGGCTTCCCTAAGCATATCGTTTCCAACAGAGGGGTGCAGTTCACCTCGCGGTTTTGGAGGGCCCTATGCCGTATGATGGAGGTAACGTTGGATTTCTCCTCTTCCTACCATCCTCAGACTAACGGTCAGGCAGAACGAACAAATCAAATTCTCGTGACCTATCTCCGACATTTTTCCAATGCTCACCAGAACGACTGGTCCAACCTGCTCCCATGGGCCGAATTCACCTACAACAATCATTACAGTGAGTCCTCCTCCAAGTCACCCTTCTTTATTGTCTACGGGCAACATCCAGGTGTTCCTTTACCGGTACGTCCTGCCTCGGGTGTGCCGGCGGCCGATCTTCTGACCGAGGAGTTCTCCAGAGTATGGCAGGAGACCAAAACCGCGCTTGATAAGGTTCAAGGCCAGATCAAGAGACATGCCGATAAGAGACACCTGGATTCCCCACGGTAACAGCCCGGAGATAAAGTATGGCTGTCTTCTAAGTTCGTCCGCCTGAAGCAACCCTCGTATAAACTGGGTCCTCAGTATATAGGTCTGTTTGAAGTCTCGGCTCGTATCAACGATGTGGCCTACAAGCTGAAACTTCCCGCTTCGCTCAGGATTCCAAATTCTTTCCATGTCTCTTTCTTAAAACCTGTCGTACTTAACCACTTTCACCCCACCACCGGCCGTCCTCCTCCGCCTGTATCTGCACAAGATGTCTTTGAAGTCAAAGACAGTCTCGCAATGAAAAAGTCCAGAGGTAAGACCCTCTTCTTAATTGATTGGAAGGGTTTCGGTCCTGAGGAGAGATCTGGAGAGATCTTGGGAGCCTCGGGAAAACATTCAGGCTCCTCGTATCTTGGCCAGATTCCTTTCTGGTCTTAAGAAGAGGGGGCGTAAGGAGGGGGGTACTGTCACGCTCACCTCCTCCCCGGCGCCTGGCACGTTCACCTCCCTGGCTCTGGTCCACTCTGCGGCGTCTGCGGCAGCTGTCCAGACCGCTGCTGTCTCTGCTACCTCTGCCCGGGTCTCTCCATCTGCCAATGCCACGGCTCCACTGCTTGCGGCGCCTTCGGTCCCCGCCGCCTCCCGTGCCTTCACGCCGTCTGGGCCTCTCCGGCGCATCCGCTCCTCTCGCTCCGCCCCCTCTGCTGGCACCTGTCAATCATCCTTCCTGCGGCCGGCTCCTGCTCCTTCACACAGGCGTACTGCTAGATAACCACCGATCGACCAAACCGCTGCACGACCAGCTCTACCCTCGCCTACTGTATTATCACCCATCCCTTGAAGATTGTGAGCCCTCGCGGGCAGGGTCCTCTATCCTCCTGTACCAGTTATGACTTGTATTGTTTAAGATTATTGTACTTGTTTTTATGTATACCCCCCTCACATGTAAAGCGCCATGGAATAAATGGCGCTATAACAATAAATAATAATAATAATAATAATACGCCCCCTAGACCTGGCGTCCTATCTCCTGGTCCCATGGTTCAGCTGCACTCTGACCCGGAAGTTCTCTAGCATGTCCTATATCAGGCAGTCTCACCCTATGCTCACTGCCTGACTATCATTTGTGGTATCGGGTCCACGCGCTCCTGCGTTCCTCTTCGTTCCTGCGCTGTCTACCTCTCCGTGGCCTCCGCTGTTCTTCCTGTTTGTGACTTTCCTGTGTTCCCTCCTAGATCCAGTCCGTTCCTGCTTCCGTCCTCCTGCTCCTGTGTCTTGTCCTGTGCCGGTTCCTGCCTCTCGCCATTGCCAGTCTCGTCTGCCGTCTACCACCATTCCCGCAGTCTCAGCAGCCATCCCTGTGGCCGTTGTCATCTCTCATCTGGTCGCCTGTATTTCCCTGCCTGCTTACTTACCCGGCTGTTCCCAGGTATCATCTTCCGCAGCGATAATCTCCCTTGGGTCTGCCCCTAATGCTCCCAGTATAGGGGGTGGTCCACCTGGTTCAGCTCGCCCGAGGGAGGTTCGTCATCGCGGTCCTGAGGGTTCACGTCGGAGGTCCCCAATCTCACAAATAGACTGAGCAAACTGTCTAGATAGGGTAGGAAAGGAAAGACACTGTCTGCAATCATGCAAAACCCCTAAAAAATCCAACACGTCTGATGTACAAAAACACTGGGGTCTCATGACCTCTCCCCCCCTATATCAGCATTCTGGTGTGAACTGGCAGCAAATCAAAAGAGACTAATATAACAGGGGACTGAACAAACTGACACAAGCTGTAACATATGGAGCGGGGTCCAGCATTGCCCCAGCAGGGAGCACGCTGAACCCTCAGAGCAAAGCAGAAAGAGGCAAAACCAGATCAGATGCAAATCAGATTAGCAAATGAACAACTTAACTGAAAAATGCAGAATCAGGCAGGAGACAGCAGACCTCAAAATGCATAGGAAGAAACTAATCACCAGCAGCAACTGAGGGAAGCCTTGCTCACTTATATTCTCCCAGTCAGTAACCCCTGATTTCCAATCATCGTCGTCAAGTGGCAAACTTCTGTCAACCCAGCCAGCTCCACTACCTGCAGTAACCACAAGAGGGAGCCCCAACTCAGAAGACAGATCAAGAGAATTCACAACAGACAGCGTTGAGGCTACGTGGTCCACCACCGGCTGAGGTTGAGATGCACTCACCTCCTTTGGTTTCGCGGCTCCGCTCAGGCTAGCTCTCAGCTCCTCCAGGTATTGGTGCATGTGGGAGGCCGGGGTTTCTTCCGGCTCTACTTCCTCCTCTTCACGGATGTCCGCAGCACTCTCGGTCATGGCAGCGGCATCCTCCTCCGGTCGAGTTAGCTCCGTCAGCTTGTGGTCACTGCCGGTACTTATTTCCAGGGTGCATTTGCATTCCATCTCCAGCGGTCTGACGGGAACAGCTTCCGGGCACATTGGTTCCAGCATGGCCTGTCTCCTTAGTCAAGGCCTCGCTGGCGCAGTCACTGACGCCTGCGAAGGGGACAGATGCTCTGGCTCCTGACGTTGAGATCCAAATCCCGGCGGCCTCCTAGGTTCCTTTGTCACAAGTGAGAGATTTTCTTCTGCCAGGGTGGGGCCATCGCTGGCCTCTCCACCCATTTTGGGGCATTAGGAGGGAAAGGGCGTATGTCCGTCTACATATACCACTCCTTCCAGGGGTGGACCCAACATTGCTGACAGCTCACATATGGCGCCATCAGACGCTGTCACGCCCACGAAGTGCACCTTGTTGACAGGGACAGTCCATTTTGGTGCCACAGTTCTCCATCTTAGCAGTCGCCATCTTTGGGGTCCACAAGGTCACTTCCCAGTTCTGCATCAGTCAAATCCGGTACTTTAGCCATGTCCAATTTGTAGTATCTTTTGTCACATTCTTCAGTCTGTACATTACGGTGTCACTGCATTCAATTTAACTCTTCCCAAGTACTTCATCTCCACTGCGGTCTCACCGCCATATGGGGCAGCGAGATCCTGCCGACTATGCCACTTGTAAAAATACGGTAGCCGGGGGGTAGCCCCATCAGCCGCTCCAATACTCACTGTGCAGGAGTCTGCTTCATTCCTGGTACGTAGCTCACTCCTCCTGGTGTTCAAAGGACTGGAGTCAGAGGCTGGAATAAACTTAAACAGTTCAACTTTATTTTCTTCAGGACACAGCACATCCAATATGCCTTTAGGACTCTCAACACGGTACCAGCAATACATCTTCAACAGCAGCACTAGCTTCTTCAGCTACACCAGAGTGGACCACAAAATGACAACGGAACGAGGAGCCCAGTGAAAACGGCACTTCGACCTCCCTTCCTGTGACCGACAACAGCCCACGAAGATACTCGTCTACTAGGCCATCCACCCCCTTTTGGTTGTCCTGTCCGTGCACTCGCTGGTGGCCCACTTGACTACTTGATCAGCTCCCACACTCTGGCTGTCATCTCCACAGGGACTCTTCCACTGACCTCCCTGTCTAAAGAGCTCCCACATCCAGACTGACTTCTTCCACAGTGACTCATCCACTGGCTTCTCTATCTCATCAGCTCCCAGTCTAAGGCTGACGTCTCTTCAGTGGCTCTCCCACTAGCTGTTGCTGTAGGCACCACACTCTCCTCCTCTACTAAGGATGGCTGAGGGACTCTGCTTCACACCCTGTGTGCGCCAGCGAGGCTTGTCAGGATCTCTGCCTTCCCACTAGTACCAGAGGCTTCCCCTGACTGAACTGACTCAAAACATGAAATCTCAGCTAATTCCCAGTTCACACTCCCCTAATTAACGCTATAGTGTCCTAGAACTATGTCCTAATATGAGTGTACTCTACCATGAATGTGATTAGTGCCCCCATCTTGTGTCAACTGCACTGTCTCTACATATATATCTATATATATCTATATATATATATATATATATATATATATATATATATATATATAAAACCAGTGGCGGATAAAGTGGACCATGGGCCCGGGGCTGTTCATAAAACCTGGGCCCCAGTACCCCCCTTCCCAGGAAAACATTTTCTGTCAAAATTTTGTGGCTCTTCTCACAAAAACACTGCATATGCTGATTTTTAGGTATACAAATTGTAACATTTATTAGACCATAAAGACAAAGAAAAATTACTTTTTTCTCACAAGAAATTGTATTGTATGGTCAAACAATATAAATAATATTAAATATTCCTCAAAATCAACAGTCAAAATATATAATGTGGTATATACTGGCCTGTATTTCTTCATACAAGGTAAACATAAGGCTACATTCACTGTACCCCATGTAAGTGCAAATAAGAACATGTAAACATAATATTAAACAATAATTCAACATAATTATTTCTCTA
This sequence comes from Dendrobates tinctorius, assembly GCF_039654945.1. Taxonomy (NCBI): domain Eukaryota; kingdom Metazoa; phylum Chordata; class Amphibia; order Anura; family Dendrobatidae; genus Dendrobates; species Dendrobates tinctorius. Next base: position 12,001,092 of record NW_027361856.1, on the reverse strand, counting down.
TACAGATGTATATCTGTGTGGGTGGTAGCCTAACAGGAAAAGTGCAATGAGCACAGGCAACAATTTCTTAATGGACTAGAAACTTAGATTTTTTTTGACACTGAAGATCATAAACTGCTCACAGACTTTTTCGGCGAGATTTTTTGGTGCTAAAGTCGTTGATGATTTCTGAGAGGTCTAGACTCTTCAAAAGCTCTTGTTCAATGCTCATTAAAGAGAGATGATTGAGTCTGTCTTGTCCCATTTGACTCCTCAACTCATTTTTAATTCGTTTAAGTTTTGAAAAGGATCTCTCACCTGTGCAGTTTGAAACCATCATGCATAAATACAGCTAGCTGAGCGCTGCGGTCCCCGTGCGGGAATTGACAGCCGTACGGACCGCAGCACTTGGTTTGCTGTGGGTCCGTACGGAAAACCCGCCACCATTCCGCCACGTGTGGACATGGCCTAAAAAGACGTTGCACATAAGCTGTAGGCCTACGGCCAATACGCACAAAATCGCCCAACGTGAACCTGGCCATAGGGGACGTGATGTGAGGACCTGAATGGGTTACGTTACATAATGCGTGCAGTGCACTGCTCACTGGTCCGAGGCTGTTCCTAAAGTCTGGGCACCCGGCACCCCTCTTGACCAAGGCCCCCCCCCCCATGCCGCCCACATCCACATAAAGTAGGTGAGAGAAAGATGTGGTAGGCAACTAAGGGCTAAAACACGTGTGCCGGCGATCAAGGACGGAGGCCCAGATGTTATGCGGTGTACTCTTAGAGGGTAATCATCAATAGGCAGGAAATGTACATTCAGTTTATAATATTTAATGAGCAATCAACATAGGGCTAAAATACATGTATAACAAAGAGTGTTTTTCCCCACATCCACATGAGTCAGTCATGACATACCTCCGCCCCACCCTGCTGCGACTTACCCCCAAGTTCGGAGAGGTGAGGAACAGGCAGTGCTGCTGCTGCTGCTGCAACACTGTCCACCAGGCACCAGAGAGTTCTTCTTACTCCTGTGATACACGGCGACGGCTGGGCTGTCAGTTGCCGGGCCCCGCTGTATCTATGGACACCAACGAAGGGGAGGGAACAGAGGAGCCGCTGCCAGAGTGTGAGTGGCCAGCGTCACTCTGATGCAGCCACATGATGCCAGTTGCTGGCCGGAATGAGCGCGGATGCTGCGGAGACAGGGGAGGAGGATCAGGTGACTGTGCCAGCCATTCAGCGCAGCGCAGCCGCCGACAATTGCCGCGACACGCGACTATTGGGGGAAGCCAAAATTGCGCTGCGGCGGCGGCTCCGGATTGGCCCCTGGGCCCCCAAAAAACCTTGGGCCCGGGGCAACCACCCCATCCACCCCTATTAAGATCCGCCACTGTATATAACACAATATGGCAGTAAACACATATACACAGCTTACATATAATGCACACATACAGTAAGTACATACAGTACATTCTAACATTTACAAGTGAACAGTGATAATATCTACAAGGCTAGGTCTTGACCTCCTTACATGACCAGAGCGCCCCTATAGAGGATAATGCTCCATGTGAACACAGCACCCTCTATAGAGGATAACGCCCTATATGATCGCAGCGCCCGCTATAGAGGATACCACAGTGCCTCTATAGAGGATAACCCCCCCATGTGACCACAGTGCCACCTATAGAGGATAACCCCCCCATGTGACCACAGTGCCTCCTATAGAGGATAACGCCCCATATGACCACAGCACCCTCTATAAAGGATAATCCCCCATGTGACCACAGTGCCCCCTGCAGAAGATAACGCCCTATGTGACCACAGCGCCCTCTATAGAGGATAATGCTCCATGTGACCACAGTGCCCTCTATAGAGGATAACTCTCCATGTGACCACAGCGCCCTCTATAGCGGATAACTCTCCATGTGACCACAGCACCCTCTATTATTATTATGCATTTATATAGTGCCATTTATTCCATGGCGCTTTACATGTGAAAAGGGGAAATATAGACAAGTATAATAAACATGTGTAAGACAAGGGACACACAAGTATATAAGGAGAGGGGACCCTGCCCGCGAGGGCTCATAGTCTACAGGGATGGGTGAGGATACAGTAGGAGAGGGTAGAGCAGGTCGCACGGTGGTTCAGTAGACCGAGGATCATTGCAGGCTGTAGGCTTGTCGGAACAGGTGGGTCTTCAGGTTCTTCTTGAAGGTTTCCGTTGATGATGAGAGTCTGATGTGTTGCGGCAGAGAGTTCCAGAGTATCGGGGAAGCACAGTTGAAGTCTTGTATGCGGTTGTGGGAAGAAGAGATAAGGGGGGAGTAGAGAAGGAGATCTTAAGATGATCGAAGGTTGCGTGCGGGTAGGTACCTGGAGACCATGTCACAGATGTATGGAGGAGACAGGTTGTGGATGGCTTTGTATGTCATGGTTAGGGTTTTGAATTGGAGCCTCTGGGCAATGGGAAGCCAGTGAAGGGCCTGGCATAGGGGGGAGGCTGGGGAATAGCAGGGAGACAGGTGGATTAGTCGGGCAGCAGAGTGTAGGATAGACTGGAGTGGTGCCAGAGTGCTAGAGGGGAGGCCAGAGAGTAGGAGGTGGCAGTAGTAGAGGCGGAAGATGGTAAGAGCATGCACTAGTGTTTTTGTGGTTTCGTGGTTGAGGAATGAGCGGATCCGGGAAATATTTTTGAGACTGAGGCAGCAGGAGGAGGCAAGGGCTTGGATATGTGGTTTGAAAGAGAGCGCAGAGTCGAGGATCACCCCAAGGCACTGAGCGTGCGGGACTGGGGATAGAGAGCAGCCATTGACATTGATGGATAGGTCTGGTGGAGTGAGATGGGGGAAAGATGATGAATACCCCCCCATGTGACCACAGGGTCCCTATAGAGGATAATGCTTGTGACCACAACACCCCTATAGAGGATAACCTCCCCATGTGACCACAGCTCCCCCTATAGATAACGCTTATGACCACAGTGCCCTCTATAGCGGATAACTCTCCTTGTGACCACAGCGCCCTCTATAGATAACACTCCATGTGACCACAGTGCCCTCAATAGAGCAGGGTTCCCCAACTGCAGTCCTCAAGGCCCACCAACAGATCATGGTTTCAGGATTTCCTTAGTATTGCTCAGGTGATAATTGCTTCACTTGTGCAATACGAAGGAAATCGTGAAACCATGATCTGTTGGTGAGCCTTGAGGACTGCAGTTGGGGAACCCTGCTATAGATAACACCCCATGTGACTACAGTGCCCTCTATAGAGGATAAACCCCATGTGATCACAGCGCCACCTATAGATAACGCCCCATATGACCACAGCACCCTCTATAGAGGATAACGCATGTGACCACAGCACCCCTATAGAGGATAACACTCCATGTGACCACAGCGCCACCTATAGATAACGCCCCATATGACCACAGCACCCTCTATAGAGGATAACGCATGTGACCACAGCACCCCCTATAGAGGATAACACTCCATGTGACCACAGCGCCACCTATAGATAACGCCCCATATGACCACAGCACCCTCTATAGAGGATAACGCATGTGACCACAGCACCCCCTATAGAGGATAACACTCCATGTGACCACAGCGCCCCCTATAGAGGATAACACTCCATGTGACCACAGTGCCTCCTATAGAGGATAACACTCCATGTGACCACAGCGCCCCCTATAGAGGATAACACTCCATGTGACCACAGCGCCCCCATAGAGGATAACACACCATGTGACCACAGCACCCCCTATAGAGGATAACACTCCATGTGACCACAGCGCCCCCTATAGAGGATAACGCATGTGACCACAGCACCCCCTATAGAGGATAACACTCCATGTGACCACAGTGCCTCCTATAGAGGATAACACTCCATGTGACCACAGCGCCCCCTATAGAGGATAACACTCCATGTGACCACAGCGCCCCCTATAGAGGATAACACTCCATGTGACCACAGCGCCCCCTATAGTGGATAATATTCAGGATTGAGAGTCCTCCGTAGTTGATACCTTTTAATGGCTAACTGAAAAGATGGTAATTACCATCTTTTCAGTTAGCCATTAAAAGGTATCAACTACGGAGGACTCTCAATCCTGAATATTTTTCTATCCACTGGCTAACACGGTACAAAGATATACATCTTTCCTGTATCCCTACAGAGGATAACACTCCATGTGACCACAGTGCCTCCTATAGAGGATAACGCATGTGACCACAGCACCCCCTAGAGAGGATAACACGCCATGTGACCACAGCGCCCCCTTTAGATACACTACTCTGTCAGAGCCTTTGACGTGCTCTCTTTTCCGCCGCAAGCGGCAGCACAAAAAGTGACGTTACAGCTGCTGGAAATGCGCAGGTACTACAAGTACCAGCAGGCCTTGGGCACTTAACGTTTCTCATTGGTTAGTCATTTCCATGAGATCACGCCTTTCTCGGGGGCGTGGTTTCGTTACTCTATCACACTCCTCAACTAGCCTTGAATGTTGTGACACAAGTCAGACACCCTTTTTGCGCGCCTAACAGTTTCCCCAATCAAATTACTGTTACTAAGCAGAAGTCGGAGAGTCATCCAATGAAAACGCTCGGCTTTTTAGTTTCCTGGTGAGTTTTGTTACTGGAGCCAATAGTATTTTTATCCCGGGAGAAGAGAGGCGGTGGCGTCAGCCAATCAGAAAAAAGATTCGGCGGAGGCTCCCGTTGCGGCGGTAGGTTGATTCCCGTGATTTTCTTCTCCGTCCGTGGGGTCACTGTGTCCCGGACTCCACAGCTATCTCACACGGGCGAGCGATACTCCCAAGTCCTTCATTCTGCAGGTGTCACCAGCTCAAGCTATCATATCGCGATAGGCGGTTGTCACTAGTGGGCACGTGGGAGAAATAGCTGAGGATGAGGTCATCTTGCAAGATTACCCCGCCCAAAGCCTAGAGGGTCAGATACTGGGAGTAAAGCACCCATATGGGGGGACGACGGATGAACAGACACCCACTCACCGGAGGGCCGAGGGGAGAATAGACCCCCCCCCCCCCACAACGGGGACCTAGAGGAGAATAGACCCCCCACACACCAGGGACCGAAGAGAGAATAGACTCCCCACATCGGGGATTAAGGGGAGAATAGACCCCCCCACACCGGGGACCTAGAGGAGAATAGACCCCCCACACCGGGGACCTAGAGGAGAATAGACCCCCCACACCGGGGACCTAGAGGAGAATAGACCCCCCACACCGGGGACCGAGGGGAGAATAGACTCCCCACATCAGGGACCTAGAGGAGAATAGACCCCCCCCACACATCGGGGACCTAGAAGAGAATAGACTCCCCACACACACATCGGGGACCTAGAAGAGAATAGACTCCCCACATCAGGGACCTAGAGGAGAATAGAGCCCCCCACACCGGGGACCTAGAGGAGAATAGACCCCCCACACCGGGGACCTAGAGGAGAATAGACCCCCCACACCGGGGACCGAGGGGAGAATAGACTCCCCACATCAGGGACCTAGAGGAGAATAGACCCCCCCACACATCGGGGACCTAGAAGAGAATAGACTCCCCACACACACATCGGGGACCTAGAAGAGAATAGACTCCCCACATCAGGGACCTAGAGGAGAATAGAGCCCCCCACACATCGGGGACCTAGAAGAGAATGGACTCCCCACACACACATCGGGGACCTAGAAGAGAATAGACTCCCCACATCAGGGACCTAGAGGAGAATAGACCCCCCACACACATCGGGGACTTAGAGTAGAATAGACCCCCCCACACACACCAGAAACCGAGGGGAGAATAGACTCCCCACATCGGGGATTAAGGGGAGAATAGACCCCCCCACACCGGGGACCTAGAGGAGAATAGAGCCCCCACACACATTGGGGGACCTAGAAGAGAATAGACCCCCCACACACCAGGGACCGAAGCGAGAATAGACTCCCCACATCGGGGATTAAGGGGAGAATAGACCCCCCACACCGGGGACCTAGAGGAGAATAGACCCCCCACACACCAGGGACCAAAGCGAGAATAGACTCCCCACATCGGGGATTAAGGGGAGAATAGACCCCCCCACACCGGGGACCTAGAGGAGAATAGAGCCCCCACACACATTGGGGGACCTAGAAGAGAATAGACCCCCACACACCAGGGACCGAAGCGAGAATAGACTCCCCACATCGGGGATTAAGGGGAGAATAGACCCCCCACACCGGGGACCTAGAGGAGAATAGACCCCCCACACACCAGGGACCAAAGCGAGAATAGACTCCCCACATCGGGGATTAAGGGGAGAATAGACCCCCCCACACCGGGGACCTAGAGGAGAATAGAGCCCCCACACACATTGGGGGACCTAGAAGAGAATAGACCCCCCACACACCAGGGACCGAAGCGAGAATAGACTCCCCACATCGGGGATTAAGGGGAGAATAGACCCCCCACACCGGGGACCTAGAGGAGAATAGACCCCCCACACACCAGGGACCAAAGCGAGAATAGACTCCCCACATCGGGGATTAAGGGGAGAATAGACCCCCCCACACCGGGGACCTAGAAGAGAATAGACCCCCCACACACACCAGGGACCGAGGGGAGAATAGACCCCCCACACCGGGGACCGAGGGGAGAATAGACTCCCCACATCAGGGACCTAGAGGAGAATAGACCCCCCCACACATCGGGGACCTAGAAGAGAATAGACTCCCCACACACACATCGGGGACCTAGAAGAGAATAGACTCCCCACATCAGGGACCTAGAGGAGAATAGAGCCCCCCACACATCGGGGACCTAGAAGAGAATAGACTCCCCACACACACATCGGGGACCTAGAAGAGAATAGACTCCCCACATCAGGGACCTAGAGGAGAATAGACCCCCCACACACATCGGGGACTTAGAGTAGAATAGACCCCCCCACACACAACAGAAACCGAGGGGAGAATAGACTCCCCACATCGGGGATTAAGGGGAGAATAGACCCCCCACACCGGGGACCTAGAGGAGAATAGACCCCCCACACACCAGGGACCAAAGCGAGAATAGACCCCCCACACCGGGGACCTAGAGGAGAATAGACCCCCCACACCGGGGACCTAGAAGAGAATAGACCCCCCACACACACCAGGGACCGAGGGGAGAATAGACCCCACACCAGGGACCTAGAGGAGAATAGACCCCCCCACACACATCGGGGACCTAGAAGAGAATAGACCCCCCCCACACACCAGGGACCGAAGGGAGAATAGACTCCCCACATCGGGGATTAAGGGGAGAATAGACCCCCCACACCGGGGACCTAGAGGAGAATAGACCCCCCACACACCAGGGACCAAAGCGAGAATAGACTCCCCACATCGGGGATTAAGGGGAGAATAGACCCCCCCACACCGGGGACCTAGAAGAGAATAGACCCCCCACACACACCAGGGACCGAGGGGAGAATAGACCCCACACCAGGGACCTAGAGGAGAATAGACCCCCCACACACATCGGGGACCTAGAAGAGAATAGACCCCCCCACACACCAGGGACCGAAGGGAGAATAGACTCCCCACATCGGGGATTAAGGCTAAGTGCACACGTAGCAGAAAATTTCTGCTCAAAAACCTGACTCCCTTCCCAGAAACCGTGCCTTTTTTGTCTTCGCGGTTTCTGCTCGTTTTTTGTGCAGTTTTGATGCGTTTTTCCCGGCGCGTTTTCAAAACGCATTGAACTAGCCAGAAACGGAAAAATCCGCGAAATTAATGAGCATGCTGCGTTTTTTACCGCGATGCATTTTTTTCGGGGTAAAAAACGCATCAATATGCACAAAAAGTGCAAAATGCATAGAAATTAATGGGAAGCTTATTTTTAGCGGTTTTATTAGCAAAACCGCTAAAAAAAACGCTGTGTGTGAAAACAGCCTAAGGGGAGAATAGACCCCCCCCACACCGGGGACCTAGAGGAGAATAGACCCCCCACACACACCAGGGACCGAGGGGAGAATAGACTCCCCACACTGGGGGATTAAGGGGAGAATAGACTCCCTCACCGGGGACCAAAGGTAGAATAGATGCCCGCCACACCAGGGGCTGAGGGGAGAATATACCCCCCAAACACCTACACACATTTGGGGACAAGTGGAGGATAGTTCCCCGACACCAGGGACCTAGGAGAGAATAGACACCCCCACACTAGGGGTCGAGGGGAAAATAGACCCCCTACACCTGGGGCCGGGGGGAGCATAGACCCACTCACTGGGGACTGAAGGGAGGATAAACCACTCCCTCACAGGGGACCGAGCAAAAAATGGACCTCCCCCTTACAGGGGGCCAAGGGTAGAATAGTCCCCCTCACCGGGGACCAAAGGTAGGATAGATGTCCCCTCACCAGGGGCTGAGGGGAGAATAGACCCCTAAACACCTACACACACATGTCGGGGGCCGAGTGGAGGATAGATTCCCGACACTGGTGACCGAGGGGAGAATAGACACCCCCACACCCGAGGTCGAGGTGAAAATAGGCCCCCTACACCATTGGCCGAGGGGAGAATAGACCCACTCACCGGGGACTGAAGGGAGGATAGACCCCCCCCCCCTCACAGGGAACCGAAGAAAAAATAGATCTCCTACCTGGGGCCGAAGGGAGAATAGACCCCCACACCTTGGGCTGAGGGGAGAATAGACCCCCACACATTGGGCTGAGGGGAGAATAGACCACCCACATCGGGGACCTAGCAGAGAACAGACCACCCACATCGGGGGCCGAGCGGAGTATAAACCACCAACATCGGGGGCCGAGTGGATAATAGACCACCCACACCAGGGGCTGAGCGGAGAATAATCCACCCTCACTGGGGGCCGCGGGGAGAATAGACCCCCCACACCGGGGACTCAGGGGAGGATAAACCCCCTCTCACCAGGACAGAGGAGAATAGACCCCACACTGAGAGCCAAGAGGAGAATAGACCCCCCCTCACTTGGGACCGAGGGGAGGATAGACCCCCCACACCGGGGTCAAAGTGAGAATAGACTCCCACAGTGGGGGCAGAGAGAATAGACTCCCTCACCGGAGGCCGAAGGGAGAATAGAATCACCACACCAGGGGCCGAGGGGAGAATAGACCCCCCACACACACACACTAGGGACAGAGGGGAGAATAGATGCCCCACACCAAAGCCGAGGGGAGAATAGACCCCCTCCCTAACCAGGGACCGAGGAAAGAATAGACCCCTCCTTTCAACGGGAGCCGATGGGAATAAAGACCCCCCCCCCATCACCGAGGAGCAAGGGGAGAATATACTCTTCCACACCAGGGGCCGAGGGGAGAGTAGCTCACCCCTCAACAGGGACCAAGGGAAGAATAAACCCACACCTGGGCCCAACTGGAGATTAGACTTCCCACACCAGGGGGCGAGGGGAGAATAGACTCGCATTACCGGGGACTGATAGGAGATTAGACCCCTGCACAAGGGGCCGAGGTGAGAATAGACCCTTTCACAGGGGACCGAGGGAAGAATAGTCCCCCCTCACACCAGGGGCCGAGGGGAGAATAAACCACACCAGGGGCCGAATGGAAAATAGATCCCCCCACACTACAAATGCTGAGGGGGGAGAATAAACCCCCAAACCAGGTATCGAGGGAAGAATAGACCCCCCACACACACACCAGGGACCGAGGGGAGAATAGACTCCCCTCAACCGGAGACTGAGGGAAGAAACCCCCCCTCACCGGGAACTGAGGGGAAAATAGGCTCCCCCACCAGGGACCGAGGGGAAAATAGACCCCCCACACCAAGGGCCTAAGGGAGAATAAACCCCTCTCACCGTGGACCGAGGGGAGAATAGACCCCTTCACCGGGGACCGAGGGGAGAATAGACCCCCCTCACCGGGGACCGAGGGAAGCCTCACCGGGTACAAAGGGGAGAATAAATCCCCCCCTCAGCGGGGACCGAGGGGAGAAAAGACCCCCCCAGCAAGGGGAGAATATACTCTTCCACACCAGGGGCCAAAGAGAGAATAGACCCCCACCTCAACAGGGACCGAGAGAAGAATAAACCCCGCACACCAGGACCCGACTGGAGAATAGACTCCCCACACCAGGGGCCAACGGGAGAATAGATCCCACAACACCAGGGGCCAACGGGAGAATAGACCTCCCTCTTCGGAGTCTGAGGGAAGAATAGATCCCCCTCACACCAGGGACAAAGGGAGAGAATAGACCCCCCATACACACCAGGGACCAAGGGGAGAATAGACTCCCCCACCACCACCAGGACCTGAGGGGACTATTGTCCCCCCTTCATCTTGGACAGAGAGGATAATAGATCTATCCACACCAGGGACAGAGGGGAGAATAGACCCCTCCACACACACACACACACCAGGGGCTGAGGGGAGAATAGATCATTCTCACCTGGGACCAAGGGGAGAATAAACCCCTCTACCTCAGGGGCCGATGGGAGAATAGACCCCACCTCACCTGGGACCGAGGGGAGAATAGACCCTCCCCCAACGGGGTCCAAAGGGAGAATAGACCCCAACACCAGGAGCTTGGGGAGAATAGACCTCCAGCTCACCGGGGACCAAGTGAAGAATAGACCCACACACACCAGGGGCCGAGGGGAGAATATACCCTCCTCACCAGGGACTGGTTGGAGAATAGACTCACCAGGGACCGAGGGGGAAAATAGACCCCTCTACCCCAGGGGCTGAGGGGATAATAGATTCCCTCCTCAATGGGGACCGAAGGGGAGAATAGACCCCCCCACACACCAGGGGCTGGGGGGAGAATAAACCCCCCCCCTTACCAGGGGCCGAGGGTAGAATAGACCCCCTTGCCGAGGTGAGAATAGATGCCCCCACACCAGGGGCTCAGGGAAGAAGAGAACCCCCTCAGCTAGAACCAAGGGGAGAATAGACCCTCCCCTCACCGGGGGCCGAGGGGAGAAAAGACCTCCCCACAAACCAGGGTCCGAGGGGAGAATAGACCCACACACACACCAAGGACCGAGGGGAGAAAAGACCCACACACTCACACCTGGGGCAGAGGGAAGAATAGACCTCCACATATCGGGGGCCTAGGGAGAATAGAACCCCCCAAGGTGATGAGGGGAGAGTCGATCCCTCCACACCAGATGCCGAAATTAGAAAAGCTCCCACACTGGGGATCGAGGGGAGAATAGACCCCCGCACTGGGGACCAAGGGAAGAATACACCCCCCACACTTGGAACCGAGGGGAGAATAGACCCCCTTTATCAGGAACTGAGGGGAAGATAGATACCCCTCACCGGGGATCGATGGGAGAATAGACTCCACATTAGGGACCAAGGGAAGAATAGACCATCACACCAGGGGCCGAAGGAAGAATAGACCAACCTTACTGTGGGCCGAGAAGAGAATAACCCCCCCCCCAACTAGGGACCGAGGGGAGAATAGACCCCCCACACCAGGTGCCGGAGGGAGAATTGACCCCCCTCACCGAGGACCTATGGGAGAATAGACCCCCCCACACCAGGTGCCAAAGAGAGAATAGACCCCCACACCATGGGCCTAGGGGAGAATAGACCACCCTCACCAAGAGAATAGACTACCACATGGGGGACCAAGGGGAGAATAAACCCCGTTCCCGACCGGGGGCCAAGGTGAGAATAGAGCCCCCTCACCTGGGGGCTGAGGGGCGAATAGACCCCCACATCAGAGGCTGAGGGGAGAATAGACACCCACATACACACATCGGGGGCCGAGTGGAGGGTAGATCCCCCACACTGGGGACCGAGGGGAGCATAGACTCCCCCCAACAACGGGACCAAGGAGAGAATAGACCCCGAAACACACATCGAGGGGAGAATAGACCTCCCTCACCGGGGGCCGAGGGGAGAATAGACCCCCTCACCGGGGGCCGAGGGGAGAATAGACCCACTCACCGGGGGGCCGAGGGGAGAATAGACCCCTCACCAGGGGGCCGAGGGGAGAATAGACCCCTCACCAGGGGGCCGAGGGGAGAATAGACCCCCTCACCAGGGGGCCGAGGGGAGAATAGACCCCCTCACCAGGGACTGAGGGGAGAATAGACCCCCAGACCAAATATGACATGTCTGTGGGTTACTGGAGGGGCAGAAACTATTTACCAGGATTCTGATGGCCGTATCAGCCACAAAACGTTACCATGCATAACCTTAATTATCCTGATTCTAGGTTTAACGGGAGTTATTAAATTCGACCTGGAATAGACAAAGAAAGTTTTGGAGTGAAACTAAATAAAATCACACTTAACTGGCCAGAGTAATAAAAGTGACCATCAGCTGACGGGAGGGGGGAGTGGATAGAATTTAACAGAGGCAGACACAGGGGGCTGCGGTTGAGAGGGGAATCGCTTATGAGCTTGGTGGAATCGCTTATGAGCTGGGTCTTTCACAAACCAATCGGAGGATGGCAGCAGGCAGCCCTGGATGTGTACCTAGGGTATTAGGAAATAACTCATATTTTCCTGACAGACCCAAACACCGGGGGCCGAGTATAGAATAAAATCCCCACACTAGGGACCGATGGGAAAATAAGACCCACCACGCACCTGGGGCCACCAAGAGAATAGACACATATATCGGGGTCTGAGAGAATAGTCACCCCACACCCAGGGCTGAGAGGAGAACAAATTTACCCCCACACTAGGGAACCGAACTGAGAACAAACACCCACAGTGAGGGGTCCGAGGGGAGAATTGACCCCCCATCGGGGACCGAGGTGAGACTAGAGTCCCTTACACCGGGAGCCGAGTGGAGAATAGCCCCCCACATACACACTGGGGACCAAGGCCAATGAGAGAACACAACCGCACACCGTTGGCTGAAGTGATAATAGCTCTCAAACTGGGTGGATGAGAGAGGAATAGATCCTTCACTCCTGGGCTATGAGAGGAATAGACCCTTCAAGTCATGGTCCAAGGTTATATTCCATTCCCATCCTCTCCACATCGGGGGCTGAGGGGAGAATATATGCAAGAAGCGGGTATCCCGGTGACTGTGGGGTGTCCTGGTGAAGGTGCACATTTTGATGGTGGCTGTGGGGTCTCCCAGTGACTGTAAGGTATCTTGATGGCTGTGGGGTGTCCCGGTGAAGGTGCAGGTTGTGATGGTGGCTGTATGTTTTCCCGTTCGCTGTCTGTTTTCCCGTTGGCTGTGATATTTTACAGTGGCTATGGGGTTTCCCGTTGGCTGTGGGGATGTCTGTGGCTGTGGGGTATCCATTGCTGTGGGGTGATTCCAGAGGGCTGTGAGGTGTCTTGTTTGCTGTGGGGAGTCGTGGTGGCTGTGATGTTTTCCGGTGGCTGTGGGGTGTCCCCTTGGCTGTGGGGTATCCGTGGCTATGGGGTGTCCCGTTGGATGTGGAGTATCCTTGGCAGTTGGATGTTTCCGGGGGGCTGTGGGATGTCCCGTGGATGTCATGGTGGCTGTGATGTTTTCTGGTGGCTGTAAGGTGTCCCGGGTACTGTGGGGTATCCACTGCTGTGGGGTGTTTCCGGAGGGCTGTGAGGTGTCCCGTTTGCTGCAGGGTGTTGTGATGGCTGTGATGTTTTCCAATGGCTGTGGGGTGTCCCGTTGGCTGTGAGGTATCCATGGATGTGGGTGTTTCCGAAGGGCTGTGAGGTGTCCCGTTTGCTGAGGGGTGTCGTGGTGGCTGTGATGTTTTCCGGGTGGCTGTGGGGTATCTGTGGCTGTGGGATATCCTGGGCTGTTGGGTGTTTCCAGGGAGCTGTGGGATGTCCCGTGGGTGTCGTGGTGGCTGTGATGTTTTCTGTTGGCTGTGGGGTATCCGTGGCTGTGAGGTGTCTGAGGTACTATGACTGTGGGTGTTGCCGGAGTGCTGTGAGGTGTCCAGTTTGCTGCGGGGTGTCGTGGTGGCTGTGATGTTTTCCAGTGGCTGTGGGGGTGTCCTGTTAGCTGTGGGTTATCCTTGGCCATTGGGTGTTTCCGGGGGCCTGTGGGATGTCCCGTGGATGTCGTGGTGGCTGTGATGTTTTCTTTTGGCTGTGGAGTATCCTTGGCAGTTGGGTGTTTCCGGGGGGCTGTCAGGTGTCCCGGTGGCTGTGGGATGTCCCGAGGGTGTCGTGATGGCTGTGATGTTTTCTGGTGGCTGTGGGGTGTCTTGTTTGCTGTGCGGTGTCGTGGTGGTTGTGATGTGTTTTCTGGTGGCTGTGGGTTGTACAGTTGGCTGTGGGGTGTCTTGGTGGCTGTGATATTTTCCGCTGGCTGTGGGGTATCCGTGGCTGTGGGGTGTCCCGTTGGCTGTGGGGTGTCCTTGGCTGTTGGGTGTTTCCGGGGGGGCTTTGAGGAGTCCTGGTGGCTGTGGGATGTCCCTTTGGCTGTAGGGTGTCTTGGTGGCTGTGGGGTATCCGTGGCTGTGGGGTGTCCCGTTGGCTGTGGGATATCTTTGGCTGTTGGGTGATTCCGGGGGTGTCTTGGTGGTTGTGGGGTGTCTTGGTGGCTGTGGGGTGTCCCAGAGGCTGTGGGGTTTCCTGGGGACTGTGGGGTGTCACGTCTCTGGAGTGTCCCGGGTACTGTGGGGTATCTGTGGCTGTGGGGTATCCCGTGGCTGTGATGTTTTCTTGTGGCTGTGGGGTGTCTTGGAGCTGTGATGTTTTCAGTTGGCTGCGGGGTATCCGTGGCTGTGGGGTGTCCCGGATACTGTGGGGTATCCGTGGCTGTGGGGAGTTTCCGGGGAGGCTGTGAGGTGTCCTATGGGGTGTCATGGTGGCTGTGATGTTTTCTGGTGGCTGTGGGGTGTCATGGTGGCAGTGATGTTTTCTGGTGACTGTGGGGTGTCCATGGCTGTGGGGAGTCTCGGTGACTCGCAAGCAGCAGACTAGTTGCAGACGTTTCTGTGACCATGTCATAAATGAAAAGATCTGCGGTATTTGCTGCACATGAGCATGTCTGTAGATGATGAGGGTTGTTGTCTCTGTGTCCATAGGTCTTGCACACAGGAGGGAATGGCCGAGGACGTGCTGTTTGAAAACCTCTCGAAGAAGGGAGGACTGACAGTTGGAGAAGCCCCAGAGGAGACTGAGCCCAGCAATCTCCTGCAGAAACTGCGCGACCGCATCTCGTGAGCAGCTCCTACATGACTAGTACAGGGTGCGCTGGGGTGTCCAGCCAGCAGAGCTGATTCTACAGCTGCAAGCTAAGTGCGGCCAACTCCACTTAGTGGTCCACAGGCTGGTGGGATGACGAATAGGCACTCAAATTAGTTATAGTGAATGCCTGTTTTTCGCCGTCTGCTGACTGTCACTTTCTTTTCTTTCTGCAGGAAATCGGTTCAGAGTAAAGTGGACAGTATCCTGGTACGTAGCCATTGTGCCACCTCGTCTCTGGGGGGAAGTGACTGACCCTCTCCATGCTTCTCTCATACAGGGAGACGTTCAGAAGCTGACGGATTATGACAAGCTTTATCTGTACCTGCAGCTGCCGCCAGGACCCAGCAGCCCAGAGAAAAGGTACCAGCTGGGACCCCAGGCTAGAGGGTGTGGGGGTAACAGTAGTCGCACTGCAACTTGTGGCTTGTACTGATAGTGTCGATAATGGCCTTTCTGTGTTTGCGCAGCCTGGATGTGAGCTCTGTGACCACAGCAGAACATATGCATGCCTGCACGTGGATCCGCAACCACCTGGAGGAACACACGGACACCTGCCTGCCCAAGCAGGACGTGTATGATGCCTACAAGTGGGTATGGCACCAGCTGCCCCCAGACCCTCGTTCACAGACATTGCCACCTCATACACCTTTGTTGTGCCTTTTGTGTAGACGCTACTGTGACAACCTGTGCGGGAGACCCCTCAGTGTAGCCAACTTTGGGAAGATCATTCGAGAGATATTCCCTAATATCAAGGCCAGGAGACTGGGAGGAAGAGGACAGTCCAAATATCCTTCTACTGGGGATTTTATATGGCATGTAGGATGGTTGTGTGTGTGTGTGGGGGGGGCAGGGAAGGATCATGCGTCTATATGAGTGGGGGTAGAAAAGGATCATGCGTCTGTGGGTGGGGGCAGGAAAGGGTCATGTGTGTGTGGGGGCAGGGAAGGATCATGCGTCTATGTGGGTGGGGGCATTGAAGGATCATGCGTCTGTGGTGGGGGCAGGAAAGGGTCATGTGTGTGTGGGGGCAGGGAAGGATCATGCATCTATGTGGGTGGGCGCAGAGAAGGATCATGCGTCTGTGGTGGGGGCAGGAAGGGATCATGTGTTTGTGGGGGCTGGGAAGGATCATGCGTCTGGGTGAGGGCAAATAAGTATCATGCTTCTGTAGGTGGGGGAAGGGAAGGATCATGTGTGGGTGATGGCAGAGAAGGATCATGCCTGTGGGTGGGGGCAGGGAAGGATCATGCATCTGTAGGTTGGGGCAGGGAAGGATCATGTGTGGGTGGAGGTAGGGAAGGATCATGCGTGTGTAGATTGGGGCAGGGAAGGATCGTGTATGGGTGGGGGCAGGGAAGGATCATGTGTGGGTGGAGGTAAGGAAGAATCATGCGTCTGTAGATTGGGGCAGGGAAGGATCGTGTGTGGGTTGAGGCAGAGAAGGATCATGCATCTGTGTGGGTGGGAGCAGGGAAGGATCATGTGTCTGTAGGTTGGGGCAGGGAAGGATCATGCGTCTCTAGTTTAGGGCAGAGAAGGATCATGCATCTGTGGGTGGGGGCAGGGAAGAATCATGCATGGGTGGGGGCAGGGAAGGATCATGCGTCTGTGGATGGGGCAGGGAAGGATCATGCGTCTGTGGGTGGGAGCAGTGAAGGTTGAGGCGTGGGTGGGGGCAGGGAAGGATTTTGCGTCTGAAGGTTGGGGCAGAGAAGGATCATGCGTCTGTGGGTGGGGGCAGGGAAAGATCATGCATCTGTGGGTAGGGGCAGGGAAGGATTATGCGTCTGTGGGGGGGCAGGGAAGGATCATGCCTCTGTGTGGATGGAGGCAGGGAAGGATCATGCCTCTGTGTCCTTAACCACGTGAACGTATTGCTACAGCGGCCTGCGGAGGAAGAGCATGGTTAGCATGCCACCCTTACCCAGCCTGGACCTGAAGATGACAGAAAGTGTAAGCTGCCCTCCCCCACATGCGCCAGCCTCTCCTCCTGTGTCACCAGTATATAATGTGTGTACCCACGTGTGCTTCTCCACAGTCTGAGCTGACCGATCTGGTCCAGTCCTACAACAATGACGTCATTAACGCCTCCTGCGCCCTGATCTGTAACTGGGCCGAGAAGATCCTGAAGAGATCCTTCAACAATGTGGTGGAGGTTGCCCAGTTTCTAATTCAGCAGCACATAATTAACCCCCGCAGCGCCAACGCAGAGCTTGTCCTGTCTATGGTTCTTTCAGGTAATCACACTGCCTCCCACACCCCCAATTGGTTTGGATTTTGTGCTTAAAGATGCCATTACCAAGATGTCTAAAAATCTTGTCTTTGGGGCAGACAATTCCCAGAGCAGTGGGCAGAAGGTCCAGAAACCGCTCCCAGAGGCTGCAGGAAGTAAGAGGCCGGGGTCTCCTGACAGTGGAGCAGAAGCCGCCACTAAGGTATCTTCCCGTCTGCCTGCAGCTGTGCTATAGCCGGTTGGCTGCTTGCACTGGATGGTTGGATTTGGCTCTGGCTACCCATCTGGACATCAGTTTCTCAAGTTATCGTTGCTGCTGATTTTGTGCCTATTCTTCCATGTTCTTTTTATTTTTCAGAACAAAAAAAACACAATGGCCCATCCTGTGAGTCCGTCACAGGTGAAGAAACGGCCTGCAGAACCTCAGAAGCTGGCCAACAGCCCACAGGTTGATGCCTTGGTGGCCCGTCTCCCTGTCCTCTTACCTCGACTTCCAACAGAAGAGAAGTATTTAAGCTCCAGCCCCCCTGTCCGATTTAACCCACCCGTCCTGGCACCTAATATTATCCCCGGACAATTAAAAGTATCCCCCCTGCCCTTTACCCACGGGATGCCCCTTACAGTGACTGGAATGAATGGGACTGGCCTGGTGTCTCAACCGGTGGCCCCGCCGGTCATCAGCATGATATTGCCCGATATGAGTAATCTGGAAGCTCGCACTCTCAGCAAAACTAACCAGAATGGTAGCAAAGACTTTGCGGGCAGTATGGCCGACAGTAAAGTAGCCAGACGCATGGCCGCATCTGCAGAAGAAGGACAGTCCAAGAGAAAGCGGGGCCGTCCACGAAAGATGGACGCCTCACAGGGTGTTCCTGTCAAATCACCTTCACAAGTAAGTACGGCTCCAAAGAAGGTCATCACAGAAAGCAGCACCTCCGGGCAGAGGAGGAACAGTGAAAGGGGGTCCAACGCTTCAGTGGTACCCAGACCACTTGCACAAGACAGAACCTCCATTACTGGAACTGACAACCAGCTGACAGTGTCTCACAGAACTGTGGACGTTTTGGACGCTGCAGTCGGGGCTGACACAAAGATGGTCCCCGAGACTGTCCCTAACCAGGTCAGTGTCATCCAGGACGGACGGCAGAGCCTGGCTCAGTGGACAGTACGTCCAGGCGATAGCCAAAAGCCGCAGCAAGATGAGACTTCCAGCGTAGGACTGGCCAAATGAGGTGCGGCCTGGCGTCCCTGTATCACATGCTGCACATAACTGTCACTGGGAATAGAGCCATACAGTCACCCTCCGCAGTCATCACATACATGTATACTGTATATACCACCCAACCAACGTCCGCTCATCTATATCATGTGCTAACCACAGATTGGCTAATATCAGATTTCTTATAAACCATCTCGGCATCTGCTCATTTTACTGCTCACCCTGGAGTGGTGAGAGCTGCAGTGTAAAGCATGGTAATACAGGGTTATATGCTGTGACTGAGGGAGGAGCATTCAGAATCTCCTTATTTTACCATCACACATACAGAATTGGTTTGCAGAAACAATCCCACATACCAGACTGGTCTACCAAAATGTATGCAGCAGGTCTGCTGTGTGAGTATGATGGAAAAGCTCAGGAATCTACAGTGAGACCATTGATGGCCGTGGTGCAGATTCCTCCGTCACTCGGTTCCTCTATGTGAGCTCCTATCATGTACACGTCCTGTAGTGACACCAGCAATAACCGTGGTGCAGATTCCTCTGTCATTCGGTTCCTCTATGTAAGCCCCTATAATGTACACGTCCTGCAGTGGACCAGCTATAACTGCAGTGCAGATTCCTCCGTCACTCGGTTCCTCTATGTGAGCTCCTATCATGTACACGTCCTGTAGTGACACCAGCAATAACCGTGGTGCAGATTCCTCTGTCATTCGGTTCCTCTATGTAAGCCCCTATAATGTACACGTTCTGCAGTGGACAAGCTATAACTGCAGTGCAGATTCCTCCGTCACTCGGTGATGGCTGCTGTGCATATTCATACATCACTCGGTTCCTCTCTGTGAGCCCTTATTGCAGGGGTGGGGAACCTTTATCCAACCGGGGGCCATTTGGAAATTTCTACCATCATTCGGGGACCACACAAAAATGATCACCTTGAAAATTACCCTGATATATTTAGTCAAACAATTACGGTAACTCACCCTTAATGTGACGGCTGGAGCGGCTTCCCTTTGGTGCAGCTGTGATACTGATCATGTTGCTTCTCACAGCTGCTTTTCCAGGTTAGTGTCGGCCACGAGAGCAGCTAACTTTTTGTCATAGTAAGTTTTGTAAATTATATACATCACATTGGAGACACTGAGACAGCTGAATATACATCACATAGAAGATGATGGGACTGCTGTATAAGCATCACATGGTAGACGCTCTGACTGCTGTCTATATGTCACATCAGAGACACAGACTGCTGTCTATACATCACATAGGAGACCGGGACTGCTGTCTATACATAACAGGAAACATTGGGATGCTATATATGCATCACAGGAGACTGGGGTCATAAAAATTACAGAAGGGGTTAAGGGGGGGGATAGACATCACAGGAGATGTTGGGACATATTCTTCACCGGGGAGGCTGGGGGGAATAGACATTACTGAGTGGCTATATACATCACTAGGCAGCACAGACAGCACTGGGAGTTTATATGTCACGGGGGGGAATATACATTATTGGTGGGGTCACATACATCACTGGGGGCTATATACATCACAGGTAGAAGGATATACAGCACTTCTGGGGTAAATGCAGCACTGAGGAAAATGCATATCACTTGGGGGCACATATAGCATTGGGGGAGGAGGATATACAGCACTTAGGGGGACAGGTATTGCCGGAGGTACATAGCTCACGGGGGGGGGGGGGGCACAGAGCTGGAGGGGGCAGCGGTCACATGGGAGCACAAATATCACAGGGGGGCACAAAGCTGGGAGCCACAGAGATCACGGGGGCACAGAAATCACAGTGGGGCATATAGCTTGGGTGGCACATAGATCACAGGGGGGGCACAAAGCTGGGAACCAGAGATCAATGGAGTGCATATAGCTGGAGGGCACAGAAATGGGAGCAGAGAGCTCACAGGGGAACACTCTGTTCCTCTATATGGGCCCATATGTAAACGTCCTGCAGTGAGACCAGCAATAACCGTGGTGCAGATTTCTCCATCACTCAGTTCCTCTGTGAGCCCTTATGTACACGGCCTGCAGTGAGACCAGTGATGGCCGCTGTGCAGATGCCTCCATCACTCAGTTTTCTATGTGAGCCCCTATTATGTACACGTCCTGGAGTGAGACCAGCGATTACTGCGATGCAGATTCCCCCCGTCGCTCAGTTCCTCTGTGAGAGTCCCTATCAGGTACTCATCTGGCAGTGAGAGCAATGATCACTGCAGTGCAGATTCCTCCGTCACTCGGTTCCTCAATGTGACCTCTTATCATGTACACATCGTGCAGCGATGGCCGTGGTGCAGATTCCGCCGTCATGTACATGTCCTGCAGTGAGACCAGCGAGAACCGTGGTGCAGATTCCTCTGACACTCGCTTCCTCTGTGTGACCTATCATGTACACATCCTGCAGTGATGGCCGTGGTGCAGATTCCGCCGTCACGGTTCCTCTATGTGAGGCCTTATCATGTACACGTCCTGCAGTGAGACCAGCGATAACCGCGATGCAGATTCCCTGTCGCTCAGTTCCTCTATGTGACCTATCATGTACACATCTTGCAGTGATGTCCATGGTGCAGATTCCTCCGTCACTCGGTTCCTCTATGTGAGGCCTTATAATGTACATGTCCTGCAGTGAGACCAGCAATAACCGTGGTGCAGATTCCTCCGACACTCGGTTTCTCTATGTGACCTATCATTTACACATCCTGCAGTGATGGCCGTGGTGCAGATTCCGCCGTCACTCGGTTCCTCTATGTGAGACCTTATCATGCATGTACATGATACAGTGAGACCAGCGAGAACCGCGGTGCAGATTCCTCCGTCACTCGGTTCCTCTAGGTGAGGCCTTATCATGTACATGTCCTGCAGTGAGACCAGCAATAACCGCGGTGCAGATTCCTCCGACACTCGCTTCCTCTGTGTGACCTATCATGTACACATCCTGCAGTGATGGCCGTGGTGCAGATTCCGCCGTCACTCGGTTCCTCTATGTGAGACCTTATCATGTACATGTCCTGCGGTGAGACCAGCAATAACCGCGGTGCAGATTCCTCTGACACTCGGTTCCTCTATGTGAGGCCTTATCATGTACACGTCCTGCAGTGAGACCAGCGATAACCGCGATGCAGATTCCCCGTCACTCAGTTCCTCTATGTGACCTATCATGTACACATCTTGCAGTGATGTCCATGGTGCAGATTCCTCCGTCACTCGGTTCCTCTATGTGAGGCCTTATAATGTACATGTCCTGCAGTGAGACCAGCAATAACCGTGGTGCAGATTCCTCCGACACTCGCTTCCTCTGTGTGACCTATCATTTACACATCCTGCAGTGATGGCCGTGGTGCAGATTCCGCCGTCACTCGGTTCCTCTATGTGAGACCTTATCATGCATGTACATGATACAGTGAGACCAGCGAGAACCGCGGTGCAGATTCCTCCGTCACTCGGTTCCTCTAGGTGAGGCCTTATCATGTACATGTCCTGCAGTGAGACCAGCAATAACCGAGGTGCAGATTCCTCCGGCACTCTGTTCCTCTGTGTGAGCCACTATCATGTACTGTAGACGTCTGGCAGTGAGACCAGTGATTGCCATGGTGCAGATTCATACATCACTCGGTTCCTCTCTGTTAGCCCCTACTATGTACAAGTCCTGCAGTACGACCACTGATGGCGGCAGTACAGATTCCTCCATCAATCGGTTCCGCTATATGAGCCCCTATCATGTACACATCCTACAGTGTTGTGAGTTCATTTTCCCCTTCACTACTGAGGCCCGAGGAACTCCCTCTTCTGGTGAAGAAAGGTAGTGAGCCTGATTGTCAAACACCTGGGGCTGATGATGACTGGCTGAGTGGAGTTAATGACTGGATATAAGGCTGCCGACGCCCTTCTGGCCTGCGGGTGATATCTCTGTGGACTTCTAGGAAACCAGTCTGATTCCTGCTCATCTAAAGCTAAGATTTCTGCTTTGCCTTTTTGCATTAGTGTTTTGTTTTCCTTGCTTTTCTGGATTCTGCCATTCCCTGCTGGGGTGAGCTGAATCTCCTTTTGCCTGTTGCTCTGTCTTCAGAATATTCCTGAGTACTGACATAGCTTTTTTGAAGCCTAGCGTCTTCAAGGCCTTTTTTACTGTCAGTTTGTTGGCTCTTATTTTCATAGGGTTTTTCACGGATTGCAGACAGCAGCCTTCCTGTCCTTTCCTATCTAAGCTAGCGTGGGCCCCATCTTTGCTCAGTCTATCTTTCTGTCTGTGTTTTGTTCTTTCTTCTTGCTTCACTGTCATATGTGGGGGGCTGCCTTTTGCTTTGGGGTCTGCTCTGGGGCAGTTTAGATTTCCCTTTCTGTCTTTAGGCTATGTAGTCCTCCGGCTGTGATCGAGGGGCCTAGGGCATCGTAGGAGCCCCCCACGGCTACTGCTAGTTGTGTTGATAGGTTCAGGGGTCTGCAATCCGATAGCTGCCAACTTCTCTGGTTTTCTGGACTTAGCTAGCATTTCTATTTTGCCTCCTACGGTGACTCAATCATAACATTACAGTGAGACCAGCAAGAACCGGGGTGGAGATTCCTCCAATCACTAAGTTCTTCTGTGTGAGTCCCTATCATGTACTCTTCCTGCAGTGAGACCAGTGATGGCCGCGGTGCTGATTTTTCCATCACTCGGTTCCTCTGTGAACCCCTATTATGTACACGTCCTGCAGTGAGACCAGCAATGACCGCGGTGCAAATTCCTCCGTCACTCAGTTCCTCTGTGTGAACCCCTACCATGTACTCGTCCGGCAGTGAGACCAGTGATGGCCGTGGTGCAGATTCCTCCGTCACTTGGTGCCTCTATGTGAGCGCCCATTATGTACACGTCCTGCAGTACGACCAGTGATGGCCACAGTACAGATTCCTCCGTCACTCGGTCTTCTATGTGAGCTCCTATCATGTACACGTACTGCAGTGAGACCAGCAATGACCGCAGTGCAAATTCCTCCATCACTCAGTTCCTCTGTGAACCCCTACCATGTATTCGTCCAGCAGCGAGACCAGTGACGGCTGTGGTGCAGATTTCTACATAACTCAGTTCCTCTCTGTGAACCCCTACCATGTACTCGTCCGGCAGTGAGACCCCCTACCATGTACTCGTCCGGCAGTGAGACCAGTGATGGCCGCGGTGCAGATTCCTCCGTCACTTGGTTCCTCTATGTGAACGCCTATTATGTACAGTCATGGCCAAAAGTTTAGAGAATGACACAAATATTATATTTTCACATGATCTGCTGCCCTCTGGTTTTTATGTGTGTTTGTCAGATGTTATTATCACATACAGAACTATAATTGCAATCATATTATGAGTAGCAAAAGGTTATATTGACAGTTAGAATGAGTTAATGCAGCAAGTCAATATTTGCAGTGTTGACCCTTCTTCTTCAGGACCTCAGCAATTCTCCCTGGCATGCTCTCAATCAACTTCTGGATCAAATTCTGACTGATAGCAGTCCATTCTTGCAAAATCAATGCTTTTATTTTGTCTGAATTTGAAGGTTTTTGTTTGTCCACCCGTCTCTTGATGATTGACCACAAGTTCTCAATGGGATTAAGATCTGGGGAGTTTCCAGGCCATGGTCCCAAAATCTCTATGTTTTGTTCCCTGAGCCATATAGTTATCACCTTTGCTTTATGGCAAGGTGCTCCATGATGCTGAAAAAGGCATTGTTGATCGCCAAACTGCTCTTGGACGGTTGGGAGAAGTTGCTCTTGGAGGACATTCTGGTACCATTCTTTATTCATGGCTGTGTTTTTAGGCAAGACAGAGAGAGCCCATTCCCTTGGCTGAGAAGCAACCCCACACATGAATGGTTTCAGGATGCTTGACAGTTGGCATGAGACAAGACTGGTGGTAGCACTCACCTGGTCTCCGAATAAGCCGTTTTCCAGATGTCCCAAACAATCGAAAAGGGGATTCATCAGAGAAAATGACTTTACCCCAGTCCTCAGCAGTCCACTCCCTGTACCTCTTGCAGAATATCAGTCTGTCCATGATGTTTTTCCTGGAGAGAAGTGGCTTCTTTGCTGCCCACCTTGAGACCAGGCCTTGCTCCAAGAGTCTCCACCTCACAGTGCATGCAGATGCACTCACACCTGCCTGCTGCCATTCCTGAGCAAGCTCTGCACTGCTGGTAGCCCGATCCGCAGCTGAAACACTTTTAAGAGATGGTCCTGGCGCTTGCTGGTCTTTCTTGGGCGCCCTGGAGCCTTTTTGGCAACAAGGGAACCTCTCTCCTTGAAGTTCTTGATGATGCAATAGATTGTTGACTGAGGTGCAATTTTTCTAGCTGCGATACTCTTCCCTGTTAGGCCATTTTTGTGCAGTGCAATGATTACTGCACGTGTTTCTTTAGAGATAACCATGGTTAACAGAAGAGAAACAATGATGCCAAGCACCAGCCTCCTTTTAAAGTGTCCAGTGGTGTCATTCTTACTTAATCATGACAGATTGATCTCCAGCCCTTTCCTCATCAACACCCACACCTGTGTTAATGGAGCAATCACTGAAACGATGTTAGCTGGTCCTTTTAAGGCAGGGCTGCAATGATGTTGAAATGTGTTTTGGTGGATAAAGTTAATTTTCTAGGCAAATATTGACTTTGCAAGTAATTGCTGTTAAGCTGATCACTCTTTATAACATTCTGGAGTATATGCAAATTGCCATTAGAAAAAATGAAGCAGTAGACTGTAAAAATTAATATTTGTGTCATTCTCAAAACTTTTGGCCACGACTGTACACATCCTGCAGTGAGACCAGTGATGGCCGCAGTTCAGATTCCTCCATCACTCGGTTCCTCTATGTGAGCCCCTATCATGTTCACGTCCTACAGTGAGACCAGCGATAACTGCAGTGCAGATTCCTCCGTTACTCAGTTCCTCTTTGAGAGCCCATATCACGTACATGTCCTGCAGTGAGACCAGCTATGGCTTCAGTGCAGATTCCTCCGTCACTCGGTTCCTCTATGTGAGCCTATATTATGTACAGCGGGGGAAAAAAAGTATTTAGTCGGCTTCCAATTGTGCAAGTTCTCCCACTTAAAAAGATGAGAGAGGCCTGTAATTGACATCATATGTAGACCACAACTATGAGAGTCAAAATGAGAAAACAAATCCAGAAAATCACCTGAGTTGGCAAAATTTATTTTGAAAAATATAGCAAATAAGTTTTGTGGTTTAAAACATAACTTTTACTTGTTAGTTTTATAATAAAGGGTTTTCCCCTCAATAAATGTCATCATTCATCAAATCAAGTTATTGAGGAAACACGTCGGGAGGCACACAGGGTCAGTCCAGGGGCGGCTAGTGGCAGGGCTAGCTGTGGACTGCCCTTGTAAGGGCAGGAGTCTTGGGGTGCCAGGTTCAGTACCATAAGGCTGTGTTCACACACAGCGTTTTTTTAGCGGTTTTTACAGCGGTTTTCACTATAAAACCACTAAAAATAAGCTGCACAGTCATTTCTATGCATTTTGCACTTTGTGTGCACATTGATGCGTTTTTTACTGCGAAAAAAAACGCATCGCGGTAAAAACCGCAGCATGCACATTAATTTTGCTTTTTTTTCCGCGGTTTAGGCTTCTCCCATGCTTTTAGAAACCGCTGCGGTAAAAAATGCATCAATAACGCATCAAAACCGCGCAAAAAATGCACAAAAACCGCCGCGGAAAAATAGGTGCGGTTTCTGGGAAGGGATTCAGGTTTTTGTGCAGAAATTTTCTGCAACGTGTGCACATATCCAAATAGGGACTGACAGGGATAATATTTG
The DNA here is from genome assembly GCF_039654945.1 of Dendrobates tinctorius. Lineage (NCBI taxonomy): Eukaryota > Metazoa > Chordata > Amphibia > Anura > Dendrobatidae > Dendrobates > Dendrobates tinctorius. Next base: position 11,974,725 of record NW_027361856.1, on the reverse strand, counting down.
GACCCATACTCCTTGAAGTTGTGATTAAGGAAAACCAGCAATTGGTGATATTGTTCCTTCTACAACTTTTCAATTATTGGGTCTGAGCAGAAAAAGTAAATTAATGTGCATGCAAAATGTAATTGCATATGAACACATGACCTTTACACAGAGAAAACCAAAAGCAAAACACAAAACAAATATCCTGGAATAAAAAAGTAAAAAAATATATTGCAAAAATTGCATGAAGGTAGTAATAATAGTAATAATAAGGGTATTTAGTTAACATAATTTTGATCAAAATAATGTAGAAGCCATCCCGCCACGTCACGGCAACCCTTGTGGGAGAGTCCTAACTCTTGTATTTAAAACCTTTCCACTTGTCAAGTGACGTAAATGTGAACAAGGACAGAGGGACTGAACCACCTGTAATACTATAGGCCAGACAGGATGGATTTTCCAACTCAGACAGGGCGGTCACACCCTTATATGCACAGAATGCACAATGAAACAAACAAGAAACTGGGTCTGAGCAGAAAAAGTAAATTAATGTGCATGCAAAATGTAATTGCTTATGAACACATGACCTTTACACTTTGCAAAAATTGCATGAAAGTAGTAATAATAAAGGTATTTAGTTAACATAATTTTGATCAAAATAATGTAGAAGCCATCCCGCTACGACCAGCGATTTCTCATGTTTACAACACCATTTTATTTTTAGGGACCCCATCACATTTGAAGTCACTTTGAGGGATCTGTATGATAGAAAATACCCAAAATTGACACCATTCTAAAAACTGCACCCCTCAAGGTGCACCCCTCAAGGTGCTCAAAACCACATTCAAGAAGTTTATTAACCCTTCAGTAGCTTCACAGGAATTTTTTTGAATGTTTAAAAAAAAAGTGAACATTTAACTTTTTTTCACAAAAAAATTATTTCAGGTCCAATTTTTTTACTTTACCAAGGGTAACAGGAGAAATTGGACTGCAAAAGTTATTGTGCAATTTGTCCTGAGTACGCCGATACCTGATATGTGGGTGGGAACCACTGTTTCGGCACATGGCAGAGCTCAGAAGAATGGAGCGCCGTTTGACTGTTTCAAAGCAAACTTGTCTGGAATTCAGATCGAACGCCATGTCACGTTTGGAGAGCCTCTGACGTACCTAAACAGTGGAAACCCCCCACAAGTGACCCCATTTTGGAAACTAGACCCCCCCTAGGAACTTATCTAGATATGTGGTGAGAACTTTGAACCCCCAAGGGCTTCACAGAAGTTTATAACATACAGTCGTACAATTAAATAATCATATTTTTTCCACAAAAATGATCTTTTCACCCCCAATTTTATTTTCCCAAGGGTAACAGGACCCTAAAAGTTATTTTGCAATTGGTCTTGAGTACGCTGATACCCCATATGTGGGAGTAAACAGCTATTTGGGCGCATGGCAGAGCTCGGAAGGGAAGCCGCGCCATTTGACTTTTTTGGCTGGAATTGAGATCGGACGCCATGTCGCATGTGGAAAGCCCCTGATGTGCCAAAACAGTGGAAACCCCCCACAAATGATATCATTTTGGAACTAGACCCCCCCAAGGAACTTATCTAGATGTGTGGTGAGCACTTTGAACCCCCAAGTGCTTCACAGAAGTTTATAATGCCCAGGCGTGAAAAATCATTTTATTCACAAACATGATCTTTTAGTCCCCAATTTTTTATTTTCTCAAGGGTAACAGGAGAAATTGGACCCCAAAAGTTGTTTTCCAATTTGTCCTGAGTTCGATGATACCCCATATGTGGGAGAAAACTACTGTATGGGCACACGTCGGGCTCGGAAGGGAAGTAGTGACGTTTTGCAATGCAGACTTTGATGTAATGGTCTGCAGGTTTCATGTTGCCTTTGGAGAGCCCCTGTGTGCCTAAACTGTGGAAACCCCCCACAAGTGACCCCATTTTGTATACTAGACCCCCCAAGGAACTTATCTAGATGTGTGGTGAGCACTTTAAACCCCCAAGTGCTTCACAGAAGTTTATAACGTAGAGCCATAAAAATAAAAAAAAATTTCCACAAAAATGATATTTTTGCCCCCAATTTTTTATTTTCCCAAGGGTAACAGGAGAAATTGCTTACTAGGATCATTGTCCCGTACAATGATTTGCTCAGCAAGGTCCCACCCGACAGTTCCAGACCCTTAAAAGGTCGGTAGCTTCCCCAACACAGTTAGCCGTCACAGGCTCTGCAAGTACATGGTCTCACCATATGCTATTCAGAAATCCAGTCCTCTCACAGGACCTTCCAACACAGAGACCAAGTGACCACACCACAGTCTCGTATCGCATGAGACATACCCCCTTGATGGGAGGTAGGTGGTTGGCCAGACCTGCCCAGCTCTCTGGCCAACCCTGTAATCCCAACCCCTTATAAGCGAAACAAAGCTCGTAGAATTACAGGTCCCAGAGCAACATTTCAGGTTTACAGCACAGAGGACCTCCTCCTCTGCGACACATACTAGCCATTCACAACAATGCCGGTTACTGCCTCACAAGCCCCAAAGCATGATGTTGCCACCCCCATGCTTCACAGTAGGTATGGTGTTCTTTGGATGCAAATCAGCATTCTGTCTCCTCCAAACACGACAAGTTTGTTTCTACCAAACAGTTCTACTTTGGTTTCATCAGACCATATGACATTCTCCCAATAATCTTCTGGATAGTCCAAATGCTCTCTAGCATACTTCAGATGGGCCCGGACATGTACTGGCTTAAGCAAGGGGACACGTCTGGCACTGCAGGATCTGAGTCCCTGGTGACGTAGTGTGTTACTGATGGTAGCCTTTGTTACTTTGGTCCCAGCTCTATGCAGGTCATTCACTAGGTCTCCCGTGTGGTTCTGGGATTGTTGTTCATTGTTCTTGTGATCATTTTGACACCACGGGGTGAGATCTTGCATGGAGCCCCAGATCAAGAGAGATTATCAGTAGTATTGTATGTCTTCCATTTTCTTACTATTGCTCACACAGTTGATTTCATCACACCAAGCTGCTTGCCTATTCCTGATTCAGTCTTCCCAGCCTGGTGCAGGGCTACAGTTTTATTTCTGGTGTCCTTCAACAGCTCTTGGTCTTCACCATAGTGAAGTTTGGAGTGTGACTTTTTGAGGTTGTGGACAGGTGTCTTTTATACTGATAAGTTCAAACAGGTGTCATTACTACAGGTAATGAGTGGAGGACAGAGGAACCTCTTAAAAAAGATGTTACAGGTCTGTGAGAGCCAGAAATCTTGCATGTTTTTAGGTGACCAAATACTTATTTTCCACCATAATTTGCTAAATAAATGTTGCCAAATCAGACAAGGTGATTTTCTGGATTTGTTTTCTCATTTTGACTCTCATAGTTGTGGTCTACCTATGATGTCAATTACAGGCATCTCTCATCTTTTTAAGTGGGAGAACTTGCACAATTGGTGGCTGAATAAATACTTTTATTTCCCCACTGTACACATCCTGCAGTACGACCAGTGATGGCCGCAGTACAGATTCTGCCGTCACTTGGTTCCTCTGTGTGAGCCCCTATCATGCACACGTCCTACAGTGAGACCAGCAATAACTGTGGTGCAGATTCCTCCATTTCTCAGTTCTTCTATGTGAGCCCCTATCAGGTACACATCCTGCAGTACAACCAGTGATGGCCGCAGTAAAGATTCCTCCATCACTTGGTTCCTCTATGTGAGCCACTATCATGTACAATTCCCAATGTTAGACCAGTGATGGCCGAGGTGCAGATTCCCCCGTCACTCGGCTCCTCTCTGTGAGCCCCTATCATGTACACGTCCTGCAGTGAGACCAGTGATGGCTGCGGTTCAGATTACTCTGTCACTCGGTTCCTCTGTGTGAGCCCCTAACATGTACATGTCCTGAAGATAGATCAGTGATGGCCGAGGTACAGATTCCTCCGTGAGCCTATATCATTTACACGTTGTGCAGTGAGACCAGCAGTAACCAGAGTGCAGATTCCACCATCACTCAGTTCCTCTGTGAGAGCCCCTATTCTATACACGTCCTGTAGTGAGACTAGCGATGGCTGCGGTGCAGATTACTCTGTGAGCCCCTATCATGAACACGTCCTGCAGTGAGACCAGCGATGGCTGCGGTGAACATTACTTCGTCACTTGGTTCCTCTATGTGAGCCTCTATCAGGTACATGATCTGCAGTGAGAGCAGCGATGGCTGCGGTGCAGATTCCTCTGTCATTTAGTTCATCTACAGTATGTAAGCCAATATAATGTACACGTCCTGCAGTGAACCAGCAATAACTGCAGTGTAGATTCCTCCATAACTCGATCCCTCCATGTGAGCCCTTATCATATACACGTCCTGCAGTGAGACCAGCGATGGCAGTGGCGAAGATTACTCAGTCACTCAGTTCCTGTATGTGAGCTCCTATCATGCACGCGTCCTGCAATGACACCAGCAATAACCGCGGTGCAGATTCCGCCGTCAATCGGTTCCTCTATGTATGCCCCTATAATGTACATGTAGGGGATTGGAATGGAACTCCCCTTTAATGCCTCCTCCCCTTTAAGAGTTCTCATGTAAATATGCTTTGATGTTTCGGTACTACTACACGGCTGTGTATTACCGATGGTCTTTTTGGTACTGCCACGATTATGTGTTATCAAACTGTAAGATATTATGCTTTGTTATTACTTTGTATTGTATGCCGTATATTAATGTATAGATTAGGGAAAGCCAGTGCAGCATTTGGGTTCAAAAGTGGAGGGCACTTGTATTATATAGTATTCATAGACTGGGTAAGTTTAGTCATAAACCATAACTACCATTAGTAAATGGCAGAAAAAGAGGCAAAAGGCATGACAATAAAATTTCGTTAAAATTTATTATTTACTCAATACATAAAATAAACAAGGGAATATGCACAAAACGCCATGATAATACACAGACCAGAAACCATATGAGAAAATATGACAGGAAAACACCATAAAACTCATGTAATCAAAAACGTATTTTTTGACAGATAGCAAAAATTATAATAAAATGCTTGATGTAATAGACAGATTATGCGCGAAATTCACAATGAAAAAAGTGCTACATGCAAGGAGGTGCCAATTGTCTGCTGCATATAAAATGCTAGCCACCCTATTGAAATAAGCACAGCCTTTTATAAAAGGCACAAAAATCCACTGTTGAGAAAATGGTGTATAGTGCCCCTCAGAATGAGCAGTCACTTATTTCATATAAATTCCAAGATCTTTCCTGTATATAAATTCCAGTCACCTATACCTCAGAAAAATAAAGTGCTTAATGCAATACAATTGATTTTGTGTGCAAAATATGCAGGAAAAGTGCATAAAAAAGTGCCAATAGTTGCCAGCTGCAAATAAATGCTAGCCACCGTAATGAAAAAGCACAGTCCTATATTCAGTGCACCTACCAAGTCACAACTGAGAGAAAAAAAGGGGAATCAGTTTCATTAGGAATGTTCATTCACTTGCTGCATGAAAAACCGCTAGCCACTTAAATCTCATTATGTTGCTGCATATAAAACGCTAGTCATCTATGGGCATAATGATCTCCTGAACTTACATATGTTACAGGTACTGGTCTGGTCTATCACAGCCACCCCAACAGCGCCGCTTCCCCTCACAGGCTTCTTCAATCAGGGGCATGCGTGCTCTATGGAATGAACGGTTTCAAATACCCCTGTACACAGCTGACCGCAATGTCGGCGTCATAGGCTTCCTACTGCGCATGTGCCGGTCTGTAGACTTCCTCCATGTAAAGTGACTTCCTGCTCATCGCGCTTGGAACGTGAGTGTAAACACTATGGAGAGCGAGGCATGAAATCACGAGGTTGTCATGACCAGCGCATGCGCTACAGCCCAGCGTCGAGATCGCTATAGCAGCCACTATATATAAGCGGAAAAACCTGTACATACATATTGGCCCATGAAAAATTGCAATAATACAAAAACAACATATCCACATATAATGTTAAATACATGAATAATTACAATAACAAAATGGTAAAGTGATTTACGTGCACCATAAAGACTACAGTATCAAAAATGTCATACATAATGTATACATATATATGTATAGTACAATTACATGCCTATACTTACATAATGCAATTGCAATATAACCTTATAGCTTAATGTGAAAAATTCCTCCTAATTAATAAGTGTATATAAACACAATAAAAACTACATTACTGCATAATTAATATATTGCATGTAATCAATTGATTTTTTTTACATACAAAAAGTGCTAACAATAGTCCCATGTGTACAGATTATTTATAGACACCAAAATACCCCCCCATTAATTATATATATAATTCATAGACCACCTAACACATATATATATATAAGGTATGCTCAAAACGAAGAGAACTTGATGAATTCTGGTGGACTTCAATAATGAACGACCTATTCTCCTCAAGACATCTTGCCAGAAGGATGTAGATGATTAATGACAGCATCATCTAGGTTAGATGAATAAGGAGAAAAAAATTAAAATAAACACACACAAACACACAAAATAAAAGAATAAACAGGATAAAACCCATAAAAAATGAAAAGATGGAAAATTGGATCAATTCACCTACAAGAATGCACTAAAACCCATTGTTTCATTAAGGCCTTGCAGGGCCATGGTGCCAAGTAGGTAAATCCATCGGCTCTCCTGTGCAAGAATTTTGCCAAGGTTCCCTCCCCTATTACTTAAACATATCTGATCAATGTATTGTATGCCATATATTAATGTATAGATTAGGGAAAGCCAGTGTATCCTTCGGGTTCAAAAGTGGAGGGCACTTGTAGAATATAGTATTCATAGACTGGGTAAGTTTAGTGTTGATACCGGCCACTAGATGGGGGCTTACTAGTGGGTCCTTGATAGGTACAGTAGATAGTTCATATAAGGGTTAATAGTAGGAGGAGCCGCTACATGGGTTAAGCTAGCGTAGTTCGTAGGAATTAGACAGAAGGGTGAGCACGCCCAACAGGTCCACAAGCTCTAAGCCCAGAACAACATAGCAGCTATGCAACGTTATTTAGGAGAAGCATGGGCACAGTCAGACGGGTGCTGGATAAGACCGGAGCACCTGGGGAAGTGACAGTTCACATCAGCAGCAGGAACGGAGAAGGAAATGTGGTGCTCCTGATTGTTAAGTCGCCACAGAGGTACTGCACCTCCTCCTGAGGTGTGGTACCCCACAATTCAGGTAAGGTGGAGACACCTGACCACACTCCAACACCTGCATCCCACACAACACAGTAGTGTAGCAAAGCACCCTTTGGTGGCGCCCTGCTTGGAACACGAAGCGTGCTCGGAGGTGGGTGGAGCTTAGTCTGCACAAGAGAGCGGGAGATTATTAGGACTAGGCCAGTCTGTGAGAGAAGCTCCCCTGAGAGGGATGGATTGAAGGAAGTGCTGCAGCAGACCTCAGTGACCTGGGTCTGCTGGCACAGGAAAGAGATATTGAGAAAGCCTGATTCTCCATAAGAAAGATTGATTTGTACAGAACGTGAGGAGAAGAAGAGAACTAAGGATTAGGGTTAGAGCAGAGCCCTTCCTCAAGTTCTAAGCGCATGGCCGGGGTCCGGTCCCCGAGGTTGCATGGATACTAATGGTCCTGCGACAGACACCGGAGGAATAGAAGTTGTCACCACTTTATTTCCACCCAAGACTTGGGGGCACAACAGCAACATGAGTGAGCCGGGACTAAGTAGCAAGGAGTCCCCAAAGCAGGCTACAGCTGTCTTCCGTACAAGTAGAGTTCTAAGAACATCTGAAAGGAGGAACTCCAGTGTAACTCAGTACTGTGAGTACTTCAAATAGGCGCTGTCAGGAACCCCGCACTGCACTTGCTCACTGAGCCAGTGCATGTGTCCTGAGTGCAAAAACACTGCTCAAAGATACCTGTGGAGCAGGGCAGCAGCAGTGACGATGTGTGCTTCAGAGTATCAGGACCTGAAGCACGTGACTGCTGGGGGCGTGGCCTAAGCTCCACAGAGCCAGGAGCTGCAGGAAAACTCCTAGAAAGGTAACTACAGGAAAATGTTACCAAGGGGCATAGACAGAGACAGAAACCAGATGAAGCGGGGGTCAAAGCACAAGATAGTAATACAGTACCAAAGGGTTAGACAGAATGGATAGTCAGGACGTAGTAATAGATCAGAAAACCAGAACGGGCAATAGACCGTACAATAGGGACAAACTGTAACGGAGTAATGATAGCCAAGCCAGGAGGTCAGAACCAGAAAAGACAATAGTACCAAAACGAGAGACGGAGATCAGAGTGAGGGAACAGACGGGAACAGACGGTCATACACGGGAATCAAACAAGCAATGCAGAATACACGCACACCAAGGGTCAGACACACCAGAACAACAGTATAGCTGACAGAGAACCCTGGTAAAGAGTGAGTATAAATACCCCTACCTGATCCAGAAAGAGGCCACGAACACTTAACCCTGTGAGTGCAGGGCAAGAACCCTGTTCAAACCATGACAGGCGCTAGAAGGGAGACGTTCAGAAAAGGCACATATGTTGGCAGACTGTTGGAACGGAGTACTTCATCTTGCCTGGAGGTTGACTGAGCTCCTGACCAGGAGGACATTGCATGGATGCGGGCACCTGTATGCACAACTGACTCTGAGTAAAGCTTTGGAACTACATGCCCTGGTGTCCTCCGCTTATTCCTGCGCCAACCCACTCAACACTGCTACATCTTTGTGCTGAACACTGCACCATTACGCTCTCCTCACTAGCTCTCCATCTACACTGCCCTGGGACTACAGCCCTACCTGTGGAGGGCCACAACATCATTGCTGCACCACACCATCTGTCCCAGAGGATCTGTTTGCAGCATCGGCTTAACATCTTCATTGCCGAACACCACAGGTGGCGTCACGAATCATTCACTAGTAAACTTTAATCATCATCCGCACACTCAACATTCCCCTTTTACAATGGACGCCCAGGGCCACGGACCAGGACACCGCCGCTGTGACAACTCCCATTGAAACCAACGGGCCCGTCTCTGAGTACGACCCAGAAACGTGGTTCAAAAGTCGTGCAGGGTGCAGAACATTCATGATGCGGCAGATCCTCAATAGGGCTGAAGCTGGCAAGTCCGGGGGGAAACGGAGGAGCAGGATCCCCTATGTACTGAGGTCCTACAGTAGTGAAGCTGCGGTACCGCCAAGGGTGCTACTACCCCTAATGTACGTGAGGGCGAAGAAAGTAAGAAAGGGAAAGAGTAGGAGGAATGCTGTGTGGACTGTGATGTAACTGATGTGTCCGGGACCACTGAAGAAGAAAGTAAAAGCGTTAACTTTGCATAAGAACCAAAATCTGTGTCCGTTATTTCATCTACGTGCACTGGAAGTAAGTGTGCAGGAACTGAGTCGCACCGCAGTGGAATCCCTGACCGTGGACCAGCAGCAAGAACAGGTACACTGGTAGATGCTGATGGTATTTCTGTGGGAGGAGGACAGGACACCAGAGCCCCGGTGTCCTCGGCTGTGACTACCGTCCTGCCCTCCTCTTACATACACATCCTGCAGTGGACCAGCAATAACTGCAGTGCAGAATCCTCTGTCACTCGGTTTCTCTATATGAGCCCATATCATGTAAACGTCCTGCAGTGAGACCAGCGAGTACCGCGGTGAAGATTTCTCCATCACTCAGTTCCTCTGTGAGCCCTTATCATGTACACGTCTTGCAGTGAGACCAGTGATGGTCGCGGTGCAGATTCCTCAGTCACTCGATTCCTCTGTGTGAGCCCCTATCATGTTCACGTCGGGCAGCGAGACCAGAGATGGCCACGGTGCAGATTCCTCCATCACTCGGTTCCCCTCTGTGAGACCATATAGTGTACAAGTCTTGCTGTGGACCAACAATAACTGCAGTGCTTATTCCTCCGTCACTCGGTTCCTCTATGTGAGCCCATATCATGTACACGTCCTTTAGTGAGCCCAGCGATAACAGCAGTGCACATTTCTCCATCACTCAGTTCCTCTGTGTGAGCCCATATCATGTAAACGTCCTGCAGTGAGACCAGCGAGTACCGCGGTGCAGATTTCTCCATCACTCAGTTCCTCTGTGTGAGCCCCTATCATGTATACGTCCACAGTGAGAACCATGGTGCAGATTCCTCCGTTACTCAGTTCCTCTGTGTGAGACCCTATCATGTACACATTCTGCAGCGATATCAGTGATGGCCGAGGTGCAGATTCCTCCATCACTTGGTTGCTCTCTGCGAGCCCCTATCATGTACACTTCCTGCAGTGAGACCAGTGAGAACCATGGTGCAGATGCCTCCGTTACTCAGTTCCTCTGTGTGAGACCCTATCATGTACACATTCTGCAGCGATATCAGTGATGGCCGAGGTGCAGATTCCTCCATCACTTGGTTGCTCTCTGCGAGCCCCTATCATGTACACTTCCTGCAGTGAGACCAGTGAGAACCATGGTGCAGATGCCTCCGTTACTCAGTTCCTCTGTGTGAGACCCTATCATGTACACATTCTGCAGCGATATCAGTGATGGCCGAGGTGCAGATTCCTCCATCACTTGGTTGCTCTCTGCGAGCCCCTAACATGTACACTTCCTGCAGTGAGACCAGTGATGGTCGCGGTACAGATTCCTCTGCCACTCGGTTCCTCTAAGTGAGCCCGTATCATGTACATATCCTACAGTGAGACCTACAATAACCGCGGTGCAGATTCCTCTGTTACTCAGTTCCTCTGTGAGAGCCCCTATCATGTACATATCCTGCAGTGAGATCAGCGAGTCCCGTGGTGCAGATCCCTCCATCAAAATGTTCTTCCATATGAGCCCCTATCAGTACATGTCCTGCAGTGAGACCAGTGATGGCTGCAGTGCAGATTCATCTGTCACTCAGTTCCTCTATGTGAGCTCCGATCATGTACATGTCCTGCAGTAAGAGCACCGATGGCCGCGGTGCAGTTTCCTCTGTCATTCGGTTCCTCTATGTAAGCCCCTATAATGTACACATCCTGCAGTGATGGGTCGCCCTCCCAGGGCCGTGGGGTACTCGGTACCAGGCCCGATGAGCTTCAATGGGAGATGTCACGGCAGCTGGGACCCGGCCCGTGGCCCTGGGCACCCATTGTAAAAGGGGGGAATGTTCAGTGTGCTTATGATGATTAGACTGAATGAGTCGTAATGCCACCTATGGTGTTCGGCAATGAAGATGTTAAGCCGACGCTGCAGGCAGATCCTCTGGGACAGATGGTGTGGTGCAGCAATGATGTTATAGCCCTCCACAGGCAGGGCTGTAGTCCCAGGGCAGAGTAGGTGAAGTGACACTTAGACGGTGTAGTGTCGGGTGCAGGGGATGTAGCAGTGCTGAGCAGGTTGACGCAGGAATAAGTGGAGGACACCAGGGTACCACACCTCAGGAGGAGGTGCAGTACCTCTGTGGCGACTGAACCCTCAGGGGTAAGCACAGCACGTCCGTGGGCTGTAAAAGAAGCAAAGATGGACAAATACAGGAACATACAAAATTTTGTAATGCTAAGTAAACAGTTCTTATCTAAACTTCCCAATGTGGGAGGCACTGAGTCTTGAATGTTACAAACATTTTGACTAACTGTCTGTTAGGAACGGCAGAACGCACTAAATAAAGTAATAATAAAGTGCGTTCGCCGCTCGGGGTCCACCGTGCAGTAGGTGGTATAACTGCCGCTAAGTGGTGGCAGACAAACAATATGGTGGTATGATACACGCGGGTTAAACTTCACCCAGAGTGCGCAGAGCGGCCTCTGTTCACACAACAAAAAACACACAAGACGCTGAACCTGTTAGTGACACAGGCTTCAGGTTGATGCACACACGGTATCTGGTCACAGGAGCAGGACCCAAGACAGAGGAGCTGCGTCCCTCTAGACCTACCGTGTGTGCAGCGTCGCTTCTGCGGAAGCCAAGGAGGGCTGCAACTGCAGCGCTGCGCAGGACACTGCCGCTCGACGACAAAGCAGAAAGCAAGCGTGATGTTGGACGCTAGCGTAGCGGTGCGGTGAGCACAGTGGCTTAAGGCTTGCCTCTGACTGGCGCTGACTGCAAAACTAATTCCCTATCCACATGCATATTATCAGAGGGAAGGGGTTTCAAATGAGTCAGTCACCAGAATCATGCATCCGTCACCATTCACACATAGCAAGTATAGTCTATACTAGCGCATGGCGCAACGGCCATGCGCGCTTTTTATAGCCATGCGGAACCTTCCAGATCTCCGAGATGGACCAATGAGATCTGGAACAGGACCTGGGCACATGACTCCTGATCTCCAATGGGAGATAGTCTCGTGAGCATGCCCAGTAGGAGCACAGAGGGACTTAAGGCCCCGTCTCACTAAGCGACATACCAGCGATCCCGACACCGATATCAAGGTGTCAGGATCGCTAGTAAGTCGCTATGTGATTGCTGATGAGCTGTCACACAGACAGCTTCACCAGCGATCAGCACAGCGATGCCGAGCGCCCGGCATCGCTTGCCATCCTGTAAAAAATAGAATCAAAATAAAAAATATAGTTATTCTCACCTTCCGACGTCGCGTTCAGCTTCCCACCTCTCTCCACGCTCCGGTCCCAGTGATCCTTTGCACGAATGACCGCGAGATGTCACGGTCTCGCGGGATAACAAAGTCTCGCGGTCATTCGTGCAAAGGATCACTGGGACCGGAGCGTGGAGAGAGGCAGGATGGCTGAACGGGACGTCGGAAGGTGAGAATAACTATATTTTTTATTTTTTTTATTATTTTTTACACCTGATCGCTGGTCTCCCGCTGTCACACACAGCGATGCGTGCTGGCCAGCGGGAGACCAGCGACCAAAGAAATGTCCAGAGATTTCTTGCAGCGATCAGCGATACCGGCAGGGGGGCTGCTCGCTGATCGCTGTCACACACAGAGATCTCGCTGGTGAGATCGCTGTTGTGTCACAAAAGTTGTGACTCAGCAGCGATCTCGCTACCGAGATTGCTTAGTGAGACGGGGCCTTTAGTCTCTGGAGCGGTCTGCTGCAAAGCAATCTCCTCTGCAGTAGAAAGACAGCAGGAGACCGCAGAATGTAAGGGTCTGGATTCCTGCAGAGCAGACGCAGAAACCTGACGCCTAACACTATCTATATCTTACTACATTTCCTAATTCAAAGTGCTATTTCAAGGATTATCATTAACACATTTCTTCAAATCTTTAGCCTTATTCAAATCCTACATCTCTTTATTAAAACATTCCTAATTGTTATTGCTATTAACTAGATTCTATATAAAAGCTGTTCTCTAACTATTAATACTTTCATAATGCACATTATAAAATACTTCACATCAAAACTTCAATAATTCTTGTAAGTGCTGGACACCGATCTCTTGCAGTGTCCTTTAGGCGGGAGCCATGCTCCAGGTGAGGTAGTCCTTATTCCAAAAAGGGCTATGTAAAACCATGAGAGGGCACCTAAAGAGGTGCAACTATATACATTAAAGTTCTGGATCATTCAGTGTCTATGATCTCCACAGTTCAGTAAGAAAAATGCTGCCAATAAAACTGGGCAACAAAACTGGAATCAACAGGGAAACAGCATGATAACAACAAAAAAAAAAAATAGAAAAACAGGCACAATGGTGCAAATACCCTTCTGGGTAACAAAGTTAGTTATCTTTAGTGTTGGCGGTCCCCTCCTGGGGTACTGGAAGCTGAGGACTTGGGCTGCTTCCAGGGAAGATCTTGTGAACATCCTCTTCCTGCTGACTAGCCACAAATTGCAGATACTCCTTCTCTTCTGGAGTGAGGTTGGCATCTGCCTGTATAGGTAGCATGTCAACTGCTGCTGGTGATATCTCTGCTGCCTGTACTTCTGAAGAAGTTGCAGCTGGTACCAATGGATGTGGTTCAGGCAGCACTGCAGTTAACGGCACTACTATCTTGGTTTTTGGCCTGACATCTCGTGGTACCGGTGTCTGTGGGCGCTTATAGGGTGAAATGCGGGGGTTCTGACTCTGTGGCAAAGGAAACCCATGATGTACGGTGACACCCATAAGCTGCTCAGCCTCTTCTGCTGAGATCAGAAGATGTCAAATTGGACGTGCTTGTTCCAGCCTGACCCTTTTCAGCAGGGACTTTTTCTACTTCCCCATCTCAGTAAGCTTAGTGCTTCGGAATTGAGAGCACAGCTCATCTAATTGTCCCATGTGGAGTTCAAGCATGCCGGCCTCAGTACCCGAAAACTCAAGGGGTAACCCATTGGGAGGGGTGGCAGTCATACCTGGAGCCTCCCGGTGGTGCACAACGTTCACCGGCGCTGTCAGACCCAAAGTCGGGGACGATGGTGGGGCTGATGGCGACTCCGGATCTGCAGGGGTCTCCGGTGGGACCTGTGCAGCCGCGTCAGGTCCAGGTTGTGGCTCAGCTTCCTCCGCTCCGGCTCCCAGGTCCTCTGAGAGCTCCTCCCGACAGGCCGCTCTCTGCGGTGATGGCAGTGTGCAGGTGGAGACAGGTGCTGCCAATGGCACAGCAGCGGCCGCAGGCTTCACAGGTGCTGCCGGCGAGAAGTCTTGTGCAGCGGCGGCAGGTACCGCGAGTGAAGGTACCGGCGTGACAGCAGCGATAGATACCGATGGTGTAGGCCCCTCCCGGGCGTGCTGCCAGTTCATTATCCAGAGCGCCTCCTGCCTCAGTCGTAGACAGTGTGTCAGCTGGGCTATCTCGGCCTCCAGCTGCTGGCGGTCCATTGTGGAAGTCGGATCGGAGCCTTCAGCCAATGCACCGGGGAGGTTCAGCTCAACCTCCTTGCGCTCTTCGGGCCTCCCTCCTTCTTCCATCATGGCGTTCTCTCTTACTTCTTCTTCCTGTCTGGACTCTTTTCCCGCCACCGGCCCTTGCTCCTCCTTCTGAGGGTGGCGTCTTCTTCCTACTCCTCCATACCAGGCCAGTATACGAACCCCTCGGGGGTGGGCCATGTTGCAGTTGCATAGAAGTTCAGGCAGGGGAGGCCCAGGACAGTTCGCGGTCTTTTCTTAGGACCACCCATATTGTCACGTCCATTTTACAGTCTATTAATTTGGTTATTCTGCACATTCTCAACAATGTTTAAGTCCAATAAATCTTAGGCACACAGAACCCGGTGGCACCGGGCTTCATCATCCTGTTCGTGACGCCAAGTTGGGTCGCCCTACCAGGGCCGTGGGGTACTCGGTACCGGGCCCAATGAGCTTCAATGGGAGATGTCACGGCAGCTGGGACCCGGCCCGTGTCCCTGGGTGCCCATTGTAAAAGGGGGGAATGTTCAGTGTGCTTATGATGATTAGAATGAATGTGTCGTGACGCCACCTGTGGTGTTCGGCAATGAAGATGTTAAGCTAACGCTGCAGACAGATCCTCTGGGACAGATGGTGTGGTGCAGCAATGATGTTATAGCCCTCCACAGGCAGGGCTGTAGTCCCAGGGCAGAGTAGGTGAAGTGACACTTAGATGGTGTAGTGTTGGGCACAGGGGATGTAGCAGTGCCGGGCAGGATGACGCAGGAATAAGTGGAGGACATCAGGGCATGTAGTTCCAAAGCTTTACTCAGTCTGTTGTGGCACAAGAGCCCGCATCCGTGCCGTGTCCTCCGGGTCAGGAGCTCAGCCAACTTCCAGGCAAGATGAAGTACTCCTTTCCATCACTCCGCCAACATATGTGCCTTTTCTGAACGTCTCCCTCTTAGCGCCTTTAGTGAAGTACTCACAGTACTGAGTTACACTGGAGTTCCTCCTGTCAGATGTTCCTATGAACTCTACTTGTACGGCAGACAGCTGTAGCCTGCTTCGGGGACTCCTTGCTACTAAGTCCCGGCTCACTATCATCGCTGTTGTGCCTCCAAGTCTGTGTGGGAATAAAGCGGTGACAACTTCTACTCCTCCGGTGTCTGCTGCAGGACCATTAGTATCCATACAACCTCGGGGAGGGACCCCGGCCTTGCGCTTAGAACTTGGGAAGGGTTCTCCTCTAACCCTTATCCTTAGTTCTCGTCTTCTCTTCACGCTCCGTACTAATCCTTTCCTTCTTATGGAGAGTCAGGCTTTCTATCAAAGTTCCTTTCCTGTGCCAGCGGACCCAGATCACTGAGGTCGGCTGCAGCACTCCCTTCATCCATCCCACTCCGGGGGTCTCCACTCACAGACTGACTTCGTCAGACTCCTGTGACAAACTGACTGAATCCTCAACTCTTCCCGCTCTTTTGGTTCAGACTAAACTCCTCCCAGCACGCTTCGTGTTCCAAGCAGGGCGCCACCAAAGGGTGCTTTGCTACACTAATGTGTTGTGTGGGATGCAGGTGTTGGAGTGTGGTCAGGTGTCTCCACCTTACCTGAATGGTGGGGTACCACAACTCAGGAGGAGGTGCAGTACCTCTGTGGGGACTGAACCCTCAGGGGCGCCACAGTGAGACCAGTGATGTCTGCGGTGCAAATTCCTCCGTCACTCGGATCCTCTGTTTGAGCCCCTATCATGTACTCGCCGGCAGTGAGACCAGCGATAACCACAGTGCAGATTCATCTGTCACTCGGTTGCTCTATGTGAGCTTCTATCAAGTGCACGTCCTGCAGTGAGACCAGTGATGGCCACGGTTCAAATTTCTCCCTCACTCGGTTCCTCTGTGTGAGCCCCTATCATGTACACCTCGGGCAGTGAGACCAAAGATGGCCGCGGTGCAGATTCCTCCATCACTCGGTTCCTCTCTGTGAGCCCCTATAGTGTACAAGTCCTGCTGTGGACCAACAATAGCTGCAGTGCATATTCCTCTGTCACACGGTTCCACTATGTGAGCTCCTATCATGTACATGTCCTGCAGTAAGAGCAGCGATGGCCGCGGTGCAGTTTCCTCTTTCATTCGGTTCCTCTATGTAAGCCCCTAAAATGTGCACGTCCTGCAGTGAGACCAGTGATGACCAAGCTGCAGATTCCTCCGTCACTCGGTTCCTCTATGTGATCCCCTATCATGTACACGTCCTGCAGTGAGACCAGAGATGGCCGCGGAGCAGATTCCTCCATCACTCGGTTCCTCTCTGTGAGCCCCTATAGTGTACAAGTCATGCTGTGGACGAACAATAACTGCAGTGCATATTCCTCTGTCACTCGGTTCCTCTATGTGAGCCCATATCATGTACACGTCCTGTAGTGAGACCAGCAATAACCGCGGTGCAGATTCCTCCGTCACTCAGTTCCTCTGTGTGAGCCCCTATCATGTATACGTCTGCAGTGAGACCAGTGAGAACCATGGTGCAGATTCCTCCATTAGAGTCACACACAAGGTAGAAAAATACGGACCATATTTTACGTTCGCAATATGCATAAATGGTCCCTAAATAGTGCTCCGTATGTCATCCATTGTCAGGGTGTGGCCACGTATTTTTCTCATGTAAGCATCCGTATGTAATCCATATGTGATCCGTATACTGTTTTTTTCTTGCAACCTTGCAAAATAGACATTTAACGGTTTTGACGCCTGCACATGATTTAAATCATCAGCACCAACCCTATTTATTGCCTCAACATCAGGTGGCAGCCTCCAATCTGCCCATTTTGGTGCTCTGCTTGTGTTGATGTCTTGCTGGTTGTTAGCCAACACACTTCAGTTCACCCCAACTGACCGTGTTCTCTTCAACTGGGTTTTGTCCAGGCACTTTGGCCAGCCATACCCACTGATTGTGGATCCGAGGAGGAGGAGACACATGTGGGTCCATCCACTTTTGAGGCAACGACTCACAAGAGGTCATTTTCATCCCCTCTATTCTTCTCTGCGGGATCATCCTGAAAAATTTTACAAATACTGTCACATGAGCCTTGCAACATTTGATCTACTCTTGGAGACGTGCCCTGGGATCCTGGGATAACCTTTTAGGACACATGGATGCGCAAAGCTATATCTGCAGAGGAGCGACTTCTACTCACATTACGGTATGTACTACACAACCACATTCTCTATGTTCATGATGTGTTTCCCAAAGTATGTTTTTATTTTGTCCTAAGTTTAATGCCCTCATCTTATTCCAGATATATATAAACTTACAGACCAGAATGTTTTGTGTAATATGTACTGAATATCACGTAGTGATTGTGCGACCAAATATATGTGTGTTAGTAGATATGAATCACTAACAAGTTTGGTATGTATCTACCTGGTGTTTTGTTAATTTATGCATTCTAAAATGTTCCATTTCTGTTGTTCTTCAGCTTCCTGTCCACTGGCCTGTCTTATGCCGCCCTCCACCATGAGTTTCTCATTGGAAGATCTACCATTTCTGGCATAGTCAGGTCGACATGTAGTCAAATATGGTCAAGACTACATCAACTCGTCATGCCCAAGCCCAAGATGGAAGACTGGTTGAGGATATCAAGGGACTTTGAGGAGGAATGCCAGTTTCCTAATTGTATTGGGGCCCTTGATGGCAAACATATCCGGGTGGGTAAGCTGCCGAACTGTGGCTCACAATTCTTCAATTATAAACAATACTTTTCTGTTGTATTGTTGGCTCTGGCCGACCTTCAATGCAAGTTTATAATTGTTGACATTGGGGCCTATGGAAGGACGGGAGACTCTAGAGTCTTCAATACTTCCATTATGGGTCGGCGGCTACGCACCAACCAGTTGGATCTACCACCACCACGCCAGCTACCAGGATCCACTCAAGAATCAGTCCCTTATGTCCTTGTGGCAGATGAGACGTTTCAGTTAACGCGCAATGTCATGAGGCCATATCCCCGGCGCAACCTGGACCACCGGCGCTGAATTTATAACTTGCGCCTATCACGTGCTCGGCGACTGGTGGAGTGTTCCTTTGGCATTCATTGGGCCAAATGGCGGGTCCTCCAGTCTGCCATTCAGCTGAGTGAACAAAATGTGAATGAAGTAATTAAAGCATGTGGCGTTGGCCATAACTTCACCAGGATACATGATTGTTCCTCCTCTGCTGGTGTTGTGCGTGGGTCAGACAATGTACGTAGGGCGAGACCACCTATCAACCCTCAACATAGACCGCTCTCTGGGCTCAAAGTGCGTGATATTTTCACAAATTACTTTATGTTACCTGAGGGGGAAAATTCTTGGCAAGAGCATGCTGTGTCTATGTTGTAAATGTTTGTTTTTGGGCTTTGGAAAACTATATATATTACAACCCCTTATGTCTTTTCTCTGTTTATAAATCAAAGTGTAAGCATATGGCAGCATGTTATGATGTAAGTGCATCATTGATACAGACAACAACAATTGAAAGTTAAAACTTTTTATGTATCCTTTTTTTAAAGGCCTTGTAAAGCCTTTTGTTATTTAGCAAAATGGCCAGAATTGGCCTTAGAACACAAACAAATTTTTATAATAAAGCATTTAACCACAAAAACACACACAAAGGTATAAATTGTAGTATGTAGGGGGGGAGAAGGCGGCAGCCCAGCCTGTGTTGCCTGATGCCTAGTGTGGCCACCTTGGTCCTCGGCCTGTGTGGGGGCATACTCTTGCCCATGATGGAGGTAGTGGGCCGGCTCATGGGCTTGAGGTGGATACTGGGCACTATATTGGAGACAACTCTCCTGTTGAGGCTGGTAGGGCCGTGAGTCAAAACCACCAAAATGGCCATGTCGTCCCCAACCAGATTGGGACTAACCTCCAACATTGGCTGGGAACAAGTGGCCATATTGGTGTGCTGGGTTATATTCTGACATTTGGGAATGATGTTGCCAATGTTGGGTGGGGGGGGAAGGGTGTGAGGTGTAGGCCCACGTGTAGGAGGATCCTCAGACCCTGATTGAGCAAGCACTTGGGGGTGTGGGTTAAGACCCATGAGATTCCTGGGTGACAGCTGCCACCTCTCCAGAAACTCAAACAGCTCATAAGGGGTACTGGGGGGTGTGCTTGAGTCAATTAGGAGCTGAATGGATCCTCGCACACGTAGCCGCACCTCACGGGGAAGGGAATGAAGATAATGGGCAAGGCTGCATGAGTACTCCTCCTCCCCATCATCAGTGGCAACTCTGTTACGAGAATTTTAGTCCCCTGTATCCGCATTGGTCATGGTATCAGTGGCAGGGATATGGCGCCTTCGTCTACGTCGCTTGGATGGCACAGCAGGCTGGGGGGAGCCCTCTAGCCGAACAGTTGGGCTGCTGCTGTTGCCCTGTTCATCTTGGATGTCGGGTGGTGATGCAGCTGACGGTCCTTGTTGTGGCTCTGTTCCTGGTGGTGGTGTTTCTGGTGGAGGCCCAGGTTCTAGGGCAGTATCAGGTCAATCCGGAGAAGTGACTTGGGCCTGGCTCCTTGGAAGGTCACAAGATGGGCCAGACACCTCAACCCCTCCACCTACAGAATCGATGATGGCCTCTGATTCAGACCCTGTCTCCCTTTCATTGATGTTAGACTGAGTTCTGTGATTAAATATAAAATGTAGAAAAAGGAAATTTTTGATCGGGCCCTATAAAGAATTTGTATCATGTGGTGTTTTTGTTATACTTGCGGTCTGAGATCCATAATTGGAGCGAGGAACGAGAGGCGGTCGAAATAAACATATTTCCGCTTTGTGTGGGCCCCTGAACCACTTCTTGCCCGCTGCTGGCGCTCACGGCGATACTGGTCACGGATGCTGCGCCAGCGTCTCATCACATCTTCGACTGCAATGTGACATAAAAGAATGAAAACTTACAGTTTGCCAAAAACAAGTTTTTGAACTAGTATCAAAGTCATGTGGCCTACTAGGGTGTGAGTTCTACCCACGGTGGCATATAGCATTGGTGCAACCAGGCCAGATGCACAGGGTCACAGTAGCTCATGTGGCAATTAGCAACTCTTTAAACAGTTTTTGCTAGGCATTATGAGGAGCTTGGGGACAGGGTAACATTCTCTCAGGGTCAAACAGTGGGTCCAAAAATAAGTTACAAGCCACAAGAGCCCAATATCAGAAGCACAGGATGGGGGGGCTACTTGTTAAATTTTTTTGGGATGGCAGGTAATTTGACATACATAATTTATGTGCAAGTACTTATGTGCTGCTGCTCCTCACGTGGCTGATCACCAAAATCAGGGAACATTTTGCGACATATGCGCCTCCATGCAGCCTCCTTTCTTGCCCGGTCGGCATAATGTGCATCCTGTTGGTCCCATAATTCCGGGCGATCATGCACAAGAACAATTAGCAGCTCCACATTCAAATTCTGGTAGGGTGCCATGATGCTGTACTCCGTGGAGGCGTACTTCCTGTATGTCTGGAGCGCTTTTTGAGCTAATTTGCATGTCTAAGCTTCCTGATGATGGATTTGTGGCACCCCTGAGGGTTCAGTCGCCACAGAGGTACTGCACCTCCTCCTGAGGTGTGGTGCCCCACCATCCAGGTAAGGTGGAGACACCTGACCACACTCCAACACCTGCATCTCACACAACATAGTAGTGTAGCAAAGCACCTTTGGTGGCTCCCTGCTTGGAACACGAAGAGTGCTGGGAGGTGGGTGGAACTTAGTCTGCACCAGAGAGCGGGAGATGATTAGGATTAGGTCAGTCTGTGAGAGAAGATCCCCCGAGTGGGATGGAAAGAGAGAGGTGCTGCTGGGTCGCCCTCGCACACCCAGGGCAGCGGGGGTACTCGGTACAGGGCCGGTGTCGAGGCGGGAAATTGTCACAACAGCGGTGACCCGGTCCGTGGCCCTGGGCGCTCAATATCAATGGCGGTGATGTTGATGGTGTTAAAGTTTATATGAATAGTTCGTGACGCCACTCGTGGTGTTTGGCAAGTGAGATGGTAAGCCAACGCTGCATACAGATCCGCTGGGACTGATAGTGTGGTGCAGCAGAGATGGTATAGCTCCCCACAGGTGAAGCTGTAGTCCCAGGTCAGTGTAGGTGCAATGGATGAGGAGAGGCGCAGAATGGTATGGAGGCTGGTACCCAGGTGTAGTGGTGCTGGAATAACTGGAGGACACCAGAGTGTGCGGTTCCAAAGCTTTACTCACTGTTTGCAGTTCACATAACTGCCTGCCTCCGCACTGTGTTCTTCGGGTCAGGGCCCCAGCCAACCTCCAGGCAGGATAGGATTCTCCCCTCCACACTCCGCCAATATGTACCTTACTGAACGACTCCTCCAATGCGCCTTTAGGTGCGAAGCACTCCAGTACTTAGTTACCCTGGAATGCCTCTCTCTAGGTGTTCCTGGTGTTTACTTGTATGACAGACAGCTGTAGCCTGCTTCGGGGACTCCTCACTGCGTCCCGACTCTCTATTCAGTTGCTTTTGTGTCCCAAGTCTATGATGGGAGCAAGGCGTTAGTGGCTCACTACTCCTCCAGTGTCTGTTGCCGGACATAAAGTTCCAATCCCCTTTAAACACAGCACGTCTGCGGGCTGCAAGAAAACAAAAGGTACAATACAGGAACACACAAAAATTTTGAAATGCTATTCAACAATACTTATCTTATCTTCCTAATGTAGGAGGTACAAACAGGTTAACTTCCTATCTTAATATCAAAAATTTACTTAAGTGCAATTCTTAATTCAAAGTGCTATACTCAACACATTTTCTTTATTACATTTTCTATCAATTATTCTCTTTTCTTTTTCTCTCTCTACTGGACGCAAGACACTGACCATCTACACTTGGCCTGTCACCTGTCACTTTCAATTCTGTATTCTTTATTCAATTCTCACATTCTATCTCAAAACTTTTCTAATTCTCTGTATCAAATATTCTATAAAAGACATTTACTTTTCATAAGACATAACATTATCAAATACGGTCTCATAAAACATTCAAAATTCTTGTAAGGTGCTGAACACTGCTCCCAGCTGGGATTTCTTGCAGTGTCCCTTGAGGTAGACATCATTCTTCGAAAAGTGTCCATGCAAAAACATTATCTTCGCAAAGAGTCTTTATATGTAAAACCAAGAGAGAGCACCCAAAGGGGTGCAAACTATTTGCAAGAAAGTTTTGGATCACACAGCGTTCATGATCTCCACAGTTCCATTTGTAGAAAAACACCGCCAATCAAAAGCAGGCAACAAAAGTGCTACCGGAAAAACATGATAGCAAACAAGGCACAACTGGTGCAAACAAACCCTCCTGGGTAACGAGAAATTTTGTTTAGGTTACTAGTGCTGTTCCCCTCCAGGGGCTGGTATCCCGGTCCCAGACCAGATCTAGCACGACCTGGCCAGCCGCTGCGATCGTGGTGCACCCCAGGGCCTTCCCAGTTGTCGGGACATCAGACGTACCTGGGGCCTCCTGGCGGTGTGGTCTCTGCTCCGGTGCAGCGGTGACAGGTACCGGTGGCAAGGGTACCAAGTTCAGGGGCGCCGGTGGTGTAGGCCCCTCCGGGGCTGCGGACTGCTCAGTCTCCATAAGGCCTCCTGCCTCAGTCGCAGGCGGCACGTCAGCTGGGCGATTCCATCCTCCAGCTGCTGGCGGTTCATCGCAGAGATGGGGTCGGAGTCTTCAGCCATGGCGCCAGGGAGATCTGTTTCCCCGCGCTCCGCAGGCCTCCTTCCCTCACTCTCCAAAATGGCATTCTGGCGTTCTTCTTCTTGCTCCGCCCTTCTGCTCGCCACTGACTTTCTCTGCCCCTCCTTCTGGGGGTGGCATCTTCGTCCCGCGCCTCCATACCACCAGTATACGAACCCCTCGGGGGGTGGACCATGCATCGTTCACATAGTAATTCAGGCAGGGACGGCCCAAGACTCTTCGCGGTCTTTTCTTAGAACCTCCCATCTCTTCACACCCTTCTTCTCCGCGCCAGCGGCCATTTCTAATGTCCATTTTACAGTCTATTAAATTTGGTCTTCTGCACATTTTCAAAAGTTGTAAATCCAAGGCACACAGAACCCAATGGCATCGGGTCTCGTCATCCTGTTCGTGATGCCAAAATTGGGTCACCCTCGCACACCCAGGGCAGCGGGGGTACTCGGTACCGGGCCGGTGTCGAGGCGGGAAAGTGTCACAGCAGCGGTGACCCGGTCCGTGGCCCTGGGCGCCCAATATCAATGGCGGTGATGTTGATGGTGTTAAAGTTTATATGAATAGTTCGTGACGCCACCCGTGGTGTTTGGCAAGTGAGATGGTAAGCCAACGCTGCATACAGATCCACTGGGACTGATGGTGTGGTGCAGCAGAGATGGTATAGCTCCCCACAGGTGGAGCTGTAGTCCCAGGGCAGTGTAGGTGCAATGGATGAGGAGAGGCGCAGAATGGTATGGAGGCTGGTACCCAGGTGTAGTGGTGCTGGAATAACTGGAGGACACCAGAGTGTGCGGTTCCAAAGCTTTACTCACTGTTTGCAGTTCACACAACTGCCTGCCTCCGTACTGTGTTCTCCAGGTCAGGGCTCCAGCCAACCTCCAGGCAGGATAGGATTCTCCCTTCCACACTCCGCCAACATGTACCTTACTGAACGACTCCTCCAATGCGCCTTTAGGTGCGAAGCACTCCAGTACTTAGTTACCCTGGAATGCCTCTCTCTAGGTGTTCCTAGTCTTTACTTGTATGACAGACAGCTGTAGCTTGCTCGGGGACTCCTCACTACGTCCCGGCTCTCTATTCAGTTGCTGTTGTGTCCCAAGTCTATGATGGAAGCAAGGCGTTAGTGGCTCACTACTCCTCCGGTGTCTGTTGCTGGACATAAAGTTCCAATCAACCTCGGGGACCGGGCCCCAGCCTTTGCGCTCTCTGGACTGGAAGGGTTCTCTCTCTTTCTCAACCTGCTTCCCACCGTCCTTCTATTCTCCTTCGTTCCGATCTGTTCTATATCTCTTATGGAATCTGTAGTCTTCAGTCTACGTCTCTTTCTCCTTCTCTTCCTTCCCTGAGGAGCTCATTCCACTAAGACCAGTCCTCAGCCTCTCCTGACTGACTGCCTTCCTCCGCCTTGAGCTCCTCTCAGGCTGACCTGCTGTCAGCCTGCTCTCTCTCTGGGACTCACCCCAGACTGACCTTCTGTCAGACTGACCTGAAATCCTACACCTTCCCTCTTTTTTATATCTAACTCCACCCGCCTCTCCAGCACCTCTCGTGTTACGAAGCCAGGGACCACAAAAGGCACCCTATGACCTTTCCAGCATAAAGCACTATCCTGTGTGTGGGGGTGCAGGTGTTGGAACGCGGAAAGGAGTTCCCAGCCTACCTGGATGGTGGGGCACTACACCTTAGGAGAAGGTGCAGCACCTCTGTGGTGACTGAAGCCTCAGGGGCACCACAATGCAGCAGTCTCCTGTGACCTGGAGCTGCTGGCACTGGAAAGAGATATAGAAAGCCTGATTCTCCATAAGGAAGAAAGATTTGTATGGAACGTAACGAGAAGAAGAGAACTAAGGACTAGGGTCGGAGTGTAACCCTTCCTCAAGTTCTAAGTGCATGGCCAGGGTCTGGTTCCCGAGGTTGTATGGATACTAATGGTCCTGCAGCAGACACCGGAGGAATAGAAGTTGTCACCACTTTATTCACACACAAGACATGGGGGCACAACAGCAACGTGAGTGAGCCGGGACTTGGTAGTAAGCAGGCTACAGCTGAAGTGTGCAGACGTGTGGAAGGAGCGCTGAGATAGAGCTGAGAGGAAGAGCTCATCTCTGGAGAGAGCGCATGAACTGGAGCCTGGTCTCCACGGTTGTAAGGATACTAACGGTCCTGCAACAGACACCAGAGGAGTAGGAGGCTGTAAATGCCCTACTCCCATCTAAGACTTGAGGGCACAACAGCAGCTTGGATAGTGAGCCAGGACTCAGGAGAGAGGAGTCCCCGAGATAGGCTACAGCTGTCTGCCGTGCAAGTGAGGTTCTTGAGAACATCTGACAGGAGGAACTTCAGAGTAACTTGATACTGGAGATCCCGCAAATAAGCGCTAGTAAGGAGACTGCACAACCCATCTGCTGAGAGAGAATCCCTGAATTGCTTCCAGGCTAGCCTGCTCCAATACCATCTGTAACCAGGACCCTGGACTGCAGTTATCAAGTAAAGATACAGAAATTGCACCCCGCTGTGTTTTGTCTGCTTCCTACCTTTCCGGCACCGCTACATCCCCGTGCCAACCACATCTACACTGCCCTGGATCTATAGCTTCGCCTGTGGGGAGCTTTTACATCTTTGCTGCACCATACCATCAGTCCCAGTGGATCTGCATGCAGCATCGGCTTAACACCTCCCTTGCCGAATACCACAGGTGGCGTCACAAACTATTCATCCAAACCATTACATTCCCCCATTACTTAGGCGCCCAGGGCCACGGACCGGGTCCCCGCTGCTGTGACACATTCCGCTGATACCGGCCCGGTGCTGAGTACCCCACAGCCCTGGGAGGGTGACCCAACTTGGCATCACGAACAGGATTACGGAGCCCGGTACCCCCCGGGTCCTGTGTGCCATAGACTGAGTTTGTGTAAAAGACTGTGTGTGAAATTGGCGCCAATTGCCGCCATTGCCGCGCTGCTTGGCGTGCGCGGGAAGGAGAAGGGGCAGGCCTTCGTGGGCGGAGCCTGCCACAGAGCGCGAAGAAGTGAAGTGCCGCGTGGGAAGAGAGGACCGCGCGAGAAGAGGAGGAGCTGAGGCCTACAGCCCGGAGCATCGGGCCTGCGAAGCAGTCGCCGGTGAGCTCACAGAACCCCCGGCCCTGGCTAACGTTAACTAGGGGGGAAGAGAATGTCCGCGCCACACGACAATGCAGCGGCGGACGCCGCCGCCAACCTCGCAGCGCCACAAGGAGGAGCGCCCGCCGCAGCGGTCCCCATAATGCTGCTGTCTATGCCCTACATACCGGGAGCAGCCTGGCTACCACAGTACTCGGGTAAGTCACATACCCTGAGTGAATTTAAAGAGAGACTGTGCAGTTTGTTTAAAGTCTACCCTCTGTCTGAGAACCAGAAAGTGAATATCCTGATTGGACAGCTAACGGGCGCAGCGCAGAGAGAAGTGAAAGCCTGGCAGGACACTGATAAAGAGACTGTTGCAAAGATCCTGGCCAAGCTGAGAAGCACCTTTGACACGCGCACTGCAGCTGAAATCAAGATGAGGTTCTTTGGCTGTAAACAGAAGGCACAGGACAGTATAAGGGACTATGCTCTCAACCTGCAGGAGGCGTTGCGAGCAGTTAAGCAAGTTGATCCTGACAGTGTGAAAGAGGAGGATAAGCTGTTAAAGGAGCAGTTCATTGAGGGACTCCTATCCAGTACCGACAGAGGACAGTTGCGTATCATAACCCTGCAAAACCCTGATCTGGACTTTGCTGATTTTAAGGACAGGGCTATTCGGGTACTGCAGGAATCCACTGACAGCCGGCCAGCGCCCCCTAGGCGCCCATCAATCACTTACCACCAGGAAGCAACATCTTTCCCTTCCATCCCTGTAGAGGCTGATGCACAGACTCTGGATAAAGATCCAACTGAGGAGCTGCGTCTTCAGGTCCAGGAGTTGACCAAAGGGATCACTGCACTTACCAAAACCGTGCAGTCCCTGCAGGTGTCCTCCAAGGAAAAGATCCAGCTTGCTTCCAGTCCAGAGGATGTCCCGTGGCTCCGGAGGAGGAGAACCCCGCCACTTCGAGGGAGGAACAACGATCGCTATGACCAGGACGGACGTCCCATCTGTCGTCGCTGCTACAAAGCCGGTCATCTTGCAAGATTTTGTCCTTTAAACGAGCAACCCCTGGGGCAGAGGGCCAACCCCCAGGAGTAGGACCGCAAGGCCCAAAGAACTGGAGAGCCAAGTATGTGGGAGGGAGACCGATCCTTCCTGTGGTGATTGACGGCATCCCCATGAACGCTTTGCTGGACACTGGCTCCCAGGTGACCACTATGCCGCACATTCTTTACAAGAGGTATTGGGCTGATTCAGAACTTACCCGTGGCCCAACTGATGAATTGACAGTAGTTGCCAGTAATGGTCAGTCTTTGCCGCAGATAGGATGTAAAGAGATTACTGTTAAAGTGGGTCGGGTAGAGCTAAAATCTCAAGGTCTGATAGTTGTTGATATTGATCGACGTGAATGCAATCCCATTATGACTCTTGGTACAAATGTAATTGAAAACTGTCTGTCCGAGGTTATTGTCTTGTTGCAACAGGTGGCTGAGACTGCTGGTTCCAGTGAACAACGAGTCCTGCAGAAGGAGACCAGAGCCCTAATGCAAAGACAACAGGTAGAACTCTCTGGCGGAGAAATTGGCAGTGTCAGAGTGAGTGATCCCTTCCCCATTGCAATACCCCCCAGATGTGAAATGTTGATTTGGTGTCGGGCAGCTATAGGTCTTAGAGGGAGAGATTACCAGGCATTGGTAGAACCAGTATACTCCTATAGCAGGCCCACTGTTCTGACAGCCAGAGGGGTGGTTGATGTACGAAAGGGGAGAGTGCCTGTACGCCTTTTGAATTCTGGGGAAGAGGAGGCCACAGTACCTCGGTACGCCACAGTTGCTAAGTTGCTCACTGTCAATAACAACTCTTTGCAGGCAGCAGAGCCCTTGGTCTCATCCGATCAGGTGGAGGACAATGGCTCTGTGAAGCAGATGGAGGAGTGGTGCCAGCAACTGCAGGTGGGAACTGACTCTACACCCTCCTACCAGAAAAATGGGGTTTACAGAGTGACACAAGAGTATGAGCGGGTATTCAGCAAACACCCCCTTGATCTTGGGAAGGCAAAAGGGTTCAACATCATATCCCCACTGGAGACCATCCACCCATAAAGGAGAGGTACAGACCTATACCCCAACACAATACCAATGTGCTAAGAGTATGTTGAGGGAGATGAAGGAAGCTGGGGTTATCAGAGACAGTTGTAGCCCCTGGGCAGCTCCCATAGTTTTTGTAAAGAAAAAGGATGGTACCATGAGAATGTGTGTTGATTACAGGAAAATTAACAGCATTACACATAAGGACGCCTACCCACTACCTAGAATTGAGGAATCATTAGCTGCACTTAAAACTGCTAACTACTTTTCCACCTTGGATCTCACTAGTGGGTATTGGCAGGTTCCCGTGGCAGAGGCAGACAAGGAGAAAACAGCATTTACCACTCCAATGGGTCTCTGTGAGTTCAATTATATAACATTCGGGCTCTGCACAGCCCCAGGGACATTTCAACGGCTGATGGAGTGCTGCCTGGGACACATGAACTTTGAGACGGTCCTGTTGTATCTGGATGATGTCATTGTTTTCTCCAAGACCTCTGAAGAGCATCTGGAACACCTAGCTGAAGTGTTTTAAGCTTTGTCCAATTTTGGCCTGAAGGTGAAGCTCTCCAAGTGCCACCTCCTGAAGCCCAAGGTGCAGTACCTCGGTCATGTGGTCAGTGCAGAAGGTGTGGCACCAGATCCTGATAAGATCACAGTCATCCGGGACTGGCCGAAGCCCAGCAACCTTCATGAAGTACGCCAATTCCTTGGACTGGTAGGCTACTACCGAAGATTCATCAAAGGCTTTACTGAAATAGCCACCCCTATGCAAAATCTTCTGGTGGGGCAGTCCAAGAAGACCAAACAGAAAAATTCCACCTTTCAATGGACTGAAGAGTTGGGAACGTCCTTCACCAGATTGAAGATGGCTCTCACAGGAGATGAAGTTCTGGCCTACCCAGATTATGACAA
Source organism: Dendrobates tinctorius (assembly GCF_039654945.1). Taxonomy (NCBI): domain Eukaryota; kingdom Metazoa; phylum Chordata; class Amphibia; order Anura; family Dendrobatidae; genus Dendrobates; species Dendrobates tinctorius. The sequence goes on along the minus strand of NW_027361856.1, from coordinate 11,945,128 downwards.
ACCCTTTGTGCTGTACACTGATGCCAGCAATGTGGGACTAGGAGCCGTACTGTTGCAGGTACAGAATGGTAAAGAAAGAGTGATCTCCTACGCCAGCAGGAAGCTGCGCCCCACTGAAAGAAACCATGACAACTACAGTTCTTTCAAGCTGGAGTTCCTTGCCATAGTCTGGGCTGTCACCGAAAGGTTCAAACATTACCTAGCCTCCGCCAAGTTCACTATCTTCATGGACAACAACCCGTTGACGCACTTGGACACTGCAAAACTAGGTGCACTGGAACAGCGATGGATGGCTCGGCTATCTAACTATGAGTTTACCATCAAGTACCGGGCAGGGCACAAGAATGCCAATGCTGATGCGCTGTCCAGAATGCCTAACCTACCAGATGCAGGAGAAGACCCTGAGGTTCTGGAAGAAATAGAGTTACCTCCCTTCCACCGGCCACTTGCGGCCCATCGTGCTCAATGAGTGAGAAACAGACGGTCTGGCTTGAAGGAGGTCACCCTGAATCCATTGCCCCATCATGACTGGGCAGAAATGCAAGATAGTGACCCTGCAGTCCGCCTGGTGAAGGAGCTACTGCCCCAAGCTGACTCATGCCCAGAGTCGGATGCTCCTGAAGAAACCCAGCAGTTGTGGAAGGAGAGAGGCCGGCTGTTCATTTATGAATGGAAGCTGTGTCGGAGGAGTATCAATGCCCGTACTCATGAGCTGGTTTGGCAGGTGATAGTCCCAAAGAGAGAGGCATCAATGGTCCTGGAAGCATACCACAATGGAGCTGGACACTTCGGATGGAAGAAGTTGGAAGCATTGCTCCGGGAGAGGTTCTACTGGGCTGGTATGAGGAAAACCATTGAGAGGTGGTGCCGGGAGTGTGGACAATGTAACCTGCGCAGAAAGGATCAAAGCAGCCAGAGAGCTCCTCTACAGCCAATCATCACCAAACAGCCCCTTGAGTTAGTAGCCCTGGACCATGTGAAGCTGGTTTCAAGCCGGTCAGGCTACATCTATGCTCTTACCATTGTGGACCACTACTCAAGATTCCTGGTAGTTGTGCATGTCAAAGATCAGACAGCCAGGACAGCAGCCAGAGCACTCCAACAGCATTTCTGTAGACCACATGGATATCCAGAAAGAGTGCTTACAGATCAAGGTCCAGCTTTCGAGGCAGAAGTGTTCCAAGAATTCTGTAACTTGTATGGTTGTAAGAAGATCTAGACAACACCATATCACCCACAGACCAATGGCATATGTGAGAAGATGAACCAGGTAGTGATTGACCTCCTGAAGACTTTGGCCAGGAGGAGAGGAATCTGTGGCCAGAGAAGTTGCCAGATCTGGTGGACCTCTACAACCATATTCCAGTAAATTCCACCAACTGTACCCCAGCCTACTTAATGAGAGCAAGACCTGGTAAACTGCCTATTGATTTGGACATGGGAGTCCTTACGCCCGAAGTAACATCACCAGATGCTGACTGGGATACAGAAAGACAACAACAGTACAGAAGAGTTCAAGAATGCGTGGAAAAGAGTCTAGCCCAGGCAAAACAAAAGCAGGAAAAGCTTTACAATCAAAATGCACCTGCCGTTCCTTTGTCGCCGGGAGAACAGGTCTTAAAAAGGAAGAGAAGATTGCACAAATTGGATGATCAATGGGAAGCTGAACCTTATACCATTCTGCCTTCAAACTTTGATAATACCAAGGTATGCCTTATTAGCAAAGATGGAGGAGAAACCTCAGCAGCAATATCAAGAGATCACCTGAAACTATGTCCTGACCTGCTGAAGGAAAGAGTGGAAGAACCGGATAACATCCAACCCATAGAGGAAGAGGAGAAGGTCAGCACAATACTGGGGGAGTTCCCTGCGAATTGAACTAAAGTAAATGATGCTATAGTGGTGCCCGTGTTGACATTTCCCCAATTGGTAGCACAGGAAGACGTGACTCAAGGAAATCCGGAGGATCAGGAAAATCAGGCAGCAGATGCCACACCAGCAGTGGAGCCAGAGAACCCTTGCCCTGCCAGTGGTGAACCTGTTATGCCCCTGGTGAGTCTAAGAGTTCACAGACAATCTAGGATCCCTGTGCCATGCAGAACCCCCAGTAGTGTATCCAGTACATAACCCACTACACCAGTATTACGCAGGTCTACCCGCATTACACAAGGGATACCACCCATCAGATATTGTATATAGATAAATGTAAATGTTGAAATTGTATGTATATATGTAACTGTTTTTCAAGTTTTGTTCCTACAGGTAACCTGTAAGAGTTTCCTTTAGATTTGCCAGTTTTGTTTTATGGACATTGCACCACAGGACTTGTGTGGTCAAAGACTTTCCTGTATATAGTTCACCATTTGCCCAGGAATGGACCATAGACATTGATGCTTGGACTTATCATCATAGGACCATTTTTGAAGCTCTTGGTTTTTGTAACTTTTTCATTTTTTAACTCTTGTACAATTATTATTGTTTATTTACTGATTATACGTTTCATGTTTTTGTTCAGCCCAGGAGTGCTGACTTGCACTAGGGGGAATGTGGCGCCCCCAGGAGTATGGCCACCACAGTGGCTTTGCCTTCCTCCAGGGGAGGGTAATGCCAGGCTTGGAGGCAATGATGGGTCTCTCTCGCAGTCAATCTATGCATGCAACACAGTTCCACTCAAAGCCAGCAAGGGGAACTCTGAACCGGGATTACGGGGAGGAGTGCTCTCTGAGGGCCAAGAGGAAGGGGTGGTTAGGTAGTCTGCTGAGGGTGAAGTGTGCAGACGTGTGGAAGGAGCGCTGAGATAGAGCTGAGAGGAAGAGCTCATCTCTGGAGAGAGCGCATGAACTGGAGCCTGGTCTCCACGGTTGTATGGATACTAACGGTCCTGCAACAGACACCAGAGGAGTAGGAGGCTGTAAATGCCCTACTCCCATCTAAGACTTGAAGGCACAACAGCAGCTTGGATAGTGAGCCAGGACTCAGGAGAGAGGAGTCCCCGAGATAGGCTTCAGCTGTCTGCCGTGCAAGTGAGGTTCTTGAGAACATATGACAGGAGGAACTTCAGTGTAACTCGGTACTGGAGATCACGCAAATAAGCGCTAGTAAGGAGACTGCACAACCCATCTGCTGAGAGAGAATCCCTGAATTGCTTCCAGGCTAGCCTGCTCCAATACCATCTGTAACCAGGACCCTGGACTGCAGTTATCAAGTAAAGGTACAGAAATTCCACCCCGCTGTGTCTTGTCTGCTTCCTACCTTTCTGGCACCGCTATATCCCCGTGCCAACCACATCTACACTGCCCTGGGACTATAGCTTCACCTGTGGGGAGCTTTTACATCTTTGCTGCGCCATACCATCAGTCACAGCGGATCTGCATGCAGCGTCAGCTTAACGCCTTCCTTGCCGAATACCACAGGTGGCGTCACGAACTATTCATCCAAACCATTGCAATCCCCCATTACTTAGGCGCCCACCAGGGCCACGGACCGGGTCGCCGCTGCTGTGACACATCCCTCTGATACCGGCCCGGTACCGAGTACCCCGCAGCCCTGGGAGGGTGACCCACCCCTATCATGTACACATCCTGCAGTGAGACCAGTGATGGTCGCAGTACAGATTCCTCCGTCACTCGGTTCCTCTAGGTGAGCCCCTATCTTGTACATGTCCTACAGTGAGACCTACAATAACCGCGGTGCAGATTCCTCCGTCACTCAGTTCCCCTGTGAGAGCCCCTATCATGTACATATCCTGCAGTGAGATCAGCGAGTCCCATGGTGCAGATTCCTCCATCACTTGGGTCCTCTGTGTGAGCCCCTACCATGTACACGTCCGGCAGTGAGACCAGTGATAACCGCGGTGCAGTTTCCTCTGTCATTCAGTTCCTCTATGTAAGCTCCTATAATGTGCACGTCCTGGAGTGAGACGAGTGATGACCAAGCTGCAGATTCCTCCATCACTCGGGTCCGCTGTATGAGCCCCTATCATGTACACGTCCGGCAGTGAGACCAGTGATGGCCGTGGTGCAGATTCCTCTGTCTTTCGGTTCCTCTATGCAAGCCCCTATAATGTACACATCCTACAGTGGACCAGCAATAACTGCAGTGCAGATTTCTCCATTACTGGGTTCTTTTATGTGAGCTCCTATAATGTGCATGTCCTGCAGTGAGACCAGCGATAACCGCGGTGCTGATTCCTCCATCACTCAGTTCCTCTGTGTGAGCCCCTATCATGTATACAGTACGTCCGCAGTGAGACCAGTGAGAACCATGGTGCAGATTCCTCCATCACTCAGTTCCTCTGTGTGAGCCCCTATTACATACAAGTCCTGCAGTGAGACCAGCGATAACTGCGATGCAGATTCCTCCGTCACTCAGTTGCTTTGTGTCAGTCCCTATCATGTACATATTCATCAGTGAGACCAGCAAGATCCACGGTGCAGACTCCTCCATCATTCGCTTCCTCTCTGTGAGCCCCTATCATGAACACGTCCTGCAGTGCAACCAGTGATGGCCGCAGTATAGATTCCTCCATCACTTGGTTCCTTTATGTTATCCCCTATTATGTACACGTCCTGCAGAGAGAACAGCAATTACCTCAGTGCAGATTCCTCCGTCATTTGGTTCCTCTGTGTAAGCTTCCATAACGTGCAGTTCCTGCAGTGGACCAGCAATAACTGAATTGCAGGTTGCTCCATCACTCGGTTCCTCTATGTGAGCCCTGTCTGGAAAATATGAGTTATTTCCTAATATCCCAGGTACACATCCAGAAATGCCTGTTGCCCTTCCCCCATTGGTTAGTGAAAAACCAAGCTTCTCAAGCAATTTCCCTCGCAGCTGCATGCCCCCTGAACCTGCCTCTGTGAAATTCTACCCATTCCCCCCTCCCTTTTGCAGATGCAGGAAAGATGTATATCTTTGTACCGTGTTAGCCAGTGGATAGAAAAATATTCAGGATTGAGAGTCCTCAGTAGTTGATACCTTATAATGGCTAACTGAAAAGATGGTAACACATTGCAAGCTTTCGAGACTACTCAGGTCTCTTCATCAGGCATAGACTAATACAAAATCTGATGAAGAGACCTGAGTAGTCTCGAAAGCTTGCAATGTGTTACCATCTTTTCAGTTAGCCATTAAAAGGTAACAACTACTGAGGACTCTCAATCCTGAATATTTTGCAGATGGACACTTTTATTACTCTGGCCAGTTAAGTGTGTGTTTTTTTTCCCCTCCAGAATGTCCTTTGTACTAATCCTAAAATGCTCAAACTCAAATTTAATAACTCCCATTAAACCTAAAAACAGGAAAAGTAGATTTCCAGGATCAGAATAATAAGGGCTACGTATGGCAATGTTTTGCAGCCTGTAGGGCCATCAGAAACCTGGGAAATTAGATTCTACCACCCAGTACGACACAGACACACCGTGTTCAGTCTAAAAAAAAGCTAAATTCACATTGAAAAATATAATGCCCCCTGTCTTTCCCCTGTGAGCTTCCCAGCCAAAAATATGGCAAGGAGAAGCATTTAATAAATTTTGAACATAGGAGGTCATCCTGGGAACAGCCCATATGTGAGGTCAACATAGGTATGAGTTCCTAAGTTTATGGGCAAACCTTAAAAAAGGAACAACCATTTTGAGAGTGTTCAAAACCTGGGGAAGACAGCTAACATCCATGCTGTGGACTGAATCTTTTCTTTGGGAACTCCCCTCCCCTCATCGACACATCACACCTGTTACTGAGATATAGTATGTTTCTTATTTTATTCCCTTTTATTTCTAACTGTATATACTGTATTTTGTCTCCTTTTGTAAAATCTTTTGCATTTTTGTAAACACTACCTATATTTTCTGGAGTAAATGTCATGGATTATAACCCAAAACTTTTTGTTTCCACTTTCAGTTCCAGTTAGGAATTTGCAGCTCTCTGGCATCCCCCTTACCCTCAGGTCAGTCAGGGAACTGCACCTAGGATAAGTAGTCGCTGGAAAGGCTGCCTTGTCATGTACTGGCTATCGGGCACTCTGCATTGAGGGTGGTGTGTGTATCACCAGTCCCAGGCAGAGAATACACTCATAAACCTCTGATCCGTCACTGCCAGAGTTTACCAATACCACAAGGATGCTTTGCTGCCACCAGTTGCTCGTTCGATACTAAAGACTCTGCAGCGAGAGCGGTATGTATATCACCAGTCCCAGGCCGGGGATAAACACATAGACCGCTGATCGGTCACTGCCAGGGTTCTCCAATACCACCAGTACGTGATAAAATAATGGACTATGTGTAAACTGGTGATGTGCAACCTGGCTTACGGCACGGTTAATGGAGCTTAATTAAACCGTATGGACTGTTTTGTGTGAAAAACCTGTGCCTGACTACGTTAATCCGCTGCCAAGCGAGTGTCCCCCAACCCACTCAGTAGGCGCTACGCCACAATCCCCACACCTTATGTCTACACTTTCAGTTCCGGTTTGAAACGTGCAACTCTCTGGCGCCCCCCTTACCCTCAGGTCAGTCAGGGAACTGCACTTAGGATAAGTAGTCACCAGAAAGGCTGCCTTGCTGTGTACTGGCTATCTGGCACTCTGCAGTGAGGGCGGTGTGTGTATCACCAGTCCCAGGCAGAGAATACACCTATAAACCTCTGATCCGTCACTGTCAGGGTTTACCAATACCATAAGGATGCTTTGCTGCCACCAGCTTCACGATCGATACTAAAGACTATATCGGGTCAGGAACCAACCCACAGGTAGCATGATTTGGCGAGGAGTACGTGTTGGTTCGGTCATAGAGCAAGGAGAACAAAACTAGTAAATGTATAAGTTTACTCCAGAAAATATAGGCAGTGTTTACAAAAATGCAAAAGATATTACAAAATGAGACAAAATACAATATGTACAGGCAGTTAGAATTAAAAGGGATTAAAATAGGAAACTTACTGTATCTCAGTCACTTGTATGACGTGTCGATAAGGGGAGGGGAGTTCCCAAAGAAAAGATTCAGTCCACAGCATGGATGTTAGCTGTCTTTCCCAGGTTCTGAACCCTCTCAAAATGGTTGTTCCTTTTTTATGGTTTGCCCATAAACTTAGGAACTCCCACCTTTGTTGACCTCACATATGGGCTGTTCCCAGGAGAACCTCCTATTTTGAAAAGTTATTAAAAGCTTCTTCTTGCCATATCTTTGGCTGGGAAGCTCACAGGGTGACGGCAGGGGTATTATATTTTCCCCTGCGAATTTACCTTTCTTTTGAGACCGAACACGGCGTGTCTGCGTGTTACTGGGGGGCAGAAACTCATTTCCCAGGTTTCTGAGGGCGATACAGGCTATAAAACGTTGCTGTGCGTAGCTCTAATTATCCTGATTCTGGAAATCTACTTTTCCTGTTTCTAGGTTTAACGGGAGTCATTACATTTGAGTTTGAGCATTTTAGGATTAGGACAAAGGACATTCTAGAGGAAAAAGAAAACCCACACTTAACTGGCCAGAGTAATAAAAGTGAGAATCTGCTGAAGGGAGGGGGAGTGGATGGAATTTTGCAGAGACAGACAAAGGGGGCTGCAGCTGTGAGGGGGATCATTTGTGAAGCTTGGTCTTTCACAAACCAATGGGGGGAGGACAAAAGGCAGCGCTGGATGTGTACCAAGGATATTAGAAAATAACTCATATTTTCTGACACCCCTATTATGTATACATCTTGCAGATTCCTCCATCGCTCAGTTTCTCTGTGTGAGCCCCTATCATGTACACTTCCTGCAGAGAGACCAGCGATAACTGGGGTGCAGATTCCTCCATCACTCAGTTCCTCTGTCAGAGCCCCTCTCATGCATATGTCCTGCAGTGAGACCAGTGAGAACCACAGTGAAGATTCCTCCGTCACTCAGTTCCTCAATGAGCGTCCCTATAATGCACACGTCCTGCAGTGTGACCAGTGATGGCCATGGGGCAAATTCCTCTATGTAATCCCCTATTATGTACACATCCTGCAGTGAAACTAATTGTGGCTGTGGTGAAGTATTCTCCGTCACTCAGTTCCTCTGTGCCAGCCCCTATCATGTACATGTCCTGCAGTGAAACCAAAGAGAACCATGATGCAGATTCCTCCATCACTCAATTCCTTTGTGTGAACCCCTATCATGTACACGTCCTGCAGTGCGACCAGTGATGGCCTCAGTACAAATTCCTATGTCACACTGTTCCTCTATGTGAGCAGCTATCATGTACATGTCCTACAGTGAGATCAGCAACAACCGGGGTGCAGATTCCTCCATCACTCAGTTCTTCAATGTGAGCCCGTCATGTACATGTCCTGCAGTGTGACCAGTGACGGCTGCAATACAGATTCCTCAGACACTCGGTTCCTCTATGTAAGCCCCTATAAAGTTCACGCCCTGCAACGAGAGCAGCGATGGCCATGGTGCAGATTCCTCCGTCACTCGATTCCTCTATGTGAGCCCCTGTCATGTACACGTCTGGCACTGATACCAGTGATGGCCGAGGTGCAGATTTCTACATCATTCGGTTCCTCTAGGTGAGCCCCTATATTGTTCACATCCTGCAGTGAGACCAGTGGTGGTCGCAGTACAGATTCTTCCATCACTCGGTTCCTCTCTGTGAGCCCCTGTTATGTACATATCCTGCAGTGAGAGCAGCGATGGACGCGGTGCAGATTCCTCTGTCATTCGGTTCCTCTATGTAAGCCCCTATCATGTACATGTCCGGCAGTGATACCAGTGATGGCCGAGGTGCAGATTTCTATGTCATTCAGTTCCTCTAGGTGAGCCCCTATATTGTTCACATCCTGCAGTGAGACCAGTGATGGCCGCAGTGCAGATTACTCCGTCACTTGGTTCATGAGCCTCTATTATGTACATATACTGCAGTGAGAGCAGCGATGGACGTGTAGGGAGATGGACCGGACTAGTGGTATCTCTCTTGTGTCAGTGCCGGAACTGTCGGGACTGTCACCATTGTTGCCGAGGGAAGAACTTTCTGACTGTAAGATACCTTTGCACCTGTTTGTAGGGGGCGAGTCTGAAATAAAAGGGATGGGGCGTGCCAGAACAGGACCTTTGGCGGGAAGGCAGCGTGTGTTACAGGAGAAGGTTGACTCCCTCTCCGCAGACCGACGCCAACGAGCAGGCCCGCTTTGCACTCTCTCATCCCCCTTGCATACAGACTGTGTACCTCCAGAGACCACTACTCCTCTTGTCTCTGACGGGACTAAGACAAATCATACTGTACCACTGACTGCTGTCGGCCCACAACACAATACTCACTAAACTGCACGCTGAAGCAGGTAGCGGGACCACGGCCTCCACTCTGGGACTTTGTTCACCAAACGCTGTGCCGCAGATACCCACTCGAGCAGTACCTTGTTCCAGGACCACAAGACTACACATGAGAAGGCCAGAATATGTCGCTACCATTAAGAGACAGTGCTTCACCTTTCTCCGGGACAGGTTCAGGGACTTCATGCGTCACCTACAGCGCTAATGTGGGATTTTCCAGCCTCCTCCATCCGGGAACCACAGACTAATAAGTTAACCCGTTATTTGAACTCATATTATTGTTCTATAACTATATATGCTTTGTGCACCTATATTTCCTAAGGCCTGTTTCACACTTCAGTTTTTGTGTCAGTAAAAATCCACCAAAATGGCGGAAAGTGGATCCGTTGCTAATCTGATGTGAACGGATGCCACCGGACCTTTTTTTTTACGGATCCGATGAATGAAGAATGAATGAAGAATTTTAAAGGAACCGTAGCCCGGGGGGGGGAGAGAGAGAGAGAGAGAGAGATCCGCCGCTAATGCATCTCAATGGGGAAAAAATCGGATACGCCAAAAAAAATGGCGGATCCGTTTTTTTTTAAAAACGGCGGATTTTGACTGATGGTCAAAAACGGAAGTGTGAAACAGGCCTAACTCTCTCTCCCTGCATGGAATATTTACTGTTATAATAATTCTTTATAAACAACCTGTTAACTCTTGTTCTGCCTCCTGCTCGTCACTGCATCCCGTGTTCCTGCTAGAGCCTTACACTTGGCGTAGAATGCAGTCTAACAGCAAGGAGGCGTCAGACCAAGCAGTTGGGGTCGGACCTAGGTCCAGTATCTCTCTAGGGGCCATGTTGAATAATTTACCAAAGTTTACAGGAAGCAAGACCATGTTAGGGCGCTGGACTGAGTGTATAAGGGGAATAATGAGAATGCACCCCCTGACCCCTGCAATGGAGGCCGCGGTGGCTATCATGGCATTAGATGGAAAATCCAGAGACTCAGTTATGCTACGGCCCCCCAGAGAGCAAGACACCTTTAATAAGGTACTCCAGATTTTAGAAGAGACTCATGGAGATCCCATGAATGTATGGGAGCTGAGGACGCGTCTCTTTATTCGCATGCAGAAGGAGGGGAAGACTGTGACTCAGTACATGAACGCACTGAAGGAGTTGCAGACTGCGATTGTCAGGAAAGACGACATCAGCATAGTTCCTACAGACATGGTGCTGCGAGACCTTTTGGTGACGGGCTTGCGGGACGCGCTGACGAAACAGGTCCTGCGGGAGCGCATGTGGGTGAACTCTCACATGACTTTTTCTGAGATAGGAAGCCAAGTGCGCACGCGTGAACAGGTGCAAGGGGGTGACAGTCCCGGTAGGTAAGGACTGGAGCGGGGAGGTGCTTGTGAATGCAATCACAGTACCCCAATCAGTGGAAGAATTAAGGAAGGAACTTCTGGAGGTAAAAGGAGAGTTGGCTGATATTAAAAAAAGTCTGAGGCTGCCTCAAATCCATTAGGAGGCAGGGAAGACCCGGATTCCCGCCGTGATTCTACAATGTTCCGTCGACAGAGACCCCTCACCTGCTTTATTTGCAGCGAGATTGGACATGTGGTGCTGGAGTGTTCACGACGGGGTAGAATCCAACCACGTCGTCCGTTAAACTAGAAGGCTCCGAGCCTGGGGGACGCCGCCTGAAGCCAGAACAGATACGGAGGAGTAGTGGAAGTCCCACAAATCTAATCTCATTGTGCCCTCTAGTCCGGGCCGAGTTTGATAGTCGAGCAGTGCGTTGCCTGTTGGACATCGGCTCACAGGTGACTATAATGCCCGAAGCCTATTTCCGGCGACATTTTACTGAGGCCAGGTGACCTGAGTGGGGCCCAGTGATAAAGTTGACAGCTGCCAATCAACTGCCCATCCCGGGCACAGGGGTGGTGTGGATGCAGAATTCGATTTGTGGAAAGGATCCGGGACGGAAAGGTGTGGTGCTAACCCTTGGAGAAGTGAGTAGCGGACACATAGTCATCCTGGGAATGTGTCACGCTGGTGCCTTGGCGGGTTGGCGCAAGCGAGGGGGTTGTGGCCCCACTGTGCCACAAACCAGACTACCCTGGAAGGGGTGTGACTAAGACCCCTGCCTTGGTTTTCACTGGAGCCTCTGATGGTGAGGTCAGGCTTGTGCGGCATTCAGCTGCCAGGTGCCACCTCAGGGTGGTGTCTGGCTGTGGCTGCTGATCCCACTGGGAAACAGGAACACTAGGACAGGTGCGGGTGACAGGCATGACTGGCAGAAGAGCACGGCTGATACTCGGACTAGTAGGCAGGCAGGCACGGCTGAGACACAGGACAGGCTGGCATGGCAGAGACACAGGGCAGGCAGGCATGGCCGAGACACAGGGCGGGCAGGCATGGCTGAGACACAGGGCGGGCAGGCACGGCCGAGACACAGGGCAGGCAGGCACGGCTGAGACACAGGGCAGGCAGGCACGGCTGAGACACAGGGCAGGCAGGCACGGCTGAGACACAGGGCAGGCAGGAGTGGTGTATGGAATAGGTAGAGTCCTGTTCACACAGCAGATACTGGTAATGGCAGGAAGGAATGGTGTATTAAGGAACAGGTAGAGACCTGTTCACACAGGAGGTGAACCGCAAGACTGCAGAGAGGAGCTGCAGTTTGCAGCAATTGGTTCCGCAGCAGCGTAAGCATGGCACAGGCAGAACTGCAGGAGTACAGAGCAGGCAGTACCGCAAGAGTGCGGAGCACAGGCAGAATCACAAGAGTACTGAGCAAGCAGAGCCTCAAGAGTATGGTGCATAAGCAGAGCTGCAAGAGTACGGAGCACAGGCAGAGTCACAAGAGTACTGAGTAGGCAGAGCCACAAGAGTGCAGAGCATAAGCAGAGCTGTAAGAGTACGGAGCACAGGCAGAGTTGTAATAACGTGCAGGAATAGGTATGACACCATGGAACAGACGGACCAACAGTTAAAGGGGGGTTTATTTACAGGGAATAACACTGGTGAAATTAACAGTGTAGAAATGAATATAATGTGAATGGGTTTAGCAAGCAGCCAAAAAGCATAAACATTATTAAACAGTAATAAGTTTCACCATAGGAAAATAACTCATCAGTCTGCAGAGGTCTTGATTGAAGGGGTCTGGGTCGCCCCTCGCACCCAGGGCAGCGGGGTACTCAGTACCGGGCCGGTGTCAGGGGGACTGTGTGTCACAGCAGCAGAGACCCGGTCCGTGGCCCTGGGCGCCAAATAACAATGGCGGTGATGTTAATGGTGTAATAGTTTATTTGGATAGCTCGTGACGCCACCCGTAGTGCTTGGCAAGTAAGATGTTGAGCCAACGCTGCATGCAGATCCACTGGGACTGATGGTGTGGTGCAGCAAAGATGGTATAGCTCCCCACAGGTGGAGCTGTAGTCCCAGGGCAGTGTGGGTGCAATGGACGAGGAGAGGCGCAGAATGGTATAGATGCTGGTACCCAGATGTAGCGGTGCTGGAATATCTGGAGGACAACTGAGTATGCGGTTCCAAAGCTTTACTCACTGTTTGCAGTTCACATAACTGCCTGCCTCCGCACTGTGTTCTTCGGGTGAGGGCCCCAGCCAACCTCCAGGCAGGATAGGATTCTCCCCTCCACACTCCGCCAATATGTACCTTACTGAACGACTCCTCCAATGCGCCTTTAGGTGCGAAGCACTCCAGTACTTAGTTACCCTGGAATGCCTCTCTCTAGGTGATCCTAGTCTCTACTTGTATGACAGACAGCTGTAGCCTGCTCGGGGACTCCTCTCTGCGTTCCGGCTCTCTATTCAGTTGCTGTTGGGTCCCAAATCTATGATGGGAGTAAGGCATTAGTGGCTCACTACTCCTCCGGTGTCTGTTGCGGGACATAAAGATCCAATCGACCTCGGGGACCGGGCCCCGGCCTTTGCGCTCTGGACTGGAAGGGTTCTCTCTCTTTCTCAACCTGCTTCCCACCGTCCTTCTATTCTCCTTCGTTCCGATCTGTTCTATCTCTCTTATGGAATCTGTAGTCTCCAGTCTACGTCTCTTTCTTTCTGTTCCTTTCCTGTGCCAGCTGGCTCAGGTCACTGAGGCAGCTGCAGCACTCCTTCCTCCATCCCTCTTCCAGGGATCCTCACTCCTGTCTGAGTGACTTCCTCTCTCCACTGACCTTCTGTCAGACTGACCGACTGACCTGAAATCCTACACCTTCCCTCTCTTTTATAGCTAACTCCACCCGCCTCCCCAGCACCTCTCGTGTTACGAAGCCAGGGACCACAAAAGGCAACCCATGACCTTTCCAGCATAAAGCATGGATGGGTCCCTGCTGAACTATCCTGTGTGTGGGGTGAAGGTGTTGGAATGCGGAAGAGAGTTCCCAGCCAACCTGGAAGGTGGGGTACCACACCTTAGGAGAAGGTGCAGTACCTCTGTGGCGACTGAAGCCTCAGGGGCACCACAGGTCACTCTTCTCCAACGTTGGCGCCGAATCACCAGCAGCGCTTGTAGTCCGTAGTACTCTGTATCCTGGGCCTTTAACAATGTCCAGCTGGGGTACGAGGGGTTACTGTGGGAGCCAGAGGGGTATGAGACTGACGATATCCCTTTTGCTCCAAGTCCTTCTCTCTTACTCTGCAGCTGTCCTTTCTCACCGGAGTCAGGGGCTCTGCATTAACACATAGGTCACCGGGACCTTGTACGTGGCTCAGTCTCTCTAACCGGGTCATAGCTCCATTACTGAATGCAGCCTCTTTGCAGGGAAGTGTGGCGCCCCTGAGGCTTCAGTCGCCGCAGAGGTACTGCACCTTCTCCTAAGGTGTGGTACCCCACCATCCAGGTAGGGTGGGAACTCCATTTCACATTCCAACACCTGCACCCCACACACAGGATAGTTCAGCAGGGACCCATCCATGCTTTATGCTGGAAAGGTCATAGGGTGCCTTTTGTGGTCCCTGGCTTTGTAACACGGGAGGTGCTGGGGAGGCGGGTGGAGTTAGATATAAAAGAGAGGGAAGGTGTAGGATTTCAAGTCAGTCGGGGGTGAGTCCCAGAGAAGGTCAGGTCAGTCTGACAGAAGGTCAGTGAGGAAGGAAGCCACTCGGGAGGAGTGGGGATCTCTGGAAGAGGGATGGAGGAAGGAGTGCTGCAGCTGCCTCAGTGACCTGAGCCAGCTGGCACGGGAAAGGAACAGAAGGAGAAAGAGATGTAGTCTGGAGACTACAGATTCCATAAGAGATATAGAACAGATCGGAACGAAGGAGAATAGAAGGACGGTGGGAAGCAGGTTGAGAAAGAGAGAGAACCCTTCCAGTCCAGAGCGCAAAGGCCGGGGCCCAATCCCCGAGGTTGATTGGATCTTTATGTCCGGCAACAGACACCGGAGGAGTAGTGAGCCACTAACGCCTTACTCCCTTTATAGACTTGGGACACAACAGCAACTGAATAGAGAGCCGGGACGCAGAGAGGAGTCCCCAAAGCAGGCTACAGCTGTCTGCCATACAAGTAGAGACTAGGAACACATAGAGAGAGGCATTCCAGGGTAACTAAGTACTGGAGTGCTTCGCACCTAAAGGCGCATTGGAGGAGTCGTTCAGTAAGGTACATATTGGCGGAGTGTGGAGGGAAGAATCCTATCCTGCCTGGAGGTTGACTGGGGCCCTGACCTGAAGAACACAGTGCGGAGGCCAGCAGTTGTGTGAACTGCAGTGAGTAAAGCTTTGGAACCGCACACTCTGGTGTCCTCCAGTTATTCCAGCACCGCTACATCTGGGTACCAGCATCTATACCATTCTGCGCCTCTCCTTATCCATTGCACCTACACTGCCCTGGGACTACAGCTCCACCTGTGGGGAGCTCCACCATCTTTGCTGCACCACACCATCAGTCCCAGTGGATCTGCATGCAGCGTTGGCTCAACATCTTACTTGCCAAACACCACAGGTGGCGTCACGAACTATCCAAATAAACTATTACACCATTAACATCACCGCCATTGATATTGGGTGCCCAGGGCCACGGACCGGGTCACCGCTGCTGTGACACACATTCCCCCTGACACCGGCCCGGTACCAAGTACCCCACAGTCCTGGGTATGAGGGGCAACCCAGAAGCGTGCTATGAATGGGTCACCGAGGAGGATAACAGGACCAGGGTAAGACAGAGAAAATAAGAGAGGTTGGTAACTAAGCAGATTGCAGACCCCTGATCCTATCCACACAACTAGCAGTAGCCGTGGAGCGTACCTACGATACCCTAGACGCCTTGGCACAGCCGGAGAGCTAACTCAGCCTAAAGCAAGAAAGAGGAAATCTAAACTGCATCGGAGCAGACCCCAAAGGAATAGATAGCCCCCAAACATATATTGTCGGTGAGACAAGATGAAAACACAAACGCAGGCAGAAAAATAGACTGAGCAAATGATGGGGCCCAAACTGACTAGACAGGACAGGAAAGACACTCTCTGCAATCACGCAAAAAACCATGAAAAAATCAACACGTCTGATGCACATAAAATCACTGAAGTCACACGACTTCGCCCCCACTATATCAGCACTCTGGTATATACTGAAAGCAAAGCAAAAAGAGACCAAAATAACAGGGGACAGAACAAACTGACACAAGCAGTAACATATGGGCGGTGTTCCAGCACAGCAAGCTGACCCACACAAAGCAGAGATAGACAAAACCAGATCAAATGCAAAAAGATTAGCAAATGAACCACTTAGCTGAACCATGCAGGAACAGAGCAGGACACATCAGACCTCAGAAGGCACAGGAAGAAAATCACCAGCAGGGATTGAAGGAAGTCCGCTGTCTTAAATACACCAGTCAGAAATCCCAGATCTCCAATCATCATCATCATTATCAGGTGGCAAGCCTCTGTCAATATGACCAGCTCCACTACCTCCAGTAACCACCAGAGGGAGCCCAGAAAGAGAACTTGCAACACCTCTGTCAATCTGACCAGCTCCACTACCTTCAGTAACCACCAGAGGGAGCCCAGAAAGAGAATTCACAACAGAAGCGTATTGCCACATAACACAGTCTCTCTGAGGGACAGCATCTTATCACAGAGGTGGTGCGCAACCTTCGTGACACTGCAGTCCCCGGCTTCACATTCTCACGGTCTGCAGTCTTTGTCCGCAGTCTCTCTGACTCTGGCGGCTGTACTAGTGTTCTCTCCCCGTCTGCATCAGCATCCTCCCCTGTCTGATGTCTGCGCTGCTCTGAGAAAAGCCCGTGCGCTTTTCCCGCTCTCAGCTCTCCTCCCTTTCTGTTCCTGGCTGCTGAACAGGCTACTAAAGTTTCCCCTGGGGAACCTGCTGCCCTGCTCAATGGTTCTGGGCACGGAGCAGAGGCGGCAACCCTCCCTCGGCTCTTCCTGTACTTCACCCCCTTACAGAGTCACGAGAATACTGAGCAGGCAGAGCCGCAAGAGTACAGAGCACAGGCAGACGGAGAGGACACAAGGATAGGCACAGCAGGGAAAGTAGCCACAGACGAGGAGACCAAGAGACAGAGGTAGGACTGAGTTCACACAAGGTAATGGTACGAGACAAGGTACAGGAACAAAGACACAGAGACCAGGATATTCTGCCTCCTGGAGGGCGGCAAGGACAAGTACAGGACAAAGTCAGGAGCAAAAGCACAATGACCAGGATATTCTGCCTCCTGGAGGGCATACCGACAGGTACAAGGCAAAGCTAGGAATCAAGCCTTCAGAGAAGGCGAAACACAGGACAGGGCCTGGTGACTCAGTAACAAGACACTAACTGAGTTAACACATTGCACAGGCAGGGTCCACTGGGTGGAGCTGCCCTAAATATCAGAGGCCTCTTGGTAATTGGCCAGGGACAAATTAGACAGGTGCACCCTGATTCCATAAGAACCAGAGAGTTCTGCCACCACCCCCCCTATGCACAGAGCCAGGAAACATGCAGAGAGCAGGCAGGAAGCAAGAGAAATACCGCATGGAGCCAGCAGCAGACAGAAGTCACAGCATGGCCTGGAGCAGTGAGTAAGTTGGTGTGTGGGGGATGGGAGGCCATGCAGGGATGCCGGCAGGGTTGTTACAGAATGAACATATTAAAGGAGTTTGGGAGTCTCCTCATCAACTAACCCTCTAGCGAGACTCTGAAGCAGTGAAGCACACAAACCCCCCAGAGGAGATTATTCCAACAGTTAATTCGTGTAGCTCAAGCTCAAAAGTCTTTCAGTGATGGAGGAACCTTAGGTAAAGTGATCGTTCCCGCCTCTTCCAAACTCATTCTGCCCCCGGCCAGACGGTACTCACTCTGCCCATTCGAGCTCGCCGCACCCCGTTAGTAGGAGTAGAGAACCAAATTGAGCCATCTTTTTTGGAGCAACTACCCTCGGGAATACTGGTGGCAAGTACGTTAGCCATTGCGCGTGATGGAACAGTTCCTGTGTGCTGTGTCAATTTAGAAGATCAGGACATCACAGTTTCTCCCAAAAGTGAAGTAGCTCGGATTATGGGCATGCACCTCAGGCTGTGCAGCTGAGAGTACAGCAGGGACACCCCTGGATCATGACGGTAAACTCCTCTTCGATGCCGGAGCCCCAGCATATTCAAGAAAGATGATGTTAGGCGTCAGGTTCCTGCCACTGCACAGCAGGAATCCAGAGCCTTGCACCCAGCGGTCTCCCATTCTTCTTCGGCTGCAGTGGAGCCTGCTCAGCAGATTCGTCGGTCCCGGCGCTCTGCCCAGGCCAACTCCGTGGGTTTGCTTGCTGCTGCCACCTCTGGCACAGCTATGACAATGCATGCTGCTCAGCAGCGAGATTCTCCAGGGACTAAGTCCTCATGTCGGGCCACTGAGCATGCCCGTGGAGTGATCTCCCATTGGAGATCGAGGGTCACGTGCTCAGGTCCTGCTAGTGTTCGGATTGGCCCATCTGAGAAGCCAGGAAGGTCCCGGACGCCCGTATCTATAAAAGGTTCGCATGGCCGATCGCCCATGCGCTAGGATAGACTGTATTTACAGACTATAAGGTGTGAGAGATGTATGCACGTATGAATATATCTGGTGACTGACTCATTATGAAACCCCTTCCTTTGGTACGCATGTGTTGTGCAGCCTAGCCTGCTAGCGCCCAGGCTTAGGTGTAGGTAGGTCAGGGTTTGAGTCAGACATTGGTCCTCACCAGTGATCCAGCACGTCTCAGTGCACGTGCTCCACACTCCACTGCCAGCGTCTTCAGCGGCGCACGTGGCAGCGACGCCGCACGCTCAGTGGGCCTAGAGGGACTCTATCCCTGTGTCCATGGGGTAGCGTTCTGTGGCCGTACACTGTGCGCTTTTAGCCGAGCTCTGTGAGCACAAACAGGCTCCGGCGTTTATGTTCAGCGGTAGTGCGGCACTGTGAAGCAACAGAGTCCGCCCCCGTACACACCGGGTGACGATAACCCGCGTGTGTCTTTATAGTATACCGCCATATAGCATCTGCCATTCCTGAGCAGCGGGTTACCACCCCTGCACGGTGGACCTCGGGCTGCGAACGCACCTTATTACCATCTATATTATTTGGTGTGTTCCGCCAGCCCTAACACAGATGACTTATTTTGGAGCAGATGCGGGCCGAGATAACCAAACTCACTCAGGCACAGGTGCAGCAGGTAGAAGGACGTCATGAGGATTGCTTCGGCTGCACTATGGCCATCACACACGAGATACTAACTGAAAATACTGCACCCTTAAGAGAGCGTTATCAGCAAATCTCATCACAGCTGTACCAAGAAGTGAAGAATATGCTAAGTCAAATGTTACAGAAAGGCATCATTAGAGAGAGTCAGAGTTCATGAGCTGCTCCTATAGTCCTAGTGTGAAAGAAGGACGACACTCTGCGTTTTTGTGTGGATTATAGTAAACTAAATGCCTGTACCGTAAGAGATTCATATCCATTACCCAGGATTGAAGAATCCTTGTCCGCACTAGGAAAAGCCAAATTCTTCTCAACATTAGACCTCGCCAGTGGCTATTGGCAAGTACCGATGTCGGAACAGGACCGGGCAAAGACCACCTTTATATTACCCATGGGCCTGTTTGAATTCAACCGAAAGCAGTTTGGCCTAGCCAATGATCCTGGTACTTTTCAGCGTCTTATGGAGATGTGTCTAGGTGATTTGAACTTTGAAGCTACACTCATCTATTTCGACAACATTATAGTCTATGCCGCATCGTCGCCTTCAAAGACAAGGGCTAAAAGTGAAGCCCCAAAAATGCCATTTGTTCCGCACTCAGATTGAGTACTTGGGCCATGTTGTCTCTGCTGAAGGAGTGAAACCATCTTGAGAGAAAATTGCTGTGATACAGGATTGGCCCACTCCAGAGACAGTGAAAGATGTTCGAGCATTCCTGGGACTGACCGGGTATTACCGACGTTTCGTGAAAAATTTTGCCCGCATAGCAAAACAGCTATTAGAACTGCTGAAGGGAGGGCCCTCAGGTGCAAAGAACTGGACTATTCGTTGGAAGGACCAAAAATGAAAAAAAAGCCTTTCAAGACCTGAAGAAGGCATTGAAGGAAGCTCCTGTGTTGACTTATGCGGACTTTTCTCAACCGTTTATTCTCCACACTGACAGGAGTTTGCATGGACTTGGGGCTGTGTTGTCGCAGATACAGGACGGGAGAGAAAAGGTGATTGCTTATGCAAGTCGGTCCCTTCATGATTCCGAACCTAATCCGGGCAATTACAGTTCCTTCAAGTTAGAGCTGCTGGCGTTGGTGTGGGCTATGACGGAGAGGTTAACAGAATATTTGTCTGGGTCCGAAGTATTAGTGCGCACCGACAATAATTCGTTGGCTCATCTGGAGAATGCGAAGCTGGGAGCTCTGGAACAACGATGGGTGGCCAGTATGGCAATGTTTCGATATAAGATCACTTACAAAAGAGGAGCTGTGCTGATGCCCTTTCCAGAGTGAAACATGCCAAACCGGGGTGAAGTAGAGATGAAGAGTTAGAAAATCAGGAGATCCCCAGGTTCCTAGACCCTGCCAGGACGGTGGTGGCTACGCAGGACCAGGTGCAAGTTTTGACTCGGGAAGGCATCTTGGGTCGATCCCGGGATGAGTGAGTCCAGTTACAACAAGAAGATAGTGAACTTGCTCTCTTGAGACAGTGAGTGACATCAAAGAGACTTTCTAGTTCGGAAGAGAGAAATACTCTATCTCCGGAAACTTTTCTTCTACAATGGGAACGCCTTCAGATGAAGAATGGATTGCTGTATCAGAAAGTACAGCTTCAAAAAGAGCTAGGCGCCATCTGACAGGTCTTAGTCCCAGAAACGCTGTTGCTCGAGGTAGCCACCGAGGCCCACGAAAAAGGAGCACACTTTGGTCTGGAAAAGACTTTTCAGTGGTTACAGCGGTTTGTTTATCATCCCCGACTTGTAGGCTATGCCGGATATGTGAATTGGCTAAACCATCAGAGCAGAGAGCCCCGACACAAACTATTGTGACCTCCGCCCCCCTGGAACTGCAAATGATATACTATCTGACCATTGGGCTGAACCATCAAGGGTATGAATATTGTTTAGTAATGGTGGATCACTTCACAAAGTTTGCCGTCGTGACTCCAACCCGAGATCAGGCCGTGGAATCAGCTGCACATGCAATCTGCAAATATTTAATTCACGTTTACAGCTGCCCGAAGCGAATCCATTCTGACCAGGGAGCTTGTTTTTTAAGAAAAGTGATGGAGGAGTTGCATCACATGTACCAAATTGAAAAATCTCCCACCACGCCATATCACCCTCAGGGGAATGGCTCCTGTGAACGGTTCAACCGGACATTAATTCAAATGTTGAGGACCCTGGAGGAGGACCGGAAAGCCCGGTGGCCTGAGTATGTATCAGAATTAGTATGGGTATACAACAATCGAGTGCACTGAACCACTGATTATACTCCCTGTACCCTCTTATTCGGCCATGCAGGAAAAGAAATCACTGAGATAGGGTTGGATCCAGAAGAGGACTACCCACGGACGGGGGTGTCCTCCTGGGTTCGAGAACATTGTCTGCAGACTTTGCATCGCCTGGTACAGACCAGGCTTTGGGAGTTGGAGCATGCTGAGAAGACTCTGCCACGGGGAACAGATCTCCAGGTCGGGACTGTGTCTTAGTACGAGAAAGACATCCTCGGGACAAACTGGAAAATCGGAGAGAAAGCGACCCGTATCAGGTAAAGCGACAAGTCAGCTCCAAAGGGCCTGTGTATGAGATTCAACCGGAGGAAGGAGGAAGCTCTCCTACTCGGATAGTTCACCGGAATATGCTTCGGCATCAAAAGATCCTATTCAATCTGGAAATCCTAAAAGGGAAAAAAAAAAAACACCAAATCCCCGGTTTGATATAAACCGTCAACCTTTGATTTGTCTTCATTCTTGTACATCCGACCTGAGGAAGAGGTCATGGAATGGACCTCGAAACGCGTTGTCTTTGTATGTACCATGAAATAAAGCATTGATATTGGAACCTACTCCTAGAATCTACTGGATTTCCTCCATTTGAGGGTTGAAGTATAGCAGCGCGGGAACCAGGTGTTTTTGATTAATGGAAGCAGACGCTGTCTGTCTACACCCTCCTGCTGCAGCTACATTATATGGGATTGAGCGTATTTAGTAGTTGTGGCATTACACAACCTCCGAGGGTGAGTACCCTGAACAATTCAATTTTTACTTATTATATCTGGTAAAGCCCTATGGGCGCACTTTTGTGGTTTCTTTTATCTTTATTCAATCTGGAAAGGCAAAGGAAACTCTCGAAAGAGCTCCCACGGTAGTAGAGGAGGAGGAAGAAGAAGAAAGTTCTGAATGACTGCCCAAGGATGGATAAGCAGGACAAGGACCTGGGGTCCCTGAAGAATCTGGCCCAGAGGGAACAGACACACCATCACTCTCTCCTATGCAACCTGACTCTACCACTCAAGGGGATTCGACTACTCCTTCCAACTTATGACGCTCCAAACGAACAACAGCCTGCAAACCCCCCAAACGTTATGACCAGGATCAGTTCATTTTGCAGCAAATTGTTCAAGAAAAAGGAAGACGGCCACGTGTCTCACAAGAATCCTCACCTGTGGAATGGCGAGAGAAAGGAGTGGGGATTGTTGTAGGGAGATGGACCGGACTAGTGGTATCTCTCTCGTGTCATGGCCGAAACTGTCGGGACTGTCACCATTGTTGCCGGGGTAAGCATTTTCTGACTGGAAGAGACCTTTGCACCTGACTGTAGGGGGCGGGTCTGAGATAAAAGGGACGGGGCGCGCCAGAACAGGGCCTTTAGCGGGAAGACAGTGTGTGTTGCAGGAGAAGGTTGACTCCCTCTCCGCAGACCGACGCCAACGAGCAGGCCCGCTTTGCACTCCCTCATCCCCCATCAGTGGCGTAGCAACTGTTTGTGGCGCCCGGGGGCGGTCGAAAAATTTGCCGCCCCTTTGGTCAATGATAATCCGGATTCCGGAAGCATCCGAAGAGCCCACACTACACTCAAAGATATAATTTTTAGTCTGCTACTAAAGGTACAGTCACACTTAGCGATCTACCAGTGATATGACGCGGTCAGGATCGCTGGTACATCGCTAAGTGGTCGCTAGTGAGCTGCCACACAGGCAGATCTCACCAGCGACATCGCTGGGGACGGGGGTCGCTACTTACCAGTCAGACGTGGCGATCCTACGTCCTCCTGCCCGGCTCCACGCTCGTCGCTCGTCTCGCCGCAGGAAGCTGACGACGAGAAACAGTCCTGGACGTTCTCGCGCGATCAGCGATAATCAGCGGGGGAGCGGGTCGTAGGTAAGTATCACACACAGCGATGTCGCTAGCAATATCGCTATATCGTCACAAGTTATAGCGATATTGCTAGCGATATCACTTAGTGTGACAGTACCTTTACTCTGCTGTTATTATTTCTAAATTTCTAGACTTTCATCTTCTTGCAGTTCTCTATATATACACGGGTATAGGATGTGTATGAAATCCAGCAGACCTGTGTATGCGGTCATACATGATGAGAGAGGAACCCCGGCCCCTGCACTCGGCTGGGGGCCACCGTACGGCTGTGTACTTAAGGAGCATCCCCAGAATGACAACCGATGGCGGCGGTGTGACATCACATCACTACGACCATTAGACAGGACGGCTAGATGAGGTCTCCACCATCATCATCTACGACGCAGGACAGAACGTGAACACTGCAGATGATTGGTGGCATTGGACTGGCTGCAGCGGTCACGCGACACCCCTTCCAGACATTGATGACCATAGATTGCCCAAGACTCTGCTGTGAGCGTGATGAGCGGCGCTGATCCAGGGGGCAAGAATAGGATTTGGGGGTCTCGGCTTAATTATTCCACCTTGGACCCAACAATAAGTGATGGAAATCCCCTTAAACTGTGGTGTAGAGATGAAGAGACCACCCAGCACCGGCCTCACTATCAGGGGGCACAGAGAATTGCCCCATTTATATCACATCAGGACTACAACCCCCAGCAGACACCCCCACAGTAATGTGCCTGCCCCACACCCCAGGACGCAAGTAATGAGGGGCAGAGAACTGGTGACAGTACAGACCCCAAGGAGCCCTTGTGGGGTCCCAGACAAGGACTGTGGGCTGTCAGTGTGTGCGCCCACCTCCACCTGCCCTGCTGTACTGGGCACAGGAATGGCGCTGGTGTCGGGCACTCACACACCACCGGAGACCTCTCACCTAGTCAGACGGCGGCTCCGCCATGAATGAATGGGGCCTCGGCCCGTCCTCCCGGGAAGGCTGCCAGCGTCCCCACTTCCTCCACAGCCCCCAGCACCGAAGCCGCCTCAGTACCGAGGAGCAAAGGCTGGAGGGGGCGGGACGCTGCTGAACGACGTCACAGCCCGCCCCTACTATCGATGGCGAACAGGCCGCTCTGCTCAGCCTCATGTGCCCGCACACAGGCCGGCCCGATGCTGCTGCACTGTGCCTCCGCGCTTCTCCCACAGAGGAGATGAATTGCTGCTGCTGCCGCGCCGCCCCCACACACGTGCCGCCTGGGGCGGACCGCCCCCCCCGCCCCCCCCACGCTACGCCACTGTCCCCCATGCATACAGACTGTGTACCTCCAGAGAACACTACTCCTCTTGTCTCTCACGGGACTAAGACAAACCATACTGTACCACTGACTGCTGTTGGCCCACAACACAATACTCACCAAACAGTGCATGCTGAAGCAGGTAGCGTGACCGCGGCCTCCACTCTGGGACTTTGTTCACCAAACGCTGTGCCGCAGATACCCACTCGAGCAGTACCTTGTTCCAGGACCACAAGACTACGCATGAGAAAGCCAGGATATGTCGCTTCCATTAAGAGACAGTGCTTCACCTTTCTCCGGGACGAGTTCAGGGACTTCACGCGTCACCTACAGCGCTAATGTGGGATTTTCCAGCCTCCTCCATCCGGGAACCACAGACTAATAAGTTAACCCGTTATTTGAACTCACACTATTGTTCAATAACTATATATGCTTTGTGCACCTATATTCCCTAACTGCATGGAATATTTACTGTTATAATAATTCTTTATAAACAACCTGTTAACTCTTGCTCTGCCTCCTGCTTGTCAATGCATCCCGCGTTCCTGCTAGAGCCTTACAGATACGGTGCAGATTCCTTCGTCATTCGGTTCCTCTATGTAAGCCCCTATAATGTACACGTCCTGCAGTGGACCAGCAATAAATGCAGTGCAGATTCCTCCATCGCTCGGCTCCTGAATGTGATCCCATATTATGTACACATCTCGCAGTGAAACTAGCGATGACTGCGGTGAAGAATACTCCATCACGCAGCTCCTCTCTGTCAGCCCCTACATGTACACATCCTGCAGTGCAACCATTGATGGCTGCAGTACAAATTCCTCCGTCAATCGGTTCCTCTATGTGAGCCCCTATTATGTACACATTCTACAGTGAGACCAGCAAGAACCGGGGTGCAGATGCCTCCATCACTCAGTTCTTCTATGTGAGCCCCTATCATCTACATGTCCGGCGTTGAAACCAGTGAGAACCACAGTGCAGATTCCTCCATCACTAGGTTCCTCTGTGTGAGCTCCTATTATGTACACGTCCTACAGTTAGACCAGTGATGGCCACAGTGCAGATTCCTCCGTCACTCCGTTCCTCTATGTGAGTCCCTATCATGTACACGTCCTACATTTAAACCAGTGACGGCCACAGTGCAGATTCCTCCATCACTGTTAAATATTATTAGTTAAGGATTTATATATATTATGGAGTTGTATTCTTATCACACTCAGTTCTGTACTGGACATTGCCTTCCACTGACACTGCATGTGCTATTTTAGCAAGTGGTAAATGTCAACTCCTCTACATATGTAAGATTAGCTCATGGTAAAAGTTCGACTCCATATATACAGAGATCACGTGCTTTAAGAGACGTATATAATTCATGGCTCACTGTAGAGGTCGCTCTCACTCCTTCCCTATCACCATGAAACACATTCGAGGAGTCATCCTTGCTCGGACATGACATTACGAACAGCTGGTATGTAACTTTGCTACTTGAGAAGCCGAACAGAGCCAGATGCCATTTGCCATGTGGAATCCCAGAGAAAGAAGGTTACAAACTTTGCTATGAACAAATGATCATCTCTTTATAATCGTGCACCTATTTTTATGTTTTTCTGTAATAATCTTTTCTTTGATGGAAGAATCCAAATAAACCACTACATTTTTATCTGGTAACTAGTCCTAAGGATTTTACAAGAATACGCATTATTTTACATTGGAGAGCCAGCCAGATCTGAATTTTTGTACTTTTTTGCGGATTTCTCTCAACTTGCCCAAAAGGGGGATTGAACTTTGCTAACGTCAATCATATGTGCAAGTTATCAGGAACTCCACTACTCACAAGAATCAGACAGAACCTAGAAGTGATGACTAAGAATTGCCAGATGGATTGATAAGTACTACAAGTACCAGACGTGCTGAAGCCAGACGTGTGAAGACAAGAGCCCAGCGATGTCAATCAAAGGAACAAGCTGAGACATTTCAAGGTAAGAGAAATGGATGTCATTAATTATTTTTCTAAGCAGAGTAAACTGAAATTTAAGTCTGTAGACGAGTCTAATTTAGACGTATTATGGCTCAGCTTATATGCAGAATGTGAAATGGAAAATCAGAAGTTAGATTCTAAGCTTTTCAATAGAGAAAGAGATAAATTAAAAAATATTCTACAGATGGTGGATATATTCCATATATCTGTGTCAGAGAAATCCAAAAATGATTGTAGTGATGTTCTCGAGATTGGCTGTAAAGTTAGGGAGATTGACTGTAATCAAGTGTCTGTAGCAGCCATTGAAGGTGACCTTGCAGACGTGGAACAAGATGGAGAAGTAGGAGGAGACTTCAGAACTGACGTAGAGGACGTACAAGGGAAAGACGGACCACTAAAAATAGACGACTCACAGGCCCAAATCCGAAGTAAAGTAAGAAAAATTTGCTAAAAATATGCAAAATCATTCCTGCATATGATAAAATCCATGTTTGTAGAAACTCTGAGGTTTTTGAAAGCTGTGTTGACAAATTTGATTTATCTAACGAGGAGAAGAATCAGTTGTTCAAAATGTGGATCCCTGTAAACTTTGCTAGGAGATTATCATTAAAGATATCTGGTGAAAAACATGAGAACTTAAATGATAAATACAGATTAAAAATTTTGATTTTTTTGTGCATCAAATGAAAATCATCCAGATATTGATATTCTTCAAAAATTAAAGATTGGTCGGAAGGAATGCACTTATACATTTATGTCCATATTTGACCGCTTGTATAGAACGGTCATGGAGAATGTCAAAACACAGTCCCTCATAAGGAGTTTTGTAAGCAAATTTTGGTTTTTAAATCCTGCATCTCGTGTTATTGCATCACAAAAAGATTCTATATTTGAATGTGCGCAATCCCTTGATTTTGCCAGAAAACACGAGAATCGTGAAAGGAAAGTAAATCGTGCTAATTTTGTGAAGACAGGCAGAGTAAAATCTTATCAGAAGCCTGTAATAGCAAAGCCTCCAAAACTAAGTAATCAAATTTATGAAGAACGAAGAAAATCACATGTTTGTTTTAAGCCTTATGGAATGATGCAAAGGACCACCGAAAAAACACAGATTGAGTTAAGGAAAATTCAAAGTTCTGATCTTCCTTCTGTAAAAAAGATGGCCGAATTTGACAGACAGAAGCAGGTGGTGAGTGACATCATGGCCTGTAAACTGATCACTCTGCTCAGAGAATCCATCAGTTACAAAGAAATAAGTATGGGTTTAGGAATTGGCTAAAAATGTAATTATATGTTGTGTAAAAGAATTATACAATTAGTCAGTTATATGTAATTATTATATAGAATATAATTCCGTAGTTCTATAGTTTTGTAGATATACATGTTCATACAGTATATATAGAGTGTTTGTAGAAGTAGAGATTGTAGAACTGTATTTTTTAGTGAAAATTAAAATCTACATCAGGAATAATATTTGGAATTATGAATATGATATTAACCTTATCTTTTATTTTTCCTTAGAATTTTCATTTCAAAGCAGGACTTAATCGGGAAAAATTCTCTTACAACGATTTATGCCTTTATTTACACAGGAAGTTGCAATAATTGCATGATTTTATATATTTAACACTTAAATAATATGCATATAGCTAACAATTTAAAATCTGTGTGTGTGCCTTTACTGCATGGCATGAATGACAACCACAGCATGTGAAATTTGAACTTTGTTCTAATAATAAGTATACCAGTATACCATGTCCCTGTTCTTTAGGAAAATAATTTTTAAGGGGGTCTCAACTTTTGCAAATCAAAGGAATTTTTTTTTCCTCCTAGGCCTAAAGTTTCAAGTATAGCTATACAACATATTTTATGTCATGTGTATTTGGGGAATATTCAAAGAAATATTAAGATACTAAACTTAATAGTTTACAATGCGCATTGATTGATAATTGATAATTAGG
Source organism: Dendrobates tinctorius (assembly GCF_039654945.1). Taxonomy (NCBI): domain Eukaryota; kingdom Metazoa; phylum Chordata; class Amphibia; order Anura; family Dendrobatidae; genus Dendrobates; species Dendrobates tinctorius. Next base: position 11,916,813 of record NW_027361856.1, on the reverse strand, counting down.
ATAATTTGGGTTAAAATACGTGTATTCATCACACCTTCATATGTGGGGTAATTTGGTTTAAACTTATATGTGACACAGTCTGAGTGACAGTGACTGAGTGTATGAGCAGCTGCTTAGGAGTGATGTGATACGTTTGTTGTGTGAGGCCTCAGGATTCTGAATGCAAGAGGGAAAAAAAAACAAAAACCTTTATGGTGAGAAATATATAGGAGAAATATGCAGATCAGTTAAATTATTAGATTAGGATATATAATGAAATATTATCTACACAACATATATTTCTATATCTCTATAGTTCTTTAGCAATTTCTTGATTTAGTTAATTGTGAATAAGTGGAATCGCACATCAAAATGGTTTATGAAGAAAATCTACATTTAAATTAATTTTTCCAAAGGATAATTTTATGATATTCAAATTAGTTTTAATGGTGACACATCTTCAGACAAATAATGGTATAAGCAAGTATAAATTCACACAATTTATAAATTAATTATTTTTAATTTTGGTTTTGATAAATGAATTATTTCATAAAACAATATTTTTCGGTATTAAGGGGGAGATATGTTTTTTGATCCTGACTACATCATCACATTTGATTAATACCTCTTCTTCACACATTTTAATAAAGAACAAATATAAATAAGGTACAATGGTATAAGTATTGGGTATAATAATAAGTATTATAAAGAGTCATTTCTTTACACTAAGAGGAGTATTACATGCAAAGTTGCATAATTTGAATATTTTGGTAACACAAGTTTATGACAATTATGAAATAATCCTGATCATGGAAATAGTAAGGGTATATGTTACTGAAGACATAACTACTCTGCATCAACATAAAAGCCTTATTTTTATTCTTAATTTTAATTTTCAATTTTTTAATCTATTTTTATTTTAATTCTTAAATTTTTATTTTTTCTGTCAATCAATATTTAATAAAGTAATATCTACTATAACTATAGAATATTGCTTCATTAAATATAGCAATGCTATGGTTCCATTACAAAGGAAAATGTTTCACTTCTGAGTTATATGCAACAATTTTTTCATTCATCCATTCATTCGCTCACTCATATATTCTTATTTTGGTTCATGGCTATACATTCCTACATATTATTAGTATAATAAATATATTCCTTATTAATAAAGATGAAAACACTGGTTACATAAAACACACTGACACCTATGGGTTGAAAAAGGTAATTACACCTATGACATAAAAAATTGTTCTATCACATGAAGAATATGGTTAACTAGATGTGTATTTCCTGAAGGAAGTACAGATAGTGGTTTGAAATGGTGCCCGGGCTGCCCCTTTAAGAGAGACTTGCCTGCTGCCCCTGCAAGACGTTCAACTCAGGATTCGTTTTAAGTGTGGGTGCCTCTCAGGGGACACTTTGGCCTCAGGATCCCATTTTGTGGCCGGGGCCCCTCAGGGTCCGATTTTGTGGCCGGGGCCCCTCAGGGTCCGATTTTGTGGCCGGGGCCCCTCAGGGTCCGATTTTGTGGCTGGGGACCCTCAGGGTCCGATTTTGAGGGTGGGGCCCCTCAGGGTCCGATTTTGTGGGCGGGGCCCCTCAGGGTCTGATTTTGTGGGCAAGGCCCCTCAGGGTCCGATTTGGTCGGCGGGGCCCCTTAGGGTCCGATTTGGTGGGCGGGGCCCCTCAGGGTCCGATTTGGTGGGTGGGGCCCCTCAGGGTCTGATTTGGTGGGCGGGGCCCCTCAGGGTCGATTTGGTCGGCGGGGCCCTCAGGGTCCGATTTTGTGGGTGGGGCCCCTCAGGGTCCGATTTGGTGGGTGGGGCCCCTCAGGGTCCGATTTTGTGGTTGGGGCCCCTCAGGGTCATATTTTGTGGCCGGGGCCCCTCAGGTTCCGATTTTGTGGCCGGGGCCCCGTAGGGTCCGATTTTGTGGGTGGGGCCCCTCAGGGTCCGAGTTGGTGGGCGGAGCCCCTCAGGGTCCGAGTTGGTGGGCGGGGACACTCTGGGTCCGATTTGGTGGGCGGGGCCCTTCAGGGTCCAATATGGTGGGCGGAGTCACTCTGGGTCTGATTTGGTGGGCGGGGCTCCTCAGGGTCCGATTTGGTGGGCGGGGCCACTCTGGGTCTGATTTGGTGGGCTGTGCCACTCTGGGTGCGTTTTGGTGGGCGGGGCCCCTCAGGGTCTGATTTGGTGGGCGGGGCCCCTCACGGTCCGATTTGGTGGGCGGGGCCCCTCAGGGTCCGATTTGGTGGGCGGGGCCCCTCAGGGTCCAATTTGGTGGGTGGTGCTGCTCAGGAAGAAAGGAGGTACAGATAGTGGTTTGAAATGGTGCCCGGGCTGCCCCTTTAAGAGAGACTTGCCTGCTGCCCCTGCAAGACTTTCAACTCAGGATCTGTTTTAACTGTGGGTGCCTCTCAGGGTCCACTTTGGCCTGTGGGGCCCCTCAGAGTCTGATTTGGTGGGTGGGGCCACTCTGGGTCCGATTTGGTGGGCGGGGCCACTCTGGGTCCGATTTGGAGGCCAGGAAGGCTCAGCCTCCGATTTGTAGGCCAGGGTCGATCAGCCTCCGATTTGGAGGCTGGGGTGGCTCAGCCTCCGATTTGGAGCGTGGGGTCACTCAGCTTTTGATTTGGTTCGTTGGCCCTTTAAGACTCATTTTGGTGCGCCGGCCCTTTAAGAATCACTTATGCGCGTCAGCCCTTTAAGAGCCAGTTTGGCGCACTGGGCTTCTAAATCCACTTTGGCGCACATTATCTTTCAGGGTCATGCGTCATGTGATGAAGCTAGATTTGCATTTGTACTTTGAGTTTTGCTTTAAGAGCTGATATTATCTTGCAGAATCTGTGTCCTGCTGGGGTCATGTAAAGTTCGTAGGCGTTGGCACAGTAACTGGGTGTGCCTGCGCATATTATTGAGCTTATCTGCCACCTCACGACTGCCCCATGCTTTCCCTATGGCAACATTTTCCCATTAAAATGCATTGAGACAATGCATTCCAATGACAGGAAAATGTTTTTACAAACGCAAATTGCGCAAAAACTACAAATCCGATCGAAACGAAACATACTTAGCACATCTCTCATGGACGCTGGCTTCGAAACGACACGTGGACGAGGCCCTTCAGGGTCCGATTTTGTGGCCGAAGCCCCTCAGGGTCCGATTTTGTGGCCGGGGCCCCTCAGGGTCCGATTTTGTGGCCCGGGGCCCTCAGAGTCCGATTTTGTGGGTGGGGCCCCTCAGGGTCTGATTTTGTGGGCAGAGCACCCTGGGTCCATTTTGGTGGGCGGGACCACTCAGGGTCCAATTTGGTGGGGGGGCCACTCTGGGTCCGATTTGGTGGGCAGGGCACCTCAGGGTCCAATTTGGTGGGCGGGGCCCCTCGGGGTCTGATTTGGTGGGCGGGGCTTCTCAGCGTCCGATTTGGTGGGCGGGGCCACTCTTGGTCCGATTTAGTGTGCGGTGTCCCTTAGGGTCCGATTTGGTGGGCGGGGCACCTCAGGGTCCAATTTGGTGGGCGGGGCCCCTCGGGGTCTGATTTGGTGGGCGGGGCCACTCTCGGTCCGATTTGGTGGGCGGGGCCCCTCTGGGTCCGATTTGGTGGGCGGGGCCACTCTGCGTCCGATTTGGTGGGTGATGCTGCTCAGGGTCCGATTTGGTGGGCGGGGCCACTCTGGGTCCAATTTGGTGGGCGGGGCCCCTCAGGGTCCAATTTGGTGGGCTGTGCCACTCTGGGTCCGTTTTGGTGGGCGGGGTGGCTCAGCCTCCGATTTGGAGGCCGGGGTGGCTCAGCCTCCGATTTGAAGCCTTGGGTCACTCAGCTTTCGATTTGGCGCGTCGGTCCTTTAAGACTCATTTCGGTGCGCCGGCCCTTTAATAATCACTTTGGCGCGTCGGCTCTTTAAGAGACAGTTTGGCTCACTTTGCTTCTAAATCCACGTTGGCGCACATTCTCTCTCAGGGGCATGCGTCATGTGATGAAGCTAGATTTGCATTTGTGCTGTGGGTTTCGCTTTAAGAGCTGAAATTATCTGCCAGAAACTCTGTCCAGGAGAGGTCATGTGAAGTTCGTAGGCGTTGGCACAGTAACTAGGTGAGCCTGCGCATATCAATGAGCTTAACTGCCACCTCACGACTGTCCCATGTTTTCCCTATGGCAACATTTTCCCATTGAAATGCATTGAGGAAAATGTTTTTTCAAATGCAAATTGCGCAAAAACTACAAATCCGATCGACACGAAAAATACTTAGCACACCACTCGTGGTCGCTGTCTTCGAAACGAGGCATCAACGGAGTCGGTGCGTGTAGCGGTTCAGGCCGCATTAATTGCGGAAATCAGCTGAATAGTAATAATAATACTAGATGTGTATTTCCTGAAGGAAGTACAGATAGTGGTTTGAAATGGTGCCCGGGTTGCCCCTTTAAGAGAGACTTGCCTGCTGCCCCAGCAAGATTTTCAACTCAGGATCCGTTTTAAGTGTGAGTGCCTCTCAGGGGCCACTTTGGCCTCAGGGTCTGATTCGGTGGCCTGGGCTCCTTAGGGTTTGAATTGGTGGCCGGGATCCCTCAGGGTCCAATTTTGTTGGTGTGGCCCCTCAGGGTCCGATTTTGTGGGTGGGGCCCCTCATGGTCTGATTTGCTGGGTGGGGACCCTCAGGGTCCTATTTGGTGGGCGGGGCCCCTCAGGGTCAGATTTGGTGGGTGGGACCACTCAGGGTCCGATTTCGTGGTTGGGGCCTTTCAGAATCCGATTTGGTGGGCGGGGCCCCTCAGGGTCCGATTTGGTGAGCGGGGCCCCTCAGGGCCCGATTTGGTGGGCGGAGCCCCTCAGGGTCCGATTTGGTGGGCGGAGCCCCTCAGGGTCCGATTTGGAGGACGGGGCCCCTCAGGGTCCGATTTGATCGGCGGGGCCCCTCAGGGTCTGATTTGGTGGGCGGGGGCCATTCTGGGTCTGATTTTGTGGCCGGGGCCCCTCAGGGTCTGATTTTGTGGCCGGGGCCCCTCAGGGTCTGATTTTGTGGCCGGGGCCCCTCAGGGTCTGATTTTGTGGCCGGGGCCAATCAGGGTCTGATTTTGTGGCCGGGGCCAATCAGGGTCTGATTTTGTGGCCGGGGCCAATCAGGGTCTGATTTTGTGGCCGGGGCCAATCAGGGTCTGATTTTGTGGCCGGGGCCAATCAGGGTCTGATTTTGTGGCCGGGGCCAATCAGGGTCTGATTTTGTAGTTGGGGCCCCTCAGGGTCTGATTTTGTGGCCGGGTCAACTCGGGGTCCGATTTTGAGGGCGGGGCCCCTCAGGGTCAGATTTGGTGGGCGGGGCCCCTCAGGGTCCGATTTGGTGGGCGGGGCCCCCAGGGTTCGATTTTGTGGGTGGGGCCCCTCTGGGTTCGATTTTGTGGCCGGGGTCTCTCAGGGTCCGATTTTGTGGCCGGGGCCCCTCAGGGTCCGATTTTGTGGTTGGGGCCCCTCAGGGTCCGATTTTGTGATTGGGGCCCTCAGGGTCCGATTTTGTGGGTGGGGCCCCTCAGCGTCCGAATTGGTTGGCGGGGCCCCTCAGCGTCCGATTTGGTGGGCGGGGCCTCTCAGGGTCCGAATTGGTGGGCGGGGACACTGAGTCTGATTTGGTGGGTGGGGCCCCTCAGGGTCTGATTTGGTGGGCTGTGCCACTCTGGGTCCGTTTTGGTGGGCGGGGCCACTCGGTGTCTGATTTTTTTAGCGGGGCCACGCTGGGTCCGATTTGGAGGCCAGGGTGGATCAGCCTACGATTTGGAGGTCGGGGTAGCTCAGCCTCCGATTTGGAGCCTGGGGTCACTCAGCTTTCGATTTGGCGCGCCGGCCCTTTAAGACTCATTTTGGTGCGCCGGCCCTTTAAGAATCACTTTGGCGCGTCGGCCCTTTAAGAGCCAGTTTGGCTCACTGGGCTTCTAATGCGCACATTCTCTCTCAGTGGCATGCGTCATGTGATGAAGCTAGATTTGCATTTATGCTGTTGGTTTCGCTTTAAGAGCTGAAATTATCTGCCAGAAACGCTGTCCTAGAGAGGTCATGTGAAGTTCGTAGGCGTTGGCATAGTAACTGGGTGAGCCTGCGGATATCAATGAGCTTATCTGCCACCTCACGACTGTCCCATGTTTTCCCTATGGCAACATTTTCCCATTGAAATGCATTGAGGAAAATGTTTTTTCAAATGCAAATTGCGCAAAAACTCCAATTCCGATCTACATGAAAAATACTTAGCACACCTCTCGTGGACGCTGGCTTCGAAACGAGGCCTCAATGGAGTCTGTGCGTGTAGCAGTTCGGGACGCATTAATTGCGGAAATCAACTGAATAGTAATAATAATACTAGATGTGTATTTCCTGAAGGAAGTACAGATAGTGGTTTGAAATGCTGCCCAGGCTGCCCCTTTAAGAGAGACTTGCCTGCTGCACCTGCAAGACTTTCAACTCAGGATCCGTTTTAACTGTGGGTGCCTCTCAGGGGCCACTTTGGCCTCAGGGTCCGATTTTGTGGGTGGGGCCCTCAGGGCCCGATTTTGTGGGTGGGGCACCTCAGGGTCAATTTTGGTGGGTGGGGCCCCTCAGGGTCCGATTTGGTGGCCGGGTCCCCTCAGGGGCTGATTTGGTGGGTGGGGCCCCTAAGGGTCCGATTTTGTGGCCGGGGCCCCTCAGGGTCTGATTTGGTGGTTGGGGCCCCTCAGGGTCCAATCTTGTGGCCGGGGCCCCTCAGGGTCCAATTTTGTGGGTGGGGCCCCTCAGGGTCCGATTTTGTGGCCGGGGCCCCTCAGGGTCTGATTTGGTGCGTGGGGCCCCTCAGGGTCCGATTTGGTGAGCGGGGCCCCTCGGGGTCCGATTTGGTGAGCGGGGCCCCTCAGGGTCTGATTTGGTGGGCGGGATCTATCAGAGTCCGATTTGGTGGGCGGTGCCCCTCAGGGTCCAATTTGGTGGGCGGGGACCCTCGGGGTCCGATTTGGTGGGCGGGATCCCTCGGGGTCCGATTTGGTGGACGGGGCCCCTCGGGGTCCGATTTGGTGGGCGGGGACCCTCGGGGTCCGATTTGGTAGGCGGGCCACTCTGGGTCCGATTTGGTGGGCAGGGCCCCTCAGAGTTCAATTTGGTCAGCGGGGCCCCTCAGGGTCCAATTTTGTGGTTGGGGCCTTTCAGAATCCGATTTAGTGGGCGGGGCCCCTCAGGGTCCGATTTGGTGGGCGGGGCCCCTCAGGGTCCGAGTTTGTGGCCGGGTCCCCTCAGGGTCTGGATTTGTGGGTGGGGCCCCTCAGGGTCCGATTTTGTGGGTGGGGCCCCTCAGAGTCCGATTTTGTGGCTGGGGCCCCTCAGGGTCTGATTTTGTGGCTGGGGCCCCTCAGGGTCCGATTTTGAGGGTGGGGCCGCTCAGGGTCTAATTTGGTGGGCGGGGCCCCTCAGGGTCTGATTTTGTGGGTTGGGCCCCTCAGTGTCTGATTTTGTGGCCGGGGCCCCTCAGGGTCCGATTTTGTGTCCGGGGCCCCTCAGGGTCCGATTTTGTGGCCGGTGCCTCTCATGGTCAGATTTTTTGGTTGTGGCCCCTCAGGGTCCGATTTTGCGGCCGGAGCCTCTTAGGGTCCGATTTTGTGGTTGGGGCCCCTCAGGATCTGATTTTGTGGCCGGGGTCCCTCAGGGTCCGATTTTGTGGCCGGGGCCCCTGAGGGTCCAAATTTGTGGGTGGGGCCCCTCAGGATCCGATTTTGTGGTTGGGGCCCCTCAGGGTTCAATTTTGTAGGTGGGGTCCCTCAGGGTCCGATTTTGTGGCCAGGGCCCCTCAGGGTCCGATTTTGTGGCCGGGGCCCCTCAGGGTCCGATTTTGTGGTTGGGGCCCCTCAGGGTCCGATTTTGTTGGTAGGGCCCCTCAGGGTCCGATTTTGTGAGTGGGGCCACTCAGGGTCCGATGTTGTGGCCGGATCCCCTCAGGGTCCGATTTTGTGGGTGGGGCCCCTCAGGGTCCAATTTTGTGGCCGGGGCCCCTCAGGGTCCAATTTTGTGGGTGGGGCCCCTTAGGGTCCGATTTTGTGGGTGGGGCCCCTCAGGGTACAATTTGGTGGGCGGGGCCACTCTGGGTCTGATTTGGTGGGCGGGGCCACTCTGGGTCCGATTTGGTGGGTGGGGCCACTCTGGTTCCGATTTGGTGAGCTGGGCCCCTCAGGGTTTGATTTGGTGGGCGGGATCTATCAGAGTCCGATTTGGTGGGCGGGGCCCATCAGGGTCCAATTTGGTTGGCGGGGACCCTCGGGGTCCGATTTGGTGGGCGGGATCCCTCGGGGTCCGATTTGGTGGGCGGGGCCCCTCGGGGTCCAATTTGGTGGGCGGGGCCCCTCGGGGTCCGATTTGGTGGGTGGGGCCCCTCGGGGTCCGATTTGGTGAGCCGGGCACTCTAGGTCTGATTTGGTGGGCGGGCCACTTTGGGTCCGATTTGGTGGGCGGGGCCCCTCAGAGTTCCATTTGGTCAGCGGGGACCCTCAGGGTCCGATTTTGTGGGTGGTGCCCCTCATGGTCCGATTTTGTGGTTGGGGCCTTTCAGAATCCGATTTAGTGGGCGGGGCCCCTCAGGGTCCGATTTGGTGGGCGGGGCCCCTCAGGGTCCCATTTGGTGGGCGGGGCCCCTCAGGGTCCCATTTGGTGGGCGGGGCCCCTCAGGGTCCGATTTTGTGATCGGGGCCCCTCAGGGTCTGATTTTGTGGTTGGGGCCCCTCGGTCCGATTTTGTGGCCGGTGTCTGAGGGTCCGATTTTGTGGCTGGGGCCCCTCAGGGTCTGGATTTGTGGGTGGGGCCCATCAGGGTCCGATTTTGTGGGTGGGGCCCCTCAGGGTCCGATTTTGTGGCTGGGGCCCGTCATGGTCTGATTTTGTGGCTGTGGCCCCTCAGGGTCTGATTTTGAGGGTGGGGCCCCTCAGGGTCTAATTTGGTGGGCGGGGCCCCTCAGGGTTCAATTTTGTGGGTGGGGCCCCCCAGGGTCCGATTTTGTGGGTGGGGCCCCTCAGGGTCCGTTTTTGTGGCTGGGGCCCCTCAGGGTCTGATTTTGTGGGTGGGGCCCATCAGGGTCCGATTCTTTTGGTGGGGCCCCTCAGGGTCCGATTTTGTGACCGGGGACCCTCAGGGTCTGATTTTGTGGGTGGGGCCCCTCAGGGTCCGATTTTGTGGCTGGGGTCCCTCAGGGTCTGATTTTGTGGGTGGGGCCCCTCAGGGTCTGATTTTGTGGCCGGGGCCCCTTAGGGTCTGATTTTGTGACTGAGGCCCCTCTGGGTTCGATTTTGTGGCCGGGGTCTCTCAGAGTCCGATTTTGTTGGGTGGGGCTACTCAGCGACCGATTTTGAGGGTGGGGCCCCTCAGGGTCTAATTTGGTGGGCGGGGCCCCTCAGGGTCCGATTTTGTGGGTGGGGTCCCTCATGGTCTGATTTTGTGGGTGGGGCCCCTCAGGTTCTTATTTTGTGGTTGGGGCCCCTCAGGTTCTGATTTTGTGGCTGGGGTCCCTCAGGGTCTGATTTTGTGGGTGGGGCCCCTCAGGGTCCGATTTTGTGACTGGGGCCCCTCAGGGTCTGATTTTGTGGTTGGGGCCCCTCAGGGTCCGATTTTGTGGCCGGGGTCTCTCAGGGTCCGATTTTGTGGCCGGGTCCCCTCAGGGTCTGGATTTGTGGGTGGGGCCCCTCAGGGTCCGATTTTGTGGGTGGGGCCCCTCAGAGTCCGATTTTGTGGCTGGGGCCCCTCAGGGTCTGATTTTGAGGGTGGGGCCCCTCAGGGTCTAATTTGGTGGGCGGGGCCCCTCAGGGTCTGATTTTGTGGGCGGGGCCCCTCAGGGTCCGATTTCGTGACCTGGGCCCCTTAGGGTCTGATTTTGTGACTGGGGCCCCTCTGGGTTCGATTTTGTGGCCGGGGTCTCTCAGGGTCCGATTTTGTGGGTGGGGCCTCTCAGGGTCTTATTTTGCGGCTGGGGCCCCTCAGGGTCTGGTTTTGTGGGTGGGGCCCCTCAGGGTCTGATTTTGTGGGTGGGGCCCCTCAGGGTCCGATTTTGTGACCGGGGCACCTCAGGGTCTGATTTTGTGGTTGGGGCCCCTGAGGGTCCTATTTTGTGACTGGGGCCCCTCTAGGTTCGATTTTGTGGCCGGGGTCTCTCAGGGTCCGATTTTGTGGTTGGGGCCCCTCAGGGTCTGATTTTGTGGCTGGGCCCACTGAGGGTCCGATTTTGTGGGTGGGGCCCCTTAGGGTCTGATTTTGTGGGTGGAGCCCCCTGGGTCCATTTTGGTGGGCGGGGCCACTCTGGGTCCGATTTAGTGGGCGGTGCCCCTCATGGTCCGATTTGGTGGGCCGGGCCCCTCATGGTCCGATTTGGTGGGCGGGGCCCCCCTGGGTCCGATTTGGTGGGCGGGGCCCCTCTGGGTCCGATTTGGTGGGTGGGCCCCTTCAGGGTCCGATTTGGTGGGCGGGGCACCTCTGGGTCCGATTTGGTGGGCGGGGCCCTTCAGGGTCCGATTTGGTGGGCGGGGTCAATCTGGGTCCGATTTGGTGGGCGGGGCTCCTCAGGTTCCGATTTGGTGGGCGGGGCCCCTCAGTGTCCGATTTTGTGGGTGGGGTCCCTCATGGTCTGATTTTGTGGGTGGTCCCCCTCAGGTTCTGATTTTGTGGTTGGGGCCCCTCAGGTTCTGATTTTGTGGCTGGGGTCCCTCAGGGTCTGATTTTGTGGCCGGGGCCCCTTAGGGTCTGATTTTGTGACTGAGGCCCCTCTGGGTTCGATTTTGTGGCCGGGGTCTCTCAGAGTCCGATTTTGTTGGGTGGGGCTACTCAGCGACCGATTTTGAGGGTGGGGCCCCTCAGGGTCTAATTTGGTGGGCGGGGCCCCTCAGGGTCCGATTTTGTGGGTGGGGTCCCTCATGGTCTGATTTTGTGGGTGGGGCCCCTCAGGTTCTTATTTTGTGGTTGGGGCCCCTCAGGTTCTGATTTTGTGGCTGGGGTCCCTCAGGGTCTGATTTTGTGGGTGGGGCCCCTCAGGGTCCGATTTTGTGACTGGGGCCCCTCAGGGTCTGATTTTGTGGTTGGGGCCCCTCAGGGTCCGATTTTGTGGCCGGGGTCTCTCAGGGTCCGATTTTGTGGCCGGGTCCCCTCAGGGTCTGGATTTGTGGGTGGGGCCCCTCAGGGTCCGATTTTGTGGGTGGGGCCCCTCAGAGTCCGATTTTGTGGCTGGGGCCCCTCAGGGTCCGATTTCGTGACCTGGGCCCCTTAGGGTCTGATTTTGTGACTGGGGCCCCTCTGGGTTCGATTTTGTGGCCGGGGTCTCTCAGGGTCCGATTTTGTGGGTGGGGCCTCTCAGGGTCTTATTTTGCGGCTGGGGCCCCTCAGGGTCTGGTTTTGTGGGTGGGGCCCCTCAGGGTCTGGTTTTGTGGGTGGGGCCCCTCAGGGTCTGATTTTGTGGGTGGGGCCCCTCAGGGTCCGATTTTGTGACCGGGGCACCTCAGGGTCTGATTTTGTGGTTGGGGCCCCTGAGGGTCCTATTTTGTGACTGGGGCCCCTCTAGGTTCGATTTTGTGGCCGGGGTCTCTCAGGGTCCGATTTTGTGGTTGGGGCCCCTCAGGGTCTGATTTTGTGGCTGGGCCCACTGAGGGTCCGATTTTGTGGGTGGGGCCCCTTAGGGTCTGATTTTGTGGGTGGAGCCCCCTGGGTCCATTTTGGTGGGCGGGGCCACTCTGGGTCCGATTTAGTGGGCGGTGCCCCTCATGGTCCGATTTGGTGGGCGGGGCCCCTCATGGTCCGATTTGGTGGGCGGGGCCCCCCTGGGTCCGATTTGGTGGGCGGGGCCCCTCTGGGTCCGATTTGGTGGGTGGGCCCCTTCAGGGTCCGATTTGGTGGGCGGGGCACCTCTGGGTCCGATTTGGTGGGCGGGGCCCTTCAGGGTCCGATTTGGTGGGCGGGGTCAATCTGGGTCCGATTTGGTGGGCGGGGCTCCTCAGGTTCCGATTTGGTGGGCGGGGCCCCTCAGTGTCCGATTTTGTGGGTGGGGTCCCTCATGGTCTGATTTTGTGGGTGGTCCCCCTCAGGTTCTGATTTTGTGGTTGGGGCCCCTCAGGTTCTGATTTTGTGGCTGGGGTCCCTCAGGGTCTGATTTTGTGGGTGGGGCCCCTCAGGGTCCGATTTTGTGACTGGGGCCCCTCAGGGTCTGATTTTGTGGTTGGGGCCCCTCAGGGTCCGATTTTGTGGCCGGGGTCTCTCAGGGTCCGATTTTGTGGCCGGGTCCCCTTCAGGGTCCGATTTGGTGGGCGGGGTCAATCTGGGTCCGATTTGGTGGGCGGGGCTCCTCAGGTTCCGATTTGGTGGGCGGGGCCCCTCAGTGTCCGATTTGATGGGCGGGGCCCCTCTGGGTCCGATTTGGTGGGAGGGGCCACTTTGGGTCCGATTTGATGGGCGGGGCCCTTCAGGGTCCGATTTGGTGTGCGGGGTCGCTCTGGGTCCGATTTGGTGGGCGGGGCTTCTCAGGGTCTGATTTGGTGGGCGGGGCCCTTCAGGGTCCGATTTGGTGGGCGGGGCCACTCGGAGTCTAATTTGGTGGGCGGGGCCCCTCAGGATCCGATTTGTTGGGCTGTGCTACTCTGGGTCTGATTTTTTGAGCGGGGCCACACTGGGTCCAATTTGGAGGCCGGGGTGGCTCAGCCTCCGATTTGGAGGCCGGTGTGGTTCAGCCTACGATTTGGAGGCCGGGGTGGCTCAGCCTCCGATTTGGAGGCCGGGGTCACTCAGCTTTCGATTTGGCGCGCCGGCCCCTTAAGACTCATTTCGGTGCGCTGGCCCTTTAAGAATCACTGTGGCACGTCGGCCCTTTAAGAGCCAGGGTGGCTCACTGGGCTTCTAAATCCACTTTGTCACACATTCTATCTCACGGGCATGTGTTATGTGATGAAGCTAGATTTGCATTTGTGCTGTGGGTTTCACTTTAAGAGCTGATATTATGTGGCAGAAGCTCTGTCCTTGGGATGTCATGTGACGTTCGTAGGCGTTGGCATAGTAACTGGGTCTGCCTGCGTATATCAATGAGCTCAACTGCCATTTCAATCGCCTCAGGGCACGTTTTGCCATTACCCATTGAAAAGCATTGGAGACAGTGCATTCCAATGACGGGAAAAAAAAATTTCAAACGCAAATTGCGCAAAAACTACAAATCCGATCGACACGAAAAATACTTAGCACACCTCTCGTGGACGCTGGCTTCGAAACAACACCTTAACGGCGTCTGTGCGTGTAGCGGTTCGGGCTGTATTAATTGCGGAAATCAACTTAATAATAATAACTAGATGTGTATTTCCTGAAGGAAGTACAGATAGTGGTTTGAAATGGTGCCCGGGCTGCCCTTTCAGAGAGACTTGCCTGCTGCCCCTGCAAGACTTTCAACTCAGGATCCGTTTTAACTGTGGGTGCCTCTCAGGGGCCACTTTGACCTCAGGGTCCGATTTTGTGGGTGGGGCCCCTCAGGGTCCGATTTTGTGGCCGGGGCCTCTCAGGGTCCGATTTGGTGGGTGTGGCCTCTCAGGGTCCGATTTGGTGGCCGGGGCCCCTCAGGGTCTGATTTGGTGGGTGGGGCCCCTCAGGGTCCGATTTTGTGGCCGGGGCCCCTCAGGGTCCGATTTGGTGGTTGGGGCCCCTCAGGGTCCGATTTTGTGGGTGGGGCCCCTCAGGGTCCGATTTTGTGGGTGGGGCCCCTCAGGGCCCGATTTTGTGGCCGGGTCCCCTCAGGGTCCGATTTGGTGGCCGGGGCCCCTCAGGGTCCGATTTTGTGGGTGGGGCCCCTCAGGGTCCGATTTTGTGGTTGGGGCCTTTCAGAATCCGATTTGGTGGGCGGGGCCGCTCAGGGTCCGATTTGGTGGGCGGGGGCGCACTTTGGCGCAAATTCTCTCTCTCAGGGGCATGCGTCATGTGATGAAGCTAGATTTGTATTTGTGCTGTGGGTTTCGTTTTAAGAGCTGATATTATGTGGCAGAAGCTCTGTCCTGGGGGCGTCATGTGACGTTCGTAGGCGTTGGCATAGTAACTGGGTGTGCCTGCGCATATCAATGAGCTTTACTGCCATTTCAATCGCCTCAGGGCACGTTTTAAGTTTCCCATTCAAATGCATTGAGACAGAGCATTCCAATGACTGGAAAAAAAATTTTCAAACGCAAATTGTGCAAAAACTACAAATCCGATTGACACGAAAAATACTTAGCACACCTCTCGTGGACGCTGGCTTCGAAACAACACCTCAATGGAGTCTGTGCGTGTAGTGGTTCGGACTGCATTAATTGCGGAAATCAACTGAAAAATAAGAATAAGTTAGCAGCGTTCGGATTACAACATTAATACTAGATGTGTATTTCCTGAAGGAAGTACAGATAGTGGTTTGAAATGGTGCCCGGGCTGCCCCTTTAAGAGAGACTTGCCTGCTGCCCCTGCAAGACTTTCAACTCAGGATACGATTTAACTGTGGGTGCCTCTCAGGAGCAACTTTGGCTTCAGGGTCTGATTTTGTGGGTGGAGCCTCTCAGGGCCTGATTTTGTGGGTGGGGCCCCTCAGGGTCCGATTTTGTGGCCGGGGCCACTCAGGGTCCGATTTGGTGGCCGGGGCCCCTCAGGGTCCGATTTGGTGGCCGGGGCCCCTCAGGGTCTGATTTGGTGGGTGGGGCCCCTCAAGGTCCGATTTTGTGGCTGGGGCCCCTCAGGGTCTGATTTTCTGGCCGGGCCACTCAGGATCCGATTTTGTGTCAGGGGCCCGTCAGGGTCCGATTTTGTGGGTGGGGCCTCTCAGGGTCCGATTTGGTGGGCGGGGCCCCTCAGGGTCCAATTTGGTGGGCAGGCCCCCTCAGCGTCCGATTTTGTGGGTGGGGCCCCTCAGGGTCCGATTTTGTGGCTGGGGCCCGTCAGGGTCCGATTTTGTGGGTGGGGCCTCTCAGGGTCCGATTTGGTGGGCGGGGCCCCTCAGGGTCCAATTTGGTGGGCAGGGCCCGTCAGGGTCCGATTTTGTGGATTGGGCCCCTCAGGGTCCGATTTTGTGGCCGGGGCCCCTCAGGGTCCGATTTTGTGGCCGGGGCCCCTCAGGGTCCGGTTTTGTGTCAGGGGCCCCTCAGGGTCCGATTTTATGGTTGGGTCCCCTCAGGGTCTGATTTTGTGGTTGGGGCCCCTCAGGGTCCGATTTTGTGGCCGCGGCCCCTCAGGGTCTGATTTTGTGGCCGCGGCCCCTCAGGGTCCGATTTTGTGGCAGGGGCCCCTCTGGGTCCGATTTTGTGGGTGGGGCCCCTCTGAGTCCAATTTGGTGGGCGGGACCACTCTGGGTCCAATTTGGTGGGCGGGACCTCTCAGGGTCCGATTTTGTGGTTGGGTCCCCTCAGGGTCCGATTTTGTGGTTGGGGCCCCTCAGGGTCCGATTTTGTGTCCGGGGCCTATCAGGGTCCAATTTTGTGGCCGCGGCCCCTCAGGGTCTGATTTTGTGGCAGGGGCCCCTCTGGGTCTGATTTTGTGGGCGGAGCCCCTCTGGGTCCAATTTAGTGGGCGGGACCACTCTGGGTCCAATTTAGTGGGCGGGACCACTCTGGGTCCAATTTGGTGGGCGGAACCACTCTGGGTCCAATTTGGTGGGCGGGGCCTCAGGGTCCGATTTGGTGAGCGGGGCCCCACAGGGTCCGATTTGGTGGGTGGGGCCACTCTGGGTAAGATTTGGAGGCTGGGGTCGCTCAGCCTCCAATTTGGAGGCCGGGGTCGTTGAGCTTCCGATTTGGAGGCCGAGGTCAAAGAGCCTCCGATTTGGAGGCCGAGGTCAAAGAGCCTCCGATTTGGAGGCCGGGGTCGATGAGCTTCCGATTTGGAGGCCGGGTGGCTCAGCCTCCGATTTGGAGGCAGGGGTGGCTCAGCCTCCGATTTGGAGGCAGGGGTGGCTCAGCCTCCGATTTGGAGGCCGGGGTGGCTCAGCCTCCGATTTGGAGGCCGAGGTGGCTCAGCCTCCGATTTGGAGGCCGGGGTGGCTCAGCCTCCGATTTGGAGGCCGGGGTGGCTCAGCCTCCGATTTGGAGGCCGGGTTGGCTCAGCCTCCGATTTGGAGGCCGGGGTGGATCAGCCTCCGATTTGGAGGCCGGGGTGGCTCAGCCTCCGATTTGGAGGCCGGGGTGGCTCAGCCTCCGATTTGGAGGCCGAGGTGGCTCAGCCTCCGATTTGGAGGCCGGGGTGGCTCAGCCACCGATTTGGAGGCCGGGGTGGATCAGCCTCTGATTTGGAGGCCGGGGTGGATCAGCCTCTGATTTGGAGGCCGGGGTGGATCAGCCTCCGATTTGGAGGCCGGGGTGGCTCAGCCTCCGATTTGGAGGCCGGGGTGGCTCAGCCTCCGATTTGGAGGCCGGGGTGGCTCAGCCTCCGATTTGGAGGCCGGGGTGGCTCAGCCTCCGATTTGGAGGCCGGGGTGGCTCAGCCTCCGATTTGGAGGCCGGGGTGGCTCAGCCTCCTATTTGGAGGCCGGTGTGGCTCAGCCTCCTATTTGGAGGCCGGGGTGGCTCAGCCTCCTATTTGGAGGCCGGTGTGGCTCAGCCTCCTATTTGGAGGCCGGGGTGGCTCAGCCTCTGATTTGGAGGCCTGGGTCGATCAGCCTCCGATTTGGAGGCCGGGGTGGATCAGCCTCCGATTTGGAGGCCGGGGTGGATCAGCCTCCGATTTGGAGGCCGGGGTGGATCAGCCTCCGATTTGGAGGCCGGGGTGGCTCAGCGTCCGATTTGGAGGCCGGGGTGGCTCAGCGTCCGATTTGGAGGCCGGGGTGGCTCAGTCTCCGATTTGGTGTGTCGGCCCTTTAAGACTCATTTGGGTGCGCTGGCCCTTTAAGAGCTAGTTTGGCTCACTGGGCTTCTTTTAAATCCACTTTGGCGCACACATTCTCTCTCAGGGGCATGTGTCATGTGATGAAGCTATATTTGCATTTGTGCTGTGGGTTTCGCTTTAAGAGCTGATATTATGTGGCAGAGGCTCTGTGCTGGGGTTCAGGTGAAGTTCGTAGGCGTTGGCATAGTAACTGGGTGTGCCTGCGCATATCAATGAGCTCAACTGCCATTTCAATCGCCTCAGGGCATGTTTTGCCATTTCCTATTGAAAAGCATTGGAGACAGTGCATTCCAATGACGGGAAAAAAAATTTTCAAACGCAAATTGCGCAAAAACTACAAATCCGATCGACACGAAAAATACTTAGCACACCTCTCATGGACACTGGCTTCGAAACGACACCTCAACGGAGTCTGTGCGTGTAGCGGTTCGGGCCGCATTAATTGCGGAAATCAACTTAATAATAATAAGAAGAAGAATAAGTTAGCAGCGTTCGGATTACAATATAGTGGTTTTTTCAAACCACTATAATAATGTATTATCACGTATTATTGATTTATTATTTCAAACATTGAAATCCATATATGGTACAAATTCTGATAATAATCATATTGATATTACTGATTGCTATGGTACGCCCTGATATTATAGGTTAGGAAAATTACCAGATTTGGTATAGAATAGAGAATGAAGACTTCAAGCAAGATACTGGAATTACGTTAATAAAGACTTTTTATATTTCTAAGTTGATTCTTACCAGTTGCAAGAAGTAGAATGCCGCTATCCAGAAGTCCCAGAAGGTAACAAAGCTATGATTACTGAGTAAGACTGTGTTAATTACAAGTGCAGTATCCACCACTGACGGTCACAAGTGCAGTATCCACCACTGACAGTCACAATTAAAGTGTCTAACCTGACAACCAGAGGACGATGATCTTATGATGCTGAGATGAACTGTGTTATCACGTTCTTACCAAGTTCCAGAGGTTTCCAATCACCTGTAAAGCTTCGATGAAGGCTGGTGAACAATAAGGTAATTGTCAGGAAGCTACAACCCTGACATGTGTCCTGTGCATTAGGACTACAGACTGGTAGATGTTTAGCAAGGAAGAGTCATTTTAACCCTTGCTTTGCTGACCAAAGACGTCACACCTGTTCAAAGACCAGTGCGGATGGAGGATTCAAGAATATCCAAGGCGAGCCAATGTAAGCCCAGGTTTTTAAAAGGTGACACTGCACAGATATTAAAGCTACATTTCATCTATAGACTTTGTTTTCTTATCAACATTTGAATTTATGGACTTTGATTTTATATACAACACGATTTCTACAACATCTATATGCTATAGAAAAACTGTGTTTTTAAAAGAATCAAGAAGAAGACAGAAGACATCAAAATGAAGACCAGATTACATCAAATGATGATGACTGGACCTGAGATGCTTCAATTTAGACTTAGGGAAGTATAATTATACATATTTTATATGAATATTGTTCACGGCTTACCATAACATGAATTCACATCATTAAGTACGTATAACAATAATCTGATGTTATTATTGATATTAAATTATTCTGTCGAAGAAGAAAAGAAGAAAGAAGATCTTGTTATATTTTGAGGGTTCCAATTAATGTCTGTCTCCCTCAAAAGGGGGAATTGTTAAATATTATTAGTTATGGATTTATATATATTAGTTATGGATTTGTATTCTTATCACACTCAGTTCTGTACTGGACATTGCCTTCCACTGACATTGCATGTGCTATTTTAGCAAGTGGTAAATGTCAACTCCTCTACATATGTAAGATTAGCTCATGGTAAAAGTTCGACTCCATATATACAGAGATCACGTGCTTTAAGAGACGTATATAATTCATGGCTCACTGTAGAGGTCGCTCTCACTCCTTCCCTATCACCATGAAACACATTCGAGGAGTCATCCTTGCTCGGACATGACATTACGAACAGCTGGTATGTAACTTTGCTACTTGAGAAGCCGAACAGAGCCAGATGCCATTTGCCATGTGGAATCCCAGAGAAAGAAGGTTACAAACTTTGCTATGAACAAATGATCATCTCTTTATAATCGTGCACCTATTTTTATGTTTTTCTGTAATAATCTTTTCTTTGATGGAAGAATCCAAATAAACCACTACATTTTTATCTGGTAACTAGTCCTAAGTATTTTACAAGAATACGCATTATTTTACAATCACTCCGTTCCTCTATGTGAGTCCCTATCATGTACACGTCCGGTAGTGAGACCAGTGACGGCTGCAGCTCAAATTCCTCCATCACTCGGTTCCTCTCTGTGAACCCCTATCATGTACCCGTCTTGCAGTGAGACCAGTGAAGGCCATGGTGCAGGTTCCTCCCTCACTCTGTTCCGCTATGTGACCCCCAATCATGTACACAACCAGCTGCGTGACCAGTGATGGCTGCAGTACAGATTCCTCCAACACTTGGTTCCTCTATGTAAGCCCCTATTATGTACACGTCCTGCAGTGAGAGCAGAGATGGCCGCGGTGCAAATACCTCCGTCATTTGATTCCTCTATGTAATCCCATAAAATGTACACATCCTGCAGTGGACCAGCAATAACTGCAGTGCAGATTCCTGCATCACTCAATTCCTATATGTGAGCCACTGTCATGTACACGTCCTTCAGTAAAACCAGTGATGGCCGAGGTGCAGATTCCTCCATCATTCGGTTCCTCTAGGTGAGCCCCTATCATGTTCACGTCCTGCAGTGAACCCAGTGACGGTCGCCGAGCAGATTGTTCTGTCACTCGGTTCCTCTATGTGAGCCCCTATTATGTACATGTGTGGCACCCCAGAGGGTTCAGTCACCACAGAAGTACTGCACCTCATCCAGAGGTGTGGTATTCCGCTCTCAGATAAGGAGGGGACATCACCCAGAAACCACACTTGCATCCAACATTGGATCTCTCAGTCGATGGGGAGAGCTGTGTAGAGGGTGTGGGTGGAGAAAGTTAGAAGGGGGAGGAGTCAGAGTGTAGTATGCAGTGGTCTGAGAGACCAGAGGGACAGTCTACAGGCGGGCTGAAGCTGAGAGCAGCTTGTCTCCAAACTACAGAGAGTGAAGCGAAAAAGGACTTAAGAGAGAGGCTCCAGAGGTGGAAAGGAAGAAGAGGTCTTAGGGGCACGGCTAGTGAGAGATCCATCTGTGGGGCCCGCATCCACCGGCATTGTCGGTGGAGGGACCAAGTCACAGTTAGGGGACTGGCCCCAAAACTAGTGGAGAAACTAAGGACTCAGCTAGGAAACTGGAGGCGGTAGGCATTGCAAGTGCTACAGCCACATCCATACATATTCACCGAAAAGGCAGACATATAGGATCCAGGGGTCTGACCAACGTCGCCGGACAAGATCTGATTCTGCTGCGTAGTGAGATGGCCAGGAAAGGAACATCTGAAAGGGGGTTCTGATACGGTGTACCCCAATCTACCTGGGAGCTGACTGGACCACGGACCCTAAGGACACAGCACCCCGGCTGAGGATTGTAACATCTGAACTGTGAGTAAAACCACACTTGCATCCAACATTGGATCTCTCAGTCGATGGGGAGAGCTGTGTAGAGGGTGTGGGTGGAGAAAGTTAGAAGGGGGAGGAGTCAGAGTGTAGTATGCAGTGGTCTGAGAGACCAGAGGGACAGTCTACAGGCGGGCTGAAGCTGAGAGCAGCTTGTCTCCAAACTACAGAGAGTGAAGCGAAAAAGGACTTAAGAGAGAGGCTCCAGAGGTGGAAAGGAAGAAGAGGTCTTAGGGGCACGGCTAGTGAGAGATCCATCCGTGGGGCCCGCATCCACCGGCATTGTCGGTGGAGGGACCAAGTCACAGATAGGGGACTGGCCCCAAAACTAGTGGAGAAACTAAGGACTCAGCTAGGAAACTGGAGGCGGTAGGCATTGCAAGTGCTACAGCCACATCCATACATATTCACCGAAAAGGCAGACATATAGGATCCAGGGGTCTGACCAACGTCGCCGGACAAGATCTGATTCTGCTGCGTAGTGAGATGGCCAGGAAAGGAACATCTGAAAGGGGGTTCTGATACGGTGTACCCCAATCTACCTGGGAGCTGACTGGACCACGGACCCTAAGGACACAGCACCCCGGCTGAGGATTGTAACATCTGAACTGTGAGTAAAACCACACTTGCATCCAACATTGGATCTCTCAGTCGATGGGGAGAGCTGTGTAGAGGGTGTGGGTGGAGAAAGTTAGAAGGGGGAGGAGTCAGAGTGTAGTATGCAGTGGTCTGAGAGACCAGAGGGACAGTCTACAGGCGGGCTGAAGCTGAGAGCAGCTTGTCTCCAAACTACAGAGAGTGAAGCGAAAAAGGACTTAAGAGAGAGGCTCCAGAGGTGGAAAGGAAGAAGAGGTCTTAGGGGCACGGCTAGTGAGAGATCCATCCGTGGGGCCCGCATCCACCGGCATTGTCGGTGGAGGGACAAAGTCACAGTTAGGGGACTGGCCCCAAAACTAGTGGAGAAACTAAGGACTCAGCTAGGAAACTGGAGGCGGTAGGCATTGCAAGTGCTACAGCCACATCCATACATATTCACCGAAAAGGCAGACATATAGGATCCAGGGGTCTGACCAACGTCGCCGGACAAGATCTGATTCTGCTGCGTAGTGAGATGGCCAGGAAAGGAACATCTGAAAGGGGGTTCTGATACGGTGTACCCCAATCTACCTGGGAGCTGACTGGACCACGGACCCTAAGGACACAGCACCCCGGCTGAGGATTGTAACATCTGAACTGTGAGTAAAACCTGTGAAGACTGCACACCGCTGTGTCCTCCAATTTATTACTGCGTCACTTTCCATGCTCTACAACCACCATAATCACCATCTATTACACCATAGCTGCCCTGGGGAATAGCTCTGCCTGTGGATAGCTGTACCAACTCCGCTGCTTCAACATCAACCCCAGTGGACTGAATCCGCAGCGTCGGCTAACACCTATTTGCCGAGTACCACAGGTGGGGTCACAAATCATCTCTTACAAACTTTATTTCCTCTTAAATCATCATTTTTCATTGGACGCCCACAGCCGCGAACTGGGTCACTACTGTCGTGACACATCCCCTTTAAGAACTGACCGGCTGGTACCGAGTATCCCCCGGCCCTGGCGGGCGCTTCGCATATCCTGCAGTGAGAGCAGCGATGGACGTGGTGCAGATTCCTCTGTCATTCGGTTCCTCTATGTAAGCCCCTATAATAAACAAGTCCTGCAGTGGACCAGCAATAACTGCAATGCAGATTCCTATTGTCAGGGATCCTATTTCACGATTCCATCTTCAGTTCCTTGTTTTAGAACTTGCAGCTCTATGGCACCCCCTTACCCTCAGGTCAGTCACAGAACCACACCTAGGCTAAGTATTCGCCAAAAGGGCTGCCTGATTGTGTATTGGCTATTGGGTACTCTGCAAGGACGGCGGTATGTATGTCCCCAGTCTCAGGCGGGTAATACACACATAAAACCTGTGTTTCGTCACTAGCAGAGTCTCCCAATTACCCCAGATCACACTTTGCTGCCACCAGCTCCTAGTTCTGATATTAAAATAAATATCGGGTTAGGAGCCAACCCAACAGTAGCGTGAATTTAGCCCAGAGGACATGGCAATACATTTAGAGCAAGGAAAACAAAGCTAGTATTTTTATAGTTTTACTCCAGAAAAGATAGGCAGTGTTTACAAAAATATAAAAAGATGTTACAAACGAGACAATTACAATATATACAGGCAATTACAAAATAACATGGATTAAAATAAGAAACTTACATATCTCAGTCAATAGCACGCCATGTGGGAGAGGGGGAGGGGAGTTCCCAAGGACCAGGATTCAGTCCACAGCAAGGATGGTATATGCTGTCTCCCCCCCGGTCTGAACAAAACCTGCATGAGCCTGCTATCCTTATACCTTCTTCTGGGTGACCTCATTTGGTTGGCAGAGCTATGGAATGCACTCCCCTTTCAGAAGTTACTAAAACATTACTTCTTCTGACTAAAACATTACGAGAACCATAACTCTGGCTGCAAGGCTTGCAGGGTGACAGCAGGACGATAATTTTTTTATTACGAAATTAGCTTTCTATTGATACCAAACATGAACTACCTGCGGGCTAGTGGACGGCGGGAACCCTTTTCTCAATTCCAGATAGGCGACAAAATGTCAAAATATAAGCTTCCTGCTTCTATGAATATTTTACGCCATTATATTTGATCTGAGATACACAAAGGAACCATGTGCTTTTAGTCAAAGGCTGGTTTCTGATCACACCACATTCCCGAGGGAGGGGTGAAAGAGTGAGATAGAATTACACAGTGCTGGCAGGGAGAGAAGGAGGGGGTTGGACGCTGCAGCTTGTGTGTGTAATGCACAACCTAATGGGAGGAAGGGCAGTGTGTGTGTCCCAGTAGTTGCAGCGGAAAGTTCTGGAAGTGTACCCAAACCCCTGCAAAATGGTTCATATTTTCATGACACCTCCCCTTTTGGACTGCACTATGAAGGCAGGGCCTCTCGGTACTCCGCCATGCGCAACTCTGCAGGCTCACCTCGCTGCCCTTTTTGTGTTTAACAGTAAAGTCGTACTGTTGGATGGCGAGGTTCCAGAATAGCAACCTTCCATTGGTACCAGACACAGTGTGCAGCCAACTTAGGGGCTTGTGGTCGGTCACCATAGTGAAGGTGCGTCCATACAGGTAGGGCTGCAAACGTTGCAGGGCCCAAACCATGGCCAGGCACTCCTCTATGGTGGAATAGGCCACTTCCCTTGGCACAAGCTTCCGGCTCAGGTACAACACGGGGAGCTCTTGGTTCCCCGAGTCGACCTGGCTAAGCACAGCACCGAGGGCAAACTCGCTGGTGTCGGTCTGTACTATGAACGGCCGACTGCTTTTAGCACAGGAGAGCTGCTCAGAGCTGTTTTCAAAGCCCTAAAAGCCACCTCACAGCCGTCTGTCCAGTCGACTGTTTGGGGTAGCTTCTTCCTGGTGAAGTCTGTCAAGGGCTTTGCAAGGCTGCTATAGTTTTGTACAAAGCACCTATAGTACCCTGCGGTGCCCAGGAAGGGCATCACCTGCTTCTTGGTCCTGGGTGTGGACCAGGATGCGATTGTGTCCACTTTCCCAGGCTCTTACCTCATAGAACCCCCGCCTACCCAAAGCCCCAGGTAGTGGACCTCTCTCATGCCCATCTGGCATTTTCCTGATGGTCATGTCTCCTTGGTGGATGCTCCTGAGCACCTCTTAGAGATGCTAAAGGTGTTCCTCCAGGAGGAACTGAAGACTACAATGTCATCCAGGTACGCCCTGCGCACTTCTCCAGTCCCTGAAGCAGGTGGTTGACTATCCGCTGGAATGTGTTAGGCGTCGGGTTCCTGCAGCTGCACAGCGGGAATCCAGAGCCTTGCATCCGGTGGTCTCCTATTCTCCACTGACCGCTCAGGAGCCTGCACAGCAATCTCATCGTCCCAGGCGCTCTGCTCAGACTAGTGCTGTAGGACTGGTTGTTGCTGCCACCTCTGGGTCAGCAATAGCAGCGCAGGCTGTCCTGCAGCAAGCCACTCCAGAGGCTAAGTCCTCTCATCCCACTACTGGGCATGCTCACGAGGTGATCTCCCATTGGAGATCGGGAGTCACGTGCTCCGGTCCTTCTCCTGATCTGATTGGTCCATCTCAGAGATATGAAAGGTCCCAAGAGCGCACGGCTATAAAAGGCCCGCATGGCCGCTCGGCCATGCGCTAGTATAGACTCTTCTTGCTAGATGTGTGAATGGAGATGGATGTATGATTCTGGTGACTAAGATTCCCCTCCCTCTGATATTACGCATGTGGATAGGGAACTATAGAAAGAGTCAGCGCCAGTCAGTGGCAACTCTTAGGCCACTGTGCACACCGCACCTCTACACTAGCGTCCGGTGGTGTCACGTCTCTCACTGCACTATCGCATAGTGGCTGTGTCTGCCGCCGCGCTGCATTCAGCAGCACTTGCCGGCGTCCGCAGTAGCGACGTCGCACGCACGGTAGGTCTAGATGGACACCGTTCCCTGTCTTGGGCCCGTGTCCTGTGACCAGATACTGTGCGTGCAATTTCACTGAGACCTGTGCGGCTAACAGGCTCGGCGTTTATGTTTATGTTACAGCGCCTCTGTGAGTTAACAGAGTCCGCTCTGCGCACATCTGGTGACATTGAACCCGTGTGCATTATACCGCCATATAGCGCGTCTGCCATTGTCTATCAGCGGTTTTAACACCTACTGCACGGTGGACCCCGGGCAGCGAACGCACTTTCAATTATTTAATATTTAGTGCGTTCCGCCGTCCCTAACAGAATGTGGCAGGGGCATTCTTCATGTCAAAAGGCATGACCGTGGATTCATATAGTCCGAAGGGGGTGATAAAGGCAGACTTCTCCTGCGCCTTGGGGCTCAGGGGAATCTGCCAATATCCCGACTCAGATCTATAATGGATAGATAGTGCGCGCCAGCTAAACGCTCAAGCAGCTCCTCGATGCGTGGCATTGGATGCACATCAGAGGCTGTGATGGCGTTGAGCCCCCTGTAGTCCATGCAGAACTGTGTTCCGATCCTTTTTTGGCACCAGGACTACAGGTGAGGCCCACGTGCTCTTTGACCGTTGAATCACCCCCAGCTGCAACATCTCATTGATCTTCCGGTGCATGACATGCTGCACCTCGTAAGAGATCTGATAGTGTGTCCGCAATAGGGGGGCATGATTCTCGGTGTCCACATTTTAGACCGCTACCTCAGTCCTTCCGGGTCAGTTGGTAAACCCGGCCCAGTAGGGTTCCAGCGTGGCTCGCAGCTGGGACCGCTGGTGTGCAGATAGCACATACGCTTACCTCCACGTCCTCCATGGACCCTCCGGCTTTGGCTTGGTCCAGCATGTCCAGGAGGGGGTCTTCCTCCCCGTCCTCAGGCAGGTTGCAGACCAGAAGGACGCAGGCTCCACGTTCTTGATGAGCTTTCAAAATATTGACGTGGAGGGTCTTGAGCCTACCCCGAGTGCGGTCACGGGTGACCACGTAGGTGACTGGGTTGAGCTGTTGATGCATGACGTATGGGCCTTCCCAAGCCGCCTGAAGCTTAGACTTTGGGACGGGGACCAGCACCCACACGTTCTGACCCACCTTGTAGGTTCTTTCCCAGGCGTTCTGGTCGTACCAGTGCATCTGGTCAGCCTGAGCCTGCACCATGTTGTCATGCACCAACTGCGTCAAGGTCTGCATCTGGTCACGGAAGCACATGACATACTCCATGATTGACACTTTTGAAGGGCTCAGCTCTTCTTCACAGGATTCCCTTACCAACCAAATGGGTCCCCGGACTCGCCTGCCGTACAGGAGCTTGACGGGGGAAAACCCAGTTGAGGCCAGCGGAACCTCTCGGTAAGCAAATAGGAGGCGTGGGAGGTACCGCTCCCAGTCTCGTTCTTGGATCTCAACCAGCATTCTTAGCATCTGTTTGAGGGTACCGTTGAAGCAGTCACACAAACCATTGGTTTGGGGGTGATACACAATACCAGACACTTCACCTACATTTTCTTACAAAGAGCCTCCATTAGGCGAGACATAAATAGGGACCCCTGGTCAGTAAACCTCTTCCTGGGAAATCCTACTCGTGAAAAGATGGCCAACAGGGCATCCGCCACCTTAACCGCCCTAGTTGAGGACAGAGCCACTGCCTCCGGGTACCATAGTCTACTACAGTAAGGATGTACTGCTTTCCAGATCTGCTGGGTATGGCCAGTGGTCCCACAATGTCCACTGCAATCCTCTGGAAAGGCTCCTCTATCACTGGCAAATATCAGGGGAGCCTTAAGAGCAAGCCCTGACTTTCCCACTCTTTGACAGGTGATACAGGAGTAGCAGTAGTTTGTTACATCTGTCCCCAATTTGGGACAATAGAAGTGTTGCGACAGCCAGGCCTTAGTTTTGCTCATCCCCAAGTGTCAAGCAAGTGGAATCTCATGGGCAATCCATAACAACTCACCCGTAAATTGGTACGGGACCACCAGCTGTCTTTCTCTCAATCACTCCTTTTGGGATTTACCGGGAACTGTCTCCCGGTACAACCTTCCTCGTTCCCAGAACACCCTCTCCTTACCAGTCTCAGAGATGGGCTGCTTGGCGAGGTGTCTCAAGGTCTCCAGGCTTGCATCTGAGGGCAGAGCAACCTGAAACTCCTGGCTGGAGGCAACCAGAAGTGACGTCAAGGTCCCTTCCTCAAGGGAACCCTCTGAGACCTGCTCTTGGTCCGTTTCTGGTTCAGTCATCCCTCTGACTGAGGAGGGTCCAGAAAGCAGGGTATTATCTGCATTCTGGGCACTCTGACTGCGAGTGACAGCGGCTACATAGGTTGTCTCCCTGGGGATTTCCACAGTTCCATCAGCCTGTTCGGCCATAGCTACTACCTCCCCATCTTCCCCCATTACCTTAGGAGCAGTGCCATATATGGGGCAGTTACTTTCGGCCAGGACACCTTCCTGTGTGGCACTGGTCAGTTGCAAGCAGCGTCGGACTGGAACACCTTGGGCCCACCAGAGAAAATCATTCTTGGGGCCCACTATGTAGCTGCATAGAGTTAAATACCAGACCACCAATTATGCGGTAAAACACGCTAATATCCGGGTATAATATAAGGTTGTACATGTCTTAATTATGTAGCAGGAGTTGGGGTAGCCCCCTCATAGAATATAAAGCAGCCCCCTCACATAGTATAATGCAGCCATCTCATAGAATATAATGCAGCCATCTCATAGAATATAATACTGCCCCCCTCATAGGGTATAATGATAGGGTATAATGCACCCCCTCATAGGGTATAATGCACCCCCTCATAGGGTATAATACTGCCCCCCTCATAGGGTATAATACTGCCCCCCTCATAGGGTATAATGATAGGGTATAATGCACCCCCTCATAGGGTATAATGCACCCCCTCATAGGGTATAATACTGCCCCCCTCATAGGGTATAATACTGCCCCCCTCATAGGGTATAATGATAGGGTATAATGCACCCCCTCATAGGGTATAATGCACCCCCTCATAGGGTATAATACTGCCCCCCTCATAGGGAATAATGCACCCCCTCATAGGGTATAATGCACCCCCTCATAGGGTATAATGCACCCCCTCATAGGGTATAATACTGCCCCCCTCATAGGGTATAATACTTCCCCCCTCATAGGGAATAATGCACCCACTCATAGGGAATAATGCACCCCCTCATAGGGTATAATGCTGCCCCCTCATAGGATATAATACTGCCCCCCTCATAGGGTATAATACTGCCCCCCTCATAGGGAATAATGCACCCCGTCATAGGGAATAATGCCGCCCTCCTCATAGGGTATAATGCTGCCTCCTCATACGGTATAATGCTGCCTCCTCATAGGGTATAATGCTGCCCCCTCATAGGGTATAATACTGCCCCCCTCATAGGGAATAATGCACCCCCTCATAGGGTATAATGCTATATAGATATATACAGTTAGATAGATATAGATAGAAAGATAGATGTAGAAATAGATAGATATAGAGATAGATAGTAGATAATGGATAGAAAGTAGATAATGGATAGATATAGATATAAAGATAGATAGAGATAGAGAGATAGATAGAGATAGATAGAGATAGATAGAGATAGATATAAAGATAGATATAGAAAGAAATATAGATAGATAGATATAGAGATAGATAGAAAATAGATAATGGATAGATAGATATAGAGATAGATAGAAAATAGATAATGGATAGATAGATATAGAGATAGATAGCTATAGATAGAAAGATATAGAGATATATAGATAGAGATAGATAATAGATAGAGATAGATAATAGACAGAGATATACAGATATAATAATAATAATTATAATAATAATAATATAGACATATATAGATAGATATAGAGATAAATATAGATAGATGGCCATAAATAAAAATAGATATAGACAGCGTCGGACTGGAACACCTTGGGCCCACCAGAGAAAATCATTCTTGGGGCCCACTATGTAGCTGCATAGAGTTAAATACCAGACCACCAATTATGTGGTAAAACACGCTAATATCCGGGTATAATATAAGGTTGTACATGTCTTAATTATGTAGCAGGAGTTGGGGTAGCCCCCTCATAGAATATAAAGCAGCCCCCTCACATAGTATAATACAGCCATCTCATAGAATATAATGCAGCCATCTCATAGAATACAATACTGCCCCCCTCATAGGGTATAATGCACCCCCTCATAGGGTATAATGCACCCCCTCATAGGGTATAATACTGCCCCCCTCATAGGGTATAATACTGCCCCCCTCATAAGGTATAACACTGCCCCCCTCATAGGGAATAATGCACCCCCTCATAGGGTATAATGCTGCCCCCTCATAGGGTATAATACTGCCCCCCTCATAGGGTATAATACTGCCCCCCTCATAGGGAATAATGCACCCACTCATAGGGTATAATGCACCCCCTCACAGGGAATAATGCTGCCCTCCTCATAGGGTATAATGCTGCCTCCTCATAGGGTATAATGCTGCCCCCTCATAGGGTATAATACTGCCCCCCTCATAGGGAATAATGCACCCCCTCATAGGGTATAATGCTATATAGATATATAGATATAGAGTTAGATAGATATAGATAGAAAGATAGATGTAGAAATAGATAGATATAGAGATAGATAGCAGATAATGGATAGAAAGTAGATAATGGATAGATATAGATAGAAAGATTCATAGAGATAGATAGAGATAGATATAGATATAAAGATAGATATAGAAAGAAAGATAGATAGATAGATAGATAGATCGATAGGTAGATAGATATAGAGATAGATAGAAAATAGATAATGGATAGATAGATAGATATAGAGATAGATAGCTATAGATAGAAAGATATAGAGATAGATAGATATATAGATAGAGATAGATAATAGATAGAGATAGATAATAGATAGAGATATACAGATATAATAATAATAATAATAATAATAATAATAATATAGACATAT
Source organism: Dendrobates tinctorius (assembly GCF_039654945.1). NCBI lineage: Eukaryota > Metazoa > Chordata > Amphibia > Anura > Dendrobatidae > Dendrobates > Dendrobates tinctorius. The sequence goes on along the minus strand of NW_027361856.1, from coordinate 11,886,923 downwards.
ATAGATATAGAGATAAATATATATAGATACATGGCTATAAATAAAAATAGATATAGAGCTATATAGAGATAGATAGATATAGAGATAATAGATATAGAGATAGATAGATAGATAGATATAGAGATAGATATAGAGACAGATAGATATAGAAAGATAGATATAGAGATACAGTGCCTACAAGTAGTATTCAACCCCCTGCAGATTTAGCAGGTTTGATAAGATGCAAATAAGTTAGAGCCTTCAAACTTCACACAAGAGCAGGATTTATTAACAGATGCATAAATCTTACAAACCAAAAAGTTATGTTGCTCAGTTAAATTTTAATAAATTTTAAACATAAACGTGTGGGTCAATTATTATTCAAAACCTAGGTTTAATATTTTGTGGAATAACCCTTGTTTGCAATTACAGCTAATAATCGTCTTTTATAAGACCTGATCAGGCCGGCACAGGTCTCTGGAGTTATCTTGGCCCACTCCTCCATGCAGATCTTCTCCAAGTTATCTAGGTTCTTTGGGTGTCTCATGTGGACTTTAATCTTGAGCTCCTTCCACAAGTTTTCAATTGGGTTAAGGTCAGGAGACTGACTAGGCCACTCCAACACCTTGATTTTTTTGCCTCTTGAACCAGGCCTTGGTTTTGTTGGCTGTGTGCTTTGGGTCGTTGTCTTGTTGGAAGATGAAATGACGACCCATCTTAAGATCCTTGATGGAGGAGCGGAGGTTCTTGGCCAAAATCTCCAGGTAGGCCGTGCTATCCATCTTCCCATGGATGCGGACCAGATGGCCAGGCCCCTTGGCTGAGAAACAGCCCCACAGCATGATGCTGCCACCATCATGCTTGACTGTAGGGATGGTATTCTTGGGGTCGTATGCAGTGCCATCCAGTCTCCAAACGTCACGTGTGTGGTTGACACCAAAGATCTCGATCTTGGTCTCATCAGACCAGAGAACCTTGAACCAGTCTGTCTCAGAGTCCTCCAAGTGATCATGAGCAAACTGTAGACGAGCCTTGACATGACGCTTTGAAAGTAAAGGTACCTTACGGGCTCGTCTGGAACGGAGACCATTGCAGTGGAGTACGTTACTTATGGTATTGACTGAAACCAATGTCCCCACTGCCATGAGATCTTCCCGGAGCTCCTTCCTTGTTGTCCTTGGGTTAGCCTTGACTCTTCGGACAAGCCTGGCCTCGGCACGGGAGGAAACTTTCAAAGGCTGTCCAGGCCGTGGAAGGCTAACAGTAGTTCCATAAGCCTTCCACTTCCGGATGATGCTCCCAACAGTGGAGACAGGTAGGCCCAACTCCTTGGAAAGGGTTTTGTACCCCTTGCCAGCCTTGTGACCCTCCACGATCTTGTCTCTGATGGCCTTGGAATGCTCCTTTGTCTTTCCCATGTTGACCATGTATGAGTGCTGTTCACAAGTTTGGGGAGGGTCTTAAATAGTCAGAAAAGGCTGGAAAAAGATAATTAATCCAAACATGTGAAGCTCATTGTTCTTTGTGCCTGAAATACTTCTTAATACTTTAGGGGAACCAAACAGAATTCTGGTGGTTTGAGGGGTTGAATAATAAATGACCCTCTGAATAAACTTTTCACAATTTAAAAAAAAATTAAACAAAGAAATAACATTCTTTTTTGCTGCAGTGCATTTCACACTTCCAGGCTGATCTACAGTCCAAATGTCACAATGCCAAGTTAATTCTGAATGCGTAAACCTGCTAAATCTGCAGGGGGTTGAATACTACTTGTAGGCACTGTAGATATAGAGATAATAGCTAGATATAGAGATATGTATAGAGATAGATAGATATAGAGTTAGAAAGATAGATATAGAGAGATATAGAGATAGATAGAGATAGCTAGATAGATAGATGGATAGATAGATATAGATAATAGAGATAATAGATAGATAGATATAGAGATAGATATAGAGATAGATATAGAGATAGATGGATAGATCAATAGATAGATAGATAAAGAGAGATAGAGATAGATATTGATAGATAATGAGATATAGAGATAGATATAGAGATATAGTGTTAGATAGAAAGATAGCTATAGAGATAGATAGATATAGAGATAGATATGGATATAGAGATAGATATGGATATAGAGATAACAGATATAGAGATAGATAGATAGATATAGAGATAGATAGATAGATAGATAGATATAGAGATAGATAGATAGATAGATAGATATAGAGATAATATATAGATAGATATATATAGAGATAATATATAGATAGCTATAGAGAGAGATATAGAGATAGATATAGAGAGAAACAGATATATATATAGTTATAGATATAGAGATAGATAGGTAGATAGATATAGAGATAATAGATATAGAGATAGATAGATATAGATATAAAGATAGATAGAGATAGAGAGAGCGGTAGATAGAGAGATAGATACAGAGATCGATAAATAGATAGAGAGATAGATATAGATATAGATAATAGATAGAGATAGATAGATAAAGATAGATAATAAATATAGAGATAACAGATAGATATAGAGATAGAGTAAGATAGAAAGATATAGAGATAGGTAGATATAGATAATAGAGATAGCTAGATAGATAGTAATAATAGATAGATATAGATATAGATAGATTTAGATAGAAAGATAGATATAGAGATATATGTAGAGATAGAAAGATAGATATAGAGATAGAGTGATAGATAGAGATAGATATAGATAATAGATAGAGATAAATAGATAGATAGATAGAGAAAGATAGATAGATATAGAGATAGATATAGAGATAGAAAGATAGATAGATATACAGAGAGATAGATATAGAGATAGAGATAAATAGATAGATAGATATAGAGAGAGATATAGAGAGAAATAGATATAGATATAGAGATAATAGATATATATATAGATAGATAGATATAGATATAGAGAGAGATAGATACAGAGAAAAGATATAGAGATAAATAGATAAAGATAGATAGATATAGAGATAGAAAGATAGATATAGAGATAGAGCGATAGATATACAGAGAGATAGATATAGAGATAGAGATATATAGATAGATAGCTATAGAGATATAGAGATAGATATAGAGAGAAATAGAGATAGATATAGAGATAGATAGAGATAGATATATAGATATAGATATAGAGATAGATATAGATATAGAGATAGAGCGATAGATAGCGAGAGATATAGATATAGAGATAGATAGATACAGAGAAAAGATATAGAGATAGATAACGGATAGATAAATAGATAGATAGGTATAGAGATAGATAGATATAGATATTAGATAGAGATATATATAGATAAAGATAGATAGATATAGATGGTAGCTAGATAGATAATAAATATAGAGATAATAGATATAGAGATAGATAGAGTAAGATAGATAGATATAGAGATAGATAGATAGACATAATAGATAGATATAGAGATATATATAGAAAGATATAGAGATAGATAGATAGATATAGAGATAGATGTAGAGATAGAAAGATAGATATAAAGATAGAGCGATAGAGATAGATATAGAAATAGATAGATATAGATAATAGATAGAGATAGAAAGATAGATAGATATAAGAGAGATAGAGAGAGAGATATATAGAGAAATAGAGATAGATAGAGAGAGAGACAGATAGAGAGAGCGAGAGAGATATAAAAAAAAACCCAAACCACAATACTCACCTCTCCTCCTCGCTCCCACGCTGATCCCGGCTTCAGTGTCAGGAGCTGCCCCCTCTGCCAGACACACAGCGGGTGCGCGATGTAGTGACGTCATCGCGCACTGGCTGTGAGCCAGGAGCAGAGAGGACTGAGGGCGGCGCCGGCCCTGATGCAGAGCAGCTTACTGGGCTGGGGGCGGGGCCTCTGGGGGTGGAGACTGTGAAATGATATTCACTGCTTCGCAGTGAATATTCATTTCTCTTTAGCAGCGGGGACATGGGCTCCTGCCTCCTGACACCCGCTGCTACTCCGCTGGCAGGGGCCCCCATAGCAGCTGCATGGTGTGCGACACACCACTGGCTGGGGGCCCCTGGAGCAGCGGAGGCCCTAGGCAACTGCTGGCCCTGTATGCCAGCAGGTGCCAGGGCCCACCAGATGCCAGGGCCCACCAGAGAATCCACCGGTTCCCCGGTGGGCCAGTCTGACGCTGGTTGCAAGGCATCACCTTCCTCATGGTTCCCGTACCTTTCCCATTTCCCTTAGCATTGTCGCTTGCTCCTGTAAGGGGTTCCTCAGCCAGATCACCCCGCAGCGTGAGGTGACTGAGTACTCCTGCACCTTCAGATACATCATCATTATCAGGTAAAGCATGCACATTCACATCATTAGCAGTAACATTACCCTCAATATCAGATTGGGGAGGAGTGTCAGGTACACAATACTCAACCATCCTCCCCAAATCAGTTCCCAACAAAACGTGTGCGAGCAAGTTTTTGGACAACCCCACTTTCTTCACCCCGCTCCCGGCACCCCAATCAATAAAAACCTGGGCCATCGGCAAGGGACAGTGAACGCCCCCAATCCCGGTGACAGTCAGGGTTTTCCCCGGAATAATCTCTTCAGGGGCCACGAGTTCAGGTCAGATGAGGGTTCGTTCAGCCCGGTGTCCTTGAGGCCTATAGTGACATGGGTCCCCACGGTGACTTTCTGCAAATTTTCACAGGTCCTCCCATTCGCCCTACCCACAATAAGAACTGCTGCATTAAGCCCTAATGCCTTGGCTAGTGGGTTCTTCTTCTGCTTCTACCGACAAGTGGCGCTGAGATGTCTTGTCTAATTGCACAAATAACACTTGTGGGGATCGGGTGTAGGCCTGGCATTGGCAAAGGGGACGAGGCCTCCGGTGAGTTGGATGGCAGGGATACTGGGGTTGGTTGATGGCCTACCCCCTTTCCAGCTGGTGGTGACTGGCTTCCACACCTCTGGTTTACGGTTGGCCTCATAGATGTTGGCGATCTGCGCTGCTTTGTCTGTGTCTTTTGGCTCCCGGTCCATCACGAACTGTCGCACCTCAGCCCGACAAAGATGTAGAAACTGGTCTTTTATCATCAGGTCCTGCAGCTGCTCAAAGGTGGTCACTGACAGTCCTTGGATCCACTGGTCAAAGTGGGTTCTGAGTCCATGCACCACATCACTATAGCTGTCGTGTGGGCCATATTGGAGGTTCCGGAACTTTTTACGGTAGACCTCAGGAGTCAGCTGGAATTTCTTTATCAGTTCCTGCTTGATGGCCTCATAGTCTCCATGTTGGTCTTGAGGAAGCGAAGCAATTGCCTCCAGAGCTTTTCCTTTGAGCCATGGGGTTAAATATTGGGCCCACTGGGTCTCAGGCAGCCGGTACTGTCTGCAGGTGTAGTAGGGGCCGGGATTGGGGGGTGGACCACTGCTTACCCTGGCCGGATATGCAAATAAAGTCCGTGGAGCCTCATTTAAGAGTCTCAAACACGGGACTAGCCAGATGTTCCTCCAGGGAAGGACCCAGCCAAGGAGTGGCTCCTTTCGGAAACCACCATTACCACCATATTAAGTGGCCCTTTAAGTCAATATCAAGCTCTTTACGAGTTTACAGATATGATAAGGGAAATACCAAGGCCAGGTATCCATCCACAGACAGCTGTTTCGGGGTATTGCCCCATATCAGTGTGGAGTAGGATTCTGGCTAGGTGGGAGCAATGCCTAGTAGACCAACATCACGAAACAATCACTGACCTCAGGGAGACCAGTCAAAGAAAACACTGCTGCAGCCGGCAAAGGCGCTCAATCAGTGAAATCCTAGGTGCATTGCTCCCTGGGAAATACGAATATGCAAATCAAGTCCGTGGAGCCTCATTTAAGAGTCTCAAACACGGGACTAGCCAGATCTTCCTCCAGGGAAGGACCCAGCCAAGGAGTGGCTCCTTTCGGAAACCACCATTACCACCATATTAAGTGTCCCAGGGAGCAATGCACCTAGGATTTCACTGATTGAGCGCCTTTGCCGGCTGCAGCAGTGTTTTCTTTGACTGGTCTCCCTGAGGTCAGTGATTGTTTCGTTACCCTGTCTGGATCACACAGACACCAGGCGATGCAAGGACGAGGTGGAGACAGATTTCAGTTGTAACAGTTCCGGATTTTTTTGTCGTCCTCCTGACGACCACAACCAGGCACCGCAGCCTCTTTACAGTTCTCTGCCTCCAGGCCCGGGTACCTGCACCTTTGCTCCAGTCGAAGTAACGTCCCTTGCGGATCTTTCCCTTGGGCTGTCCTAGACCAATCTACCGCCAGCGCTTCATCTGCCCGAGGTCGTCATCCAATCGGTACCTCCGGGGCCTTGTCTGTCCTGCGGTCCGTCGGGCAGGGCCACCCCCCTGACTGTCTCTTTGCTGTCCGTCCCCTGGTCGAGCTCTTCTCTCTTCACCGTCTTCTACCAAGCTCCTCCCTGGACTAGCCTGCCTGGAACCCTATCCTGTTCTATTTATCCCCTCTCTCATCAGGAATTGCCCTCCTGGGTTCCTATCTCCCTGCCACCCATGACTAAGCGTTTCTCAAGCCATAAGCTGATGTTGAGTCCTAAGCTACTCCCCCCTGCCATCTTGTGGTCATTTCTAGGTAATGCACTCTCCTAGCCACCTTTCCCAGCTGTCACCCTTCTATCCTGTCAATCTCCGTCTCTTGTGCACAAACCATCCCCTCCTACTACCAGTCACGTCTGTCCATCAAGTCACCTTCCCCACACTGGCTTTTTCAAATCCCTGCAGAAAAATGTCCAAGTCCCCATCCTTTTCCATCACCAGAAAATGCTTGGGCCGGGGTTTAAGGAACTGAGCAATGCTGGATTCACTGCTAGGCTGGGAAGACCTCTGCCCCAGGCTAACTCCAGCTGGTACTCCCGCTCAGCTTTGACCTCTCGCTCGGCTCTCTCTGGGTATTGCTGGTACAACTGTAGACGTCTCTCATAATCGTCTGCAGGGCATTGTTGTAGGGCCATTTGCAGATAGTGGTCCACGCTACCCTGGTTGCGAGTAGGGCCAGCCTGCACCGGTTAGACCTCTGGCTCGGAAAGTCCATACTTTGTCTGACCTCTGCCTCTGCTGGGCTCTGTTGCAAAAAAAAGGGGGAGACAAAAAAGCGCAATAGGGTCTTATCCACGTTACAAGAGACAGTATATCATGAAATATGCTCACCTGGTTAGGATGAGATAAGAGCGTGTAGGTAGCGGCTGCTGCAGATCCACAGGTCTTCAGCGACCAAAGAAATTATGAATCCAAAGGGAGTTTGTAGCTATATTCCGCGCTGCCGCTTTAGACAAATTCCAGGAGAGTGCTGTATGATTGCAGTGGTTTTATTCTACGCGTTTCAGGGGTCTCATGCCCCCTTCATCAGGAAATACCACAAATACATACAGGTATCACAGACATAAATAGGTTTGAAAGGATGCTGGATTTCAAAAAAATGAGTGCCAACAAGTCAGATGATGCAGTGTCAAAGTTCAATGACACCACATGATTAACGGTTAACCTAAGATATATTACAAAAGAATACGTATTTTAAAAGATTTTTTTATTACATTTTCGTTTACAAAACAGATAATAAAGTCAAATTTACGATTTAAACAAAAAAAAACAAAAAAAAAAAAAAAAAGGGGAAGGGGAGAGTTTATTCCTGTTTAGAGGTGGATACCTTACAAGTGGACTATCGTATGGAAACAGCAAACCGCTTTTTTTCATTGAAAGCATTGCAATCTTTATACAAAAAGGGGAAAAAAGTAAAAACATAATTTTAATTCTTTACCAATAAAAAATATATAATTTTAGTTAAATTCTAAAAAATTAAATATAAAGTTATTTTTTAGTATAGAGGAAATGGGTTTAAAAAATAATAAAGGACACTAAAAGCAGCAACACACGAGAAGCTGCACAGCTTGCAATTTTATATTTATATTTATAATTAATTTTACAATACTGTGCCTCCTTGGTCTAATGAAAAAAAATTATTTATGTATTTATTTAAATATTACTTGTGCGTTAGCTCTAAAAGAGTGTTATATATATGAAAATCCTGTATAGCCTCCTATCAGGTTTAGCTCCTTTTGCCCTTGGGAGCAATCACTTTCATACCTCTGTCTTAAACATTATCTCTGTTAGTTGCATTTTTTGAAGAAATATTTTTTTGAAGAGTTTTTTTTTTTTTTTTCTTCTTTAATTAAGCCCAGGTAAGCGCTACTAATTCTACTAGTCTGACATGAAAGAATGACCCCGGCTGATAATAGTATCTCATTTCTCCTTTAAAGGGGGTTTTACACTAAGCGATATCGCTAGCAATATCGCTAAAACGTCACCGGTTTTGTGACGTTATAGCGATATTGCTAGCGATATCGCTATGTGTGATACTTACCTCCGACCGGCTCCCCTGCTGTCCATCGCTGATCGCGTGAGAATGTCCGGCTCCATTTCTCGTCGGGTGCTTCCTGCTGAGACTTCCTGCTGTGACGAGCGATGCGTGGAGGCGGGCGGGAGGACGTCACGATCGCTGTGTGTGAATGGTAAGTATCGTGCGCTGCGTCGCTGCTGCATCGCTGTGAGGTCTTTCTGTATGAAAGCTCACTAGCGATCATTTAGCGATGCACCAGCGATCCTGACCGCGTCGGATCGCTGGTCGGATCGCTGGTGCATCGCTAAATGTAAAAGGGCCTTAACTCAGCTCCCATGCATATATTGCCTAGCCATAGAGATTAGTGAACAGTGCAAGAATGTTACTGCCACTCCTTCACAGTGTAAAGACTTATGTGTCACGTGTTGAACACAAAAGCTGCCTGCGATCTTATCTATTAATGAAGCCACCCATTCACTCTGCCGCTTTATCCTGCGTTTTTACTTTGAGCAGTAGTGGGCTCCTGCACAGCGTCCTGTGTGTTGCTGCATCTGATGTTAACCCCCTTTTTTTATGTGCTTCATGTTAAATCTAAAATTTGCCCATGATCTTTGTATCAGTGAAGTAATGAATCCATGCTGTCTGCGTTCTCATTCTGAGCAGCGCTGACTGCTGTGCAGATTCTCGTGTGTTGCTGCTTTTAGTGTCCTTTATTATTTTTTAAACCCATTTCCTCTATACTAAAAAATAACTTTATATTTAATTTTTTAGAATTTAACTAAAATTATATATTTTTTATTGGTAAAGAATTAAAATTATGTTTTTACTTTTTTCCCCTTTTTGTATAAAGATTGCAATGCTTTCAATGAAAAAAAGCGGTTTGCTGTTTCCATACGATAGTCCACTTGTAAGGTATCCACCTCTAAACAGGAATAAACTCTCCCCTTCCCCTTTTTTTTTTTTTTTTTTTTTGTTTAAATCGTAAATTTGACTTTATTATCTGTTTTGTAAACGAAAATTTAATAAAAAAATCTTTTAAAATACGTATTCTTTTGTAATATATCTTAGGTTAACTGTTAATCATGTGGTGTCATTGAACTTTGACACTGCATCATCTGACTTGTTGGCACTCATTTTTTTGAAATCCAGCATCCTTTCAAACCTATTTATGTCTGTGATACCTGTATGTATTTATGGTATTTCCTGATGAAGGGGGCATGAGACCCCTGAAACGCGTAGAATAAAACCACTGCAATCATACAGCACTCTCCTGGAATTTGTCTAAAGCGGCAGCGCGGAATATAGCTACAAACTCCCTTTGGATTCTGCTGGGCTCTGGGCAGGGTCTTGATCTTCTTCAAGTTGCACCAGTTCCACGACCATTTGGCCTTTGGTTTTGCCCTGGGGATCGATGCCTTTGTACGTACACATTCCAGCAAAAACGTCCTTTTTCTGCTGGGTGTACCTCCCCTCGCAGCCATAATTGACAAATAAAAGATAGGACAGAAAAGCAAAGAGAAGGGGAGGTGGTAACTGCTACACACACCATATTGTTTCAGATCTAATAAACACGGAGTTCGATCTTTAAAAGTTTTTGCGCAGGGTACTCACAAGAACCATGCAAGTTTTTAGTGAGAGGAATGATTGCTCAAACCAGATCACTAATGCTCTATGATCCCATCACTCTGCCACCAATATGTCAGGGATTTATTTGTCTATCCCTCTGCTGCTACCAATATGTCACAAATTTTTCTTTATTATTTGACAATTTGTCAAGGTTATGATCCACAACTTTTGGTTCATTTTCAGTTCCGGTTTGGAACTTGCAGCTCTCTGGTGCCCCCTTACCCTCAGGTCAGTCAGGGAACTGCACCTAGTATATTAGTCGTCGGAAAGGCTGCCTTGTCGCGTACTGGCTATCGAGCACTCTGCAGTGAGGGTGGTGTGGTGTGTATATCACCAGTTCCAGGTTGAAAATACACATAGAAACCTCCGATCCGTCACTGCCAGGGTTTCCCAATGTCACCTGGATCAGGACACTTTGCTGCCACCAGTTCCTGTTTGATACTAAAGCTTATATTGGGTCAAGAACCAACCCAAACGGTAGCGTGTTTTGGCACAGAGTGCAAGTCAGTTCAATCATAGAGCAAAAAGATCAAAGCTAGTAAATTTATAAGTTAACTCCAAAATTATTGGCAGTGTTTACAAAAATACAAAGATATTACAAAGGGAGACAAAAATACAGTATGTACAACAGTTACAAATAAAAGGGAATAAAATAAGAGACTTACTCTATCTCAGTCACAGATATGACGTGTTGATAAAGGGGAGGAGGGCCTTCCCAGGAAAAGGGGTCCGTCAGCACAGCGTCTTGATAGCTGGCCCTCCAGGCATCTGGCAACCACCCCCAAATGAGCTTCTCAGCTTTATCCTTTTCTCTTGCTGACCTCACTAGGTGGGCTGAGCTAGGAGATGTACACCCCTTTTTTAAAAGTTATTAAAACTTCTACTTGCCATATCTCTGGCCGAGAGTCTCACAGAGTGAAGCCAGGGGTATCATATTTTCTCTTACAAAATTCTCTTTCGTTTGAGACCAAATATAATATATCTGTGGGCTAAGGCGTGGCAGAAGCTGTTTTTCCAGTTTCTGATGACCCTAGAAGCTGCAAAATTGTGCGGTGTGTAGCTTAAATTCTACCGGTTCTAAAAATATGTGTTTGCTGTCTCTAGAATAAATGTGCATTATGCAATTTGAGTTTGAACAGACAAAGGACCATGTAGCTGGAGCAAAACTGCATTTGACTGGTCAGGAGCAATAAAAGGAGACCAACAGCTGAAAATGAGGGTGAGGGAGGGGGGAAGTGGATAGTATTTCACACAGGAAGAGAGAGGGTGGGGTGCAGAGTCCTCGGTCACTCAGTTCCTTTGTGTAAACCCCTATCATGTATACGTCCTTCAGTGAGAACAGCGGAACCAAGGTGCAGATTCCTCCATAATTCAGTGAAACCAGTGATGGCCATGGTGCAGATTCCTCTATCACTCGGTTCCTCTCTGTGAGCCCGTATCATGTACACGTTTGCAGTGAGAACTGTGATGGCCACGGTGCAGATTCCTCCATCACTCGGTTCCTCTCTGTGAGCCCCTATCATGTACACATCCTGCAGTGCGAACTGTGATGGCCGCGGTGCTGATTCCTCCATCACTCGGTTCCTCTATGTGAACGTCTATCGCGTACACATTTGGTAGTGAGGCAAGTGACAACTGGGATGCAGATTTCTCTATCATTCAGTTCCTCTGTGTGAGCATCATTCATGTACACGACTTGCAGTGAGACCAGTGATGGCCGCGGTGCAGATTCTCCCTTCATTCGGTTCCTCTATGTGAGCCCCTATTGTGTTCTCATCATACAGTGAGAGCAGGGATGGTCGCGATGCAGATTCCTCAGTCATTCGGTTCCTCTATGTAAGCCAATATAATGTACACTGTTGTGAATTCCCTTGCTCGAAGTTCTGAGCCGAAGCTCCCTCTGCTCCCTCTGGTGGTTACTGAGAGTCATGGAGCTGGCCAGGTGGATGGAAGTTCTCCACCTGATGACAATAATTTGGAACCTGGGATTACTGGCTGGGAGCATATAATTGAGCTGGCTGCTCTTGGAAGTTGCTGGTGATTTCCTCTGTGTGCATTTGGAGTTATTTTGTCCCCTGCCTGATCTGCATGGTTCAGCTAAGTGATTCTTTTGCTAATCCTCTGCATCTAATATGGTTGTGACTTTTTTTGCTTTCTGTTTTGCTGCTAGGGTTCAGAGTGTTCCCTGCTGGGGGCAGCACTGGGCCCTGCTTCATATGTTGCAGCTTGTTCAGTCCCCTGTTATGTTAGTATCTTTTTTGCTTTGCTGCCAGTTTATACCAGAGTGCTGATTTAGCGGGGGTGAGGTTGTGTGACCTCAGGTCTTTTGTATATCATAAGTGTTGGACTTTCTCAGGGTTTTGTGTGTGATTGCAGACAGTATCCTTTCTGTCCTGTCCTCTCTAGACAGCTTGGGCCCCACTGTTTGCTCAGTCTGTTCTCTGCCTGTGTTTGTGTCTCATCTTGTCTCAATGAGACACAATATCAAACTTTTTGGATTTTGGCACGCACGGCGCACCGTCAAAAGTGCGCAGCGCAGGTCAAAGCGCAACTAGCGCACGGCCTGTGCACGATCTGCGCACCCTATGCTAAAGATAGGGTGCGCCGATCGCAGGCGCCGCTGTGCGCTAGGAGGCGGCGCTACAAGCAAGGGGCGGGCACGCCGGGCAGAGAGCCGGCTCGGGGGCGGAGCTACCCCCGGCCGTGCATCCGCTTAAAAAGCGCTAATGTGAAACCAGCCTTAGCTAGTCCTCCGGCTGTGACGAAGCATCTAGGGCATCGTAGGAACGCTCCACGGCTACTGCTAGTTGTGTGGCTAGGATCAGTGGTCTGCAATCCGCTTAGTTACCAACCTCTCTGGTCTTCTGTTGGCTTCGCCTGTTCCGGCCATCCTCCTCGGTGACCCATTCATAACAGTACTTGTCTTGCAGTGAGAACAGTGATGGCCTTGGTGCAGATTCCTCCATCACTCGATTCCTCTATGTAAGCTCTGTGAGAATCATGTGGGAATAGTGGATGAGGGCAGGTATATCTCGCCCAGATTCCTTTCCTATGTGGCCTAGTCTGGTCAGTATCGCACCTGCTTGCTAATGAATAATGGGAGGTGGATATAAAAGGATGCAAGGTGGTTGTGTGGGTGTCTCAGCCTGGGGACACAGAGAGTCTGTCTGTGTGAGAGACACACGTGAGTGAGAGCAGTGCCCACTGCAACTGTGGTTTGGCTGGACGGGAGAAGCCCGCCAGTTGGTAGTTAGGTTGTACTTTGTTTAGTTAGTGCCGGACAGGCAAGGATTTGTTTTATGTTTTATTTCCTTTTGCATTGCTTTCACCATTAATAAACCTGACCCAGTGTCAGTTATACCCGAATCCCAGCTCTGCGCCTGAGTTTCATGCTGAACGCACGTGACCTTTGACCCCAGCAAAGGCGATCCCGGAGTGTTTTATCACATTGTGGTGGAGAACGCGGGCATCACGTTGCAAGCATGAGCATGGAGGACGTGGTGAAAGCGCTGGTACAGTCCACCGCCGTCCAGCAAGAAGCTAATCGGGTGATGATGGCCCAGCTGAAGGAGTTGGTGGACATGACAGCTACCGATCGTTCACTTCTCCAGCAGGTGGCGCAGCGCCTGGCAAGCCTACATGAGGTTAACCTGGAAGCCGAGTCGAGAGTGATTCACGTGAGTCGGTACTGGCAGAAGATGACGACCGAAGATGACGTCGAGGCATACCTGACCACGTTTGAACGGACGGCGGTACGAGAAAAATGGCCGAAGGCACGATGGGCTGGCCTGATTGCCCCATTTCTTTCCGGTGAGGCCCAAAAGGCTTATTATGACTTAGAGCCTGAAGCTGCGCAGGACTTTGACAAACTGAAAGCCGAGATCTTGGCCCGGCTGGGAGTGACGACCGCTGTCCGTGCAGAGAGAGTGCATCAATGGACTTATCAGCCGGATAAACCACCACGGTCACAGATGTTCGACCTGATCCACGTGACGAAGAAGTGGCTACAACCCGAGGTGCTGACAGCGCCAGAGATAATCCAGAGAGTCGTCATGGACAAGTACCTGAGAGCTCTACCGCCAGCCCTGAGGAAGTGGGTAAGCCATGGAAATCCTACGACGGCAGATCAACTGGTGGATCTGGTTGAACGTTACTCCGTGGCGGAAGGACTCCGAGACGACGTTACCCCACCTCGTTCTTCATCATCTCCACGTGGAACCGGTAAGACTGTTCCAGGGAGTAGGGGAGATGGAAAAATCCCTAAGACAGTGGGGGAGGAAAATGGGACTGCCCGCAATGCAAAGCCGAGAGTAACGAACTATGGTCTAAGCAAGGGGCCCGTTAGGTGTTTCCGCTGCCAAGAGATGGGACATATTGCTGCGAACTGTCCGGTCACTACTGAACCCATGCAGTGCGACGTCACAGACTCTAAAAACCGCATGTCTATGGTTGCACGGGTAGTGAGTGTGAATGCCGGTCAAAAGGATGCGGAAAAACACTTGTGTGATTTAACTGTTGATGGCAAAAATGTGGTGGCATTGTTAGACTCGGGAAGTGTGGTGACTCTGGTGAAGTCCAGTCTGGTGTCATCCCCGACTGGACCATCAGACAAATTTTCTGTAACATGTGTGCATGGAGACACCTGTTCGTACCTCACCACGGTCATATGCATTACTACTTCCTATGGGTCTGTGCAACATAAAGTGGGACTCGTCCCGGCGTTATTGCATGATGTTATCCTGGGCCGGGATTTTCCCCACTTCTGGCAATTGTGGGAGAATCAGTTGATGCCCTCGGGTAATAGTGTACATGATTCTTCTCCCAGGGAGCGTGTGGGTCCCGAACCCCTGGAAGAGGTCTCCCCGGAAGACTCGGGGGAAGAGTCTGCTGGAAATGACCTGCAGTTCCCGTTTTCAGTCATGGCGGGTGATACGGAGGAGGCCGGGGAAGAGGAGGAGGCCGACAGCCGTCCACCTCCCCGTTTGCCGGATTTAGAAGTTCAGAAAGATGACTTCCAAAGCGAGCAAATAAAGGATCCTACCCTTTCTCAGGCTAGGGCAAATGTAAAAGTGATAAATGGGATTTACTCTATCAGATAGAGAAAAAGGGGGAAGATACGGTGCAACTATTAGTCGTGCCAAAACCCTACCGGCGGCAGGTGCTGGACCTGGCCCACGGACATGTGATGGGAGGTCACCTGGGAGTCCAGAAAACCACCGAAAGGATATTACACTGTTTTGTTTGGCCAGGCATGCATCACGATATTCGTGTATATTGTGAGTCTTGTCCTGACTGCCAAGCCTCTGCACCTAAGCCCCGGTTCTGTAGCCCTTTGGTACCCCTACCTATTATTGAAGTCCCGTTTGAGAGGATTGGGATGGATTTAGTTGGGCCCCTTCCACGGTCTGCACGTGGACACCAATATATCCTGGTCATCTTGGATTATGCCACTCGTTACCCGGAGGCTATCCCTTTGCGTAACACGGCCACCAAGACGATTGCCAAGGAACTGGTGCATGTGTTTAGTCGGGTCGGTATACCAAAACAGATACTCACCGACCAGGGGACCCCCTTTATGTCCAGGGTAATGAAGGAGCTCTGCCGATTGTTACAAATCGAACCGTTACGCACATCCGTGTATCACCCTCAGACGGGTTGGTCGAACGGTTCAATAAAACTCTGAAGCAGATGCTGAGAAAGGTGATAGACAAGGATGGGAAGAACTGGGACTATTTACTTCCGTATTTGCTTTTTGCCATCAGGGAAGTACCCCAGTCTTCCACGGGATTCTCGCCTTTCGAGTTATTGTACGCCCAACGTCCTCGCGGACTGTTAGACGTTGCAAAAGAAACCTGGGAGGGTCAGGTCACTCCGTTTAAAACAGTGATAGATCACGTCACACAAATGCAGGACCGTATTGCGGCTGTTATGCCTATCGTCAAAGAACACATGATACAGGCTCAAGGAGCCCAAAAAAGAATCTATGATAGGGGCGCCAAGATCCGTACGTTTGCACCCGGAGATAGGGTGTTGATCCTGGTCCCCACGGTGGTCAGTAAGTTCCTGGCAAAGTGGCAGGGCCCCTTTGAGATCAAGGAAAGAGTTGGTGAAGTAAACTACAAAGTATACCAGGCAGGTAAACGGAAACCTGAACAGATTTATCATGTAAATCTGATAAAGCCCTGGAAGGATCGGTCTGCCTTGTCAGCGGAGCTGGCCCGTCCTGTCTGCTCGCATACCGTACCGGAGGTACGGGTTGCAGAGACTCTCTCGGAGCAGCAAAAGACTGAGGTCAGGCAGTTTCTACTTCACAACCAAAAGTTTTTCTCAGAAAAACCCGGGCAGACTATGCTAATGAAACATGACATCGTAACGGAACCTGGTGTCACAGTTCACGTAAAGCCTTACCGAATCCCGGAAGCGCGCCGTGAAGCCGTTTCCAGAGAAGTGAAGGCAATGTTAGAGTTAGGAGTCATTGAGGAATCGCACAGTGCGTGGTCCATTATGTACACATCCTGCAATGAGAGAAGCGATGGCCGCGGTGCAGATTCCTACGTTATTCGGTTCCTCTATGTAAGCCAATATAATGTACACGTCCTGCAGTGAGACCAGTGATGGCATTGGTGCAGATTCCTCCGTCACTCGATTACTTTATGTAAGCTCCTATTATGTACAATTCCTGCAGTGAGAGTAGCGATTGCCGCAGTGCAGATTCCTCCATTATTCGGTTCCTTTATGTAAGCCAATATAATGTACACGCCCTGCAGTGAACCAGCAATAACTGCAGTACAGATTCTTCCGTCACTCGATTCCTCTATGTAAGCTCCTATTATGTACACATCCTGCAGTGAGAGTAGCGATTGCCGCGGTGCAGATTCCTCCGTCACTCGGTTCCTCTATGTAAGCCCCTATTATGTACACATCCTGCAGTGAGAGCAGCAATGGCCGCAGTGCAGATTTCTCCGTCATTTGGTTCCTCTATGTAAGCCCCTATAATGTACATGTACTGCAGTGGCCCAGCAATAACTGCAGTGCAGATTCCTCCATCACTCAGGTCATCTATGTGAGCCCCTATCATGTACACCTCATGCAGTGAGACCAGTGATGTCAGCGGTGAAGATTCCTCCATCACTCAGTTCCTCCTTGTGAGCCCTATTATGTACACATCCTGCAGTGAGACCAGCGATGGCAGCGGTGAAGATTCCTCCGACACTCGGTTCCTCTAAGTGGGCCCCTATCATATACACGTTCTGCAGTGAAACCACCGAAAACCACAGCGCAGATTCCTCCATAACTCAGTTTTTCTGTGACAGCCCCTATCATGTACCCTTTTGGCAGTGAGTCCAGCGAGAAAAAGCATACAGATGCCTCCGTCACTCAGTTCCTCTGTGTGAGCCCCTATCATGTACACGTCCAGCAGCGAGACCAATATGGCCGTGATGCAAATTCCTCCATGACTCGATTCCTCTCTGTGAGCCCCTATCATGTATACGTCTTGCAGTGAGAGCATCGATTGCCTTGGTGCAGATTCTTCTGTCATTCGGTTCTTCTAGGTAAGCCTCTATAATGTACACGCCCTGCAGTGGACCAGCAAAAACTGCACTGCAGATTCCTCCGTCACTCGGTTCTTCTACGTGAGCCCATACCATGTACACATCCTGCAGTGAGACTAGCAATAACCGCGGTGCAGATTCCAGAATCACTCAGTTCTTCTGTGTGTGCCCATAGCATGTACACATCCGGCAGTGAGATCAGTGATGGCCCTGGCGCAGATTCCTTAATTACTCGGTTTTTCTCTGTGAGCCCCTATCATGTACACATCCTGCAGTGAGACCAGTGATGACTGCATTGCAGATCCCTCCATCACTCGGTTTCTCTTTGTGAGCCCATATCATGTACACGTCCTGCAGTGAGACCAGCTATAACCACAGTGCAGATTTCTCCGGTACTCAGTCAAAAGGGGAATGAGCTCATTTTTGTGGACAATTCACTGGCCAATTTTTTCGTATCACTGGCAGAAAGATAAAGTAGCTACTTAATCTTTCTGCCAGTGATACAAAAAAAAATTTCTTCTTAACTATGGTGTAAAATTTGCATAAATTAAATTAATTAATCTGCAAATGACTGAGAGTGCGGCTGATTTAACTTTAATGCTAACTATAGTGAGAGCAGGCGATGGCTGACGGAAGTATTCATCAGCCGCCTGCGCTATAAATAAATTTAAAAAAACGTTGTGAGTTCCCCTGCATTTTTGATAACCAGCCAGTTAAGACTGACAGCTGTGGGCTGCAACCCTCAGCTGTCAGCTTCAGCAAGGCTTGTTATCAAGACGAGAGGTGTCCCCATGCTGTTTTTTAAAAATTTATTTAATTAAAAATGCTAAAAAATGACGTGGAGTTCCCCCCCCATTCTTATCAACCAGTCAAGGTAAAGCAGACAGCTGGGGGCTGGTATTCTCAGGCTGGTAAGGAGCCATGGATATTGACCCCCCCAGCCTAAAAATAGCAGCCGGCAGCCATCCAAAAAAGGCACATCTATAAGATACGCTAATTCTGGCGCTCTGTCCAGCTCTTCCCATTTGCCATGTAGCAGTGGGAAGTGGAGTAACATTTGTGGGGTTCATGTCACCTTTTGACACTTATTCATTACTAATCCTATATTTAGATTGTAAATAAAGACACAGCCAGAATAAAGTCTTTTACTTGAACTCAAAACAAACACACTTTTCCACTTTTATTTAAAAATAAACACAATGGTACTCACCAAACACCCATTTCATTGAACCCAATGTATCCTGTAATAATACTAAAAAAAATCCCTCACCTGTCTGACGTTCTGTCCCACTCCGCAAACCATGTCTGGGGATATATAGTTTTCAACTTGGACGGCCCCAAGGTGAGACCGTCCAGGCTGAGAACCACTGAGGAAAGAGCTGCTGTCAGCGCAGCATCAGTGACTAGAAGTGACCTCATCAAGGTTGCAGCAGGTCACTGACGATTCGTTTCCAGCTGGGCTAAACTGCGGTGACCTCAGCACGGTGTGAAAAAATCACTGAGTGTATGCCGGTGAACTCACTGAGCTGTACAGCGGTGAACTCAGTGAATTTTTCTCTCGGTAATGAGGTCATCACAGTTCAGCCCGTCTGGGAACGAAGCTCCAGTGACCAGAGGTAACCTCGATGATGTCACCGATAGGCACTGATGCTGCGCTCACAGCAGCTCACTCATCAGGTGGTTCTCAGCCCGGATGGTCGCATTTTGGCACCATTGAGGTTGAAAACTATTTATCCTCAGACATAGATTACGGTTTGGGACAGAATGTTGGACGGGTGAGGTATATTGTTATATTTTTTATTTTTGTTTAATTACAGGAAACGTTGGCTTCAATGGAATGGGTGTTAGGTGAGTATTACTTTTATTTTTAAATAAAAAAGGAAAAGTGTGTTTTCTTTTGATTTCAAAGAAAATACTTCATACTTGCTGTGTGTTTATTTGCAATATAACTATAGGATTAGTAATGGATAGGTGTCTTATAGACGCCTCTCAATTACTAACCCGTGGGCTTGATGTCACCAGACAATACAAAGGTGACATCAACCCCACAAATATTACCCCACCAGCGACCGATACAGAGCAAGTGGGAAGAGCCGGGCAAAGTGCCAGAATTGGCGCATGTAATAGATGTGTGTTTTCTGGGTGGCTGCGGGCTGCTTACTTTTAGGCTGGGGTGGGCCAATATCCATGGCCCTTTACCAGCCTGAGAATACCAGCCTCCATTTGTCTGCTTTTGCTTGGCTGGTTATCAAAAATGGGGTGGACCTAACGCGGTTTTTAAAAATTATTTATTTAAATAGCTAAAAAATACAGCATGGGGAAACCTCTATTCTTGTTAACAAGCTTTGCTGAAGCTGACAGCTGAGATGGATGGTTTCAAAAGTACAGGGAAATCCACGGCTTTTTTACATTTATTTATAGTGCAGGCAGTGGCTGATGAATACTCCCATCAGCTGCCGCCTGCTCTCACTGTTATTAGCAGCAGCAGGTGTAAGATGATGGGAGAAGTAGTGCCACCAGCAGCTACCTACTCTCACTGTTATCAGTGAAATCGAACTCTCAACAATCTTCACTGCTTGCGCTGATCACTGGTAGAGCAGGGGAGAATGATGTGAGGTGTCTTCAGCACCTGATGCCAGGGAACAGCGCTAACTGTAGCGCTGCTTCTCAGGCACCGGTACATGTCACACTGATGACACACAGATGTGGCCCGTGCTGCTGTTATAAACTGCTGTCATATCATTTTTTTTTGCCCTCGGACACACGATCCATGGAAACACACTGACGTGCACAGACCCATTGGTGACTGTTGCGCTTTTTTATAATGTCTGTCGGTTGCGCTCTGTTATGATGACTGTCGGTTTTGCTCTGTTATGAGGACTGTCGGTTGTGCTATGTTATGATGACTGTCAGTTGCGCTCTATTATGAGGACTGTCAGTGGCGCTATGCAATGATGACTGTCGATTACACTTTGGTATGACTGTCGATTGTGCTCTTTTGTGAGGACTGTCGGTGGCGCTCTATTATGATGACTGTCGGTTGCGCTCTTTTATGAGGACTGTCGGTTTTGCTCTGATGACTGTCAGTTGCGCTCTGTTATGACTGTCAGTTGCGCTCTGTTATGATGACTGTCAGTTGCGCTCTGTTATGACTGTCAGTTGCGCTCTGTTATGATGACTGTCAGTTGCGCTCTGTTATGACGACTGTCAGTTGCGCTCTGTTATGACGACTGTCGGTTGCGCTCTGTTATGAGGACTGTCGGTTGCGCTGTTATGATGACTGTCGGTTTTGCTCTGTAATGACTACTGGTTGCGCTCTTTTATGAAGACTGTCAGTTGCGCTCTGTTATGAAGACTGTCAGTTGCGCTCTGTTATGATGACTGTCAGTTGCGCTCTGTTATGATGACTGTCGGTTGCGCTCTGTTATGATGACTGTCGGTTGTGCTATGTTATGACTGTCAGTTGCGCTCTATTATGAGGACTGTCGGGTGGCGCTATGTAATGACTATCGGTTGCACTCTGGTATGATGACTGTCGATTGTGCTCTTTTGTGAGGACTGTCGGTGGCGCTCTGTTGTGATGACTGTCACTTGCGCTCTTTTATGATGGCTGTTGGCTACACTCTTTTATGATGACTGTCGGTGGTGCTCTTTTATGATGACTGTCGGTTGTACTCTGTTATGATGACTGTCGGTGGCGCTCTTTTATGATGACTGTCGGTTGTACTCTGTTATGATGACTGTCGGTGGCGCTCTTTTATGATGACTGTCGGTTGTACTCTGTTATGATGACTGTCGGTGGCGCTCTTTTGTGATAACTGTCGGTTGCGCTCCTTTACGCCTCTCCCCGTGAAGCTCCGCCCGCTCCTCACAATATCGCTGCTGCAGACAGGACCGGTGACAGACTGGAGACGTCACAATCTGGTGACACTGAACAATCAGCGCTGCACGGAATTATTTATATTACAAAAAGTGACAGTAAAAATGTAAGATTTATAAATCAGGAAAAAAATGAATTTTAACCAAATCTATAAAATCTAGAACAGTGTAATGAGCCTTCCTGTGTGACCGGTGATGTCTGCGCCGTTAACACCTTGAGAAATTCGATAAAAAAGCATTACACAAACAGAAGAGGGGACTAGAATGGAGTCCCCCAGCTCCGATCTACACGCCTCAGCACTGCACCGTCCACATAACATGAGGATCACCAAAAATCAACTCCGTCCGATCCAGACGGGACCACAACTTCCCCATGGTGTGAAGGAGGCCCCGCCTCTTCCGGTGACGTCATGCCCCTCAATAGATCAACTCCATTCTAGACCCTACTCAGCTAGCTGTGGGAGCGCTGATCCTCCTGGAGACGCTCTCTTCTGCGGCAGCGGACACTCTATGGTGCACTGTCTGGCCCTTGTTGTTGGTCTCTATGGTGTGAAGGGAAGGAGAGCCGGGGATGGCGGAGAAAGCTGCGGGGCCGGGAGAGTTGTGCGCTGACCCCGTCACGGGAGGCACCGAGTGACCGGAGAACAAGGTGCAAGGACCGTGACTGAGTACTGTGTAGGGGGGGGTGGTATCGGGGTGTGTGTATGTATATATATATATACAGTGTACGGGGGGGGGGTGTCTGTGCGTATATGCCGCGTATGGGGGGGGGGGGTGTCTGTGCGTATATGCCGCGTATGGGGGGGGGGGGTGTCTGTGCGTATATGCCGCGTATGGGGGGGGGGGGTGTCTGTGCGTATATGCCGCGTATGGGGGGGGGGGGTGTCTGTGCGTATATGCCGCGTATGGGGGGGGGGGTGTCTGTGCGTATATGCCGCGTATGGGGGGGGGGGGTGTCTGTGCGTATATGCCGCGTATGGGGGGGGGGGTGTCTGTGCGTATATGCCGCGTATGGGGGGGGGGGTGTCTGTGCGTATATGCCGCGTATGGGGGGGGGGGTGTCTGTGCGTATATGCCGCGTATGGGGGGGGGGGGGTGTCTGTGCGTATATGCCGCGTATGGGGTGGGGGGGGTGTCTGTGCGTATATGCCGCGTATGGGGTGGGGGTGTCTGTGCGTATATGCCGCGTATGGGGGGTGGGGGTGTCTGTGCGTATATGCCGCGTATGGGGGGTGGGGGTGTCTGTGCGTATATGCCGCGTATGGGGGGTGGGGGTGTCTGTGCGTATATGCCGCGTATGGGGGGTGGGGGTGTCTGTGCGTATATGCCGCGTATGGGGGGTGGGGGTGTCTGTGCGTATATGCCGCGTATGGGGGGTGGGGGTGTCTGTGCGTATATGCCGCGTATGGGGGGTGGGGGTGTCTGTGCGTATATGCCGCGTATGGGGGGTGGGGGTGTCTGTGCGTATATGCCGCGTATGGGGGGTGGGGGTGTCTGTGCGTATATGCCGCGTATGGGGGGTGGGGGTGTCTGTGCGTATATGCCGCGTATGGGGGGTGGGGGTGTCTGTGCGTATATGCCGCGTATGGGGGGTGGGGGTGTCTGTGCGTATATGCCGCGTACGGGGGGTGGGGGTGTCTGTGCGTATATGCCGCGTACGGGGGGTGGGGGTGTCTGTGCGTATATGCCGCGTACGGGGGGTGGGGGTGTCTGTGCGTATATGCCGCGTACGGGGGGTGGGGGTGTCTGTGCGTATATGCCGCGTACGGGGGGTGGGGGTGTCTGTGCGTATATGCCGCGTACGGGGGGTGGGGGTGTCTGTGCGTATATGCCGCGTACGGGGGGTGGGGGTGTCTGTGCGTATATGCCGCGTACGGGGGGTGGGGGTGTCTGTGCGTATATGCCGCGTACGGGGGGTGGGGGTGTCTGTGCGTATATGCCGCGTACGGGGGGTGGGGGTGTCTGTGCGTATATGCCGCGTACGGGGGGTGGGGGTGTCTGTGCGTATATGCCGCGTACGGGGGGTGGGGGTGTCTGTGCGTATATGCCGCGTACGGGGGGTGGGGGTGTCTGTGCGTATATGCCGCGTACGGGGGGTGGGGGTGTCTGTGCGTATATGCCGCGTACGGGGGGTGGGGGTGTCTGTGCGTATATGCCGCGTACGGGGGGTGGGGGTGTCTGTGCGTATATGCCGCGTACGGGGGGTGGGGGTGTCTGTGCGTATATGCCGCGTACGGGGGGTGGGGGTGTCTGTGCGTATATGCCGCGTACGGGGGGTGGGGGTGTCTGTGCGTATATGCCGCGTACGGGGGGTGGGGGTGTCTGTGCGTATATGCCGCGTACGGGGGGTGGGGGTGTCTGTGCGTATATGCCGCGTACGGGGGGTGGGGGTGTCTGTGCGTATATGCCGCGTACGGGGGGTGGGGGTGTCTGTGCGTATATGCCGCGTACGGGGGGTGGGGGTGTCTGTGCGTATATGCCACGGGGGGGGGACATGACTATATACAGAGTATGAGGAGGCAACCTATCACCGTGTAATCACCGTGTACAGGGGTGAAGACACTGACCGGCTGAGTCACGTGGTGAAATCACTTGGCAGGAAGGATTGTGATACCTCCACAGTGTGGGCTTTGAGCACCAGTATCTTGTACTCAGGAGCTGACAATCTGTCGCCCTCACCATTATCTAGTTATATCTAGGTTGTGATCTCAAGAACTTGTGCTCTAGCATGGCCTGTAGACACCTGGAGAGTGCAGACTTGTCTGACATGTTTGCTTTGTGTAGTCGTCATCGCCTGGTCATGGTTGCAGCTTGGGTGTCACTCAGTTTCCATGTAACACTATACCTGCTGCTCTTGTGTTCTGCCTCCTACTGATCTCTGCCAATCCCATCTGGGGAACAAGTAGTGGACCCCACAGCTGTGAATGGCCAGATCTGTGCGGGCAGGCGTGTCTGGCTGCAGACGATGGGGGTACGGGCAGGCAGGGCTGTGGAGTCGGTAAGCCAAACCTGCGACTCCGACTCCTCAATTTCCCTTCCACCGACTCCGACTCCAACATATATTGCTTATATTTAAGTGAAAAATTTATTGTAGTACAATGTGAACATCAGACATTTAATCATTTTTATGATACAATAATCAAGATATTTAGATAGAACATAAGATATATTTATTGGAATGCAACTTTAGAACACAAAACTGTAATAAATTGTAAATATGTAATATCTATTACATATATATAACACTATGTAATAAACTATGTAAGTGGCAAAAAGCAGTTTTCAACAAAAACATACTAAACATTTGTGCAGTCTATGAATTTGTTCTAAGAAATAGTATCGCCTCCATCAGATCCTCCTTCATAGATGATCTAAAATCTGCCCTAATAATTTTAAGGCCAGAGAACAACCTCTCTACACTAACTTGGGTTGGAGGCAAAGCCGTAACCACATGGGAACATCTCTAACAATTTCCCAGTATAAAGGAATTGCCTCGTGCACAGTCAGTTTTGATGAACGGTTGAATTTTTCTTTGAGAGCAAGTGAAACATTTTGCTGAAATATGGTCAATCTGCTTGCTATAGGAGACAGAGTGAAATCGTTTTCCTTGCAGCAACGCTTTGCCTGCTCCATATCATCCAAATACTTGTCAAAGTCAAACTCCTCATCTGATGAGGATGAAGATATGGCAGCAGTAGCACTGTCAGGACCAAAGTCCTCTTGTGCCTGGCAGTCCTCCTGTAGGCCACTCATCCTAACTGCTACCTCAGTCAGAGCTTCTCTTGCTTTAGTAAGCTGTTGATCATCAAGCAATATACGATGACTTAGGTCCACATAAACAGCTGCCAGAAAATAGCTGTGTCTCTCTCCGTTTCATTGAAGCAGAAATGCAATCTGCGATTAAATCTCCTCTTTGGGACAGGCAAAATAGCAAGTTCATACACTCCCTTATGAAAATGCCAGGAGTTAAATCCTCAGCTTGTAATTTTTTAGTCACTGTAAATAGGTGATTAAGCAATTCCTACAATTCAGCCACCTGTGTCCATTGACCTTCATTTAGGGTTACCTGAGGGTTCGCCATATCTATAAGAAACGGTTTTAGCCAGGATCAAAACTAGGGGGGGGGCAGAACCTCATACTGCACACCTCAGCTGCTGCAGAACCTTATACTGCACACCCCTATACTTGAAAATAAAGTCTGCACCTTAAGATGTGGTGAATGCAGTCTATTTATTCCAACTATCAATTGATGTTGATGTGTTACTGAAGACGAGCAATGCCTGTCCTGGGCGTCCTTTTGGGCAGCTATGAGGTGTACTAGACTGGTGCTAAAAAAAAAAAAGGAGTCTTAGTCTGTGTGCTACCCAGCTTTCATTCTTTTTGGTGCAGATAAGATATGGATAGAGCAGATTTCTAATCTGCTTTTGCTATTGAAAACATTATCTATGAGCTCAAAAACCTTTCAGGTGATGCGGTTTTTTTAAAAAGCTGATCTGCTTTTGCAGCTGAAAAACGTATCCTCAAAAAACGCAGCAAAAACGCTGTGTGTGAATGTAGCCTTAGATCAGGAATAGAACAGCCATTTATAGGACATTTCATAACTTTCCCAAATTCCTATGAAAAAATATTCAGCACATTCTGCATTGAACTACTGTACCCAATTTATTATATATTGTCGGAGTCGGACCATTTTATGCCTACTCCACCAAAATGAGCTCCGACTCCACAGCCCTGGTGCAGTCGTTATAAAATGGACCGACTCCTATCATATATAATATGTTGGGTGCAGTAGTACAGTGCAAGATGTCCTGTAAATGTTACTTTGCGAATTTGGGAAAGTTCTGAAGTGTCCTATAAATGTCTGCTCTGTTCCTGATCTGAGGATCTCGTCTTTTAGCAGAGATGAATCTGTGCTACACGTTACGCACATGTCAGAGGTGACCGGGGCTGTGGGATGGGTGGTTTGGATTACCGACTCCGCAGACCTGAAGACAGGGGTTCTGTTTGGCGGCAGGGGTGGTGTAGTTATGGATGACTCCAGCTGCAGATAATGGGGGTACTGACAGAGGTGGTACCCTGTGGTGTAGTTGCGGACGGCTCCGGCTGCAGATGATGGGGGTACTGGCAGGGGATCATTTGTCATTACTTCTGTATGTTTTGCAGATCTGATTTGTGGGGTGAGCCGCGAGATGGGCGACGCCATGGTAGAGCCAGCGTCAGTCAAACCCTCCGAACAGGCTTCCTTACAGGGCAGTGGGAGCCCCCTCGGTGTCATTACGGAGGGGGTGGTGTCTCTAGTCATAGACCCTGACGTGGCACAGAAGGCCTGTGAGGACGTCCTGGAGAAGGTGAAGCTCATGCACAGCTCGTCCTCTGACAGTCTGGACCAAGTGGAGACTGCGGAGCAGACCACCAACGGGGAGACCACCAGGATCTTTGAGGAGGATGAGTCTGTGATGGACATCAACAGTGTGAAGAACGCCCGGCGGAGGCAGAAGAATAACTCTGCTAAGCAGTCGTGGCTGCTGCGTCTATTTGAGTGTAAGCTCTTTGACATTTCCATGGCGATCTCATATCTGTATAACTCTAAGGAGCCGGGTGTGCAGGCGTACATCGGGAACCGCCTCTTCTACTTCCGGAACGAGGACGTGGACTTCTATTTGCCACAGCTCCTCAACATGTACATCCACATGGATGAGGACGTGGGGGACGCCATAAAGCCATATGTGGTGCACCGCTGCCGGCAAAGCATTAACTTCTCACTGCAGTGTGCGTGGCTCCTCGGGGCCTACTCCTCAGACATGCACATCTCCACACAGCGCCATTCCAGGGGGACCAAGCTGCGCAAACTTATTCTCTCCGATGAGCTGAAGCCCGCTCACAAGAGACGTGAGCTTCCCCCACTGAGCCTGGCCCCAGACACCGGGCTGTCCCCCTCCAAGAGAACCCATCAGAGGTCCAAGTCCGACGCTACCGCCAGCATCAGCCTCAGCAGCAACCTGAAGAGGACAGCGAGTAATCCCAAGGTGGAGAATGATGATGAGGTAAGGGTAGCATAAAGTATGGTCACCAGATGGGCTGTACGCTGCAGGGGCCCGCTCTATAATCGGTAACACACAGCTGGTAGGAAGAATGCAGAGGATGGACCCCCAGGAAAATGTACCAGTGCTTTCTTGTTCAGACTGTGACAGTTTCCCCATGGTGCACCCTGGGGCCTCCCTCCGAAGGCTGCTCGCAGGGTGCGCCCTGAGGCCTCCCTTCGTCGGCTGTACACTCTGTGCATGGAATGTCTCACAGGTCTGGTTCTTGGATGCCTGTGTTGGCTGCCATCTCAAGTAATTCTGGGGATTACAGTGAGGTAGTCTGTGGGGGTCCTAAGCTGCAAATTATTAGGTGTACCAGTTGTAGTATAATTGATATTTTGTATGTTTCGTCGTGTTGTCCTCTGTTGTGTACCAGTATTAGAACAAGGGTCCGCTGTGGTCTGTGTGGACAGGTGTGGCTCACTGGAGGTCAGCGGACCTTCCTCCTAATCCTGGCCATGCAAGTGAAATATCTCCTGTTCTGCTCCCATCCAGTGGGTTTGCGAACCTAGTCACTTGCATTTTCTGACCCATTAATACCATACCCCCCCTTCCTCCTCATGCTGCAGGGGGCGTAGCCTGCAGTGGTGGTGATGTCATGGTAACCTCTTGCTTTCTCTCCCCGCACCCCTGTTGCCCTCTTCCCAGGACCTCTCCTCCAGCTTCGAAAGCCTCGATAGTTCATTCTCCTCCGTAAGTTCTCCTCCATCTTGTAGTTGGCTGAGGGTCTTCCTGGCTTTCTCTCCGATCAGCATTTCCTCTGCAAGGGGAGCTACAGCGCTGCACCCCCTGCCCCCATCCCATCCCCCGCATGCGGAGGGCACCATGAGCTGTGCGTAGTATTTAAAGGGACTGTGCTCAGTAGGGTGACCGGATCTCATATGGGGGGGAAAAAATGTCAGAATCTTGTTCGTCTGGACCCCACAAAACGATTCCCCTTTCCAGATATTGAGAGAGCCAAAATTTGAGCTCGATCAAACGACGTTAACCCGTGCCGCTCGTCGCTCAAAGTTTGAAAAAATCCAAATTGAGGTATTTTAAGATTTAGGTATTTTGCATAGTCTGTTAGACTATAAAGAATGTGACAACAACATTGCAGAAATAGCCCTGACCAAATTTTCGAACCATTTGTGGTATTTGAATGCAGAGTTGGTGGGATTATCGTTTTTTGATCCCACCATTACAGACATTGAAAAGTTGTTAATGGCTAATAAATTGCTCAGTAGCACAGATGAACCATCAGAGCACGCTAACCTACATGAGTTGATAATTTTACATAGTTATCTAATCTATTCTAGAGCTTTTGTTAAAGTAGTTTTTGAAACGTCAGAATATAATGCTCGGCATTTGCTTACAACTTGCAGGACATATTGCTTTTGTTCTTCATCTTTTGTCAGAAGGTCGTTAAAGTCTGTTACTTCCTACCTCTTTTAATTTTTCTTTCCTAACTTTTGGATTTACAACCCTAGCGTGCTCTGATGGTTCATCTGTGCTACTGAGCAATTTATTAGCCATTAACAACTTTTCATTG
The DNA here is from genome assembly GCF_039654945.1 of Dendrobates tinctorius. Lineage (NCBI taxonomy): Eukaryota > Metazoa > Chordata > Amphibia > Anura > Dendrobatidae > Dendrobates > Dendrobates tinctorius. Next base: position 11,857,901 of record NW_027361856.1, on the reverse strand, counting down.
TCTGTAATGGTGGGATCAAAAAACGATAATCCCACCAACTCTGCATTAAAATACCACAAATGGTTCGAAAATTTGGTCAGGGCTATTTCTGCAATGTTGTTGTCACATTCTTTATAGTCTAACAGACTATGCAAAATACCTAAATCTTAAAATACCTCAATTTGGATTTTTTCAAACTTTGAGCGGCACGGGTTAACGTCGTTTGATCAAGCTCAAATTTTGGCTATCTCAATATCTGGAGAGGGGAATCGTTTTGTGGGGTCCAGACGGACAAAATTCCGACATCGATTTTTTGCGGTCACCCTAGTGCTCAGATACGAAACTAGCAGTCACAAGTGTCAGAACTGAAGATATTGGTGCTAAACTCTTTAAACCCTAAGGTCACAGCTTTAATGGTTGTGTCTGCCATCATGGCTCCCCTTTGGCTGCATCTGCTAGTGAGCCATGTCATGTGTCTGCTGCCACTCGTGCACCATGCTTGTCGTGTTCAGCTGCATGTCATGGCAGAGTATAGCGTGCTAGTACTGCAGCCGCCATGATGAACCAGACCTGGGAGGGGTGGCTGCATTGGATGATGGGGCCATGTATGGATATGCTCCCACCATCATGGCTGACGTGTTCCTGCTGCTTTGGGAGTCCAGGACATTCACCTTCTGTGTAGTAATGTCCAGCCCCCCAGCTAGGGTGGAAGGATGAGTGACCTTCACTATGGCCGTCGGGCAGAGGAAATGCTGCTTCTCTGTGATTAATGGTGGAGAACCAATGACTCCTGTGTCTCCTGTCTGTCCTCCTCCTCCTCTCCTGTATTCTGCAGCAGCTGGGCAGAGCGCCACCGCTGATTCTTTGTCACAGATAATGGGGGGGGGGGTTAGCATAGCATAAAGTTGGGTCTGTCATAATCAGTGAGGGCCTCATCACAAGAGCTGACACTCTGAACGTACAAGGATTTTCGGAGATCGCTCAGCTTGTTCCTTCGGTGTCCTATAAATGTCACCTGGCGGTGGTCATGGGGGCCACCTGATCTGTTGCTGTTGGCAGAGGCGACACTCTTCAGTTTTGGTTAGATGGGCAGCCGGTTGACAGTCCTGGTGTTGGGGTTAGTAGGGTCCCTGTGTCCTAGCAGTTCTCCCTTTTGACGTCTGTCACTCTTTTTCCACCTCAGCCCGTGCGGCTCGCTCCAGAGCGGGAGTTTATCAAGTCTCTCATGGCCATTGGGAAGAGACTTGCCACTCTCCCAACCAAGGAGCAGAAGACCCAGAGGCTCATCTCCGAGCTGTCGCTGCTCAACCACAAGCTTCCGGCCCGCGTCTGGCTTCCCACCGCCGGCTTCGACCACCATGTAGTGAGGGTGCCACACACACAGGCAGTGGTACTGAACTCCAAGGACAAGGTAGGTCCTCTGGTTGTGGCCTCCATGGCTGACATATGCGAATAGCGTAACTCTTGTGATCCTGTTCTAGGCGCCGTATTTAATCTACGTTGAGGTTCTTGAGTGTGAGAACTTTGAGACCTCCACGGTTCCGGCACGGATTCCAGAGAATCGCATTCGCAGCACTCGCTCGGTGGAGAACCTTCCAGAGTGTGGCATTACCCATGAGCAGAGGGCCAGCAGCTTCACCACCGTACCCAACTATGACAATGACGATGAGGCCTGGTCGGTGGATGACATTGGGGAGCTGCAGGTAGAGGTGAGTCCCGCTCCTCAGTGTGGTGCAGCTGCTTCGTCATCTTTGATCATTGTTTTATGGTTCTTTGCCCCTTCAGCTCCCAGAGCTCCACACCAACAGCTGTGACAACATCTCCCAGTTCTCTGTGGACAGCATCACCAGCCAGGAGAGCAAGGAGCCAGTCTTCATTGCTGCCGGGGACATACGGTGAGGCACGGGAAGTCTCTGGTAGGGCCACATGCCCCATTCCCCATCGGACCACCTTATGAGGGTCTTCATAATCTTCGCAGGCGCCGTCTTTCGGAGCAGCTTGCCCACACGCCCACCACCTTTCGAAGAGATCCAGAGGACCCGTCCGCTGTGGCACTAAAGGAGCCGTGGCAGGAGAAAGTCAGGTGAATGGAGGGACACTTGTTTGGGAAGAGGGGCAGGTTCAGCAGCAGTGTGGCTTGTATATAAATTGGACTTGTTTTTCAGGAGGATTCGGGAGGGGTCTCCGTATGGCCATTTTCCTAACTGGAGACTCCTGTCAGTCATTGTGAAGTGTGGTGATGACCTCAGGCAGGAGTTATTAGCATATCAGGTGCTGAAGCAGTTACAGGTCAGTGAGTGCCTCCTGATGCAGCTCTGTGGTACTGCCATATATAGGACATGGTATATATCTTGTTCTGTGCTGCCAGGTCTAGGACAGAGTATATATCGCATTCTGTGCTGCCAGGTCTAGGACAGGCTGGGTATATATTGTGTACTGCGCTGCCGAGTGGGGGGATGTTTCCATTGCGTATGGCGCTGCCGGGTCTAGGACAGGGTGGTTACATATTGTGTACTGTGTTGTTGAGGTGGGGGTATATTCATTGCATACATACATTGTTGGTATATCTCGTGTATGGTGCTCCTGGGTGGGGGGGTATCTATATTGTGTATGGCACTGCTGGGCATAGGACAAGGTGGGTATATAGCAAGGACTGCGTTGCCGGGTGGGGGAATATACATCGTGTACGGCGCTGCTGGGTCTAGGAAGTATAAATATATTTCCCCTCTCTTGCAGGCGATCTGGGAGACAGAGCGCGTTCCACTGTGGATCAGGCCATACAAGATCCTGGTGATCTCGGCAGACAGTGGGATGATCGAGCCCGTGGTGAACGCTGTGTCCATACATCAGGTGAAGAAGCAATCCCAGTTGTCCCTGCTCGATTACTTCCTCCAGGAGCATGGCAGCTGCACCACCGAGGCGTTCCTCACTGCACAGCGTAACTTTGTGCAGAGCTGCGCTGGGTATTGCTTGGTGTGTTACCTGCTGCAGGTGAAGGACAGGTGAGCGGGCCAGACCTGGGGGAAGGGACGTCGTGGGGAAGGTAGCAGTGATGGGTGGAACGCAAAGTGGATGATGACCTGGCAGGGGCTGGAGCTAAGATATAGGCCATGATGTCAGAAGGTGACCCCAAACTGTGACCATCTCCTTTCACAGACACAACGGGAATATCCTGCTTGATGCCGAGGGACACATCATCCACATCGACTTTGGCTTCATACTCTCAAGTTCACCCCGGAACCTTGGCTTTGAAACCTCAGCATTCAAGCTGACGTCAGAGTTTGTGGATGTGAGTGATTATATATGGTCCTGGTCATCATGGCTGAGAGTCCCGCAGCCTGGTGCGGATCCTGTTTCTGAAGTGGTGCAATGTCCTATATACAGAGCTGTGGCTCTCAAGCGCCCCCTGGTCCGCCATACATACACTAACGCTGTTACCATGTCTCCTCTGTTCGGCAGGTGATGGGGGGGCTTCATGGAGACATGTTTAATTACTACAAGATGCTCATGCTTCAGGGACTAATCGCCGCCCGCAAGCACATGGATCGTGTGGTGCAGATTGTGGAGATTATGCAGCAAGGTAAGTGAGGACCCTGGCCCCTACACTGTAACAACTCCTTAGCTGTGTGAAGCCTCAGCTTGCCTCTTTCTCTAGGTTCCCAGCTGCCATGCTTCCACGGGTCCAGCACCATCCGAAATCTGAAAGAACGCTTTCATATGAACATGACTGAGGAGCAGCTTCAGCTTCTGGTGGAGCAGATGGTGGATGGGAGCATGAGATCCATTACCACCAAACTGTATGATGGCTTCCAGTACCTGACCAATGGCATAATGTGATCACTGTGATGGCGTCACATGGACAGCGCGGTTGCAGGTGGGCAGGGCCTCAGCAGAGCGTGGAGACCACTAGACCGCCGCACAGTCAGTATTCCTCTGAACTGGCCCCTCCCTTGCAGAATCATGTGGCCTGAGCTGACCCCTCCTTATTTCTCTACTCTGCCCCCAGCGGAGCAGACTCCACCCACTGCACCATATTCTACATGAAACCTATGATGGCACGCTGATTTTTTTTTTTTTCCTTATTAGAATGGTTTTATTGTGGGAGAGCACACAGGGTTAATTCTGGAGCCTTATGGTTCCTGTCTGCCATGAGGGCTGCATAAAGGCACTAGTACTTTGTCATGTAAATGGGGTTGCTGCCTATCTGGAGGGGTCGCTTTGCTACTCCGGATTTCGTGGAGGGATCTTTTTAAGAACAGCTGAGTCACGAAAGCTTCAAGTTTACTTTGTATTAAAATGAGATAATCCAGCAAACCTGTGTCTTCTCTGTGCCCGACCTGCAACTGATATTGGATGCGATTGTGCCCTCACTGGAATATGGCAGTATCCCCTAAATGTATACAGGGGCAGTCAGAGAACCTGGGGGTGTCTATAGGGGCCGGTGGCATACCTGGAACTAATGTATTTGGGCAAGCGGCCTGAGGACCTGGCACCGTCTATATGTGGAGGGGCTAAAGGACCTGGCGGCATACCTGGAGCTAATATATAGGGGCGAGCAGCCTGAGGACCTAGTACAGTCTATATGAGTAGGGGGTCAGAGGACCTGGCATTGTCTACATGGGTCGGCAGTATACCTGGAGCTAATATATATGGCTAGTCCGAGGATCTGGTGCTGCTTATAAGGGCGGCCAAAGTACCTAGAGGTAATATATATAGCTGCCTAATAACCTAGCATCAAATGTGCAGCTGGCAGGACCCAGGTAGCTGTTAGCACAGGTGAATTTTCAAGCCGGACTGTCCCTGATGTCTCCAGTGATGGAGAAGAACATGACCAGACCTGTATTGGCTGAATGTACAGATATCCGTGCCCCTGGGAGCAGTGGGATCACATGATATGTTCAGTCTGGGCACTATTGACCTGCAGACTCCACTACCACCACATAACCTTAGGATCGTGGGAGGTACAGTGGTTATAGGTAGTGACTGATTGCATAATTCCCACTCTGTATACAGTCATGGCTGAAAGTGTTGGCACCCCTTAAATTAGAAAATCATGCACTTCTCCCCAAAAATAATTACAATTACACATTTTGGTATACAAATGTTTATTTTCGTTGCGTGTATTGGAACAACACCAGAAGAGAGAAAAGGGCAAATTGAACACCATTTCGCACAAAACCCCAAAATTGCCAAGATAAATTTGGTTGCCCCCTTTGGAATAAATATCTGCAATCAATTGCGTACTAGAACCATCAACAAGCTTCTTACACCTCTCAGGTGAAACTTTCAAGTTGTCCCCTCACACTTCCTACAAGATATACTATCGCCTCACAATCCTACCTCAAACTCCCACCGCCCTTCACCCCAATACTGTTCCCACTCATTATCAAACTATCCCCTCACACATCCTTCTCTCCTATACTATCACCTCACATACTGTCCCCTCCCTCTTATACTAAACCCTTGCACTCCCCCCTTCATACGGTCCCATCACGCGTTCTACACTTCCATCACGCGTTCTACACTCCATACAGTCCCCTCATGCTTCTACCTCCCCATACTGTTCCCTCACTACCCATAATACTGCCCTTCACACTTCCTCCCTGCATACTGTTCCCTCACACTCCACCCTAACCACCTGTCAAGAACTGGGGGTGTGGTTGCCCCCAGTTGTCAGGGATTTATTATATCCTACTTTCTAGTTCCGGTTTGGAACTTGCAGCTCTCTGGTGCCCCCCCCTTTACTCTCAGCTCAGTCAGGGAACTACACCTAGGATAAGTATTTGCCAGAAAGGCTGCCTTCCTGTGTACTGGCTATTGGGCACACTGCAGTGAGGGCAGTATCTATATCTCCAGTCTCAGGCAGGAAATACACACATAAAACCTGCGTTCCTTCACTGCCAAAATCTCCCAAATACCCCAGAACACTTTGCTGCCACCAGATCCACGTTCTACATAAAAATCAATATCGGATCAGGAGCCAATCCACTAGGTAGCGTAAATTTAGCACAGAGGACTTGGCAGTACGTTATAAAGCAAGGAAAACAAAACTAGTACATTTTTATAGATTTACTCCAGAAAATTTAGGCAGTGTTTACAAAAATATAAAAGATGTTACAAACAATAAGATACAGAATATACAGACAGTTACAAAATAAAAATGGATTAAAATATGAAACGAACTTGCGTATCTCAGTCACTGGCACGCCATATGGAGAAGTTGGGAGAGGCGCCTTCCCCAAGGGAAAATGGTATATCAGCACAACTTCCTAGCTGGCACCCCGGGCAAATGACAACTTCCTACTCGAGCCCCCAAGTCGTCTTAAGCCTTTCCCTGGGTGACCTCACTGGGTGGGCGGAGCTATGGAAAGCAACTTTCAAAAGGGGAGTGCAAACAAACTTTTGAGAGCCATAACTCCGGCTGCGAGGCTCAAAGCTCGTCTGCAGGTGTGTTACAGTTTTTCTGACAAAACTAGCTTTCATTTAAGTCTAAACATTGTATCTCTAGGTACTATGGGGAAATCATATACCCGTTTCTCAATTTCAGCATGGAAGTCGCAGAGCGCTGTGGTGAATAGCTCAAAGGATGTAGATTCCAAATATATAAGCTTCCTGCCTCTATGCCTAATCTGCGTTATTATATTACAGTTTGAATGAACTAAGAAAACGTGCTTAAAGAACTGCCTTTAACCAGTTAGGGTTGTAAACTACTCCTTGTGTTGCAGGTATACCACAGTCTCACATTATACCAAGCTGGAGTAGCTAGAGGGAGGGGGAATGTTGGGTGAGCTCAGTGTCCTTTACAAACCAATGGGGGGAGGGAAAGTGACTCAGAGCAGAGAGAGGTGGTTGGAAGCTGCAAGGGGGATCGTTGCTGGAGCATGTCATTCACATACCAAGGACCTGCAGACGATGGCTCTGTATGTGTGGTGGAAACCATGGAAAATGATTTCCTATTTTCCTGACACCTCCATACTATCCCCTCCATGTCCCCTCACACTCCACCCTCGCCTCCATACTGTTCCCTCACACTTCCCTCCATGTCACCTCACACTCCCACCTCCCCCATATGCTGACCTCTATACCGTCCCTTCACACCTCCCCCATACTGTCGCCTCCCTCCCCTCCATACTGTCCCATGACATTCCCTATCCCCTCCATAATGTCTCCTTACACTTAGTGACCTCTTCAAACTGTCCCCTAACGCCACCTAACACTCACCCGTAATACTGTTCCCTCACTTTCTGCCTTCCCACCATACTGTCACCTCACACCCCCTTCCATATTGTCACCTCACTCTACAACTCCCCCCACAATTCTACTGTCCCTTCACTCCCTTTCCTATACCGTGCCCTCATTGACCCTCTGCCATCCATACTGTCCCCTCACACCTCCCCCCAAACTGTCTTCACGCCCCCTCCCCTCCATACTGTCTCATTACACTCCCCCATCCCCTCATTGTCTCCTTACACTTCCTCACTCCATACTGTCCCCTCACACTCCTTCCCCATATAGACCCATCCATATGGGTCACCTCATAATACTGTCATCTCACACTCACCCTTAATACTGTTCCCTCATTCTCCCCTCCATTCTGTCCCTCACTAATGTCTCCTTTCACTTCCGCCCTCCTTACTGTCACCTCTCCCTACCCTCTATACTGTCCCATGACACTCCACTATCCCTTCACTGTCTCCTTACACTTCCTCCCCATACTGTCCCCTCAGCTCTACTGTCCCCCTAACTCCCTCTTCCATACTGTCCCCTAACACTCCCACCTCCCCAATACTGATTCCTGACACTCCCTCCCCTCCATACTGCGTCACCCATATTGTCCCTTCACACTCCCCTCCATACTGTCTCCTCAGTCCCTCCCCTCCATACGGTTCCCTTGCCATTAAAATTCTATGTACACTTCCAGTGCTCATGCTGCTCCCCCCCCTCATTAAGTTTGTGCAGTGTACACACAAAGCCCCATGTGCAGGCAAAGCTCACAAACATCCCCCTTGCAGCTGTACCAGCCCCCTTTTTCTCCCTGATGGAATGTCCACTCGCCCCTCCCTGCAGTTAAACCAGCTTTGTGTAATGTGAGCTCCTGGCCGGTTAAATCCGGCTTTGTTTAAGCACGTTTTTTTGTTCATTCAAACTCGAATTTAATAACACAGAATAGTCATAGGGACAGAACCAATATTTCCAGAATCTGTATAATTGAAGCTATTCCCAGTAGCGTTTTGCGACTTGTGCGTCCACCAGAAGCCGAAAAAAGGGCATATGCCTCCCAGTCATACATAGACATATGGTGTTCGGTCTTAAATAAAAGAGAAATTCGTAAGCAAACATATGGTACCCCTGGCGTCACTATGAGCTCCCCGGCCAGAGATATGGCAAGTAGAAGTTTTAATAACTTTTAAGAAAGGTGTGTGCATTCTCTAACTCAGCCTGCCTCGTGAGGTTAGCAGGGAAAAGCATAAAGCCGACCCGCTCCATGAGGAAGTTGTCAATTGCCTGGAGAAGCAGCTAGCAGGAGGCTGTGCTTATATACCACTTTTCCTTCAGAAGATTCTCCACCCCTCATCCACACATCATGCCAGTGAGAGATGTAGTAAGTTTTTGACTTAATCCTTTTATTTGTAATTTTTGTATATACTGTATTCTATCTCCTTTTGTAATATCTTTCGTACTTTTGTAAACACCACCTAAATTTTCTGGAGTAAATATATAAAATTTACTAGTTTCGTTTTCCTTGCTCTGTGAACGAACCACCATGTCCTCTGAACTAAACTACGCTATCGTTAACGTTAATAGGGTAATCAGGTTTACCCACTCTCCGAGAGGAGGGTGTTATGATTGGGTCACCGAGGAGGATAGCAGGCCCAGGCTAAGCCACAGAAACTAAGTGGATTGCAGACCCCTGATCCTATCCACACAACTAGCAGTAGCCATGGAGCGTGCCTACGATGATCCTAGACGCCTCGGCACAGCCGGAGAGCTAACTAAGCCTAAAGCAAGAAAGGGGAAATCTAAACTGCCCCAGAGCAGACCCCCAAAGGAATAGATAGCCCCAAACATATATTGTCGGTGAGACAAGATGAAAACACAAACGCAGGCAGGAAAATAGACTGAGCAAATGATGGGGCCCACACTGACTAGACAGGAAAGGAAAGACACTGCAATCACGCAAAAACCCTGCAAAATGTCCAACACGTCTGATGCAAAAAATACTGAAGTCGCACGACTTTGCCCACTATATCAGCACTCTGGTATATTCTGAAAGCAGAGCAAAAAGAGGCCAATCTAATAAGGGACAAAAACAAACTGGCACAAGCAGTAACATATGGACGGAGATTCAGCACAGCCCCAGCCGGAGCTGGCTCGTCTACCCACACAAAACCGAGATAGCCAAAACCAGATCAAAAGTAAACAGAATAGCAAATGAACACTTAGCTGAACATGCAGGGACTGAGCTGGAAACAAAGACCTCAGGAGGCGGGAAGAAAATCAGCAGGGATAGAGGGAGTCGGCTGTCTTAAATCCAAATCTGAAACCCTAGATCTCCAATCATCCTCATTATCAGGTGGCAAGCCACTGTTAATGAGATCAGCTCCATTACCTCCAGTAACCACCAGAGGGAGCCCAGAAAGAGAACTCGCAACCCCCTCTGTCAATTTGACCAGCTCCACTACAGTAATGACAAGAGGGAGGCCAGAAAGCGAATTCACAACAGGAGAGGTTAAATTTATGCCAAAGTTATGTCTATGGGTTATTGTAGCGTTAAATGTTGGGGAGGGTGGAGGTTTGTTTCTTCAGAACAAGTTTTAAAAAGCACTTGAAGCAGCGGTCTATTTCATGGGGTCGGGGAGTTATGCACTTGAGTATATATGATGGGGGATAGGATTAAAGTACTCAGTTGGTATATAAGAGGACTGTCTGAAGGGACACGAAGGGCGGCAATTCTGGAATATATTAAAAAGAGGGATCCGGATGGGATATGCCTTCAGGAGACGCATTTATTGAGGGAAAAGGTTGAGATATTACAGAGGAGGTGGATTGGGAAGGCGTATCACTCCACATATTCATACGTTAGGGGGGTTTCTCTACTCATAGGGAGGTCTACGCCATTTGAAGAAATGGAGAGTCATGTGGATAGTGAGGGGCAGTGTTTTTTTAATTTGTCGAATTTATGGGCAGCCGGTGTGTGGCGGCTGTGTATATACCGCCCCCATTCTCGAGGACTAAGATCCAAGAAATATTTGACCTATTTAAGAGGGGAATGTGATTACCACTACTACTTATTGGAGATTTTAATAATGTAATAGATGAAGGGTGGGACAGACATAAAAAGGGAATGGATAAAGGGGTAAAGAAACTGTCGTCATTTGGTACTTTTATTAAAGAATTAGGGATGATGGATCTCTGGAGAGTGAGGAACCAAAATGAAGTATGCTACTCCTGTTACTCTGCGACTCATGGGTCTCTGTCAAGGATAGATATAGCACTGGGCAATGAGTAAATGACACGGACGGTCTGTGGGATGGAATATCTCCCAAGGGTAATTTAAGATCATAAACCCATTGAATTATCTATTAAAAAGACAGAAGGGAGGATTGGGCGAGGGGGTGGGTGGAGGATGCACCCCTTATGGCCTGAGCATATAAATATGGATATCAGAGAGGGAGATGAAAGAATACTGGCAACTTAATGAAGGCAGTGCTAGTAAACAGGTAGCTTGGGACGCCATGAAAGCTTTTCTGAGGGGCCTCTTTTTCGAGAAATATCTAAGTGTAAATCTAAGACTAGATTAAATGATACGGCGATTGTGGAGTCATTGGAGAGGGCAGAAATAGATATGGTTGCGGATCCATCGGCAGAAAATCAGAGAAGGCTTAGGGGGACCCAGGAAGCAGTTAAGCTATATCTAGCGAAAGCAGAGAGAAGGAGAGCTTTTCAGAAAACACAATTTTATGAGGAAGGAGAAAGAGTGGGTCATTTACGCTCGGTGGTGTCGGCGGCACAGAGGGATTCTTCATATATACAGTGCCTACAAGTAGTATTCAACCCCCTGCAGATTTAGCAGGTTTGATAAGATGCAAATAAGTTAGAGCCTTCAAACTTCACACAAGAGCAGGATTTATTAACAGATGCATAAATCTTACAAACCAAAAAGTTATGTTGCTCAGTTAAATTTTAATAAATTTTAAACATACAAGTGTGGGTCAATTATTATTCAACCCCTAGGTTTAATATTTTGTGGAATAACCCTTGTTTGCAATTACAGCTAATAATCGTCTTTTATAAGACCTGATCAGGCCGGCACAGGTCTCTGGAGTTATCTTGGCCCACTCCTCCATGCAGATCTTCTCTAAGTTATCTAGGTTCTTTGGGTGTCTCATGTGGACTTTAATCTTGAGCTCCGTCCACAAGTTTTCAATTGGGTTAAGGTCAGGAGACTGACTAGGCCACTCCAACACCTTGATTTTTTGCCTCTTGAACCAGGCCTTGGTTTTCTTGGCTGTGTGCTTTGGGTCGTTGTCTTGTTGAAAGATGAAATGACGACCCATCTTAAGATCCTTGATGGAGGAGCGGAGGTTCTTGGCCAAAATCTCCAGGTAGGCCGTGCTATCCATCTTCCCATGGATGCGGACCAGATGGCCAGGCCCCTTGGCTGAGAAACAGCCCCACAGCATGATGCTGCCACCACCATGCTTGACTGTAGGGATGGTATTCTTGGGGTCGTATGCAGTGCCATCCAGTCTCCAAACGTCACGTGTGTGGTTGGCACCAAAGATCTCGATCTTGGTCTCATCAGACCAGAGAACCTTGAACCAGTCTGTCTCAGAGTCTTCCAAGTGATCATGAGCAAACTGTAGACGAGCCTTGACATGACGCTTTGAAAGTAAAGGTACCTTACGGGCTCGTCTGGAACGGAGACCATTGCGGTGGAGTACGTTACTTATGGTATTGACTGAAACCAATGTCCCCACTGCCATGAGATCTTCCCGAAGCTCCTTCCTTGTTGTCCTTGGGATAGCCTTGACTCTTCGGACAAGCCTGGCCTCGGCACGGGAGGAAACTTTCAAAGGCTGTCCAGGCCGTGGAAGGCTAACAGTAGTTCCATAAGCCTTCCACTTCCGGATGATGCTCCCAACAGTGGAGACAGGTAGGCCCAACTCCTTGGAAAGGGTTTTGTACCCCTTGCCAGACTTGTGACCCTCCACGATCTTGTCTCTGATGGCCTTGGAATGCTCCTTTGTCTTTCCCATGTTGACCATGTATGAGTGCTGTTCACAAGTTTGGGGAGGGTCTTAAATAGAAAAGGCTGGAAAAAGAGATAATTAATCCAAACATGTGAAGCTCATTGTTCTTTGTGCCTGAAATACTTCTTAATACTTTAGGGGAACCAAACAGAATTCTGGTGGTTTGAGGGGTTGAATAATAAATGATCCTCTGAATAAACTTTTCACAATTTAAAAAAAAAATTAAACAAAGAAATAACATTCTTTTTTGCTGCAGTGCATTTCACACACCCAGGCTGATCTACAGTCCAAATGTCACAATGCCAAGTTAATTCCGAATGTGTAAACCTGCTAAATCTGCAGGGGGTTGAATACTACTTGTAGGCACTGTATATATACAAATTAAAGACGGATGATGGGGTACTGTTGGAAACCACAGGGGACATCTTGGGAGAATTTGGGAAGTTCTATAAAAAGTTGTATACATCTGGATTGGAGGCCTCTATTGGGGACATTAGAGATTTTCTTAGGAGGGCGAGGCTCCCTAATATTAAAGATAGTGACAGGCTTAGGTTGGAAGAGCCCATAACGGAAGAGGAGATTGAATCTGCTGTCATGTCGATGACGAACAATAGGGCCCCTGGGGCGGATAGTCTTCCGGGAGAAGTCTATAAGCAATTAAAGGGGGTGACAATGACCCAATTAAAGGCAGTCTTTGAGGAGGCACTTAAGGAAGGGGAGTTGCTGATGTGGTTATTCCGAAGGAGGGTAAGGATCCGGAATTTGCTGAATTCTATAGGCCCATCTCGTTGCTGACGGCGGATGTTAAGATTCTTGCTAAGGTCCTGGCTAACCGATTAACGAGTGTGGTTCAGGACCTTGTTCATCCTGACCAATCTGGCTTCATGCCAAATAAGTCCACAGCGATTAATCTACCTAGACTATTTTTGAACTTGCAGCTGCCGGTGGCCAATGGGGGTCGTAGGATAGTGGTGTCACTAGATGCCCGTAAAGCGTTTGATAGTATTGAATGGGGATATCTCTGGGAAGTGTTAAGGAGTTTAGGATTTGGGCCAACCTTTTTTTCATGGGTACAGTTATATACATCCCCAACTGCTAAGATTAACGTTAATGGGCAATTGACAGTTTTAGCCTTCACAGAGGGACTAGACAGGGGTGTCTGCTGTCCCCGCTACTTTTTGCATTGGCTGTGGAGCCCTTGGCGCAGACAATCAGGAGTGCAGCCTCAGTCGGGATTTAAATATGGGAGGATAGAAGAGAAAATAGCTCTGTATGCAGATGATGTACTGCTCTTCTTGAAAGATTCTGGAGAATCATTGGCGAGTGTGATGAACATCCTTAAAGTATTCGGGAGGGTGTCGGGCCTAGTCATTAATTGGGAGAAATCCAATATTATGGAGGTTGACAACGGGAAGGATGAGCTCACGTTAAGGGGAGAGGGAACAAAACTGGCGGTGGTTCTGCAATTTAAATATTTGGGTGTTCAGGTGTCACTCCCGCTCTCTAGTTATATTGACCTTAATCTGACTCTGCTGTTGGGAAAGTTTAGAAATAAAATCGGGACATGGGGTAGATTGCACATCTCAGTGGTGGGGAGAATTAATTTGATTAAGATGATTTTGATGCCCCAGCTATTATATGTGCTACATAATGCCCCTGTCTGGATACCCAAAAGGTGGTTCCGTACTGTTAGCTCTATCTTCAGAGACCTGGTTTGGGGGAAAAAGCAAGCAAGACTTTGGCTAGGGATTCTGCAGAGACCTAAAGATGAAGGTGGTTTGGCACTTCCAAACCCTTGGATTTATTATTTAGCTGCCCAGGGTCAACATATGAGGGGCTGGAGGGAAATTGCTGATATGGGCTCAATGCAAAGGGATTTGGTTCAATAGGAGTCCATTGGTTCAGGGTTTGGAAGCGGGTTGCTATAGGAAGTTTGGATTAGTTTACCCCACTTTTTTTTACTAATTCATAGGGTGTGGGAAGAAATTAAGACGATTGGGGGGGGGGGGGGGGGGGATATTTAACTGACTTCTCTCCAATATGGCAAAATTATAATCTACCAGAGTTTGTTAAAATGGGGGACTTTAAAATTTGGAAGGGTCTGAGAATATGTTACATTGGCCAGGTACAGGACGGGCAGGAGCCGTTATCCTTTGAGAAGCTGCAGGAAATCTATGGGCTGCCGGGGGTCTGTAGGTTTCAGTATAGGCAGTTTCATCACGCTTACAGGACTCAGAGTAAAACTGTTAATATGAGGGTACAGGCGGATATTCTGGTAAATTACATTTGTGCAAAAGGGGGGACGAGAGACGACGTGTCAGATATCTATAGGGACCTACTGTTTGCCTTCCTGCAAAGATATACAATTAACGCAAAGGAGAAATGAGAGAAAGAGGTAGGAGAGCTTGTGGAGGATAAATGGGAAGTAATAATGGAATATATACCTAAGTTGTCACTGAGTGAACTGGCCAGACGCTCTGTTATATGTGCGTCATAGAACGTATAAGACTGCAGATAGGTTGTACAAGGCCGGATTGAGACAGACCTCGAATGCCAGAGATGTCGGACTGAGGGGGCTGGGATCATACATATGCTATGGCGATGTCTAAAACTAAATACATCTTGGGTAGAAGTGACAGCCGCAATTGGAAGGGTATATAACTGTAGAATTAAGAGGGACCCTGTGATATGTATCTTGGGATATGTAGAAGAAATCAGGGTAGTGAATTGTCAAACTGCCAATAGCCAGATTATTGTATATTGCGAGAAAACGGATTGCCAGATGTTGGATAAGTGAAGAGCCA
Source organism: Dendrobates tinctorius (assembly GCF_039654945.1). Classification (NCBI taxonomy): domain Eukaryota; kingdom Metazoa; phylum Chordata; class Amphibia; order Anura; family Dendrobatidae; genus Dendrobates; species Dendrobates tinctorius. Next base: position 11,842,864 of record NW_027361856.1, on the reverse strand, counting down.
CCGACGTTGCTGGAATTTTATAGACAGTCTGACTATATTGTAGGTCTAGAAAAAGAGTATTTATGTTAAAAGAAAAAAGGCTAGTACTTTTGAAACAATATGGAATCCCTGGACGGAGAGGTGTTGATCTTAGAGGATCTATGCTGCATTATTGTGTATTTTTGTTTAATAGTGGTATGTGTGCTTTAAAGAGGGAAGGGTTGGGGAATATATTGTAAAATTTATAACTTGTCTATTTTTGACAGATTGAGTATGTACTTTGTTTTGTATTTTATTATACAATAAAAATGTATCTGATTTAAAAAAAAAAAAAAAAACTACGCTATCGTGCGGGTGAGCTCCTGACCCGATATTAGTTTTAATGTCAAATGAGGAGCTGGTGGCAGCAAAGTGTTCTAGGGGATTTGGGAGACCCTGTCAGTGACGTAACGGAGGTTTATGTGTGTAATTCCTGCCTGAGACTAGGGATATACATACCGCCCTCACTGCAGAGTGCCCAATAGCCAGTACATAGCAAGGCATCCTTTCTGGCGACTACTTATCCTAGGTGTAGTTCCCTGACTGACCTAAGGGTAAGGGGGGGCGCCAGAGAGCTGCAAGTTAGGAACCGGAACGGAGAGTGGGATAGACAAGTAAATCCCTTGACATCGTCGCCTCACACTCCCCTCTATACTGTCGCCTCACAGTCCCTATCAAAATCTCCTCTGTCCCTTCCTCACCTACATACTGACACCTCATACTCTCCCCTAATACTGTTCCCCACTCACCCTCCCTCCACTCCATACTGTTCCCTTACACTCCCCCTCTTTTCCACAATGTCACCTCACACTCCATACATACTGTCCTCTCACAGTACCACCTCGCCTCAGTACCATTCCTCCCTCCCCTCTGTACTGTTACCTCACTCCCTCTCCCCATTCAGTCCCCTCCCACTCCTTGCCATTCATACTGTCCCTTCAATCCACCTCTCCATACTGTTCCCTCACTTTCCTTTCCCCACAATGTCACTTCATGTTCCCCCTTAATACTGCTCCATCTCTCCCATACTGTTCCCTCACACTCCCCTCCACCATCCTTTTCCTTTCACACTACCTCTTATACTGTCCCCTCACTCCCTTTCATACTTACCCCTAACACTCACCACTCCCAATACAGACACCTCACACTCCCTTCCCTCTATACTTTCCCCAAACTCCCTACCCCATATTGTGCTCCCATACTCGCTTCCATACGGTCCCTCACACTCCTAACTCCCCATATTGTTCACTCACTCCCCCCACGCTCCTAATTCCCTATATTACCGCTCACACTCCCCCTTCATACTTTCCACCTCCCTCATGCAGACTCCTGACACGCCCCTCCAACATTTTCCTTTCACAGTCCCCTCCATACTGTACCCTCACTCCACATTGACCCCTCTGTCAGGAAAATATGAGTTATTTCCTAATGTCTTAGGTACCCCTACAGAGCTTCTGCTGCCCCACCCCCATTTGGTTTGTGCAGTGTAACACTGAGCATCACAATGCATCCACGCAGCTGCAAGTCACTACTTCTGCCTCTGTGAAATTCTGTCCAACTCCCCCTCCCTCTAGCAGTTGGTCACTTTTATAACCTAGACCATTCTATTGCGGTTTCTGCCTCCAAGATGAATATTTCCTTTGTCTATGCTAGGTCAAATTTAATAACACACAATAATCCAAGAGAAAGGAAAAATATTTCCAGAATCAGTATAGTTAAAGCTACGCACGGCAGCGTTTTGCGGCTTCCAGGGTCCTCAGAAACCGGAGAAATAGTTTCTGCGCCCCAGTAGCCCACAGACATGGCATATTTGGTCTCAAAGATAATTTCGTAAGAGAAAATATAATGCCCCTGTCGTCACTCTGTTAGCCCCCAGCCAGCGATATGGCAAGTAAAAGTTTTTAATAACTTTTCAAAAGGGGCATACCTTCTCTAAAACAGCCCACCAAGTGAGGTCAGCAAGGGAGGAGTCCCTAAGTTTATGGGCCAACTATAAAGCAGAAACAGCCATTTTTGAGGGTGTTCAGACCTAGGGAAGACAGCTAACATCCATGCTGTGGACTGAATCTTTGCCTTTGGGAACTCCCCTCCCTTTTATCGACACATCATACCAGTGACAGAGAGTAAGTTTCTTAATTTAATCCCTTTTATTTTATAACTGTCTGTACATACTGTATTTTGTCTCCTTTGTAATATCTTTTGTATTTTTTGTAAACACTGCCGATATTTTCTGGAGTAAACTTATAAATTAACTAGTTTCGTTCTTCTTGCTCTATGAACGAATCGACACGCACTCCGCGCCAAATCACGCTATGTGTGGGTTGGTTCCTGACCCGATCGAGGAGGCTTTTAGTATCAAACAAGGAACTGGTGGCAGCACAGCGTCCTAGTGGTATTGGGAAACCCTGGCAGTGATGGATCGGAGGCTTATGTTCCCTGCCTGGAGCGGGTGGATATACATAGCGCCCTCACTGGAGAGTGCCCAATAGCCAGTACGTGAAAAGACAGCCTCTCCAGCGACTACTTATCCTAGTTGCAGTTCCCTGACTGACCTGAGGGTAAGTGGGGTGCCAAACAGTTGCAAGTTCCTAACCGGAAACAAAAGTCGTGTGGGTATATATCACATGACCTCATATAATATAATAAAATTTGTGACACCCTCACACTGTCCCCTAATAGTCACCTACCACTCCACCCTCCCCTTACACTCCCTCCCCCATGGCTGTGGAGTCGGAGTCCATTTTGGTGGAGTCGGTGTCATGGAAATGAGGAGTCGGAGGATTGGCTGACCGACTCCACAGCCCTGGAGTCGGAGCCCATTTTGATGGAGTTGGAGTAGGAGTCGGTGTCATGGAAATTGAGGAGTTGGAGTCGGAGGTTTGGCTTACCGACTCCACAGCCCTGCCCTCCCCTCCATATTGTCTCCTCATGCTTTCCCATACTATACCATTGCCCTTCCCTTCATACTATCCCCTCCCATGCACACACCCCTCCCCATTCTGTCCCCTCAAGATACTGTCCCCTCAAGCTCCTAACTCCTCCATACTGTTTCCTCACATTCCCCCATCTCTCCATACTGTCCCTCATTCCCTTCCTCCCCTCTATACTGTCCTCCAATATTTTTACCTCAATCCCCCATACTACTGTCCTCACAATCCCTTCCTCCCCTCCATACTTTCTTTGCACACTCACTTCCTCCCCTCCATACTGTCTCCTCACTCTCCCCCCTCCATACTGTACCCTCACACTCCGCCCTCCCTCATTGTACCCTCTATACTGTCACCTCACTCCATCCCTCCCCATCATAAAGACCCCTCACCACTCCTTAATTACCTCAATATTGTCCCTTCACACTCCACCCATATCTCCATAATGTCCCTTCATAATCCCCCTCCCCATACTATAATTTCACATTCCCCCTCCCGTTCCTTCAATAATGACCCCTCACACACTCATCCATACTGTCAACTCACAATCCCTCCTCATCCATACTGTCATCTCTATACTGTCTCCTCACATTCCCCCTCCCCTCCGTACTGTCTCCTCACATTCCCCCTCCCCTCCATACTGTCTTCTCACATTCCCCTCCCCTCCATACTGTCTTCTCACATTCCCCCTCCCCTCCATACTGTCTCCTCACATTCCCTCTCCACTCCACTGTCCCCTCCTACTTCCACCTCCCCTCCATGACTCCTTACACTGTTTCCTCCTCTGCTTACTAACCCCTCACACTGCTTCCTCCCCTCCCCAATACTCTCCCCCATATTTTTCCATCATTCCCCCATACTACTGTCCCTTCACCTCCATACTGTTCCCCTCACACACCCTTTCTTTTCTCCATACTGTCTCATCATACTCCCCATATTGAACCCTCCATACTGTCCCCTCACTGCTCTCCATTCTGTCACCTCATGCTCCATCCTCTCCACACTGTCCCTAATACTGTCCTCACTTTCCCTCACCTCCATACTGTCTCCTCACACTTTCCCCTAATACAGTCCCCTTACAACTCCCTCTCCTTTCATACTGTCCCTCATGCTATTCCATAATAATGTCCCCACACTGTCACCTCACTCACCCATTTCATCTCACACTCCCCCGAATACTATCCCTTCACACTCCGTCCCTCAAATTGTTCCCTCCACACTGTTCTCACACTCCCCCATACTGTTCCCTAACATTCCATCCATCCCCTCCATACTGTCCCCTTATTTGACCATACTATTGTTCCCCTCACACTGGTCCCTAACATTCCCTTCCTCCACACCATACTGTCCCCTCACACTCCTCCCTACTGTCCCATCACCACTCCCCCATAACCCTTCATACTGTCTCCTTGCACTCCCCCCAACCCTTCATACTGTCTACTCGCCCTCCCCCCAACCCTCCATACTGTCTCCTCGCACTCCCCCTAATCCTCTATACTGTCTCAATGCACTCCCACCAATTAACCTCTATACAGTCTCCCCGCAATCCCCCAACTAACCTTCTATACAGTCTACCCACACCCCCCTCCAACTAACCCTCTCTACTGGTCGCCCTGCACTCCCCCCTATCCCTCCATACTGTCTCCTCACATACACCTCTATCCCTCTATACTGTCTGCTCGCACTTTCTTCCCTAACACTCCATACTGTCTCCTCGCACTTCCTCCCCTAACCCTCCATACTGTCTCCTCGCACTTCCTCCCCTAACCCTCCATACTGTCTCCTCGCACTCCCCCATACTGTCTCCTCACTCTCCCCCAACCCTTCATACTGTCTCCTCGCACTCCCCCAATCCTCCATACCTTCTCCTAGCACTCCCCCCAATCCTCCATACCATCTCCTAGCACTCCTCCAACCCTCCATACCGTCTCCTAGCACACCCCCAACCCTTCATACCGTCTCCTAGCACTGCCCCAACCCTCCATACCGTCTCCTACCATTCCCCCAACCCTCCAAACCATCTCTCACCCCCCACTCCTCCATACCATATCCTCGCACTCTCCCCCTAACCCTCGATACTGTCTCCTCGCATTCCCCCTCCAACTAACCCTCCATACCATCTCCTCGCACTTCCTCCCCTATCCCTCCATACCTTCTCCTCGCACTCACCCTCTTAACCCTTCATACCATCTCCTTGCACGCCCCCTAACCCTCCATACTATCTCCTTGCACTCCCCCAAACCTCTATACTGTCTCCTTGCACTCCCCCAACCCTCTATTCTGTCTCCTCACACTTCCCTCCCTAACCATCCATACTGTCTCCTTGCACTCCCCCAACCCTCGATACTGTCTCCTCAGACTCCCCCTCCCTACCCCTAACCCACTATACTGTCTTCCTGCACTCCCTCTCCAACTTACCCTCTATACTGTCTCCCTGCACTCCCCCTCCAACTAGCCCTCTATACTGTCCCCTCACACTCCTCCCTAACCCTCTATACTGTCCCATCACCACTTCCCCATAACCCTTCATACTGTCTCCTTGCACTCCCCCTAACCCTTCATACTGTCTACTCACCCTCCCCCCAACCCTCCATACTGTCTCCTCGCACTCCCCCTAACCCTCTACACTGTCTCAATGCACTCCCCCAACTAACCCTCTGTACAGTCTCCCCACACTCCCCCAACTAACCCTCTATACAGTCTCCCCGCACTCCCCCAACTAACCCTCTATACTGTCTCCCCGCCCTCCCCCTCCATACTGTCTCCTCGCTCTCCCCCCAACCCTCCATACTGTCTCCTAGCACTCCCCTCAATCCTCCATACCATCTCCTCGCACTCCCCCCTTAACCCTCTATACCGTGTACTCACACTCACTCTCTTAACCCTCCACACCATCTCCTCGCACAACTCCCCAATTCTCCATACTGTCTCCTCGCACTCCACCCTAACCCTCGATACTGTCTCCTCGCACTCCCCCTCCAACTAACCCTCTATACTGTCTCCCCACTCTCCCCCCAACCCTCCATACTGTCTCCTCGCACTCCCTCCCCATCTCTCGATACCATCTCCTCGCACTCACGCTCTTAACCCTCCATACCATCTCCATGCCCTCACCCTCTTAACCCTCCATACAATCTCCTTGCACGCCCCCAAACCTCCCTACTGTCTCCTCGCACTCCCCTCCCCAACCCTCCATACTGTCTCCTTGCACTCCCCTCCCTAACCATCCATACTGTCTCCTCGCACTCCCCACCCCTCCGTACCGTCTCCTCGCACAACCCCCAATCCTCCATACCGTCCCCTCGCACAACCCCCAATCCTCCATACCGTCCCCTCGCACAAGCCCCAATCCTCCATACCGTCCCCTCGCACAAGCCCCAATCCTCCATACCGTCCCCTCGCACAAGCCCCAATCCTCCATACCGTCCCCTCGCACAAGCCCCAATCCTCCATACCGTCCCCTCGCACAAGCCCCAATCCTCCATACCGTCCCCTCGCACAAGCCCCAATCCTCCATACCGTCCCCTCGCACAAGCCCCAATCCTCCATACCGTCCCCTCGCACAAGCCCCAATCCTCCATACCGTCCCCTCGCACAAGCCCCAATCCTCCATACCGTCCCCTCGCACAAGCCCCAATCCTCCATACCGTCCCCTCGCACAAGCCCCAATCCTCCATACCGTCCCCTCGCACAAGCCCCAATCCTCCATACCGTCCCCTCGCACAAGCCCCAATCCTCCATACCGTCCCCTCGCACAAGCCCCAATCCTCCATACCGTCCCCTCGCACAAGCCCCAATCCTCCATACCGTCCCCTCGCACAAGCCCCAATCCTCCATACCGTCCCCTCGCACAAGCCCCAATCCTCCATACCGTCCCCTCGCACAAGCCCCAATCCTCCATACCGTCCCCTCGCACAAGCCCCAATCCTCCATACCGTCCCCTCGCACAAGCCCCAATCCTCCATACCGTCCCCTCGCACAACCCCCAATCCTCCATACCGTCCCCTCGCACAACCCCCAATCCTCCATACCGTCCCCTCGCACAACCCCCAATCCTCCATACCGTCCCTTCGCACAACCCCCAATCCTCCATACCGTCCCCTCGCACAACCCCCAATCCTCCATACCGTCCCCTCGCACAACCCCCAATCCTCCATACCATCTTCTTGCATAACCCCCAATCCTCCATACCGTCTCCTCGCATAAACCCCAACCCTCCATACCGTCTCCTCGCACAACCCCCCAACCCTCCATACCGTCTTCTAACACTCGTCCCAACCCTCCTCGCACCCTCCATACTGTCTCCCTACACTTCCCCCCAACCCTCCATACCGTCTCCTTGAGCTCCCACCAAAATCCCAACCCATCTCTTCGCATTCCCCCAACCCTCCATACTGTCTCCTCGGATTGTCTTGTATTTCTCATGTTTATTGTACTTGTCTATATTTACCCCTTTTTCACATGTAAAGCTGTAATAAGTAAGATATGACGTCGCTGGAACATTCCAGAATCTCCCATTGTTACACTACAGATTAGATTTCTGATTGCCACACGCTGCAGAGGTGACCCCTTTCCTCTTTCCCCCACAGCCCTTCCACACACACACACCATTGTCTCTCTGCTTGCAGCTCCGTGAAATCTGAGACTTCAGTGAGGATTCTTCTTCCTTCCCCCCCTAGCCAGAAAAGGACATCTTTGTCCTGGCCATGCGGCTAACTCACGTAGGGGAAATATTAAAAGAAGCCATAGCGCGAAAACCATATGCGGCAGAGGTGAAAATTACATTTCTGCAAAATGCACGAAACCAGCGTGCTGGCCCATAATTTTCACAGTTCTGGCACCCCCAGAAACTGAGAAATGGATTCCTTCTAAACGGTGTGTCATAACTACTGCATGTTTGGTTTTGAATTATTGTATTCGACAAAACTAAAAAGAACGATACCATGTGCGTGTTTATATGAGGTACTCTCTGCAGGATATAGTCATTATAAGTTTTGTAGCCAGAATTGTAGCTTAGAGAAGGGGGAAGGACCAACCCCAGACGGCCCCTATTATGATGTCACAAATCCAAACCTATAAGGTACTCCCGCTCTGAAATCAGCCAGACGAGCTGGAGGTTTTGATGCCAAAAGGACCCCCCAGATGCAGGCGACGTGTGGCTGCTGCCCCTCCCCCTCCACATGGCTAGCCTACAGACCATCTAAGCAACTGTAAGTTTAATTTCTGCTGTTAATCCCTTTAATTTTATATTTGCATTGTACATATCTAATGTCTCAACATTGTAACATCTTTTATCTGTGTAATCACTGCCCACCTTTTTTGGGAATAAATTATAAAATTTATTAGTCTGTCTTCATGCTCTAAGAATGAACGTGCACATGCCTTTAAGATAATTACGCTACTGATTGGGTTGGCTTTGAACCCCTCTATTGAGTCTATAACTTAAGCAGAGAAATCTGGAGCTGGTGGCGGCGTGGTGTGTCTTGGTTGGTTGGGCTAGCTGGCAGCGAAGGAAGGGTTTTATATGCTGATTGGGTGGCTGCGGCCAAAGCATTAATAATTCCCTCACTGCAGCAGTCTAATCGCCCGTGCACAACAAGCATCCCGTCCGGCGACTAATTATCCTAGGTGTAGTTCCCTGACTGACCTGAGGGTAAGGGGGGCGCCAGAGAGCTGTGCGTTCCAAAGTGGAACTGAAAAGTGGGATATCCATAAATCCCCACAGTTCGTGGAAGATTGTTAGCAGTGGTGGGGACATCCAAAGTAACCCCCCTGCGATAAATTATTAGGGCAATTGTCACATGGTGCTAGCAGTGGGATAACTAAGATAAGCCCCCTGCGCCTGTGATAGCCGTGTGTCATATTGGTGTCAGCGGGTGGGATTGTGACACACTGGTGGCAGCGGCGGGATCGTGACAAAAGCGTCAAGGAATAAATGGTGCTAGAAAAATTAAAATAATAATATACTGTATTTTGTCTCTTTTTGTAATATCTTTTGAATTTTTGTAAACACTGCCTATCTTTTCTGGAGTAAATCTATAAATGCACTAGTTCGTTCTTTTGGCTCTATGATTGAACCGACATGTCCTCCATGCTAAATTACACTACCAGGTGGGTGGGTTCCTGACCTGATATAGCTTTTAGTATCAAACGAGGAACTGGTGGCAGCAAAGTGTCCCTGGTGGTATTGGGAAACCCTGGCAGTGATGGATCGGAGGTTTATGTGTGTATTTCGTGCCTGAGACTGGTGAGATATACCGCCCTCACTGCAGATAGCCAGGACGCGACCAGGCAGCCTTTCCGGCGACTACTTAACCTAGGCACAGTTGCCTTACTGACCTGGGGGTAAGGGGGCTGCAAGTCCCTAACAGGAACTGGAAAGTCGTAACAAGTTGTGGGGATTTATATATCACCCGACCATATATACAATATATAAATTCCTGACAACTGGAGGGCAAAACACCCCCAAATCCCTGACATATTGGTGACAGTGGTGGTATAGACAAATCCCTGACATCGCACTCCACCTCTAACCCTCCATACCGTCTCCTCGCACTCCCCCCACAACCCTCCATACCGTCTCCTCGCACTCCCCCCACAACCCTCCATACCGTCTCCTCGCACTCCCCCCCACAACCCTCCATACCGTCTCCTCGCACTCCCCCCACAACCCTCCATACCGTCTCCTCGCACTCCCCCCACAACCCTCCATACCGTCTCCTCGCACTCCCCCCACAACCCTCCATACCGTCTCCTCGCACTCCCCCCACAACCCTCCATACCGTCTCCTCGCACTCCCCCCACAACCCTCCATACCGTCTCCTCGCACTCCCCCCACAACCCTCCATACCGTCTCCTCGCACTCCCCCCACAACCCTCCATACCGTCTCCTCGCACTCCCCCCACAACCCTCCATACCGTCTCCTCGCACTCCCCTCCAACCCTCCATACTGTCTCGCACTTTTCTCCCCTCACGAAATCTCTTCCAACAAACCAAAGGTAACTCCATCTTCGGCCACCTTGTAGCACTTACCTCAGCTCCATCTCTGAGGTGTATGAGAGGCTGGTGAATCGGCTCCTTCAGTTGTGGTGGCAGCTGATTCCTGCGAAACGGAGTCAGGAAAAGTGCTGCTGCCTGGAAGAAATGTCGATCAGCCGCAGACGGCGCCACCTGCTGGCTGTGCACAGGGCCGATGCCCCTCTTACCAGTCTGTCATTGTACAATGGTTGTGGTCCTGCAGTCCCGCTGCTGTCCGCCAGGAGGAGCTGTCGCGGCCCCACCTCATGCAGAGCTCACCTGTACCTGAAACCGCCCATGTAACTGCGAGCAGAGGAGACAAGAGACTAGCCCTGAGAGACCCCCGGACCGACGAGCGGGACACAGAATGAGGTAGTGACCCCGGAGCAGACGGCGTCCTGAGACAACCATGGTGAGAGCTGCTGCTATGGATTTCAGCCATGCTGGGGCTTCTAGTGCCCCTGTGCCCCATGCAGGACGAGGCTGCAGATGGTTTCTTATTCGGCAATTTTTTCTTTTCTGTTTTTTATAGGTTTAACAACAAAAAATAATCATCACAATAATAACATACAATGCAGCGAGGAGCCCTGATGTGACTACACTGAACAGCTACAAAGGGAATGAAACTGGCACCGAAGGTGTTAATGAAAGGGTTAACTGACTTTGGGCCACTGATCTCACACTAAGAATACACAACTGTGAGATCAGTGGTCCAAAGTCATTTAACCCCTTAAAAACACCATTTACTCATTCAAATCTGTGAAAATCGCCTGTCTGCCCACTTTGATGCCAGTTCTGATGCCCAGACCCCATTTGGACCAGGCTGGAGGGACCGGGGCTTGATGTGGGGCATCACTATCTGTGTATTCTTAGTGTGAGATCAGTGGCCCAAAGTCATTTAACCCTTTCATTAACACCTTTGGTGCCCATTTTTGTGCCAGTTTCATTCCCTTTGTAGCTGTTCAGTGTAGTCACATCAGGGCTCCTCGCTGCATTGTCTGTTATTATTGTGATGATTATTTTTTGTTGTTAAACCTATAAAAAACAGAAAAGAAAAAACTGCCAAATAAGAAACCAACTGCAGCCTTGTCCATGCAGTGATATCATTGCTAAACAGTATAAAATATCAAAATTGTTATAGATACGTGCTGGGAGTTGTAGTGCTTCTGGTACAAGTGTGATGTATAATGAGGATCTGACATATAGTGATAAGGGGAGTCCGATGTGTATGATGGGGGAGGGGTCCGGTGTGTAGCGATGTGTATGATGGGGGAGGGGTCCGGTGTGTAGCGATGTGTATGATGGGGGAGGGGTCCGGTGTGTAGCGATGTGTATGATGGGGGAGGGGTCCGGTGTGTAGCGATGTGTATGATGGGGGAGGGGTCCGGTGTGTAGCGATGTGTATGATGGGGGAGGGGTCCGGTGTGTAGCGATGTGTATGATGGGGGAGGGGTCCGGTGTGTAGCGATGTGTATGATGGGGGAGGGGTCCGGTGTGTAGCGATGTGTATGATGGGGGAGGGGTCCGGTGTGTAGCGATGCATATAATGCATGGGGTCTGGAGGCTGCAGGTTTTTGGTACTATAAGCCCCATCATCATTGATCTTCCCACTTCTGGTTGTGATATTATCTTTTTTCCACGGTTGATTCCTCTGGGTATAGGTGGCATCTACAGGGGGTGATAGACTCCTGGGAGGAACTGCCTGAGATGCAGGAACAGACAACTTTATACAGAAACCAATGAGAACTGACCTAGTATGACATGTATCTAATCCTATCCTGTGTGATACTGACTGCTGACCTGTGTATCTAATACTATCCTGTGTGATACTGTCTGCTGAGCTGTGTACCTAATCCTATCCTGTGATACTGTCTGTTGACCTGTGTATCTAGTCGTCTCCTGTGTGATACTGTCTGCTGAGCCCTGTGTCTAATCCTCTCCTGTATGATACTGTCTGCTGAGCCGTGTATCTAATCCTATATGATACTGATTGCTGAGCAGTGTATGTATTTGTTTGGAAAACACGAGAGCCGGGGGATACAGATATCCCACCGCGGTCACCAATCTAGGACGGAGCTTACACAGTCACAGCTCTCCAGTGCCCCTCTTACCCGCAGGTCAGTCAGGGAACTGCACCAAGGATAAGTAGTCGCCGGAGAGGCTGCCCTGTCACCTACTGGTTATTGGGGCACTATGCAGTGAGGGCGGCTTATATATCACCAGTCACAGGCCGGGAATATATATACACTGCTCAAAAATATATAGGGAACACTTAAACAACAGAATATAACTCCAAGTAAATCAAACTTCTGTGAAATTAAACTGGCCACTTAGGAAGCAACACTGACAATCAATTTCACATGCTGTTGTGCAAATGGAATAGACAACAGATGGAAATTATTGGCAATTATCAAGACACACTCAATAATGAAGTGGTACTGCAGGTGGGGACCACAGACCACATCTCAGTACCAATGCTTTTTGGCTGATGTTTTGGACACTTGAATGTTGGTTGTGATTTCACACTCGTGGTAGCATGAGATGGACTCTACAACCCACAAAAGTGGCTCAGGTACTGCAGCTCATCCAGGATGGCACATCAATGCGAGCTGTGGCAAGAAGGTTTGCTGTGTCTGTCAGCGTAGTGTCCAGAGGCTAGTACACCAGGAGATGTGGAGAGGGCCATAGGAGGGCAACAACCCAGCAGCAGGACCGCTACCTCAGCCTTTGTGCAAGGAGGAACAGGAGGACCACTGCCAGAGCCATGCAAATGACCTCCAGCAGGCCACAAATGTGCATGTGTCTGCACAAACGGTTAGAAGCTGACTCCATGAGGATGGTCTGAGGACCCGATGTCCACACATGGGGATTCTGCTCACAGCCCAACATCGTGCAGGATGCTTGGCATTTGCCACAGAACACCAGGATTGGCAAATTCGCCACTGGCGCCCTGTGCTCTTCACAGATCACAACAGGTTCACACTGAGCACATGTGACAGATATGATAGAGTCTGGAGACGCCGTGGAGAGCGATCTGCTGCCTGCAACGTCCTTCAGTATGACCGGTTTGGCATTGGGTCAGTAATGGTGTGGGGTGGCATTTCTTTGGAGGGCCGCACGGTGTTGGGCTGTGAGGGAAAAATAATAAAATTAAAAAAAATGTATTTCCATTTTCCCGCTAGGGTTAGGGCTGTGATTAGGGTTAGGGGTGTGTTGGGGTTTGGGTTGGAGTTAGAATTGGGGGTTTTCCACTGTTTGGGCACATCAGGGGCTCTCCAAACGCAACATGGCGTCTGATCTCAATTCCAGCCAATTCTGCGTTGAAAAAGTCAAACGGAGCGCCTTCCCTTCTAAGGTCTAAACAGTGGTGTACCCCCACATATGGGGTATCGGCCTACTCAGGACAAATTGCTCAAAAACATTTGGGGTCCAGTTTCTCCTGTTACCTTTGGAAAAATAAAAAATTGGGGGCAAAAATGTCATTTTTGTGGAAAAAAATGTTTTTTGTTATTTTTATAGCTCTACGTTATAAACTTCTGTGAAGCACTTAAGTGTTCAAAGTGCTCACCACACATCTAGTTAAGTTCCTTGGGGGGTCTAGTTTCCAAAATGGGGTCACTTGTGCGGGGTTTCCACAGTTTAGGCACATCAGGGGCTCTCCAAACGCGACATGACACCTGCAGACCATTCCATCAAAGTCTGCATTCCAAAACATCACTACTTCCCTTCTGAGCCCCAACGTATACCCATACAGTAGTTTTTTCCCACATATGGGGTATTCGCATACTCAGGACAAATTGGACAACAACTTTTGGGGTCCAATTTCTCCTGTTACCCTTGAAAAAATAAAATAATTGGGGACTGAAAGATCATGTTTGTGGAAAAAATATGATTATTATTTTCACGCCCGGGCGTTATAAACTTCTGTGAAGCACTTGGGGGTACAAAGTGCTCACCACACATCTACATAAGTTCCTTGAGGGGTCTAGTTTCCAAAATGGGGTCACTTGTGGGGAGTTTCCACTGTTCAGGCACATCAGGGGCTCTCCAAACGCGACATGGCCGCCCGATCTCAATTCCAGCCAATTTTGCGTCAAACGGTGTTCCTTCCCTTCCGAGCTCTGCCATGCGCCCAAACAGTGGTTTACCCCCACATATGGGGTATTGGCATACCCAGGACAAATTGCACAATAACTTTTGGGGTCTTGTTTCCCTTAGGAAAATAAAAATTGGGGATGAAAAGATCATTTTTGTGGAAAAAATGATTTTTAAATTTTACTGCTGAACATTATAAACTTATGTGAAGCCCTTGGAGGTTCAAAGTTCTCACCACACATCTAGATAAGTTCCTTGGGGGATCTAGTTTCCAAAATGGTGTCATTTGTGGGGGGGTTTCCTGTTTAGGCACATCAGGGGCTCTCCAAATGCGATATGGCGTCAAGCCAATTCTGCGTTGAAAAAGTCATACGGCGCTCATTCCCTTCCGAGCGTCCAAACAGTGGTTTACCCCCTATATATGGGGTATCAGCGTACTCAGGACAAATTGCACAATAACTTTTGCAGTCCTATTTCTCCTGTTACCCTGGGTAAAATAAAAAAAAATTGGACCTAAAGTAATTTTTTTGTGAAAAAAAGTTAAATGGTCATTTTTTTTTTTTTAAACATTCAAAAAATTCTTGTGAAGCACCTAAAGGGTTAATAAACTTCTTGAATGTGGTTTTGAGCACTTTAAGGGGTGCAGGTTTTAGAATGGTGTCACTTTTGGGTATTTTCTATCATATAGACCCCTCAAAGTGACTTCAAATTTGATGTGGTCCCTAAAAAACAAATGGTGGAAAATATGAGAAATCGCTGGTCAACTTTTAACCCTTATAACTTCCTAAGGAAAAAAAAAATTTGGTTCCCAAATTGTGCTGATGTAAAGTAAACATGTGTGAAATGTTACTTATTAAGTTTTTTGTGTGCCGTATCTCTGTGATTTAAGGGCATACAAATTCAAAGTTGGAAAATTGTGAAATTTTCGCCAAATTTCCATTTTTTTCACAAATAAACGCAGGTTATATGAATGAAATTTTACCACTAACATGAAGTACAATATGTCACGAGAAAACAATGTCAGAATCACCGGGATCCATGGAAGCGTTCCAGAGTTATTACCTCATAAAGGTACAGTGGTCAGAATTGTAAAAACTGGCCTGGTCATTAACGTGCAAACCACCCTTGGGGGTAAAGGGGTTAACATTGTTTAGTCTCACACTTGCAGATCTCCAGCGATTCCGCGCAGAAAATCCTCTAGGGATCCGCAACGTGTGCACACAGCCTAATCCTCTCCTGTTTGATACTGTCTGCTGAGCCGTGTCTCTAATCCTCTTCTGTGTGATACTGTCTGCTGAGCAGTGTATCTAATCCTCTCCTTGATGATACTGTGTGCTGAACCGTGTATCTAATCCTATCCTGTGTGATAGTCTGCTTAGCCGTGTATCTAATTCTATCCTGTGTGATAGTCTGCTGAGCATGTATCTAATCCTCTTCTGTGTGATACTGACTGCTGAGCTGTGTATCTAACCCTCTCCTGTGTGATACTGTCTGCTGAGCCGTGTATCTAATCTTATACTGTATGATAGGGTCTGCTGAGCCATGTATCTAATCCTTTCCTGTATGATACAGTCTGCAGAGCCGTGTATCTAATTCTATCCTGTGATACTGTCTGCTGAGCTGTGCATCTAATCCTGTATGATACTGTCTGCTGAGCTGTGTATCTAATCCTATCCTGTGTGATACTGTCTGCTGAGCTGTGTATCTAATCCTATCCTGTGTGATACTGACTGCTGAGCCATGTGTCTAATCCTATCCTGTGTGATACTGACTGCAGAGCTGTGTATCTAATCCTATCCTGTGTAATACTGACTGCAGAGCTGTGTATCTAATCCTCTCCTGTGTGATACTGACTGCTGAGCCATGTGTCTAATCCTATCCTGTGTGATACTGACTGCAGAGCTGTGTATCTAATCCTATCCTGTGTAATACTGACTGCAGAGCTGTGTGTATCTAATCCTCTCCTGTGTGATATTGACTGCTGAGCCATGTGTCTAATCCTATCCTGTGTGATACTGACTGCAGAGCTGTGTATCTAATCCTATCCTGTGTAATACTGACTGCAGAGCTGTGTATCTAATCCTATCCTGTGTAATGCTGACTGCAGAGCTGTGTATCTAATCCTATCCTGTGTAATACTGACTGCAGAGCTGTGTATCTAATCCTATCCTGTGTAATACTGACTGCAGAGCTGTGTATCTAATCCTATCCTGTGTAATGCTGACTGCAGAGCTGTGTATCTAATCCTATCCTGTGTAATACTGACTGCAGAGCTGTGTATCTAATCCTCTCCTGTGTGATACTGACTGCTGAGCTGTGTATCTAATCCTATCCTGTGTGATACTGACTGCTGAGCCGTGTATCTAATCCTATCCTGTGTAATACTGACTGCAGAGCTGTGTATCTAATCCTATCCTGTGTAATACTGACTGCAGAGCTGTGTATCTAATCCTCTCCTGTGTGATACTGACTGCTGAGCTGTGTATCTAATCCTATCCTGTGTGATACTGACTGCTGAGCCGTGTATCTAATCCTATCCTGTGTAATACTGACTGCAAAGCTGTGTATCTAATCCTATCCTGTGTAATACTGACTGCAGAGCTGTGTATCTAATCCTATCCTGTGTGATACTGACTGCAGAGCTGTGTATCTAATCCTATCCTGTGTGATACTCTCTGCTGAGCCGTGTATCTAATGATCCCATCCTGTGTGATCTGGTGCCGCATGTGCAGTTGCTGGGTGCAGTAGTGCCCCGGTGAGGGGTGGGGTAGATCTGTGCTGCTCCTCTGGGGTTGGCTGCAGTCCATGTGATCGGTACATTCGGATCTGTGGGCGTTGAGTGCGCCTGTGTTTACACTAGCCCATATGCAGCGTCGGCCATCCGATTATTTGGTCCCCATATAGGCTTTATGTTGTCAGCTGTTCACCTGTGCTACTGACAACCAGTAGGTGATGTCTGGTTGTCGGCCGATTGATGTGTACAGGCGGTGATCGGGCGCGAGTGTCCAGTGGTCGTGACTTCTGATGCTCTTCGGGTTATTGTGATGTTGTCCCAGAATCTTCCTTCCCCCTCCATGGGGCACATGGCGGATGTACATGGTTCATGGGGGGCCCAGTATTAGGGATTTGTCAAACGAGTCACTGCATCCAGTCAGTCCTATGAGAAGTCATTCTTTATGCTGAGACTCCTGGTCAAAGTGCATGTCGCCTGCCAGCCTGTTACCCTGAGACTCCACTGAGGCACATTCCTAGCCTACCTTGTAACCTTGCATGATCTGCTCAGACCTGCACTGCGCAGGCAGGGTGAGGCCGCCACTACATTCCTCTACAGATAACTGTACACATCACACGTGGCCTCGTGTATAACCTGCCCCTCCATATCACACGTCAGTGTGGACTGGGCTCACGTGTGAGTGAATCGTCAGTGTGGATCTGTGACATGGGGATGTGTGTGTGTTCGTTGTCAGCGTGGGCTTGTCACGCAAGTTTGTGTGTTCGTTGTCAGCGTGGGCTTGTCACGCAAGTTTGTGTGTTCGTTGTCAGCGTGGGCTTGTCACGCAAGTTTGTGTGTTCGTTGTCAGCGTGGGCTTGTCACGCAAGTTTGTGTGTTCGTTGTCAGCGTGGGCTTGTCACGCAAGTTTGTGTGTTCGTTGTCAGCGTGGGCTTTTCACGCAAGTTTGTGTGTTCGTTGTCAGCGTGGGCTTTTCACGCAAGTTTGTGTGTTCGTTGTCAGTGTGGGCTTGTCACGCAAGTTTGTGTGTTCGTTGTCAGCGTGGGCTTGTCACGCAGGTTTGTGTGTTCGTTGTCAGCGTGGGCTTGTCACGCAGGTTTGTGTGTTCGTTGTCAGCGTGGGCTTGTCACGCAGGTTTGTGTGTTTGTTGTCAGCGTGGGCTTGTCACCCAAGTTTGTGTGTTCGTTGTCAGCGTGGGCTTTTCACGCAAGTTTGTGTGTTCGTTGTCAGCGTGGGCTTGTCACGCAAGTTTGTGTGTTGGTTGTCAGCGTGGGCTTGTCACGCAGGTTTGTGTGTTCGTTGTCAGCGTGGGCTTGTCACGCAGGTTTGTGTGTTTGTTGTCAGCGTGGGCTTGTCACCCAAGTTTGTGTGTTCGTTGTCAGCGTGGGCTTTTCACGCAAGTTTGTGTGTTCGTTGTCAGCGTGGGCTTGTCACGCAAGTTTGTGTGTTGGTTGTCAGCGTGGGCTTGTCACGCAGGTTTGTGTGTTCGTTGTCAGCGTGGGCTTGTCACGCAGGTTTGTGTGTTCGTTGTCAGCGTGGGCTTGTCACGCAGGTTTGTGTGTTCGTTGTCAGCGTGGGCTTGTCACGCAGGTTTGTGTGTTCGTTGTCAGCGTGGGCTTGTCACGCAGGTTTGTGTGTTTGTTGTCAGCGTGGGCTTGTCACCCAAGTTTGTGTGTTCGTTGTCAGCGTGGGCTTGTCACGCAAGTTTGTGTGTTCGTTGTCAGCGTGGGCTTGTCACATGGATGTATGTGTTCGATGTCTGTGTGGGCTGGTCACACCTGTGTGACATGATAATATGAACCATTTTCCAGGGTTTCGAGTACACCTCCTGAACTATCCGCTGCATCTACTGGATTTGATATTCTGCTCCTCCCCCATTACGTTTGTGTTGTCCAGGCCCACAGCTGCAGTGTAATTTCCCCCCTCGTAGCTGCACTCTCTTCCCCCCTCTCTTTAGCTATTCCAGTTTTGTGTAACGTGAGACCCTGGTATGGCTGGCTCAAGCCGGAAGTAGTAACTTAGGCCTGTTTCACACTTCCATTTTTTGCCGTCAGTCAAAATCCGCCAATTTTATAAAAAAACGGATCCATTTGGCGGATCCATTTTTTTCCCCCATAGACTTACATTAGTGGCGGATCTTGACTGACGGTCGTCCGGCCCACCCGCTTTATGACGAATGCGCTAAGATTTTAGCGGCTCCCGGGCGGATGAGACGGACAATGCAACGTTATTTTTCCTTGACGGTCCGCTAATTTTAAGTGCGCATGCCCGGAAGCTATACTCTGGGAAGCATTAACCATGAAATGCCGTTCCGGAGCGGCAAAATCTCTGTCTCTCTCGTCTCTCTCTCTCCTTCCAGGCCGCGCTCACTTTAAATTTGCTGTACTTTTCGTCTTCGGCGGATGCGACCTAATTTGCGACCCCTGACTTCTGTATGTCACTTCCCGGAAGCGCATCTGTAATTTTCGTTTTTGGCGGATGTCTGCTGTCCGCCAACAACGGAGGTGTGAAACAGGCCTAATAAGCACATGGTTTAACACGTTCCTTTGTTCCTTCGTGATTGAATATAATAATGCAGATTAGGCATAGAAGCGGGAAACTTTTTATTTTTGAAATCAATATCATAAAAGCTATTCACAGCAGCGTTTGATTTCTACCCCACTGAGCCACACAGCCACGGCATATGTAGAGTTAAATGAAAGGTAATTTTGCAATAAAAAAATGATAACCCTGTCGTCTAATTGTGAGGTTTCCACCCAGAGTTATGACAAATAGTAGTTTCTTAATAACTTTCTAAAGTGGAGTGCATTCCATAGCTCCACCCACCCAGTGAGGTCAGCAAAGAGAAAGTATAAAGGCCCCGTCTCACTAAGCGATCTCGGTAGCGAGATCGCTGCTGAGTCACAACTTTTGTGACGTAACAGCAATCTCACCAGCGAGATCGCTGTGTGTGACAGCGATCAGCGAGCAGCCCCCCTGCCGGTATCGCTGATCGCTGGAAGAAATCTCTGGACATTTCTTTGGTCGCTGGTCTCCCGCTGGCCGGCACGCATCGCTGTGTGTGACAGGCGGGAGACCAGCGATCAGGTGTAAAAAATAATAAAAAAAATAGAGTTATTCTCACCTTCCGACGTCCCGTTCAGCCATCCTGCCTCTCTCCACGCTCCGGTCCCAGTGATCCTTTGCACGAATGACCGCGAGTCTTTGTTATGCCTCGAGACCGTGACATCTCGTGGTCATTCGTGCAAAGGATCACTGGGACCGGAGCGTGGAGAGAGGCGGGATGGCTGAACGGGACGTTGGAAGGTGAGAATAACTATATTTTTTATTTTGATTCTATTTTTTACAGCGATGGCAAGCGATGCCGGGCGCTCGGCATCGCTGTGCTGATCGCTGGTGAAGCTGTCTGTGTGACAGCTCACCAGCAATCACATAGCGACTTACTAGCGATCCTGACACCTTTGATATCGGTGTCGGGATCGCTGGTAAGTCGCTTAGTATGACGGGGCCTTTAGGCTGTGATGCCCAATTAGGAAGTTGTCTTTTGCCTGGGGATCAGCCGTGGCAAGCTGTGCATTTTGATCTGACGCTCTGTCAAGGTCCCCCCCCCCCCTCCTCCTCCACATGGCGTGCCATTGACTGAGATCTGTCTCATATTTTAATCCCTGTTGACGCCCACCAGGGCCATGGGGTACTCTGAACCGGGTCAGACTGTTCTTTTGGGAATTCACGGGGCCGTGACCCTGGCTGTGCCGTAAAATGGGGAATATGTAAATGGGATTTAATGTGACGCCACCTGTGGTGTTCGGCAACAGATGGCCGACGCTGTTAAAGGAGACCGCTGGGGCTGATGGTGACGCAGCTGGGATAGTTCTGCTCCCCACAGGTGGAGCTGGGCCCCAGGGCTAACGGTTCCGTTTATGTCAGGCTTCATCATGTACCTTGTGGTGCAAGAGATCACTTTAGGACACAAAGGCTGTAGTTTTCTTTTCCTTTACTTGATGGTTGTTAGTACAGACTGGGGCACTTGGTATCACATCGTAATGGAGAGCTGTGCAGCCTGAAAGCATTTTTGGATACACCTGGCCAGGTCGGTACGGAGGACTTCCTTCTGCGCTGTCCTCCCTTTTACCTTGCTGCCTAACAGCTCGTCCTCCTGCTTCTAACTCTCTGTTTTTAAAAACAAACCGTTGCCCGCATGGCAGGCAGCTCGAGCCTATCACAGGTGCCGCTCCTTTGTGTCGGCTCCAGGCTCTGGTATGCTGTTGTGCCGCCGGGTATTAGATCGGGCCAGGAGACCTGCAGTCCCCTGCCCTCCGGATTTAGCTGCCGGGACTTCACGGACTCTGGTATCCGATTCCTAGCGCTTAGCTTTGGGGCGAGTTTAATTACCGCTCCACTCCCCAAGTTCTGCTCCACTTCTCTCCTACTGACACCTGGTAAGGGGACCCCTCCTTTCTTCCAGGCATGACATTATTCCCTGTGAGGGAGGCAATGCCACTGTGGCAACCGGACTCCTGGAGTGCCACACTGTTATTTTGTAATTGCCTATATATACTGTATTTTGTCTCTTTTGTAACATCTTTTATATTTTTGTAAACACTGCCTATATTTTCTGGCGTAAATCAATAAAAATTTACTAGTTTTGTTTTCCTTGCTTTCTAACGTACCGCCATGTCTTCCGTGCTAAATTCACGCTACCTAGTGGGTTGGCTCCTGACTTGATATTGATTTTTAATTGTCCAACGAGGAGGTTGTGGCAGCAGAGGGTTTTGGGAGATTGTGGCAGTGAAGGAACTGAGGTTTTATGTGTCTATTTCCTGCCTGAAACTGGGGATATACATACTGCCCTCACTGCAGAGTGCCCAATAGCCAGTACATAGCAAGGATCCTTTCTGGCGACTTCTTACCTTAGGTGTAGTTCCCTGACTGACCTGAGGATAAGGGGGGCGCCAGAGAGCTGCAAGTTCCAAACCGGAACCCCCAGTTCATGACTGTGTGTGTTTGTTGTCTGCGTGGCCTGGTTACACGGGTGTGTGTGTTCGTTGTCAGTGTGGGCTGGTTACACAGGTGTGTGTGTGTTCGTTGTCGGTGTGGGCTGGTTACACGGGTGTGTGTGCTTGTTGTCTGCGTGGGCTAGTCATATGGGTGTGTTTGTTTTCTGTATGGGCCGGTCACACTGGTGTGTGTGTTCGTTGTCAGTGTGGATCGGTCACACGGGTGTGTGTTCGTTGCCTGCGTGGCCCAGTGACACAGGTGATTTATCTGAGTCTCTTCTATTGTGTACCTCTTTTTTACAGTACACCCGCTATGATTTTTGGGTCAGTGGACAAATGCAGCCATGTCACCAGCTAATATTCACTTTCTATCATCCCCTACAGGGGAGCAAGGAACGGTACCACTGGCAGACGCAGAATGTGCGGCAGAGTGGGGTGGATGATATGGTTCTTCTGTCCAAAATCTCAGAGGAAGCCATTGTGGACAACCTAAAGAAACGCTACATGGATGACTTCATCTTTGTATCTTTCTCTACAGAACTAGAGGACGACTGTCACTGTACACACGGGGGGGGGGAGACCAACACCTGAGGAGGACTGTCACCTTATACAGAGGGGCGGGGAGGTAACACTGGAGGGCAACTGTTGCAGTACACAGGGGGTATAACATTGGAGGACGAGTGTCACAGTACACAGAGGTAGAGAAGGACTGTCGCCATTCATATAAAGGAGGCGGGATAACATCAGTCAATGTCCGTCACTGTAAATAGTGGAAGGATAACACCGTAGGACGACTGTCACAGTACACAGTGGAAGGGGGTGGGAAACACTGGGGGGGTTACGATTATCACTGTACTCAAAGGAAAAGGGGCATGACTGTTACCGTACACGGAGGAGTGGGGATAACACCGGAGGATGACTGCTACCGTACATGGAGGAGGGGGGGATAACACCGGAGGACGACTGTCAACGTACACGGAGGACATAGGTCGATAAACAGACACATTTCAATGAAGTTAATGGGCATATATTAGTAGCCTCTTTGGTGTATATGGCTTTCTTAACCCTTTAAGACATACATTGGGCCGGTACTGATCTCTGTTAACCCTTTTAAGCAGCTGCCATATTTCACTGAAAAGGAGATTGAGATGTACCAGGGAGCGGTGAGTAGTATATTGTATGAACAGCGGCGCCTGCATCTATCTGTTGCTGTCCTCAGCCGCCCTGTATCGGTTGCCATCCTCGGCAGGGCTCGCTCTGACTGATGAGGCTACACGGTGTGAGTTGGATCTTGGTGAAATCCTTTCTCAGAGTCTTATGGTGTAAGTTACATGACTTCAATACCATTGGGTACAGCGGGGGTGGGGAACCTATTTTCTGCCAAGGGCCATGTGGATATTTATCCTTTGAGCGCTGTACAAATCGAGTGCTAACTCAACCCACAAAGTACGTCTTCACACTATCTTTCATTGCACGTGCCTCAATAGTGGACACTGTGTTACCACACTCACAGACCAAGAAGAAACTAAAGGCCCGGCCCTGGTGTACAGCCCAGCGGCTGTCTGATGTTCCCTGCCCCTAGTGTACAGTGCACCTCTGGTAACTCATTGTTTGGACCTCTGCAGGCTCAGTATGAGAATCCCCCCCACATCTACGCCCTGGCAGACACAATGTACCGGAATATGCTGATAGATGGCGAGAACCAGTGCGTGATCATCAGGTGCGGACACAAGACCACCATCGTTACCGGGACCCACCTGTAGCTGGCTCCTGTACACCACCAGCACCACTACTGAATTACCATACCCAGCCTGCACCACTAAGGAGCCCCTGTAGCACTCCTGCACAAGTATCGGGAGGCCCAGGATCCCGCCTGCACCACAACTGGGCGCCTCCGTTCCCCGCCTACACAACTACTGTACCCCACTAGTGGGCGCCTCCGTACCCTGCCTGCACCACTAGTGGGCGCCTCCGTACACTGCTGCGCCACTACTGGGCGCCCCCGTGATCTGCCTGCACCACGCCACTGCTGGGTGCCCCCGTGCTCCGCCTGCACCACGCCACTGCTGGGTGCCCCCGCGCTCCGCCTGCACCACGCCACTGCTGGGTGCCCCTGCGCTCCGCCTGGCCTGCACCACGCCACTGCTGGGTGCCCCCGCGCTTCGCCTGCGCCACGCCACTGCTGGGCGCCCCCACGCTCCGCCTGCACTACTCCCCAGGCCCCCGTGCTCTGCCTACACCACTCCCCCGGCCCCTGTGCTCCACCAGCACCAGGGAACATTGTGATTCTGCTAACTCATCTATTTTGTGTTTTCCGTAGCGGGGAGAGCGGAGCTGGTAAAACCGTCGCAGCAAAGTACATAATGGGCTACGTCTCCAAAGTATCTGGCGGAGGGTCAAAGGTCCAGGTAGGGATAAATCCTGTGTTTGGCCATTGCTGTAAGGCTGTGTGCCCACGTTGCATTTTTTAAGCGTTTGCGCAGCGCTTTTAGACAAGCTTTTCTGCAGTGGAAACGCTTAAGAAAAGCATCCAATGTAATCATAATGGAATACGCACATGTTGTGCTAATGGTGCGTTTTTTTCCGCTGCGGAAATGCTAAGCGGAAAAAAACGCAGCATGTTCATTAATTTTGCGGAAACGCACGCGTTTCCGTATACATTCAATTGTATTTCAAAACCACATAGGAAAACGCATGCTAAAACGCTTAACAAAAGCGTCAAAAACGCTTACAAAAGCGCTTGATAAAACTCATGCATTTTCCCGGGAAGAGGGTGTGCGTTTCCACTCAGGATTATTCTGCATGAAAAACGCTACGTGGGCACATAGCCTAAAGGTGGGGGATGGGCTCCTCTTCATCACTTCTTTTTTCTTACAGCATGTGAAGGACATCATCCTCAAGTCAAACCCATTACTGGAAGCGTTCGGGAATGCCAAGACTGTCCGTAACAACAACTCCAGCAGATTTGTGAGTGCATAGTCACTCTATCTGCCAGGAGCAATGCTCTGCAGCATAGATCACTATGGCAGGAGAGATGCTGTGTAGACTTGGTGGTATAATACTCTGCAGCATAGATCACTATGGCAGGAGCGATGCTCTGTAGACCTGGTGGTATAATACTCTACAGCCTAGATCACTATGGTAGGAGCGATGCTCTGCAGACCTGGTGGTATAATACTCTGCAGCATAGATCACTATGGCAGGAGCGATGCTCTGCAGACCTGGTGGTATAATACTCTGCAGCATAGATCACTGTGGCAGGAGCGATGCTCTGCAGACCTGGTGGTATAATACTCTGCAGCATAGATCACTATGGTAGGAGTGATGCTCTGCAGCATAGATTACTATTGCAGGAGTGATGCTCTGCAGGTCTGGTGGTGTAATACTTTGCCGCATAGATCACTATGGCAGGAACGATGCTCTGCAGGTCTTGTGGTGTAATGCTCTAGAGCATAGATCGCTATTGCAGGAGCGATGCTCTGCAGGTCTGGTGGTGTAATACTCTGTAGCATAGATCACTATGGCAGGAGCGATGCTCTGAAGGTCTGGTGGTGTAATACTTTGCAGCATATCTCATTATGGCAGGAATGATGCTCTGCAGGTCTGGTGGTGTAATACTCTACAGCACACCTCTTCCCCTTTCTTCCGTCCTCCAGGGTAAGTACTTTGAGATCCAGTTCAGCCGAGGGGGGGAGCCGGACGGGGGGAAGATTTCTAACTTTCTCCTGGAGAAGTCTCGTGTAGTCAGCCAGAATACGGGGGAGAGGAACTTCCACATCTTCTACCAGGTGAGAGCAACGGCACCCATCCTAGGGGCCAGGATATGCCGCGGACCCCCACAGCTGACATCCCTCTGCTTGTCTGCAGCTGTTGGAGGGGGCCAGTGCTGAGGACAGAGAGAACCTGGGGGTCACTGCCCCCGATTATTACTTCTATCTCAACCAGTCTGCGGTCTACAAGGTGGAGGACGTCAGCGACAAGACTGAATTCACAGAGACCATGGTGGGTGGAGAGTGGTTGCTACCAGTAGGGGGTCCCACTATCAGCCCCATCATTCTCATCATCCAACCTCACCCCACAGGCGGCCATGGACGTGGTTGGACTCTCCCATGAAGCGCAGGCCTCCGTTCTGCAGATGGTCGCAGGGATCCTGCACCTGGGAAATATCGGTTTTCGAGAAAGCGGCAACTATGCCACAGTGGAGAGTGAGGACTGTGAGTGCAGGGGAGGGTTTGGGGGGCACGTATTGTGGGGTGCATGGATTGTGGCTCCGGCCATTAGCCCTTCCCTTATGTCCTGCAGTCCTGGCCTTTCCAGCCTTCCTTCTCGGCATCGACCAATCTCGGTTAAAGGAGAAATTGACCAGCCGCAAAATGGACAGTAAATGGGGAGGGAAGTCTGAGGTGATCGACGTGACCCTCAACGTGGAGCAAGCATGTTTCACACGAGACGCCCTCTCCAAAGCCCTGTACACCCGGCTCTTTGACTACCTGGTGGCGGTAAGAAAAGGCGATCAGACCTCCGACAGATATCCCCCCAATCTGCTCCCATATCTTGCTGCCCTTCTGTACACTGCAGCGCCTGCATCATGTATTGCGTCGCTGTCTGGCAGCAGAATACATTTGGGGCCAATCAAATACCACATTTACTCCTCACTCTGCCTCCCAGAATACATTTAGGGCTAATCAGATGCCACTTTTACTCCTCACTCTGCCTCCCAGAATACATTTAGGGCCAATCAGACGCCATGATTTTCAGATTTCATAGGGAAGGATCATGATGTGATTTTCATCTGCTGCTCTACGTTTCATCGGCCGATCCCTGCGTCTACAGTCGTCATCGTTGCCCATTTCTTAATGTCTTTGCCTGGGACAGATGATGATGCAATATAACTACCTGGTGTCTTTTTGGCGTTTGACAGGAAACAGTCTTCTACAACCTCAACCTTTGTAGCAGAGCTTGGTGCTACCCACCCAGTGCTGCAATGTTTTCTACACCTGCCTAAAACTTTTGCAGTGTGTGCGTATGTATTATACACTACTGTATATGGATTATATACTGCCATATCTCTTTCCAGGCCGTCAATAAAGCCATGCTGAAGGACGCTGAGGAATATAACATCGGGGTTCTAGATATTTATGGGTTCGAGATATTCCAGGTATGGGGTTGGCTGTGTATATGGATGAGGGGCACCTAATCCTTGTGTATATGGGGGTATTGGCGGCTTCATCTATGAATAAGGAACTTTTGGCATCATCTAAGGGCAGCTGTTTGGCAGTCAGGTCTGTGTATTCGGGGGGTGATGGACGCAGGTATTTTACTTTTTCTCTCTTCCTCAGAAAAACGGCTTTGAACAATTTTGTATTAATTTTGTGAATGAGAAACTTCAGCAAATCTTCATTGAGCTGACACTGAAGGCGGAGCAGGTGAGGGGTCCGTCCGGGGAAGATGTCTCACTGGTGGGGTTCTGCTGAGCCGCTCCTTTTTTCTTCCAGGAAGAGTACGTGCAGGAGGGGATCTGTTGGAATCCAATCGAATATTTTAACAACAAGATTGTGTGTGATCTGATCGAGAATAAACTGGTGAGTCCTGCAGCTCCCTGTTCTAGGGGTAAGATGTCCACCAGGATCTGATGGGTAAGGATGGGACATGATCTACTGCTTCTGGGGGACACTGGGTTTTATCATCTGTTCCTCCAGAGTCCTCCAGGAATTATGAGCATTTTGGACGACGTCTGTGCCACGATGCATGCAAAGGGCGAGGGCGCTGACCAGACACTGCTGCAGAAGCTCCAGGCGGCTATTGGGAGCCATGAGCACTTTAACAGCTGGAATAAAGGATTTATTGTCCATCACTATGCAGGGAAGGTGAGGAGCCACACGTGGGATGTGAGACCGACGTATCAGTGGTTGGAGGACTAAGCGATGGCATTGGGTGGAGTGAACTTGTAAACTGGTCTGTGGCCCCAACTTTGGTCGCAGACATGCACTGAGTAAATGGGAAAATACCCTATATGATAAACCCTTTTGTGATCATCCCCGCTCAGGTCTCCTACACGGCAGAAGGATTTTGTGAGCGGAACAGAGATGTGTTATTCACCGACCTCATAGAACTGATGCAAAGCAGTGAGATGTGAGTGGCAGTTGCCAGCCCGCACTTGTCCCCGCCATGTCCGCAGTTTGGTGATGTTGCTGATATTTTTATCATGTTTTGTGTCGTTCAGACCTTTTATCAAAGATCGATTCCCCGAAAATCTCAACGCTGATAAGAAAGGACGTCCGACCACAGCCAGCAGCAAGATAAAGGTGATCCTCTGTCCATTATGCCATGGGGTCGGGTCCTCTGTTATTAGTATCCTATAAGCCAGCCCCTCTCCTGTGTCTATGGAAATCATACAGGATACATGTTCTTTCTTGGGGTCTATAAATTTACGTTTCTTGGTTGGCGCCTCTGTGTAAGGCTCTGTGTTTCTTGGTTGGCGCCACTGTATAAGGCTCCGTATTTCTTGATTAGCATCTCTGTGTAAGACTCCGTGTTTCTTGGATGGCGTCTCTGTGTAAGGCTCTGTGTAAGGCTCCGTGTTTCTTGGTTGACATCTCTGTGTAAGGCTTTGCGATTTCTGGTGGGGTCTCTGTAAGGCTCCATGTTTATTGGTTGGCGTCTCTGTGTAAGGCTCCATGTTTCTTGGTGGGGTCTCTGTGTAAGGTTCAGTGTTTTTTCGTAGGGGACTCCATGTTTCTTGGTCGGGGTCTCTGTAAAAAGCTCCATGATTCTTGGCCAGGGTTATTGTGAACGGCTTCATGATTCTTGGTTGGG
The DNA here is from genome assembly GCF_039654945.1 of Dendrobates tinctorius. Lineage (NCBI taxonomy): Eukaryota > Metazoa > Chordata > Amphibia > Anura > Dendrobatidae > Dendrobates > Dendrobates tinctorius. The sequence goes on along the minus strand of NW_027361856.1, from coordinate 11,814,262 downwards.
GTCTCTGTATAAGGCTTCGTGTTTCTTGGTTCGAGTCTCTGTAAGGCTCAGTGATTCTTGGTTAGGGTCTCTGTGTAAGGATCTGTGTTTCTTGGTCAGGGTCTCTGTAAAAGGCTGAGTGATTCTTTCCCAGGGTTTTTGTGAACGGCTCTGTGATGCTTGGTAGGGGTATCCGTATTTCTTGGCTGGGGTCTTTGTGTTAGGCTCAGTGTTTATTGATCCGGGTCTCTGTGTAAGACTCCGTGATTCTTTGTTGGGGTCTCTGTGTATGGCTGTGTGTTTCTTGGTTGGGATCGCTGTGTAAGGATCTGTTATTTGGTTAGGGTCTCTGTGTACGGTTCCGTGTTTCTTGGTTGGGGTCTCTGCGTCAGTGTCTTTGGGGTAAGGATCTGTTTCTTGGACGGGGTTTTTGTGTATAGCTATGTGTTTCTTAGTTGGGGTCACTGTGTAAGGTTCTGTGATTCTTGGTCAGACTCTGTGTGTAAGGCACCATGTTTCTTGCTGAGGCTGTGTTTCTTAGTCGAGGCCTCTGTATTGAGCTCCAGGTTTCTGCACTGCGGGGGCGCTCTATGCTGTGTCTATCTGTTGACAATGAACTTTGCATTTCATTTCCTCTAAGAAACAAGCCAATGATTTGGTGCAGACATTGATGAAGTGCACCCCCCACTACATACGCTGCATCAAGCCCAACGAGACGAAGAAATCGCGTGACTGGGAGGACAGCAGGTAGCTGGGGAGGAGCGGGGTTAACCTGAGCAACATGGGGGAAGAGAGATGTGACTCAGTCTGTTTCCTCATCCAGGGTGAAGCATCAGGTGGAATATTTAGGCTTGCGGGAAAACATCCGTGTGCGGCGTGCGGGGTATGCATATCGTAGAGCCTTCCACAAGTTTCTTACCCGGTATATAGCAGTACATTGTGTGCATGTTTTCTGGGGTGCATTCTCTGGACCCCATGTTCTAATGGCCAGTGTATCTGTAGGTATGCCATACTGACACGGGAGACATGGCCAGAATGGAGAGGAGACCAGAAGAAAGGGGTCCTCCACCTGCTGCAGTCGGTCAACATGGACTGTGATCAGTACCAGCTGGGCAAAAGCAAAGTGTTCATCAAAGCTCCTGAATCTGTAAGTGTAGGAAGGGTATTGTATTGATAAGTCTGTATGTAACAAAGTTAAATCACCGTTTTTTTGCGGATTTAGCTCTTCTTGTTGGAAGAAATGCGGGAGAGGAAATACGACAGCTTTGCCCGCGTTATTCAGAAAGCCTGGCGCAAGCACACAGCTGTGCGCAAATACATCCGTATGAGAGAGGAAGGTAGGTGGTGGGGTGGCGTGCCCGAGAGATGGCAATCTGCCTGCCAGCAGTCACATCCACAGTCTGTCTGTCACTAGCTTCCACCATCGTCCTGAACAAGAAGGAGCGGCGCAGTAACAGCATCAACAGGAACTTTGTGGGGGATTACATCGGCATGGACGGCCTGCCAGAGCTGCGCCAGTTTGTGGGGCGCAGAGAGAGGATTGATTTTGCAGACACAGTAGTGAAGTTTGATCGACGTTTTAAGGTAAGGAATCCTCCCTGTAGGCTTGGGGCATCCTGGCTAAAGGTTGTGCTCCAGTCACTAATAACAGGCATGTGATGTAGACCCTGAAGCGAGACCTAGTGCTGACCCCCAAATTCCTGTACCTAATCGGTCGAGAGAAAGTGAAGCAAGGACCAGAGAAGGGGCAAATCAAAGAGGTGCTGAAGAGGAAGATTGAGCTGAAGGATATCCTGTCTGTATCATTAAGGTAAGGTGTCAGGAAAATGAGTTATTCCCCAAAATTCTAAGTACACATCCAAAGCTGCCTATTGCTTTTTTTCTCCTTGGTTTGTGAAAGACAAGCTCACAAGCGATTCCCCCCCCCCCCTCGCAGCTGCAGACCATCCTCCCCTCTCTCTGCCTCTGTGAAATTCTATCCCCTCCCTTCAGCAGTATGGTCACTTTTATTACCCCTGGCCAGTTAAATGCATTTTTTCCCCGCCACTATTTCCTTGGTCTATTTCAGGTCGAATTTGATAACACACAATAATTCTGGAGACAGGAAAAATATATTTCCAGAATCGGTGTAATTAAGGCTACGCACGACAATGTTTTGCAGCCGGTGCGACCATCAGAAACCGAGAAAACAGTTTCTGCCTCCCCCAGTAACACGCAGGCATGTCGTGTTTGGTCTCAAAAGAAAGATACATTTTCAGGGAAGAATATAACGCCCCTGGCGTCACCCTGTGAGGCCCCCAGCCAAAGATATGGAAAGATAGTTTTAATAAATTTTCAAAAGGGGTGTACATCATCTAACACAGCCCACCAAGTGAGGTCAGCAAGGGAGAAATCCCTTGGTTCTAGGCAAAAGCATAAAGCTGAAACTCTCATTTGGGGAGATGTGCCCGGAGAACCCGCTAAGATGCTGTGCTGATGAACCATTCTTCCTTGTGGAAGGTGCCCCTTCTCCACATGGCATGCTATTGACTGAGATAGAGTAAGTTTCTTATTTTAATTCCTTTTATTTTTAACTGTCTGTACATACTGAACTTTGTCTCCTTTGTAATATATTTTGTATTTTTTGTACACACTGCCTTTATTTTCTGGAGTAAACTTATAAATGTACTAGTTTTGTTCTTCTTGCGCTATGAACGAACCGACACGTACTCCGTGCCAAATCACGCTACTTGTGGGGTGGTTGATGACCCGATATAGGCTTTAGTATCAAACGAGGAACTGGTGACAGCAAAGCGTCCTGGTGGTATTGGGGAATCCTGGCAGTGACGGGTCGGAAATGTATGTGTGTGTCCCCTGCCTGGGACTGGTGATATACATACCACCCTCACTGCAGAGTGCCCGATAGCCAGTATACGACAAGGCAGCCTTTCTGGCGACTACTTACCCTAGGTGAAGCTTCCTGACTGACCTGAAGGTAAGGGGGGTGCCAGAGAGCTCCAAGTTTCTAACCGGAAGTGAAAGTGGAAACAAAAGTTGTGGGGTTATATATCTCATTACATTGTGACGTTTAAATTTGTGACATAAGGAAAGATGAACTGCGGGTGAAGGTGGCTCCTGTCTAGCTGTGATCCCCTCACCATCATCCGCGCTCTCCACAGTCAGCTGCAGGACGACTTCCTGGTGATTCACGAGGCACAGTACGACAGCGTCCTGGAGAGCGTCTTCAAGACGGAGTTTCTCAGCCTCCTCTATAAACGGTACGAGGAGAGGACGCAGAAGAAGCTGCAGCTGCGATTCAGCAATCAGTAAGTGGGTGCGGAGGGCGGTAAGGATGATTCTCTGTAACTCAAAATATAGAGATGGTTGTCCCTGAGAATAGAGAAACACGTTTTTTTCAGTCATCCATAACGGCACCATGAGACGGGATCCGCCCTTCAAGGTCAGGAAACCTTCAAGATAAGGGCGGCTCCTCTCCGCATCAGTTGGTTTCTTGTCCTTGATGGGAAATCCTCAAGATGAATACAAGATGAGAGATAAGGTTGTCTCATTAAAAACAGCCCTACTGGTAGCTCTCACTTCAGCCCATAGGATAGGTTATTTGCAGGATTTGTCAGCAGACCCTCCTTATATGCAGGTCATGGAAGATAGGATAATCTTGAGGTTAGATCCAGCTTACCGCCCTAAGGTAGTTACAAGTTTTCAAAGGGCTCAGGAGATAGTGTTGCCATCCTTTTGTCCTAGTCTCAGCAATCAGGAGGAAAGTCTACATACCTTGGACTTCAGGAGGTGCCTTCTGTGTTATCTAGAAATGACAGAACCCTGGAGAAAGCAGAGGGTCCTGTTTGTGTCCTTTCAGGGATCAAGGAGGGGGCTTAGAGTATTTAAGCAGACTATAGCGAGGTGGGTGAGAGACACCATAAAGCTAGCCTAGCACAGGTAGGGCTATTCCGGTAGGTCTGAAGGCCCATTCCACGAGAGCCATGGCGACGTCTTGGGCGGAAAGAGCAGATGCCACCATCGACCAAATTTGTAAGGCGGCCACATGGTCCTAGCCTTCAACTTTCTTCAGACACTATAGGTTGGATCTGTCTGCCTCCTCTGACCTCACATTTGGGAGAAGGGTGCTGCAGGCTGTAATCCCTCCCTAAAGCTACAAGTCTCTTAAAGTCTCTCGTAGTGCCGTAATGGGTGACTGAAAAACACAGGTATTACTTGGCAATGTGTTTTTTCGTAACCCATGATGGCATCCTTATAGTCCCTCCCTACTTAATCACTCCTTTTTAGTTCGGTGAATGTTAGTCGTTAGACACTCCCTTGGTGTGGGCAGTAAGAATTTAAATATAGAGATGGATAAGTTATTTTGAGTGTACACTAACCTGCAGAGTTCCTCACTCTCATGCTCTGTAAAACCCACTGATGCGGAGAGAGGAGCTGCCCTTTTTATCTTAAAGGTTTCCTGTCCTTGAAGGGCGGATCCCCTCTATCTTGTGGTGCCATCATGGGTTAAGAAAAAACACATCAACAGGTAAGTAATACCCGTGTTTCCCTTCTAGGCTGGAGTTTAAGGTGAAGAAAGAAGGGTGGACTCCCTGGGGAGCTGCTGGCTCTCGACAGCTGCAGTTTCAGCCAGGAATGGGCGACATGGCTGTCCTCAAGGCATCAGGAAAGTCAATGGTTGTCAGCATCGGCCCTGGATTACCTGCAAATTCTAGTAAGTAAGAGCTAGAGTCATGGGTAATAGATGGCACAACAAATAACTGCTCCTCTTCTTTGCAGGACCGACACGGAAGGACAACCGAAAAAGCCAGTATTTTGATGGTCGGGGCAGAGCTACAGGGTGCGGTGAGTGTGACTTGTAGATGGGGCCAATGGCATCCATTCTATACATAAATGTAAGCTTGTCTGGTGTTTTGGTTCCTAGAAGCTCCGTCATCCAAAGGAGGCAACAAGAAGTCCGGTCCCCGGCTGACACAACGAATGTCCTTCACCTCCCGACAAAGCAGTATGGATCAGCCAAGTCTACCCAGACAGGGGGCTAGTCCAAGAGCCAAGGCTCCACCCGCAAACATGGACTTAGACTTCATGAATGTCCCTGATGGGGGAGTGGCAGGGTGAGGATGTGGGAAGGGGTCAGACAAGAGTAATGATGGTGGTAACAGATTTGAGGTCCCTGTTTGAAAGGATCTGCTCCAGACCTAGACTTACACCACTGGAGGCCTCCACGTTGTGCACGATGATCCTAGGAATACCTCTAGATCATTCTGGACTTGGAAAGATCTTCCTTTTTCCACTTATACAGCACCCCAACTCTATGAAAGAGTGGCGCTAGTCCTCCTCTCTAAATTTGAAAATCCCATTCACTGATCCAGAAATATGATATAACCCAAGTGTTGCCTCCTAGGGTCTGCAGGCGGCTTTCCAAGGAAGTGAAACCGGTGCCGGGTGGTGGAAGAGCCAAGCCAGCACCTAAACCTAAGCCCCAGCCTCAACTTCCCCGCTGCCGAGCACTCTATGCCTACGACGCACAGGACACTGATGAGCTGAGCTTCAACGCAGATGATGTCTTGGACATTGTCCGAGAAGGTAGGTGTCACCGCAGATCCTATACCAGTGATGGCAAACCTTTCTAAGACCGAGTGCCCAAACTGCAACCTTAAACCCAATTATTTATGATGAAGTGCCAAATGCCCCATCATGATCCCCTTGTTGTAGTGATATGCCCCTTCATGCAGAAATATGCTCCATCATGATCCCCTTCTTGCAGAATTACCCCATCATGATTCCCTTCATGCAGAAATATGCCCCATCATGATCCCCTTCATGCAGAGATATGCCCCATCATGATCCCATTCATGTAGAAATTGCCCATTCCTCCTCCCCATCATTAGCCCTCTCCCCATCACACACACCAGCGGCCACAATTACCTCTCCGCACGCCGGCAGCTTCCTTCCTTCTTCTCACACATTGAACGGCGGCGCGGCCGCGGCTGGATGACATCAACTCCGCGGCCGCGCTGCTCAATAAGTAAGAGAAAGGAAGCTGCAACTCCGGAGCAGTGAAGTGAGGCCGCGTGCCAGCTGAGAGGGCTCTGCGTGCCCTCGGTTCGCCATCACTGTCCTATACCATGCCCTCAAGCTGGCTTGCATTTCTCGGGTCTCCATCAGATGGGGACTTGCCACCACGCTTCCGTTCTCCCTATGTTTTATATCCATTTTGTATATCTCCCCCCACCCCCCCACCAGTCTGGGAGAAATTAAGTAAGTAAAAGTGTCTGAACTTTCTGACTGTGGGGACCCGTGTGTCACAAACAGTGCCTTCCCCCCTCCCACCAGTCCCGTAATGAAAACACGGGCAGGCCTAGATGGGTTAAAACAGGTCGGTCACTGTTTATTAATTACATAAGCAGAGAAAGGCACTTACATTTTGTAACGGGCTCATTGCCGAAGGCCCCGTCTACAACAGACAGGCGAGCAGGCCTATGAGCGGTTACGAACCCTTGCCCTTCTCCACATCTTCCGCTGTGACTTAGTATCATTAACAAGGTGTTTGTTTTTTTTGTTTTTTTTTTTAATAAACGTACAAATAGAACGGCAATTAATTCACCGTTGAATATATAAGGGAGGGGGGACAAAAGCTTCCAGGGGTCAGCGGGAAGAAGAAAGTGACTGACCCCGGTCATCTGAATTTAACTCCGGTAGGTGGGGCTGGAGGACCCTTCCACTTTAATCCCATTAGACAGTTGGGCATCCCAATTAGTGCATCACCTGGGGAGTAGTGGGAGGGGGGGGAATTGAGCACTGATCCATATTTTTTCTAGCTTTAGCCATATGGGCCCCCCAGTCAGAGGCACGTTCCTTATGCCGTACCGTGCCTACCATTTTTGCCATTTACACATATTTGTAAATCATTAATTATGCCATCTTTGATGGCTCCCAGTAGACTGGCCATGTGCAATCTGCAGATAGGACATGCATAGACAGCGTGCTGGAATGGACCCGCTCAGTGTGGGGCAGTGCGCTGTCCAGTACCCATTTCTGCGGCCAGCACAGCTGCGGGCACAGGGCAGTATGTGACTCTTCAGTCTTCACAATTGGCTTCCTGTATACTTTGCTTCTGCTTACACCGATCTCCTCTTCACTGCTGCAGATCCCTCCGGCTGGTGGCAGGGCAGAATACGAGGCCGCGAAGGGCTGTTTCCAGGAAATTATGTGGAGAAAATATGACCCCACTGCTGCCGTGTAGAACAAACTCTTTAGCTACTGGTTGGTCCTGGCTGCCGCAACAGTCTTTTTATAAGTGATTTTTATATTTGTGCTAGGGTGAGTTCTCCTATTTATGGAATGGCCAATAAATTTTCCCTCAGCAGCAGGAGTCACTTTGGTTGTATCATTCACTATACATCCCACTCCACCTGGGAGGAGACGTCCCTTACACCCTGGTTGTATCACTCACTACACCGCCGTTACTATACATCCTGCTCCACCCGTGGGGAGATGCCGCTTACACTGATTGTATCATATACTGCTACTATACATCCCACTGCACTTGTATGGAGACGTTGCTTACACGCTGGTTGAATCATACACTGTGGCTACTATACATCCCGTTCCACTGGTGGGGAGATGTCACTTATACTCGGGTTGTATCATATACCGCTGCTACAATACATCCCATTCCACCTGTGGGGAGACATCGCTTACACTCTGGTCATATCCTATACATTTTGCTCCACCTGTGGGGAGACGTCACTTACACCGTGGCTACTGTACATCCCGCTCCCCCTGTAGGGAGATGTTGCTTACACTCTGGTGGTATCCTATACATCACGTTCCACCTGTCGTGATATTAATTCCTTTGCTTTCACAGTCATGAACCCTTCATGTGGCAGCACCAGCCTGCTCTGCGTCCCCTTGAAGCCGACACTCACCCTAGACACATGGGAAGCGGGTTTATTTTATGTACAAGTGATTAGTTTCGCTTCTTATATAAAAAAATTGTTCATGGAGTAAAAGCAAAACGGCAAAGCACATATACATCTGAGAACAGAGGGCCGAGCAGATTCCCCTCCCCGTATTCATAGGCCAGGAAGAGATGTCCAGCAGGAACATGATTGACCTCCTCCTGGAGTGACGGCTGAAGGTACAAAGTTTTCCTGCCGCTCTCACAGAGAACATAGTGGAAGCAGCAAAGATAAATAAGCCGCCGGTACTAAAATTAAAAATGTCCCAAATCTGGAGACATCACCATGAACTAAGTGCAGAAAAATAGATTTCTATTACACATGTTACATATTTATAAGGTCCGCCCCCAAGGAGCAAGGGTCATAAAGAAGAGCCTTGTAGCTGGGAACCCTAGGCTCCATGATGGGCAGGGAAGGTGGTCAGACATTAAGGCACATGGTGGCTTTAGTAACTGATGGTCAGACACCCCTATTCCCTCAGTTGTCCGTTCCACTGCTCTGCCGCTGTTTGATAAAGGCCATACCATGTGTACGGAAGTGAGTGTTGAGGTTGAGCTGACTGTCAAAGCTTTTATTACAGACCTGGCAGGTCAGTCTCCCATCAGATAACTCTTCCATCTTGTGGGTGGGCTCAGTCTCCTCTTCGGCCACGTCCTTCATTTTGTGCGTCATAAAGCGATGGCGGCTCAGGGAACCCTGCGAGGTGAAGCACATCCCGCACTCCCTGCACTGGTGAGAGCTCTCGCTGGTACAATGCTGGGGGATGTGCTGCCGGAAGTCGGCCAGGCTGCCAGTCTTGTAGCCACAGGCTCTGCACTGAAAGCTGCGCTTTGGTTTCTGTGGGGCTGGCTTACTTTTCAGGGGTTCATCGCTCCCAGACTCGTCTGATGAGAGTTTCCTCTTCTTTGATGAGACCTGGGGGGAATTCATAGAGCGTCAGTTTATATGGTGCAAATGGCAAGCACTGAGGGTAAATGGCTGAGGCTGTAACAACCACACACCCCATGAGGAATGAACCCAACTGTGTCCAGGCAGGAGACGGCCAAGTACCACCTCTGCCATAGCTAATACGTATCCCACCACAAGTACTGGCCGTCCACACCATTCCCTACCACCTGGAGGCTGTAACCCCCACAACCCCCATGAGGGATGAACCTGACTGTGTCCAGGAAGGAGACGGCCGAGAACCACACTGCCATAGCTATGTATCCCACCACCACTACTGGCCATCCACATCATTCCCTACCTGGGATTTGCTGCCGTTCCGAGGCACAAGGACCTCCTGGCTCCGCGCCTGGTCTGTTACTTTAATGCCGTGACGCACCTGAATGTGCTTCTCCAGAATCAGACGGCTGCTAAAGGTGCGCTTTCCCTCCGTGCAGTACCTGAGAAAGGGGGCAAAGTGTCAGTGTACATCACACCTGAATACTGGAAGGGTGTTCATGTGCCCCACACATAGTGGACGTCTACCTGCAGGGGTACACTCTTTTAATGCCCTCGTGATTTACTCGGACATGCCGCCGCAGACTGGGGGCAGAGCAGAAGGAGCGTTCACAGAGACGGCATGGAAACTTCTTCACAGACTGGAAAAGAGCAGAAGACTGTGAGAATGAGACCCTCGAGGTGCCCAGCCTCTAATCAAAGAATCCAACCTCCCCGTCGTATTCCACCTCCCTCCAAACAGTCTGCAGACGCCCCCCTCCCCTCCACACAGCTCCTTGTCCCCCGACCTCTCCCATGTCCCTCCAAAGTCCACCTCGTCCTCCGCCACCTCCCTGTCCTCCGCCACCTCCCTCCACACAGCCCCCCCCCGTCCTCCGCCACCTCCCTCCACACAGCCCCCCCCGTCCTCCGCCACCTCCCTCCACACAGCCCCCCCCCGTCCTCCGCCACCTCCCTCCACACAGCCCCCCCCCGTCCTCCGCCACCTCCCTCCACACAGCCCCCCCGTCCTCCGCCACCTCCCTCCACACAGCCCCCCCGTCCTCCGCCACCTCCCTCCACACAAACCCCCCCGTCCTCCGCCACCTCCCTCCACACAGCCCCCCCCGTACTCCCTCGACACAGCCCCCCGTCCTCCCTCCACACAGCCCCCCGTCCTCCCTCCACACAGCCCCCCGTCCTCCCTCCACACAGCCCCCCCGTCCTCCGCCACCTCCCTCCACACAGCCCCCCCGTCCTCCCTCCACACAGCCCCCCCGTCCTCCGCCACCTCCCTCCACAAAGCCCCCCCGTCCTCCCTCCACACAGCCCCCCCGTCCTCCGCCACCTCCCTCCACAAAGCCCCCCCGTCTTCCGCCACCTCCCTCCACACAGCCCCCCCGTACTCCGCCACCTCCCTCCACAAAGCCCCCCCGTACTCCGCCACCTCCCTCCACACAGCCCCCCCATCCTCCGCCACCTTCCTCCACAGCCCCCCCGTCCTCCGCCACCTCCCTCCACAAAGCCCCCCCGTCTTCCGCGACCTCCCTCCACACAGCCCCCCCATCCTCCGCCACCTTCCTCCACAGCCCCCCCGTCCTCCGCCACCTCCCTCCACACAGCCCCCCGTCCTCCCTCGACACAGCCCCCCGTCCTCCCTCCACAAAGCCCCCCCGTCCTCCGCCACCTCCCGCCACACAGCCCCCCGTCCTCCGACAACCTCCCTACACACAGCCCCCCGTCCTCCGCCACCTCCCTCCACACAGCCCCCCCGTCCTCCGCCACCTCCCTCCACACAGCCCCCCCCGTCCTCCGCCACCTCCCTCCACACAGCCCCCCCCGTCCTCCGCCACCTCCCTCCACACAGCCCCCCCGTCTTCCGCCACCTCCCTCCACACAGCCCCCCCGTCTTCCGCCACCTCCCTCCACACAGCCCCCCCGTCTTCCGCCACCTCCCTCCACACAGCCCCCCCGTCTTCCGCCACCTCCCTCCACACAGCCCCCCGTCCTCCGCCACCTCCCTCCACAGCACCCCCGTCCTCCGCCACCTCCCTCCACACAGCCCCCCCGTCCCCCGCCACCTCCCTCGACACAGCCCCCCGTCCTCCCTCGACAGCCCCCCCGTCCTCCCTCGACAGCCCCCCCGTCCTCCCTCGACACAGCCCCCCCGTCCTCCCTCGACACAGCCCCCCCGTCCTCCGCCATCTCCCTCCACTCAGCTCCCCGTCCTCCGCCATCTCCCTCCACACAGCCTCCCGTCCTCCGCCACCTCCCTCCACACAGCCCCCCCCCCCCGTCCACCCTCCACAGCCCCACCGGTCCTCCGCCATCTCCCTCTACACAGACCTCGTCCTCCGCCACCTCCCTCAACAAAGCCCCCCCGTCCTCCGCCACCTCCCTCCACAAAGTACCCCCGTCCTCCGCCACCTCCCTCCACAAAGCACCCCCGTCACCTTCCTCCACACAGCCCCCCCGTCCTCCGCCACCTCCCTCCACACAGCCCCCCCGTCCTCCACACAGCCCCCCCGTCCTCCGCCACCTCCCTCCACACAGCCCCCCCGTCCTCCACACAGCCCCCCCGTCCTCCGCCACCTCCCTCCACACAGCCCCCCCGTCCTCCACACAGCCCCCCCGTCCTCCGCCACCTCCCTCCACACAGCACCCCCGTCCTCCGCCACCTCCCTCCACACAGCCCCCCCGTCCTCCGCCACCTCCCTCCACACAGCCCCCCCGTCCTCCGCCACCTCCCTCCACACAGCCCCCGGTCCTCCGCCACCTCCCTCCACACAGCCCCCCGTCCTCCCCCACCTCCCTCCACACAGCCCCCCCGTCCTCCCCCACCTCCCTCCACACAGCCCCCCCGTCCTCCCCGACCTCCCTCCACACAGCCCGCAGCTCCCCCGTCCTCCCCCACCTCCCGCCACACAGCCCGCAGCTCCCACGTCCTCTCCCGCCACAGTCCGCAGCTCCCACGTCCTCCACCTCCCTCCACCCCCACCTCACAGTCCGCAGCTCCCAAGTCCTCCGCCACCTCCCTCCACACAGCCCCCCCGTCCTCCGCCACCTCCCTCCACACAGCCCCCCTTCCTCCGCCACCTCCCCCCTCCGCCACCTCCCCCCACAGAGCCCCCCGTCCTCTCCCACCTCCCTTCTCACAGCCCTCCCACGTCCTCCCCCACCTCCCGCCACACAGCCCACAGCTCCCACCTCCTCCCCCACCTCCCTCTACCCCCACCTCACTCTACCCCCACCTCACAGTCCGCAGCTCCCACGTCCTCCGCCACCTCCCTCCACACAGCCCCCCATCCTCCCCCGTCCTCCCTCCACACAGCCCCCCCGTCCTCCACCACCTCCCTCCACACAGCCCCCCATCCTCCACCACCTCCCTCCACACAGCCCCCCATCCTCCCCCACCTCCCTTCTCACAGCCCCCCGTCCTCTAACACTTCCCTCCACACAGCCCCCCCTCGTCCTCCCCCACCTCCCTTCTCACAGCCCCCGTCCTCCCTCCACAGCCCCACTCGTCCTCCGCCACCTCCCTTCTCACAGCCCCCCATCCTCCCTCCTCACAGCCCCCCCATCCTCCCTCCACACAGCCCCCCATCCTCCGCCACCTCCCTCCACACAGCCCCCCACCTACCTTCTCACAGCCCCCCGTCCTCCGCCACCTCCCTCCACACAGCCCCCCGTCCTCCCTCCACACAGCCCCCCCATCCTCCCCCACCTCCCTTCTCACAGCCCCCCGTCCTCCGCCACCTCCCTCCACAAAGCCCCCCATCCTCCGCCATCTCGCTCCACACAGCCCCCTCATCCTCTCCCTTCTCACAGCCCCCGTCCTCCCTCCACAGCCCCACTCGTCCTCTGCCACCTCCCTTCTCACAGCTCCCCCGTCCTCCCTCCACACAGCCCCCCATCCTCCGCCACCTCCCTCCACACAGCCCCCCACCACCCTTCTCACAGCCCCCGTCCTCCGCCACCTCCCTCCACACAGCCCCCCGTCCTCCCTCCACACAGCCCCCCCATCCTCCGCCACCTCCCTCCACAAAGCACCCCGTCCTCACCCACCTCCCTTCTCATAGCCCCCCGTCCTCCGCCACCTCCCTCCACAAAGCCCCCCCATCCTCCGCCATCTCGCTCCACACAGCCCCCTCGTCCTCCGCCACCTCCCTTCTCACAGCCCACCCGTCCTCCGCCACCTCCCTCCACACAGCCCCCCGTCCTCCACCACCTCCCTCCACAGCCCCCCCGTCCTCCACCACCTCCCTCCACACAGCCCCCGTCCTCCGCCACCTCCCTACACACAGCCCCCCGTCCTCCCTCGACACAGCCCCCCCGTCCTCCCTCGACACAGCCCCCCCGTCCTCCGCCACCTCCCTCCACAAAGACCCCCGTCTTCCGCCACCTCACTCTAAACAGCCCCCCCCGTCCTCCGCCACCTCCCTCCACACAGCCCCCCCCCGTCCTCCGCCACCTCCCTCGACACAGCCCCCCCCGTCCTCCGCCACCTCCCTCGACACAGCCCCCCCGTCCTCCGCCACCTCCCTCGACACAGCCCCCCCGTCCTCCGCCACCTCCCTCGACACAGCCCCCCATCCTCCCTCGACACAACCCCCCCGTCCTCCGCCACCTCCCTCCACAAAGACCCCCCGTCTTCCGCCACCTCCCTCCACACAGCCCCCCCGTCCTCCGCCACCTCCCTCCACACAGCCCCCCCGTCCTCCGCCACCTCCCTCCACACAGCTCCCCCGTCCTCCGCCACCTCCCTCCACACAGCCCCCCGTCCTCCGCCACCTCCCTCGACACAGCCCCCCCGTCCTCCGCCACCTCCCTCGACACAGCCCCCCCGTCCTCCGCCACCTCCCTCGACACAGCCCCCCCCTGTCCTCCGCCACCTCCATCGACACAGCCCCCCCGTCCTCCGCCACCTCCCTCGACACAGCCCCCCGTCCTCCGCCATCTCCCTCCACACAGCCCCCCGTCCTCCGCCACCTCCCTCCAGAAAGTCACCCCGTCCTCCGCCACCTCCCTCCAAAGCCCCTCCGTCACCTTCCTCCACACAGCCCCCCTGTCCTCCCTCGACACAGCCCCCTCGTCCTCCCTCCACACAGCCCCCCCCGTCCTCCGCCATCTCCCTCCACACAGCCCCCCGTCCTCCGCCATCTCCCTCCACACAGCCTCCCGTCCTCCGCGACCTCCCTCCACACAGCCCCCCGTCCTCCCTCCACAGCCCCACCCGTCCTCCGCCATCTCCCTCTACACAGACCTCGTCCTCCGCTACCTCCCTCCACACAGCCCCCCGTCCTCGTCACCTTCCTCCACAGTCCCCCGTCCTCCGCCACCTCCCTCGACACGGCCCCCCCGTCCTCCGCCACCTCCCTCGATACAGCCCCCCCGTCCTCCGCCACCTCCCTCCACACAGCCCCTGTCGTCCGCCACCTCCCTCGACACAGCCCCCCCCGTCCTCCGCCACCTCCCTCGACACAGCCCCCCCGTCCTCCGCCACCTCCCTCGACACAGCCCCCCATCCTCCGCCACCTCCACACAGCCCCCCCGTCCTCCGCCACCTCCCTCCACACAGCCCCTGTCGTCCACCACCTCCCTCGACACAGCCCCCCCCCGTCCTCCGCCACCTCCCTCGACACAGCCCCCCCGTCCTCCGCCACCTCCCTCGACACAGCCCCCCCGTCCTCCGCCATCTCCCTCGACACAGCCCCCCGTCCTCCATCGACACAGCCCCCCCGTCCTCCGCCATCTCCCTCCACTCAGCCCCCCGTCCTCCGCCATCTCCCTCCACACAGCCTCCCGTCCTCCCTCCACAGCCCCACCGGTCCTCCGCCATCTCCCTCTACACAGACCTCGTCCTCCGCCACCTCCCTCCACAAAGCCCCCCCGTCCTCCGCCACCTCCCTCCACAAAGCACCCCCGTCACCTTCCTCCACACAGCCCCCCCGTCCTCCGCCACCTCCCTCCACACAGCCCCCCCGTCCTCCCCCGACACAGCCCCCCCGTCCTCCGCCACCTCCCTCTACACAGACCTCGTCCTCCGCCACCTCCCTCCACACAGCCCCCCCGTCCCCCGTCACCTTCCTCCACACAGCCCCCCCCGTCCTCCGTCACCTCCCTCCACACAGCCCCCTGTCCTCCGCCACCTCCCTCCACACAGCCCCCCCGTCCCCCGCCCCCTGCCACCTCCCTAGACACAGCCTCCCCGTCCTCCGCCATCTCCCTCCACACAGCCCCCCCGTCCTCCGCCACCTCCCTCCACACAGCCCCCACGTCCTCCCTCCACAGCCCCACCCACACAGACCTCGTCCTCCGCCACCATCCTCCACACAGCCCCCCCCGTCCTCCGCCACCTCCCTCCACACAGCCCCCCCGTCCTCCGCCACCTCCCTCCACAAAGCCCCCCCGTCCTCCGCCACCTCCCTCCACAAAGCCCCCGGTCCTCTGCCACCTCCCTCCACACAGCCCCCCCCTCGACCTCCCCCACCTCCCTTCTCACAGCCCCCCCGTCCTCCCTTCACAGCCCCACTCGTCCTCCGCCACCTCCCTCCACACAGCCCCCCAGTCCTCCCTCCACACTGCCCTCCCGCCCTCACTCCACACAGCCCCCCCGCCCTCACTCCACACAGCCCCCCCGCCCTCCGCCACCTCCCTTCACACAGCCCCCCCCGTCCTCCCTCACCTCCCTTCACACAGCCCCCCGTCCTCCCTACACACAGCCCCACCCATCCTCCGCCACCTCCCTTCACACAGCCCCCCGTCCTCCCTCACCTCCATTCATACAGCCCCACCCATCCTCCGCCACCTCCACACATCCCCACCCATCCTCCGCCACCTCCCTCCACACAGCCCCTCCCCCCGTCCTCCCTTCACACAGCCCCACCCCTTCTCACAGCCCACCCATCCTCCGCCACCTCTTCCCTTCTCACAGCCCCCCCGGCCTCCCTCACCTCCCTCCACACAGCCATGTCCTCCCTCCACACAGCCCACAGTCCCCACGTCTTCCCTCCACACAGCCCACACGCCCTCCCTCCACACAGCCCGCAGCCCCCACGCCCTCCCTCAACTCCCTCCCCGCAGACCCCACGTCCTCCCCCACCTCCCTCCACAGCCCGCAGCTCCCACGTCCTCCCCCACCTCCCTCCACACAGCCCGCAGCTCCCCCACCTCCCGCCACACAGCCCGCAGCTCCCACGTCCCCTCCCGCCACAGTCCGCAGCTCCCACGTCCTCCACCCCCACCTCACAGTCCGCAGCTCCCAAGTCCTCCGCCACCTCCCTCCACACAGCCCCCCCGTCCTCCGCCACCTCCCTTCTCACAGCCCTCCCACGTCCTCCCCCACCTCCCGCCACACAGCCCGCAGGTCCCACGTCCTCCCCCACCTCCCTCCACCCCCACCTCACAGTCCGCAGCTCCCACGTCCTCCGCCACCTCCCTCCACACAGCCCCCCATCCTCCCCCGTCCTCCCTCCACACAGCCTCCCGTCCTCCACCTCCCTCCACACAGCCCCCCGTCCTCCACCACCTCCCTCCACACAGCCCTCCGTCCTCCACCACCTCCCTCCACACAGCCCCCCCATCCTCCCCCTCCCTTCTCACAGCCCCCCGTCCTCTGCCACTTCCCTCCACCCAGCCCCGCCTCGTCCTCCCCCACCTCCCTTCTCACAGCCCCCGTCCTCCCTCCACGGCCCCACTCGTCCTCCGCCACCTCCCTTCTCACAGCCCCCCCCACCCTCCCTCCACACAGCCCCCCATCCTCCGCCACCTCCCTCCACACAGCCCCCACGTCCTCCCTCCACAGCCCCACCCACACAGACCTCGTCCTCCGCCACCATCCTCCACACAGCCCCCCCCGTCCTCCGCCACCTCCCTCCACACAGCCCCCCCGTCCTCCGCCACCTCCCTCCACAAAGCCCCCCCGTCCTCCGCCACCTCCCTCCACAAAGCCCCCGGTCCTCTGCCACCTCCCTCCACACAGCCCCCCCCTCGACCTCCCCCACCTCCCTTCTCACAGCCCCCCCGTCCTCCCTTCACAGCCCCACTCGTCCTCCGCCACCTCCCTCCACACAGCCCCCCAGTCCTCCCTCCACACTGCCCTCCCGCCCTCACTCCACACAGCCCCCCCGCCCTCACTCCACACAGCCCCCCCGCCCTCCGCCACCTCCCTTCACACAGCCCCCCCCGTCCTCCCTCACCTCCCTTCACACAGCCCCCCGTCCTCCCTACACACAGCCCCACCCATCCTCCGCCACCTCCCTTCACACAGCCCCCCGTCCTCCCTCACCTCCATTCATACAGCCCCACCCATCCTCCGCCACCTCCACACATCCCCACCCATCCTCCGCCACCTCCCTCCACACAGCCCCTCCCCCCGTCCTCCCTTCACACAGCCCCACCCCTTCTCACAGCCCACCCATCCTCCGCCACCTCTTCCCTTCTCACAGCCCCCCCGGCCTCCCTCACCTCCCTCCACACAGCCATGTCCTCCCTCCACACAGCCCACAGTCCCCACGTCTTCCCTCCACACAGCCCACACGCCCTCCCTCCACACAGCCCGCAGCCCCCACGCCCTCCCTCAACTCCCTCCCCGCAGACCCCACGTCCTCCCCCACCTCCCTCCACAGCCCGCAGCTCCCACGTCCTCCCCCACCTCCCTCCACACAGCCCGCAGCTCCCCCACCTCCCGCCACACAGCCCGCAGCTCCCACGTCCCCTCCCGCCACAGTCCGCAGCTCCCACGTCCTCCACCCCCACCTCACAGTCCGCAGCTCCCAAGTCCTCCGCCACCTCCCTCCACACAGCCCCCCCGTCCTCCGCCACCTCCCTTCTCACAGCCCTCCCACGTCCTCCCCCACCTCCCGCCACACAGCCCGCAGCTCCCACGTCCTCCCCCACCTCCCTCCACCCCCACCTCACAGTCCACAGCTCCCACGTCCTCCGCCACCTCCCTCCACACAGCCCCCCATCCTCCCCCGTCCTCCCTCCACACAGCCTCCCGTCCTCCACCTCCCTCCACACAGCCCCCCGTCCTCCACCACCTCCCTCCACACAGCCCTCCGTCCTCCACCACCTCCCTCCACACAGCCCCCCCATCCTCCCCCACCTCCCTTCTCACAGCCCCCCGTCCTCTGCCACTTCCCTCCACCCAGCCCCGCCTCGTCCTCCCCCACCTCCCTTCTCACAGCCCCCGTCCTCCCTCCACGGCCCCACTCGTCCTCCGCCACCTCCCTTCTCACAGCCCCCCCCACCCTCCCTCCACACAGCCCCCCATCCTCCGCCACCTCCCTCCACACAGCCCCCCACCTCCCTTCTCACAGCTCCCCGTCCTCCGCCACCTCCCTCCACACAGCCCCCCGTCCTCCCTCCTCACAGCCCCCCCATCCTCTGCCACCTCCCTCCACACAGCCCCCCGTCCTCCCTCCTCACAGCCCCCCCATCCTCTGCCACCTCCCTCCACAAAGCCCCCCGTCCTCCCCCACCTCCCTTCTCACAGCCCCCCGTCCTCCGCCACCTCCCTCCACAAAGCCCCCCCGTCCTCCGCCATCTCGCTCCACACAGCCCCCTCGTCCTCCCTCACCTCCCTTCTCACAGCCCCCGTCCTCCCTCCACAGCCCCTCGTCCTCCGCCACCTCCCTTCTCACAGCTCCCCCATCCTCCCTCCACACAGCCCCCCCATCCTCCGCCACCTCCCTCCACACAGCCCCCCCATCCTCCGCCACCTCCCTTCTCACAGCCCCCCGTCCTCCGCCACCTCCCTCCACACAGCCCCCCGTCCTCCCTCCACACAGCCCCCCGTCCTCCGCCACCTCCCTTCTCACAGCCCCCCGTCCTCCGCCACCTCCCTCCACAAAGCCCCCCCGTCCTCCGCCATCTCGCTCCACACAGCCCCCCCGTCCTCCGCCACCTCCCTTCTCACAGCCCACCCGTCCTCCGCCACCTCCCTCCACACAGCCCCCCATCCTCCCCCGTCCTCCCTCCACACAGCCCCCCGTCCTCCCCCGTCCTCCCTCCACACAGCCCCCCGTCCTCCACCACATCCCTCCACAGCCCCCCGTCCTCCACCACATCCCTCCACACAGCCCCCCGTCCTCCCTCCACACAGCCCCACCCGTCCTCCCCACCTACTCTCACAGCCCCCCGTCCTCCCTCCACACAGCCCCCCCATCCTCCGCCACCTCCCTCCACAAAGCCCCCCCGTCCTCCCCCACCTCCCTTCTCACAGCCCCCCGTCACCTCCCTCCACACAGCCCCCCCGTCCTCCATCTCGCTCCACACAGCCCCCCCGTCCTCCGCCATCTCGCTCCACACAGCCCCCCGTCCTCCGCCACCTACCTTCTCACAGCCCACCCGTCCTCTGCCACCTTCCTCCACACAGCCCCCGCCCTCCCCCACCTCAATTCTCACAGCACCCCCGTCCTCCGCCACCTCCCTCCATACAGCCCCCCCACCTTCCTTCTCACAGCCCCCTATCCTCCTCCACCTCCCTTCACACAGCCCCATCCTCCCCCACCTTCCTTCTCACAGCCCCCCGTCCTCCCTCCACAGCCCGCAGCTCCCATGTCCTCCCCCACCTCCCTCCACCCCCACCACACAGTCCGCAGCTCCCACGTCCTCCGCCACCCGTCCTCCCCCACCTCCCTCCACACAGCCCCCCCGCCTACTCCCTCCACACAGCCCCCCGTCCTCAGCCACCTCCCTTCTCACAGCCTCCCATCCTCACCCACCTCCCTTCTCACAGCCCCCGTCCTCCCTCACCTCCCACCACACAGCCCCCCGTCCTCTGCCACTTCCCTCCACACAGCCCCCCCCCCCCAAGTCCTCCCCCACCTCTTCTCACAGCCCCCCTGTCCTCCCTCCACAGCCCCACTCGTCTCCCGCCACCTCCCTCCACACAGACCCATCCTCCCTCCACACAGCCCCACCCATCCTCCGCCCCCTCCCTTCTCACAGCACCCCCGTCCTCCCTCCACAGCCCCCCTGTCCTCCCCCACTTCCCTTCTCACAGCCCCCGTCCTCCCTCCACACAGCCCCCCGTCCTCCGCCACCTCCTTCCACACAACACCCCCGTCCTTCCGCCACCTCCCTTCTCACAGCCCATCCGTCCTCCGCCACCTCCTTCCACGCAGCCCCCCCGTCCTCCGCCACCTCCCTCCACGCAGCCCCCACCTCCCTTCTCACAGCCCCCCCACCTCCCTCCACACAGCCCCCGTCCTCCCCCACCTCCCTTCTCACAGCCCCCCCGTCCTCCCTCCACACAGCCCCCTCGTCCTCCCCACCTCCCTTCTCACAGCCCACCCGTCCTCCGCCACCTCCGTCCACACAGCCCCCCGTCCTCCGCCACCTCCCTCCACACAGCCCCCACCTCCCTCCACACAGCCCCCCCGCCAATCCCCACCTCCCTTCTCACAGCCCCCCCCGTTCTCCGCCACATCCCTCCATACAGCCCCCCCACCTTCCTTCTCACAGCCCTGTCCTCCGGCACCTCCCTTCACACAGCCCCCCATCCTCCCCCACCTTCCTTCTCACAGCCCCCCCGTCCTCCCTCCACATAGCCCGCAGCCCCTACGTCCTCCCCCACCTCCCTCCACAGCCCGCAGCTCCCACGTCCTCCCCCACCTCCCTCCACCTCCACCACACAGTCCGCAGCTCCCACGTCCTCCGCCACCTCCCTCCACACAGCCCCACCCGTCCTCCCCCACCTCTCTCCACACAGCCCCCCCGCCTACTCCCTCCACACAGCCCCCCCGTCCTCTGCCACCTCCCTCCACACAGCCCCCCCCGTCCTCCTCCACCTCCCTTCTCACAGCCCCCCGTCCACAGCCACCTCCCTCGACACAGCCCCCCGTTCTCCGCCACCTCCCTCCACACAGCCCCCCGTCCTCCGCCATCTCCCTCCACACAGCCCCCCGTCCTCCGCCACCTCCCTCCAGAAAGTCACCCCGTCCTCCGCCACCTCCCTCCAAAGCCCCCCCGTCCTCCGTCACCTTCCTCCACACAGCCCCCCGTCCTCCCTCGACACAGCCCCCTCGTCCTCCCTCCACACAGCCCCCCCGTCCTCCGCCATCTCCCTCCACACAGCCCCACGTCCTCCGCCATCTCCCTCCACACAGCCTCCCGTCGTCCGCGACCTCCCTCCACACAGCCCCCCGTCCTCGTCACCTTCCTCCACACAGTCCCCCGTCCTCCGCCACCTCCCTCGACACAGCCCCCCGTCCTCCGCCACCTCCCTCGACACATCCCCCCGTCCTCCGCCACCTCCCTCCACACAGCCCCTGTCCTCCGCCACCTCCCTCGACACAGCCCCCCCGTCCTCCGCCACCTCCCTCGACACAGCCCCCCCCGTCCTCCGCCACCTCCCTCGACTCAGCCCCCCATCCTCCGCCACCTCCACACAGCCCCCCCGTCCTCCGCCATCTCCCTCGACACAGCCCCCCCGTCCTCCGCCATCTCCCTCGACACCGTCCTCCGCCATCTCCCTCCACTCAGCCCCCCGTCCTCCGCCATCTCCCTCCACACAGCCTCCCGTCCTCCGCCACCTCCCTCCACACAGCCCCACCGGTCCTCCGCCATCTCCCTCTACACAGACCTCGTCCTCCGCCACCTCCCTCCACAAAGCCCCCCCGTCCTCCGCCACCTCCCTCCACAAAGTACCCCCGTCCTCCGCCACCTCCCTCCACAAAGCACCCCCGTCACCTTCCTCCACACAGCCCCCCCGTCCTCCTCCACCTCCCTCCACACAGCCCCCCGTCCCCCGCCACCTCCCTAGACACAGCCCCCGTCCCTCGCCACCTCCCTAGACACAGCCCCCCCGTCCTCCCTCCACAGCCCCCCCGTCCTCCACCACCTCCCTCTACACAGACCTCGTCCTCCGCCACCTCCCTCCACACAGCCCCCCCGTCCTCCGCCACCTCCCTCCACACAGCCCCCCCGTCCTCCGCCACCTCCCTCCACACAGCCCCCCCGTCCTCCACCACAGCCCCCCGTCCTCCCTCCACAGCCCCCCCGTCCTCCCTCGACACAGCCTCCACCACCTCCCTCTACACAGACCTCGTCCTCCGCCACCTCCCTCGACACAGCCCCCCCGTCCTCCGCCACCTCCCTCGACACAGCCCCCCCGTCCTCCGCCACCTCCCTCGACACAGCCCCCCCGTCCTCCGCCACCTCCCTCGACACAGCCCCCCGTCCTCCGCCACCTCCCTCGACACAGCCCCCCCGTCCTCCGCCACCTCCCTCCACACAGCCCCCCCCAGTCCTCCGCCACCTCCCTCCACACAGCCCCCCCCGTCCTCCGCCACCTCCCTCGACATAGCCCCCCCCAGTCGACACAGCCCCCCCGTCCTCCGCCACCTCCCTCGACACAGCCCCCCCCGTCCTCCGCCACCTCCCTCGACACAGCCCCCCCGATCCTCCACCACCTCCCTCGACACAGCCCCCCCGTCCTCCGCCACCTCCCTCGACACAGCCCCCCCGTCCTCCGCCACCTCCACACAGCCCCCCGTCCTCCGCCACCTCCCTCGACACAGCCCCCCCCGTCCTCCGCCACCTCCCTCGACACAGCCCCCCCCGTCCTCCGCCACCTCCCTCGACACAGCCCCCCGTTCTCCGCCACCTCCCTCCACACAGCCCCCCGTCCTCCGCCACCTCCCTCCAGAAAGTCACCCCGTCCTCCGCCACCTCCCTCCAAAGCCCCCCCGTCCTCCGTCACCTTCCTCCACACAGCCCCCCCGTCCTCCCTCGACACAGCCCCCTCGTCCTCCCTCCACACAGCCCCCCCGTCCTCCGCCATCTCCCTCCACACAGCCCCCCGTCCTCCACCATCTCCCTCCACACAGCCTCCCGTCGTCCGAGACCTCCCTCCACAGCCCCACCCGTCCTCCGCCATCTCCCTCTACACAGACCTCGTCCTCCGCCACCTCCCTCCACACAGCCCCCCGTCCTCGTCACCTTCCTCCACACAGTCCCCCGTCCTCCGCCACCTCCCTCGACACAGCCCCCCCGTCCTCCGCCACCTCCCTCCACACAGCCCCTCGTCCTCCGCCACCTCCCTCGACACAGCCCCCCGTCCTCCGCCACCTCCCTCGACACAGCCCCCCCGTCCTCCGCCACCTCCCTCGACACAGCCCCCCCGTCCTCCGCCACCGCCCTCGACTCAGCCCCCCCGTCCTCCGCCACCTCCACACAGCCCCCCCGTCCTCCGCCATCTCCCTCGACACAGCCCCCCGTCCTCCCTCGACACAGCCCCCCCGTCCTCCGCCATCTCCCTCCTCTCAGCCCCCCGTCCTCCGCCATCTCACTCCACACAGCCTCCCGTCCTCCCTCCACAGCCCCACCGGTCCTCCGCCATCTCCCTCTACACAGACCTCGTCCTCCGCCACCTCCCTCCACAAAGCCCCCCCGTCCTCCGCCACCTCCCTCCACAAAGTACCCCCGTCCTCTGCCACCTCCCTCCACAAAGCACCCCCGTCACCTTCCTCCACACAGCCCCCCCGTCCTCCGCCACCTCCCTCCACACAGCCCCCCCGTCCTCCCTCGACACAGCCCCCCCGTCCTCCCTCGACACAGCCCCCCCGTCCTCCCTCGACACAGCCCCCCCGTCCTCCGCCACCTCCCTCCAAACAGCCCCACCCGTCCTCCGCCATCTCCCTCTACAGACCTCGTCCTCCGCCACCTCCCTCCACACAGCCCCCCGTCCTCCGTCACCTTCCTCCACACAGCCCCCCGTCCTCCGCCACCTCCCTCCACACAGCCCCCCCCCGTCCTCCGCCACCTCCCTCCACACAGCCCCCCCCCCCGTCCCCCGCCACCTCCCTAGACACAGCCTCCCCGTCCTCCGCCATCTCCCTCCACACAGCCCCCCGTCCTCCGCCACCTCCCTCCACACAGCCCCCACGTCCTCCCTCCACAGCCCCACCCGTCCTCCGACATCTCCCTCTACACAGACCTCGTCCTCCGCCACCTTCCTCCACACAGCCCCCCCGTCCTCCGCCATCTCCCTCCACACAGCCCCCCCGTCCTCCGCCACCTCCCTCCACAAAGCCCCCCGTCCTCTGCCACCTCCCTCCACACAGCCCCCCCTCGACCTCCCCCACCTCCCTTCTCACAGCCCCCCCGTCCTCCCTTCACAGCCCCACTCGTCCTCCGCCACCTCCCTCCACACAGCCCCCCAGTCCTCCCTCCACACTGCCCCCCCGCCCTCACTCCACACAGCCCCCCCGCCCTCACTCCACACAGCCCCCCCGCCCTCCGCCACCTCCCTTCACACAGCCCCCCCGTCCTCCCTCACCTCCCTTCACACAGCCCCTCGTCCTCCCTACACACAGCCCCATCCATCCTCCGCCACCTCCCTTCACACAGCCCCCCCGTCCTCCCTCACCTCCATTCACACAGCCCCACCCATCCTCCGCCACCTCCCTCCACACAGCCCCTCCCCCCGTCCTCCCTTCACACAGCCGCACCCCTTCTCACAGCCCACCCATCCTCCGCCACCTCTTCCCTTCTCACAGCCCCCCCGGCCTCCCTCACCTCCCTCCACACAGCCATGTCCTCCCTCCACACAGCCCGCAGTCCCCACGTCTTCCCTCCACACAGCCCCCACACAGCCCGCAGCCCCCACGCCCTCCCTCAACTCCCTCCCCGCAGCCCCCACGTCCTCCCCCACATCCTCCCCCACCTCCCTCCACACAGCCCGCAGCTCCCCCACCTCCCGCCACACAGCCCGCAGCTCCCCCACCTCCCGCCACACAGCCCGCAGCTCCCACGTCCTCTCCCGCCACACATTCCGCAGCTCCCACGTCCTCCACCCCCACCTCACAGTCCGCAGCTCCCAAGTCCTCCGCCACCTCCCTCCACACAGCCCCCCCGTCCTCCGCCACCTCCCTTCTCACAGCCCTCCCACGTCCTCCCCCACCTCCCGCCACACAGCCCGCAGCTCCCACGTCCTCCCCCACCTCCCTCCACCCCCACCTCACAGTCCACAGCTCCCACGTCCTCCGCCACCTCCCTCCACACAGCCCCCCATCCTCCCCCGTCCTCCCTCCACACTGCCCCCCGTCCTCCACCACCTCCCTCCACACAGCCCCCCGTCCTCCACCACCTCCCTCCACACAGCCCCCCCATCCTCCCCCACCTCCCTTCACAGCCCCCCCTCGTCCTCCCCCACCTCCCTTCTCACAGCCCCCGTCCTCCCTCCACAGCCCCACTCGTCCTCCGCCACCTCCCTTCTCACAGCCCCCCCACCCTCCCTCCACACAGCCCCCCCATCCTCCGCCACCTCCCTCCACACAGCCCCCTACCTCCCTTCTCACAGCCCCCCTGTCCTCCTCCACCTCCCTCCACACAGCCCCCCGTCCTCCCTCCACACAGCCCCCCCATCCTCTGCCACCTCCCTCCACAAAGCCCCCCGTCCTCCCCCACCTCCCTTCTCACAGCCCCCCGTCCTCCGCCACCTCCCTCCACAAAGCCCCCCCGTCCTCCGCCATCTCGCTCCACACAGCCCCCTCGTCCTCCCTCACCTCCCTTCTCACAGCCCCCGTCCTCCCTCCACAGCCCCACTCGTCCTCCGCCACCTCCCTTCTCACAGCTCCCCCATCCTCCCTCCACACAGCCCCCCCATCCTCCGCCACCTCCCTCCACACAGCCCCCCATCCTCCGCCACCTCCCTCCACACAGCCCCCCACCTCCCTTCTCACAGCCCCCCGTCCTCCGCCACCTCCCTCCACACAGCCCCCCGTCCTCCCTCCACACAGCCCCCCCGTCCTCCCTCCACACAGCCCCCCCGTCCTCCGCCACCTCCCTCCACACAGCCCCCCCGTCCTCCGCCATCTCGCTCCACACAGCCCCCCCGTCCTCCGCCACCTCCCTTCTCACAGCCCACCCGTCCTCCGCCACCTCCCTCCACACAGCCCCCCGTCCTCCACCACATCCCTCCACAGCCCCCCGTCCTCCACCACCTCCCTCCACACAGCCCCCCGTCCTCCCTCCACACAGCCCCACCCGTCCTCCCCCACCTACTTTCTCACAGCCCCCCGTCCTCCCTCCACACAGCCCCCCCTTCCTCCGCCACCTCCCTCCACAAAGCCCCCCCGTCCTCCCCCACCTCCCTTCTCACAGCCCCCCCGTCACCTCCCTCCACAAAGCCCCCCCGTCCTCCGCCATCTCGCTCCACACAGCCCCCCCGTCCTCTGCCATCTCGCTCCACACAGCCCCCCCGTCCTCCGCCACCTACCTTCTCACAGCCCACCCGTCCTCCGCCACCTCCCTCCACACAGCCCCCCGCCCTCCCCCACCTCCCTTCTCACAGCCCCCCCGTCCTCCGCCACCTCCCTCCATACAGCCCCCCCTTCCTTCTCACAGCCCCCTATCCTCCGCCACCTCCCTTCACACAGCCCCATCCTCCCCCACCTTCCTTCTCACAGCCCCCCGTCCTCCCTCCACACAGCCCGCAGCTCCCATGTCCTCCCCACCTCCCTCCACCCCCACCACACAGTCCGCAGCTCCCACGTCCTCCGCCACCTCCCTCCACACAGCCCCACCCGTCCTCCCCCACCTCCCTCCACACAGCCCCCCCGCCTACTCCCTCCACACAGCCCCCCGTCCTCAGCCACCTTCCTTCTCACAGCCCCCCGTCCTCAGCCACCTCCCTTCTCACAGCCCCCCATCCTCACCCACCTCCCTTCTCACAGCCCCCGTCCTCCCTCACCTCCCTCCACACAGCCCCCCGTCCTCTGCCACTTCCCTCCACACAGCCCCCCCCAAGTCCTCCCCCACCTCTTCTCACAGCCCCCCTGTCCTCCCTCCACAGCCCCACTCGTCTCCCGCCACCTCCCTCCACACAGACCCATCCTCCCTCCACACAGCCCCACCCATCCTCCGCCCCCTCCCTTCTCACAGCACCCCCGTCCTCCCTCCACAGCCCCCCTGTCCTCGCTTCACACAGCCCCACCCGTCCTCCCCCACCTCCCTCCACACAGCCCGCAGCCCCCCGTTCTCCCCCACTTCCCTTCTCACAGCCCCCGTCCTCCCTCCACACAGCCCCCCGTCCTCCGCCACCTCCTTCCACACATCCCCCCGTCCTTCCGCCACCTCCCTTCTCACAGCCCATCCGTCCTCCACCACCTCCCTCCACGCAGCCCCCCCGTCCTCCGCCACACCTCCCTCCACGCAGCCCCCCGTCCTCCGCCACCTCCCTCCACGCAGCCCCCACCTCCCTTCTCACAGCCCCCCCACCTCCCTCCACACAGCCCCCGTCCTCCCCCACCTCCCTTCTCACAGCCCCCCCGTCCTCCCTCCACACAGCCCCCTCGTCCTCCCCACCTCCCTTCTCACAGCCCACACGTCCTCCGCCACCTCCCTCCACACAGCCCCCCGTCCTCCGCCCCCTCCCTTCACACAGCCCCCCGTCCTCCGCCCCCTCCCTTCACACAGCCCCCCGTCCTCCGCCCCCTCCCTTCACACAGCCCCCCCGTCCTCCCTCACCTCCATTCACACAGCCCCACCCATCCTCCGCCACCTCCACACAGCCCCACCCATCCTCCGCCACCTCCCTCCACACAGCCCCTCCCCCCGTCCTCCCTTCACACAGCCCCACCCCTTCTCACAGCCCACCCATCCTCCGCCACCTCTTCCCTTCTCACAGCCCCCCCGGCCTCCCTCACCTCCCTCCACACAGCCATGTCCTCCCTCCACACAGCCCGCAGTCCCCACGTCTTCCCTCCACACAGCCCCCACGCCCTCCCTCCACAGCCCGCAGCCCCCACGCCCTCCCTCAACTCGCTCCCCGCAGCCCCCACGTCCTCCCCCACCTCCCTCCACAGCCCGCAGCTCCCACATCCTCCCCCACCTCCCTCCACACAGCCCGCAGCTCCCCCACCTCCCTCCACACTGCCCCCCCGCCCTCCCTCCACACAGCCCCCCCGCCCTCCCTCCACACAGCCCTCCCGCCCTCCGCCACCTCCCTTCACACAGCCCCCCCGTCCTCCCTCACCTCCCTTCACACAGCCCCCCCGTCCTCCCTACACACAGCCCCACCCATCCTCCGCCACCTCCCTTCACACAGCCCCCCCGTCCTCCCTCACCTCCATTCACACAGCCCCACCCATCCTCCGCCACCTCCACACATCCCCACCCATCCTCCGCCACCTCCCTCCACACAGCCCCTCCCCCCGTCCTCCCTTCACACAGCCCCACCCCTTCTCACAGCCCACCCATCCTCCGCCACCTCTTCCCTTCTCACAGCCCCCCCGGCCTCCCTCACCTCCCTCCACACAGCCATGTCCTCCCTCCACACAGCCCGCAGTCCCCACGTCTTCCCTCCACACAGCCCCCACGCCCTCCCTCCACACAGCCCGCAGCCCCCACGCCCTCCCTCAACTCCCTCCCCGCAGCCCCCACGTCCTCCCCCACCTCCCTCCACAGCCCGCAGCTCCCACATCCTCCCCCACCTCCCTCCACACAGCCCGCAGCTCCACTTCCCACCACACAGCCCGCAGCTCCCACGTCCTCTCCCGCCACACAGTCCGCAGCTCCCACGTCCTCCACCCCCACCTCACAGTCCGCAGCTCCCAAGTCCTCCGCCACCTCCCTCCGCCACCTCCCTTCTCACAGCCCTCCCACGTCCTCCCCCACCTCCCGCCACACAGCCCGCAGCTCCCACGTCCTCCCCCACCTCCCTCCACCCCCACCTCACAGTCCACAGCTCCCACGTCCTCCGCCACCTCCCTCCACACAGCCCCCCATCCTCCCCCGTCCTCCCTCCACACAGCCCCCCGTCCTCCACCACCTCCCTCCACACAGCCCCCCGTCCTCCACCACCTCCCTCCACACAGCCCCCCGTCCTCCACCACCTCCCTCCACACAGCCCCCCCATCCTCCCCCACCTCCCTTCACAGCCCCCCCTCGTCCTCCCCCACCTCCCTTCTCACAGCCCCCGTCCTCCCTCCACAGCCCCACTCGTCCTCCGCCACCTCTTCTCACAGCCCCCCCACCCTCCCTCCACACAGCCCCCCCATCCTCCGCCACCTCCCTCCACACAGCCCCCCACCTCCCTTCTCACAGCCCCCCGTCCTCCGCCACCTCCCTCCACACAGCCCCCCGTCCTCCCTCCACACAGCCCCCCCATCCTCTGCCACCTCCCTCCACAAAGCCCCCCGTCCTCCCCCACCTCCCTTCTCACAGCCCCCCGTCCTCCGCCACCTCCCTCCACAAAGCCCCCCCGTCCTCCGCCATCTCGCTCCACACAGCCCCCTCGTCCTCCCTCACCTCCCTTCTCACAGCCCCCGTCCTCCCTCCACAGCCCCACTCGTCCTCCGCCACCTCCCTTCTCACAGCTCCCCCATCCTCCCTCCACACAGCCCCCCCATCCTCCGCCACCTCCCTCCACACAGCCCCCCCATCCTCCGCCACCTCCCTCCACACAGCCCCCCACCTCCCTTCTCACAGCCCCCCATCCTCCGCCACCTCCCTCCACACAGCCCCCCCGTCCTCCCTCCACACAGCCCCCCGTCCTCCCTCCACACAGCCCCCCGTCCTCCCTCCACACAGCCCCCCGTCCTCCGCCACCTCCCTCCACACAGCCCCCCGTCCTCCGCCACCTCCCTCCACAAAGCCCCCCCGTCCTCCGCCATCTCGCTCCACAAAGCCCCCCCGTCCTCCGCCATCTCGCTCCACACAGCCCCCCCGTCCTCCGCCACCTCCCTTCTCACAGCCCACCCGTCCTCCGCCACCTCCCTCCATGCAGCCCCTCATCCTCCCCCGTCCTCCCTCCACACAGCCCCCCGTCCTCCACCACATCCCTCCACAGCCCCCCGTCCTCCACCACCTCCCTCCACACAGCCCCCCGTCCTCCCTCCACACAGCCCCACCCGTCCTCCCCCACCTACTTTCTCACAGCCCCCCGTCCTCCCTCCACACAGCCCCCCCAGTCCCCCGTCACCTCCCTCCACAAAGCCCACCCGTCCTCCGCCACCTCCCTCCACACAGCCCCCCGCCCTCCCCCACCTCCCTTCTCACAGCCCCCCGCCCTCCCCCACCTCCCTTCTCACAGCCCCCCCCGTCCTCCGCCACCTCCCTCCATACAGCCCCCCACCTTCCTTCTCACAGCCCCCTATCCTCCCTCCACACAGCCCGCAGCTCCCATGTCCTCCCCACCTCCCTCCACCCCCACCACACAGTCCGCAGCTCCCACTTCCTCCGCCACCTCCCTCCACACAGCCCCACTCGTCCTCCCCCACCTCCCTCCACACAGCCCCCCCGCCTACTCCCTCCACACAGCCCCCCGTCCTCAGCCACCTCCCTTCTCACAGCCCCCCGTCCTCAGCCACCTCCCTTCTCACAGCCCCCCATCCTCAGCCACCTCCCTTCTCACAGCCCCCCATCCTCACCCACCTCCCTTCTCACAGCCCCCGTCCTCCCTCACCTCCCTCCACACAGCCCCCCGTCCTCTGCCACTTCCCTCCACACAGCCCCCCCAAGTCCTCCCCCACCTCTTCTCACAGCCCCCGTCCTCCCTCCACAGCCCCACTCGTCTCCCGCCACCTCCCTCCACACAGACCCATCCTCCCTCCACACAGCCCCACCCATCCTCCGCCCCCTCCCTTCTCACAGCACCCCCGTCCTCCCTCCACAGCCCCCCTGTCCTCGCTTCACACAGCCCCACCCGTCCTCTCCCACCTCCCTCCACACAGCCCGCAGCCCCCCGTTCTCCCCCACTTCCCTTCTCACAGCCCCCGTCCTCCCTCCACACAGCCCCCCGTCCTCCGCCACCTCCTTCCACACAACCCCCCGTCCTTCCGCCACCTCCCTTCTCACAGCCCATCCGTCCTCCACCACCTCCCTCCACGCAGCCCCCCCGTCCTCCGCCACCTCCCTCCACGCAGCCCCCCGTCCTCCGCCACCTCCCTCCACGCAGCCCCCACCTCCCTTCTCACAGCCCCCCCACCTCCCTCCACACAGCCCCCGTCCTCCCCCACCTCCCTTCTCACAGCCCCCCCGTCCTCCCTCCACACAGCCCCCTCGTCCTCCCCACCTCCCTTCTCACAGCCCACCCGTCCTCCGCCACCTCCCTCCACACAGCCCCCCGTCCTCCGCCACCTCCCTCCACACAGCCCCCCGTCCTCCGCCACCTCCCTCCACACAGCCCCCACCTCCCTCCACACAGCCCCCCGCCAATCCCCACCTCCCTTCTCACAGCCCCCCCGTCCTCCGCCACCTCCCTCCATACAGCCCCCCACCTTCCTTCTCACAGCCCTGTCCTCCGCCACCTCCCTTCACACAGCCCCCCCATCCTCCCCCACCTTCCTTCTCACAGCCCCCCATCCTCCCTCCACACAGCCCGCAGCCCCTACGTCCTCCCCCACCTCCCTCCACAGCCCGCAGCTCCCACGTCCTCCCCACCTCCCTCCACCACATAGTCCGCAGCTCCCACGTCCTCCGCCACCTCCCTCCACACAGCCCCACCCGTCCTCCCCCACCTCCCTCCACACAGCCCCCCACCTACTCCCTCCACACAGCCCGACCCGTCCTCTGCCACCTCCCTCCACACAGCCCCCCATCGACTCCCACCTCCCTCCACACATCCCCCCCATCGACTCCCACCTCCCTCCACACATCCCCCCCATCGACTCCCTCCACACATCCCCCCCATCGACTCCCACCTCCCTCCACACATCCCCCCCATCGACTCCCACCTCCCTCCACACATCCCCTCCCACCTCCCTCCACACATCCCCCCCCACCTCCCTCCACACATCCCCCCCCCACCTCCCTCCACACATCCCCCCCCCACCTCCCTCCACACATCCCCCCCCACCTCCCTCCACACATCCCCCCCCCCCCACCTCCCTCCACACATCCCCCCCCCCCCCACCTCCCTCCACACATCCCCCCCCCACCTCCCTCCACACATCCCCCCCACCTCCCTCCACACATCCCCCCCATCCTCTCCCACCTCCCTCCACACATCCCCCCCACCTCCCTCCACACATCTCCCCCACCCTCTCTCCACACATCCCACCCTTCCTCTCCACCTCCCTCCACACATCCCCCCCCCATCCTCTCCCACCTCCCGCAACACAGTCTGCAGTCCTCTCCCACCTCCCGCAACACAGCCCCCCATTCTCTCCCACCTCCCTCCACAGCACCCGGTTCTCACTTCCCTCCACACAGCCTGCAGCCACCGTCCTCTCCCACTTCCCTCCACACAACCTCCAGTCCTCTCCCACCTGCCTCCACACTGCCCGCAGTCCCCTGTCCTCTCCCTCCACACAGCCCCCTATTCTCTCCCACCTCCCTCCACACAGCCCTCAGCCACCCCCATCCTCCCCCACCTCCCCCAACACAGCCCGCAGCCCCCCCATTCTCTCCCACCTCCCTCTACACCAGGGTTGTGAAGTCGGTAAACCAAACCCCAGACTCCTCAATTTCCATGACACCGACTCCATCAAAATGGGCTCTGACTCGACTCCACAGCCCTGCCAGGGCATCAAAAATAGGCTCCGACTCCACAGCCCTGCTCCACACAGCACCCCGTTCTCTCCCATCTCCCTCCACGCAGCCCCTCCTTCCTCTCCAACCTCCCTTCACACAGCCTGCATCCCCCACTTCCTCTACCTCCATACAGCCTTCAGGCCCATCTGTCCTCTCCTTCCTCTGTCCATAAATCCGGCAGTCCCCCATCCTTTCCTCCCTCGGTCCTTACAGCCTCCCCCAACCACTCCCTCCATACCCCCTGCCCACTGTCCTCCCCCAGCTTTCTGACCTTCCCGTGTTCCTTCTTCATGTGCAGCACATATTCGTCCCTCTCAGGGAACCATGAATGGCAGATCCCACAGGTGCAGCAGTTGCTCCTCTGTCTGGGGGTCCCTGGCTTCTGCACGTCTTTAGTCTTGCTCTTCTTCTTTACTTCGGGGGAGCTCGGGGGATCTGACGATGACGACTCCTCTGGCTCTGGCTCAGGGTCTGATTGCTTACTCACAGGAATCTCCATGGGCTCTGGTTTGGGTGTCACAAGCTCCTGAGACTGTGGGGGGTCCTCCTTCACCACACTATTATGTGTCGTCTATTAAACACAGGAGACATAAGATGTGAGCCCCCGACACACCCGTGAGAGGGCGGCCCCCCATACTGCGGGCTCTTACCTTCAGATGCTCAAGCATTGTGCGCTTCTGGGCAAATAGCAATGGGCAGTCTGGGCACTTGAAGACGCTCACCCTCTGGTTTCCCAACTGCTGGTCAAAATGGGCATGATCCAGATGTGAGCAGAGCAAAGGCTTGTGGGTAAAGACGGTGTCGCACATGGCGCACTTATAGATCATCCTGGGGATTAAAAGACATGATCAGCCCCTCCTCCTAAATGAGCAGCACCCACACACCACCCGCCACCTACTTGGCCTGTTGGTTGTTGAATCCCGGGTGCTGGGTGTAGATGTGGGCATGAGCGCTGGGCGCAGACTTGAAGGCCATGGGGCAGACGGGGCACTTATGGAAAACCTCACAATGAGACGTCTGAATGTGAGACTTAATCGAGTTTACTCCTCCGAACACCACGGCACAGCTCTGGCACCTGTACGAGGACACACGGGGTTAACAAGAAGGCACTACATGGGCCCCACCGTCCTATCTGACCACTACTTGAAGACAGCACCTATAGCCAATCCTGCGTGAGAAGTGGAGACAGGTCTCCTTCAGGTGAGTCTGAAAGTTTTCAATGCGGAAGTTGCCCCCACACTCAGGACACACATTCGGGGGGCTCTGCTTGTGCATGCGCTGGTGGGCTTCAAAGCTGCATCGATTTGGCATCATCATAGGGCACAAAGAACAAACCTGGAAGAAGTAATGAAAGCGACTGACTCCATTATCATCCCACCACCCCCACTAGACTGTGCCTCGTCGGACCACTCCCCAATCCAGACCAGCACTCGGGGAACAAGCGACCCCCTTTACCCATGAATTACTTTAGACAACCCCTCCCTCAACCTCCCTAGGTTACCCCTCAGGCCCCCCGCATCCTCCCTTTCCTTAGCCACTACGTCACCTATCACAACTCCCACACCCTTTCTAAGTCGTCTTTCGGACCCAGGTCAGCCCTCGGGCTCCCATACCCTCTGTAGATCACTCCTTGCTCCCTTCCTAGGTCAACCCTCGCACCCTTCCTAGGTCACCCCTCTGACCCCTCCACCAACCTTTCCCTAGCCCCTAGGTCACCCCTCGACCCCCCCCCCCCCCCCCGAACTCTCTCTAGGTTATCCCTTGGCCAACGTGCTAAAGTTGGCTGTGGAGGTGGAAACCTCCTGGAAGTGGAAGGCCAAGCAGCGAAAGGTAGAGTAGGTGGATTATACCTCTGCACCCTCCCTAGGTCACCCCTCGGACCCACACCCTCCTTTGGTCGTTCCTCTCACACCTCTGACCCCCCTCCCTTCCTTAGTCACCCCTCAGACCCCCCCCTCGCAACCTCCCTTCTCTAGCCCCTAGTTCACCCCTCAGACTCCCCCCCCCCCCACACCCTAGGTTATTAGCTCCCCCTCAAACCCTCCATTCCCTAGCCCCTAGGTTATCCTCAGCTCCCCCCTCGCACGCTCCCTTTCCTAGCCCCTAGGTTATCCTCAGCTCCCCCCTCACACCCTCCCTTCCCTAGCCCTTAAGTCACCCCTTAAACCCCTCTCCTCGCACCCTCCCTTCCGTAGCCCCTAGGTTATAGTCAGCACCCACCTCCCTTCCCTAGCCCCTAGGTCACCCCTGAGACCACCTTCGCACCCTCCCTTCCCTAGCCACTAGGTCACCCCTTAGACCCCCCCTCGCACCCTCACTTTCCTAGCCCCTAGGTTAGTTTCAGCTCCCCCCTCGCACCTTACCCCTCAGACCCCCCCTCCCACCTATAGCCCATAGGTCACCCCTCAGACCCCCCCCCACTCGCACCATTCCTAGGTCACGCTTCTCACCCCTCTGCACCCTTCCCTAGCTCAGCCTTTGCCCCCCCCCCCCGCATACTCCTTAAGACACCCTTCGGACTCCCCTCCGCACCATTCCTAGGTCACCCTTCGGACCCCCCTCCATAGGTCATCCCTTGGACTCCTCTCGCACTCCCTAGGTCACCGCTTGGACCCCACTCGCACTTACCATGCTGCCACTGGCTGTGGAGGGGGAAATCTGCTGGAAGTGGAGGGCCAAGCCTGCCTTGTTCTTACACTGCTCCTTACACTCTAGGCAGCGGAAAGTTGAGTAAGTGGACTGCTCTGGCAGGATGGCAGAGTCGCTAGTTGGGCTGGCAGTAGCGGCAGTGTCCTGAGCTGGGCCAGGCGTCGAGGCATTTCCTGGAGTTAGCACAGCCACGGATACAAGTGGTGTGACATCCGGCTGCCCGATCATCTGCTCTAGGGCAATGGGCCTCATGACCAGGTGGGAGCACTGCATGACCAGGCCGTTGTCCTTGTGCTTGCGGGCATGCAGGAGGAGGTTGCACTTATTAAAGAAGACCAGGCGCTTGGTGCAGTGGTTGCAGGTCACCTCTATCCTCATGCTGCGGCGGTCGTAGTGTCTGGCCAGGCTCTTCTCCAGTGCGAAAGAGTCTCCGCACTCCAAGCAGCGGAAGCCAGACAAGGGCAAGCTCAGGCTGGACTCTGCGGGAGGGGTAAGGTTCGGTTTGTAGGTGGGAAGTAAATTTTTGCTGTTGAGGATTTTATTGAAGTTTTCCACCAAACTAGACTGTGTGCGGGAGATGACTGTGCCTGCTACAGCCGGCGTAGGTTTCTGGGACTGCACCATGACTACGGTAGCGCTGCGCTGTGGGCTACTGGTCGTGCTGATAGTAGAGCTGGTAGCCACCTGGGTGGTCACGTTCACAGTGGTGAGAGGGGCCGTGCTGGACAAGGGTTGCTGCACCAGGTGGATGATGTTTTTGGCAATAACCTTATTGGGCTTGGAGGGCATGACCACCGCCTTCTGCTGAGCCACGCTTGCTGCCATGAGCATGACACTGCTGGCATTCTGAATTGTGGACACAGGCAGGATTGAGCCCTGCAGCTTTACGCCGTTGCCAAGTGGCACCTTCACCACCGGAGCAGCTTCCGCTTTTGATGGACTTGATGGCAGCCCGCTCTTATCCTTCGGGGCTGAAATACTGGCGTCTTCTTTGTAGTTAGGGGTGTTTTCTTGACTGGCCTCTGGAGGCTGTGGAGATCCCTCTGACATCTGGGCAGAAGTAATTGTGTCGGAGTCAGAAGACACACGAGTGACCGTCCTGGTGATACTCCCAGATTGGGTCTTTATGGTTTTGATCCGGACTTTGAGGGGTCGTGAAGAGTTTGATGATGGGGAGCTGATGCCGTCTTCCTCCTCGAGGTCGCTGGCTAAACTCCGTGGGCTCCAGTTTGGCTCCTCCTTTAATCCAGGAGGGTCAGGGTCACTGTTTGTTTTGGGGTCCTTTGGGGAATCAGTGAACTCCGGATGGAATTCAGGGTTTGCTGGGGGTTTGGACACTGGGCCATCGGCATCATTTGCGGTGCTTTTGATGGATGCAACGTCATTCTTGGGCTCAGGGCTGGTCCACGCAGGTACTGGGGGTTCAATGTAATGAACAGGAGGGGCAGTCTCCCCTGAGGCTGGAAGACTCCCCGGACCCTCATCATCCGGTTCTTTCTTGATGGAATGTGTTCCTAGACAAATTCCCAGGGATCCGATGCCTCCAGCGACTTTACTGATAGTGAAGGGTAGAGGGATAACCCTGCTGCCTTCATCTGCTGAAGGGTCTGCTGTCGGAGGGCAGAGGTCGGGTTCTGGGGGCTCAAACATCAGCCTCTCCTTTAGTTTCACCTCCCGTGGCCTGTCAATCAGTTCCGCCACGCGGCTGTCGATGGGGTTATCCACCGGCGTGAAATCCGTGAAGAGTTCTAAGGATTTCCCGGCCTTGGTTCTGGGTGTCCAGTTTTCTCCTCCATTAGAGGCTAGAGGAGCGGCTACCAGTGTCCGGGACACCTCGGGTGGGTTGAATCCATTTTGAATGAGTCGGGGGCCTAGACTTGAGGGATCCTTTCCATGAAGGTCCAGTAAGTCCGGTTGCTCAGGACAGACCGTGTTCTTCACGATGACGCTGACAGCGGTGATGTCGGCCGGTGGCAGCCCATGTTCAGCGCTCACCGCTTCCCCCGATGATGGCTTTCCTTGTCCCTCCGAATCCTCCGGTCCTGAGTGAATCGCTTCATTTGCGTCCATGTCTGGAATATCAAATGCAGCTAAAAGATCATCGAAGTCCGGGGTCTTCATGTCCCCCATGGTAAATTTCACAGAGGGCCTAGGGGAGGACAAAGCCTGATGTTAACTCCAATGTGACAGGACAGAAAACTGAACACATTACACAATTGATAACGGAGCAGTGCTATCCCTGCCATTCATACAAACCAGCAGTGGCGGAGTTAATCCCGTCCCTGTCTACTGAGCAGCCATGTGCAGGACTCCTCAGCCTCTCCTCCACAACTAGGCCGCATCCTTCATGTCTCTTTCAAGGAACCCTCCCACTACCACTATCTGCACTACCACTACCAATATCTGCAGCAGGATCTCCTGTCTTGGTCTGAGGCTGGAAGGACTACATTCCAGCCCAGGACAGACAGCCATTGTCCTGCAAATGTAAGGAGGCCAGACCTACATCACATGGCATGGAAGGGGGCACAGCAGCAGGCTGAGAGACCACCAGAGAAAGAGGGGCGGCAGTAACAAAGCGCGACAACATACAAAAGCCCAGACCTCAGTCCCAGCTTGACCAGGCAACAGCCGCCAGAGCAGCATCTGCTAGAAAGAGCGTCTGCTAGAAAGAGCGTCCGTAACAAAGAGACTGCACAGAGACAGACAGGGGGGAGCGTCCGCTGCACAGAGACGGGGGAAGAGCGCCCGCCGCACAGAGACGGGGGAAGAGCGCCCGCCGCACAGAGACGGGGGAAGAGCGCCCGCCGCACAGAGACGGGGGAAGAGCGCCCGCCGCACAGAGACGGGGGAAGAGCGCCCGCCGCACAGAGACGGGGGAAGAGCGCCCGCCGCACAGAGACGGGGGAAGAGCGCCCGCCGCACAGAGACGGGGGAAGAGCCGCACAGAGACGGGGGGGTGGGGGGGGCAGAGATGGGAGGTGGGGGAAGGAGAACGTCCGTGGCACAGACGATGGGGAAGGGGGAGATAGCGTCCGTGGCACAAAGACGAGGGGAAGGGGGGAATGTTTATGGCACAGACGATGGGGGGGCACATCCACGGCACAAAGACAAGGGGGTATGTATGTGGCACAGACGAGGGAGGCAGAGCGTCTGTGGCACAAAGACGAGGAGGGGGGATGTTTGTGGCAGAGACGAGGGAGGGGCGGTGGTGGGAGGGGTGCGTCTGCGGCACACAGACGTGCCCACTGACCCAGGAGATACAATATGTGGGGTATATTTGGGCTCGGGGTACAGAGACTGTCTGCAGCACTGTGGAGGTCAGGAATACATCGAGCTGTGTCTAGTCTAGTATCTAACACAGCGGTATCTAATCCTGTGGTCGCTGTGATGGCACCAGTGTGTGCACTGACTTCTCCCCAGCAAGGACCAGTTCGTTCCCAGTACACACCTGTTGGGCCCTCTGCAGCGCGCTCTCCTCCAGACTCTCCTGTACTCGCTCCTCCTGGCAGGAGGCGGCAGTCACTGAACTGCTGCGCCAGGAGCTGCTCAGTTTCATGCACAGCTGGACTACACCATGTGACCGTGACATCACAGGGTCAGGGCTGCCCCACCACAGAAAAACATTTGCTTCCTGCACTGGATTCTGGGAGAGAAGCAAGCAGCAAACTTAACTCCTTAGCTCCTGGGATCCTGTATACATACAATGGAGACAATATATGCCTTCCCCCAACAAGTGTACTGATAACAGAGAGGCATGGCTCAGCACACACCATCCCCAGCAATGACCTGCCCATCACACGATCACAGAGGAAAGCATTAACACTGAGACAAGAAGTCCAAAAAAGAGAGGAGATGTCCACCGGGCACACGATGGGACCCCCAGCTCTTCTCTCCGGGCCCCATATTCTCCTCCTCCCCAGAACATTCCCAGAGTACCCCAGCACAGACGCTGCACAGAGACGGGGGAGGGGGAAGAGTATCACCTGCAGAGACGGGGGGGGGGGGGGGTAGTGCATCCGCTGCACAGAGACAGGGAAGGAGAGAGCGTCCGCTGCACAGAGACGGGAGGGGGAGATCGTCCGCTGCACAGAGACGGGAGGGGGAGATCGTCCGCTGCACAGAGACGGGAGGGGGAGATCGTCCGCTGCACAGAGACGGGAGGGGGAGATCGTCCGCTGCACAGAGACGGGAGGGGGAGATCGTCCGCTGCACAGAGACGGGAGGGGGAGATCGTCCGCTGCACAGAGACGGGAGGGGGAGATCGTCCGCTGCACAGAGACGGGAGGGGGAGATCGTCCCCTGCACAGAGACGGGAGGGGGGGATCGTCCGCTGCACAGAGACGGGAGGGGGGGATCGTCCGCTGCACAGAGACGGGAGGGGGGGATCGTCCGCTGCACAGAGACGGGAGGGGGAGATCGTCCGCTGCACAGAGACGGGAGGGGGAGATCGTCCGCTGCACAGAGACGGGAGGGGGAGATCGTCCGCTGCACAGAGACGGGAGGGGGAGATCGTCCGCTGCACAGAGACGGGAGGGGGAGATCGTCCGCTGCACAGAGACGGGAGGGGGAGATCGTCCGCTGCACAGAGACGGGAGGGGGAGATCGTCCGCTGCACAGAGACGGGAGGGGGAGATCGTCCGCTGCACAGAGACGGGAGGGGGAGATCGTCCGCTGCACAGAGACGGGAGGGGGAGATCGTCCGCTGCACAGAGACGGGAGGGGGAGATCGTCCGCTGCACAGAGACGGGAGGGGGAGATCGTCCGCTGCACAGAGACGGGAGGGGGAGATCGTCCGCTGCACAGAGACGGGAGGGGGAGATCGTCCGCTGCACAGAGACGGGAGGGGGAGATCGTCCGCTGCACAGAGACGGGAGGGGGAGATCGTCCGCTGCACAGAGACGGGAGGGGGAGATCGTCCGCTGCACAGAGACGGGAGGGGGAGATCGTCCGCTGCACAGAGACGGGAGGGGGAGATCGTCCGCTGCACAGAGACGGGAGGGGGAGATCGTCCGCTGCACAGAGACGGGAGGGGGAGATCGTCCGCTGCACAGAGACGGGAGGGGGAGATCGTCCGCTGCACAGAGACGGGAGGGGGAGATCGTCCGCTGCACAGAGACGGGAGGGGGAGATCGTCCGCTGCACAGAGACGGGAGGGGGAGATCGTCCGCTGCACAGAGACGGGAGGGGGAGATCGTCCGCTGCACAGAGACGGGAGGGGGAGATCGTCCGCTGCACAGAGACGGGAGGGGGAGATCGTCCGCTGCACAGAGACGGGAGGGGGAGATCGTCCGCTGCACAGAGACGGGAGGGGGAGATCGTCCGCTGCACAGAGACGGGAGGGGGAGATCGTCCGCTGCACAGAGACGGGAGGGGGAGATCGTCCGCTGCACAGAGACGGGAGGGGGAGATCGTCCGCTGCACAGAGACGGGAGGGGGAGATCGTCCGCTGCACAGAGACGGGAGGGGGAGATCGTCCGCTGCACAGAGACGGGAGGGGGAGATCGTCCGCTGCACAGAGACGGGAGGGGGAGATCGTCCGCTGCACAGAGACGGGAGGGGGAGATCGTCCGCTGCACAGAGACGGGAGGGGGAGATCGTCCGCTGCACAGAGACGGGAGGGGGAGATCGTCCGCTGCACAGAGACGGGAGGGGGAGATCGTCCGCTGCACAGAGACGGGAGGGGGAGATCGTCCGCTGCACAGAGACGGGAGGGGGAGATCGTCCGCTGCACAGAGACGGGAGGGGGAGATCGTCCGCTGCACAGAGACGGGAGGGGGAGATCGTCCGCTGCACAGAGACGGGAGGGGGAGATCGTCCGCTGCACAGAGACGGGAGGGGGAGATCGTCCGCTGCACAGAGACGGGAGGGGGAGATCGTCCGCTGCACAGAGACGGGAGGGGGAGATCGTCCGCTGCACAGAGACGGGAGGGGGAGATCGTCCGCTGCACAGAGACGGGAGGGGGAGATCGTCCGCTGCACAGAGACGGGAGGGGGAGATCGTCCGCTGCACAGAGACGGGAGGGGGAGATCGTCCGCTGCACAGAGACGGGAGGGGGAGATCGTCCGCTGCACAGAGACGGGAGGGGGAGATCGTCCGCTGCACAGAGACGGGAGGGGGAGATCGTCCGCTGCACAGAGACGGGAGGGGGAGATCGTCCGCTGCACAGAGACGGGAGGGGGAGATCGTCCGCTGCACAGAGACGGGAGGGGGAGATCGTCCGCTGCACAGAGACGGGAGGGGGAGATCGTCCGCTGCACAGAGACGGGAGGGGGAGATCGTCCGCTGCACAGAGACGGGAGGGGGAGATCGTCCGCTGCACAGAGACGGGAGGGGGAGATCGTCCGCTGCACAGAGACGGGAGGGGGAGATCGTCCGCTGCACAGAGACGGGAGGGGGAGATCGTCCGCTGCACAGAGACGGGAGGGGGAGATCGTCCGCTGCACAGAGACGGGAGGGGGAGATCGTCCGCTGCACAGAGACGGGAGGGGGAGATCGTCCGCTGCACAGAGACGGGAGGGGGAGATCGTCCGCTGCACAGAGACGGGGGGGGGGGGGGGAAGAGCAACCGCTCCACAGAGACGGGGGGGGGGGGGGGGGGGGGGTCTGATGCACAGAGACAGGGGAGGAAAGAGTGTCCACTGCACAGAGACCGGGGGGGGGGGGGGGGGGTGGAGACCAACCGTTGCACACAGGGCTGTGGAGTCGGTAAGCCAAACCTGCGACTCCGACTCCTCAATTTCCCTTACACGGACTCCGACTCCAACTCCGACTCCCACACATATTGCTTATATTTAAGTGAAAAATTTATTGTAGTACAATGTGAACCTCAGACATTTAATCATTTTTATGATCCAATAATCAAGATATTTAGATAGAACAGAATATATATTGGTGTACTACCCGGTTTTCATTCTTTTTGGTACAGATACGATATGGATAGACAGATATGGATAAATGGATAGATAGCAAAAGCAGATTAGAAATCTGCTCTATTGAAAACATTATCTATGAGCTCAAAAACCTTTCAGGTGATGCGGTTTTTTAAAAAGATGATCAGCTTTTGCAGCTGAAAAACGTATCCTCAAAAAACACAGGAAAAACGCTGTGTGTGAATGTAGCCTTAGATCAGGAATAGAACAGTCATTTATAGGACATTTCATAACTTTCCCAAACTCCTATGAAAAAATATTCAGCACATCCTGCATTGAATTACTGTACCCAATTTATTATATATTTTAGGAGTCGGAGTCGGTCCATTTTATACCGACTCCAACTCCGACTCCACCAAAATGAGCACCGACTCCGACTCCACAGCCCTGGACTTGCACAGAGACGGGGGGGGGGGTGGAGACCAACCGGTGCACAGAGACGGGGGGGGGGGGGTGGAGACCAACCGGTGCACAGAGACGGGGGGGGGGGGGGGGGGGGAGTGTCCGCTGCTCAGAGACGGGGGGTGGGGGAGAGTGTCCGCTGCTCAGAGATGGGGGGTAGAGAGAGCGTCCGCTGCTCAGAGACGGGGGGGGGGGGGGGGGGGTAGAGAGAGCGTCCGCTGCACAGAGACGGGGGGGAAGAGCATAAG
The DNA here is from genome assembly GCF_039654945.1 of Dendrobates tinctorius. Taxonomy (NCBI): domain Eukaryota; kingdom Metazoa; phylum Chordata; class Amphibia; order Anura; family Dendrobatidae; genus Dendrobates; species Dendrobates tinctorius. The sequence goes on along the minus strand of NW_027361856.1, from coordinate 11,771,688 downwards.
CTGCACAGAGACGGGGGGGGGGGGACGACGAGCATAAGCTGCACAGAGACGGGGGGCGGGAAAGAGCGTCCGCTGCACAGGCGGAGGGGGGGGGAGGAGCGTCCACTGCACAGAGACGGCGGGGGGGGGGGGGGGGGGCGGCGCACAGGCAAGGGAGAGAGTGTCCGCTGCACAGAGACGAGGGAGGAGAACGTCTGTGGCACAGAGACGATGGGGGCGGGTGGGGGAGAGTCCGCTGCACAGAGACGAGGGAGGGAGAACGTCCATCACACAGACAATGGGAGGGGGCGTCCGTGGCACAAAGACAAGGGGGGGTGTTTGTGACACAGTTGAGGGAGGGGAGTGTGGGGGCATCCGCGGCACATAGGCGTGCCCACTGACGCAGGAGATACAATATGTGAGGTTTACTTGGGCTCAGGGTACAGAGACTGTCTGCAGCACTGTGGAGGTCAGGAATACATGGAGCTGTGTCTAGTCTAGTAGAAATGTATCTAACACAGCGGTATCTAATCCTGTGGTCGCTGTGATGGCACCAGTGTGTGCACTAACTTCTCCCCAGCAAGGACCAGTTCCTTCCCAGTACACACCTGTTGAGCCCTCTGCAGCGCGCTCTCCTCCAGCTTCATGCAGGGCCGGGCTACACCATGTGACCGTGACATCACAGGGTCAGGGCCCCACAACAGCAAAACATTTGCTTCCTGCATTGGATTCTGGGAGCGAAGCAAGCAGCAAACTTAACTCCTTAGCTCCTAGGATCATGTATACATACAACGGAGGCAATATATGCCTTCCCCCAACACGTGTATTGATAACAGAGAGGCACAGCTCAGCACACACCATCCCCAGCAATTACCTGCCCATCCCATAACCACAAGGGTCCCCACCCCAAAAAAATGAGGAGTCCACCGGGCACACGATGGAACCTCCAGCTCTCCTCCCGAACACTGCCCCGAATACCCCTGCACCGCCATGAATACCACCACATTCTCCACCGCCCCGAATACCACCACATTCTCCACCCCTCTCCACCGCCCCGAAAACCACCACATTCTCCTCCCCCCTCCACCGCCCCGAAAACCACCACATTCTCCTCCCCCCTCCACCGCCCCGAATACCACCACATTCTCCTCCCCCCTCCACCGCCCCGAATACCACCACATTCTCCTCCCCCCTCCACCGCCCCGAATACCACCACATTCTCCTCCCCCCTCCACCGCCCCGAATACCACCACATTCTCCTCCCCCCTCCACCGCCCCGAATACCACCACATTCTCCTCCCCCCTCCACCGCCCCGAATACCACCACATTCTCCTCCCCCCTCCACCGCCCCGAATACCACCACATTCTCCTCCCCCCTCCACCGCCCCGAATACCACCACATTCTCCTCCCCCCTCCACCGCCCCGAATACCACCACATTCTCCTCCCCCCTCCACCGCCCCGAATACCACCACATACCTACCCAACGCAGGCCCAAAAAAAACCACATTAATGAATACCCCCACATTCCCCACCACCACCACAATGCCTTTACTACCCCCATAGGATCCCCCCACGTACCCCCACATTCTGACACCCTAAATACCGGCACAGACTAATCTCACATTCACCTCCCCACAATACCCTCACATTCACCTCCCCCCGAATAACCCACATTCCCTGTCGCCCCCGAGTAACCCCACATTCACCTCGCCCTGACGTCTCTCCTCCAGGCAAATACCCCCACATTCCCTGTCTCCCCAAACAACCCCACATTCACCTCTCCCCGAACAACCCTACATTCACCTCCCCCTGACGCCTCCCCTCCCCCCCAAATACCCCCACACTCCCTTCACGAGGCTGCAGTTGGTTTCTTATTCTTCAGTTCCTTATTCGGCAGTTTTTTCTTTTCTGTTTTTTATAGGTTTAGCAACAAAAAATAATCATCACAATAATAACATACAATGCAGCGAGGAGCCCTGATGTGACTACACTTAAAAACAGCCACAAAAACTATAAAAATGGGCACCAAAGAGCGTTAATCAAAGGGTTAAATGACTTTAGGCCACTGATGTCACACTAAGAATACAGATAGTCATGCCTTACATCAAACCCAGGTCCCTCTAGCCTGGCCCAAATGGGTTCTGGGCATCAGAGCTGGCATCAAAGTGGGCAAACAGCCCATTTTCACAGATTTGAATAAGTAACTGAGGTTTTTAAGGGGTTAAATGACTTTGGACCACTGATCTCACAGTTGTGTATTCTTAGTGTGAGATCAGTGGCCCAAAGTCATTTACCCCTTTGATTAACGCCCTTTGGTACCCACTTTACCCCTTTGATTAACGCCCTTTGGTACCCACTTTGATGCCCATTTTTGTGCCGTTTTTGTAGCTGTTCAGTGTAGTCACATCAGGGCGCCTCGCTGCATTGTCTGTTATTATTGTGATGATTATATTTTTGTTGCTAAACTTATAAAAAGACAGAAAAGAAAAAATTGCCGAATAAAAAATCAACTTCAACCTCGTTTCCCTGCCATCACGAATAACCCCACATTCACCTCCTCCACATTCCACGCTGTCGCTACAGGCTACTCCCCCAAGAACCCCCAGGAGGTAAAAGGATTTTAGAGACGTGTCATTAGTGAGGTCCTGAGCTGCCCACGAGGAGCCACAGCAGCCAATCACATCACAGCTCTCATGCATGACCCCCTATAAAAGCAGTGACCCCAATTTCTCTTCTCATCAATGCTGCAAGTCGTCAGGAGATGAAAGTGGAGCTCCGAAAGTCAACCAATCTGGCCAATGATTCACATCAATTAACGCAAAGACAGAAAATGAGCCATGACTCATGGTCACTCCAGCCATATCATACCAATAGGGGGTACCAGACCCCAGGGGCCAGTCACATAGAGAAACATGATGCAAAAGAGGGGCCAACATGGGGGAGCCAGCGGTCCAGGGAAGGATCAGCACAACAATAACCGGCTCACATACAGACCCTGCTCCTGAGGAGCGACATCAGCAGCTACTAGTGATGGTTCATTCGGGAACAATCCGAGACAAAGAGCCAGCTCCCTGTTGTGAACGATGGCAGCCGGCACCACAATGAGAGCCACCGATTTCTCTGACTGGGTCTCACTGGAAGTAAAATTCCAGATTTCGGAGGATGTAACTCCGCCCACCTGACCAAAATCCTGCTCATTCATCAATGTAATTGGCTGCCTGCAAGAAGGCGGGGTTTCGGACCATGGGTGGGCAGAGTTTCAGCCATACTGACATCACCTTAAATATGTGTTCACCTATGGTGAACACATCTTTAAAAGGGATCCCTTTAGAATCCAAAAACAGCCGACTCTTCTTGGTGCACAGAGCCATGAGAGCCGGATCAGCAAAAAAAAAAAAAGGACCGCCCATCACTAACGGCTACCACCTGAAACACGCCCCACCCACGAGGAGCTGCCTTCAATTTCAGGACTGCCCCCAAAGAGCCACACATGTAAACAAGTTCCGCCTTCCCAAATGTGTGCCACCAGACTCCACACCTATCACAAGGGATTCCACACCAACATTGAGCGTTTAATGCCAGACTCCGCCCTCATAAAACCCCGCCCCCGCGGATGAAATCACCGCCCCATGGTTCCTTAACTCTGCAATACTTACTGTGGCTTTCCTGGGAGCTCCTGTCAGATGTCTGTCCCCTGGTCCAGGACCGAGGGACGCAGCCAAGCTGCAGAGCCGACCGCCAACGCCAAGGACTCTATCCGCTTCCTGCTTCTCCAAGCTCAGTCACCGCCCGCAACCTCCCCGCTGCAGTTCCGGTCACTGCTCACCATCATTGGCTACCAGAGCTATCACTCAAACTGTAACCCGCCCCCAGTGTCTACACTCTCCAATGCTATTGGATAATCAGTCACTCCAGTGGCCCCGCCTACCACGAATGGCTGGAAATTGCATCGGTCGGCAGAAGAGATATTCCCGCCCATGCTCCATACCTCCATACCCTTGATTGGCCGGATCCAGCTGAGAGTAACTCAATTGGTTGAAGTCAATGTCAATCTCCACTTCGTCCCGCCTATACTAACAAACGTAAATCACGTGGTTACGGAACTGATTTCTTTCTGCATAAACTTTATTAACAGCAGTTTATGTCTGGCAGTGACAATAACAAAATAAAATAACTGGTTAAAGAGAGTGATGTCAATATACAGTAATACACTGCTGTCACCAGGAGCCGTCATACTTACTACAGTAATACACTGCTGTCACCAGGAGCCGTCATACTTACTACAGTAATATACTGATGTCACCAGGAGCCGTCATACTTACTACAGTAATATACTGATGTCACCAGGAGCCGTCATACCTGCTACAGTAATATACTGATGTCACCAGGAGCCGTCACTACAGTAATACACTGCAGTCACCAGGAGCTGTCATACTTGCTACAGTAATACACTGCTGTCACCAGGAGCCGTCACTACAGTAATATACTGCTGTCACCAGGAGCCGTCATACTTACTACAGTAATATACTGATGTCACCAGGAGCCGTCATACTTACTACAGTAATACACTGCTGTCACCAGGAGCCGTCATACTTACTACAGTAATATACTGATGTCACCAGGAGCCGTCACTACAGTAATACACTGCAGTCACCAGGAGCTGTCATACTTGCTACAGTAATACACTGCTGTCACCAGGAGCCGTCACTACAGTAATATACTGCTGTCACCAGGAGCCGTCACTACAGTAATATACTGCTGTCACCAGGAGCCGTCATACTTACTACAGTAATATACTGATGTCACCAGGAGCCGTCATACTTACTACAGTAATACACTGCTGTCACCAGGAGCCGTCATACTTACTACAGTAATATACTGATGTCACCAGGAGCCGTTACTACAGTAATATACTGCTGTCACCAGGAGCCGTCATACTTACTACAGTAATACACTGCTGTCACCAGGAGCCGTCATACTTACTACAGTAATATACTGATGTCACCAGGAGCCGTCATACTTACTACAGTAATATACTGATGTCACCAGGAGCCGTCATACCTGCTACAGTAATATACTGATGTCACCAGGAGCCGTCACTACAGTAATACACTGCAGTCACCAGGAGCTGTCATACTTGCTACAGTAATACACTGCTGTCACCAGGAGCCGTCACTACAGTAATATACTGCTGTCACCAGGAGCCGTCATACTTACTACAGTAATATACTGATGTCACCAGGAGCCGTCATACTTACTACAGTAATATACTGATGTCACCAGGAGCCGTCACTACAGTAATATACTGCTGTCACCAGGAGCCGTCACTACAGTAATACACTGCAGTCACCAGGAGCTGTCACTACAGTAATACACTGCTGTCACCAGGAGCCGTCACACTTACTACAGTAATATACTGATGTCACCAGGAGCCGTCACTGCAGTAATACACTGCTGTCACCAGGAGCCGTCACTACAGTAATACACTGCTGTCACCAGGAGCCGTCACTACAGTAATACATTGCTGTCACCAGGAGCCATCACTACAGTAATACACTGCAGTCACCAGGAGCCGTCACTACAGTAATACACTGCTGTCACCAGGAGCCGTCACTACAGTTATACACTTGCTGTCACCAGGATCCGTCACTACAGTAATACACTGCAGTCACCAGGAGCCGTCACTACAGTAATACACCGCAGTCACCAGGAGCCGTCACTACAGTAATACACTGCTGTCACCAGGAGCCGTCACTACAGTAATACACCGCTGTCACCAGGAGCCGTCACTACAGTAATACACCGCTGTCACCAGGAGCCGTCACTACAGTAATACACCGCTGTCACCAGGAGCCGTCACTACAGTAATATACTGCTGTCACCAGGAGCCGTCACTACAGTAATATACTGCTGTCACCAGGAGTCGTCACTACAGTAATACACTGCTATCGCCAGGATCTGTCACTACAATAATACACTGCAGTCACCAGGAGCCGTCACTACAGTAATACACTGCTGTCACCAGGAGCCGTCACTACAGTAATACACTGCTGTCACTAGGAGCCGTCACTATAGTAATACACTGCTGTCACCAGGAGCTGTCATACTTACTACAGTAATATACTGCTGTCACCAGGAGCCGTCACTACAGTAATATACACTGCGTTCCAAATTATTATGCAAATTGGATTTAAGTGTCATAAAGATGTAATTTTTTGTTTTTCAAATAAACTCATAGATGCTATTGTGTATCAGGGCTCTTTGGATCACTGAAATCAATCTCAAACGCCTGTGATAATTAGTTTACCAGGTGAGCCCAATTAAAGGAAAACTACTTAAGAATGATGTTCCACATTATTAAGCAGGGCACAGGTTTCAAGGAATTTAGGAAAGAAAAAGGACCTCTCTGCTGCTGAAAAGCATCAAATAGTGCAATGCCTTGGTCATGAGATGAAAACATTAGATATTTCCCAAAAACTTAAACATGATCATCATACTTTTAAGAGATTTGTGGTTGATTCTGAGCACAGACATGTTTGTGCTGATAAAGGCAGAATGAGGAAGGTTTCTGCCAGGCAAGTTCATCGGATTAAGAGAGCAGCTGCTAAAACGCCATTACAAACCAGCAAACAGATATTTAAAGCTGCTGGTGCCTCTGGAGTCCCTCGAACCTCAAGGTGTAGGATCCTTCAAAGGCATGCTGTGGTGCATAAACCTACTATTCGGCGACTCCTAAACAGTGTTCACAAGCAGAAATGGTTGCAGTGGGCCCAGACATACATGAAGACTAATTTTCAAACAGTCTTGTTTACTGATGAGTGTCGAGCAACCCTGGATGGTCCAGATGGATGGAGTAGTGGATGGTTGGTGGATGGCCACTATGTCCCAACAAGGCTGCGACGTCAGCAAGGAGGTGGAGGAGTCATGTTTTGGGCCGGAATCATGGGGAAACAGCTGGTAAGGCTCTTTAAGGTTCCTGAAGGTGTGAAAATGACCTTTGCAAAGTATATAGAGTTTCTGACTGACAGCTGTCTTCCATGGTATAAAAAGCAGAAATGTGCCTTCAGGAGCAAAATCCTCTTCATGCATGACAATGCACCATCTCATGCTGCAAAGAATACCTCTGAGTCATTGACTGCTATGGGCATAAAAGGAGATAAACTCATGGTGTGGCCACCATCTTTCCCTGACCTCAACCCTAGAGAGAACCTTTGGAGTATCATCAAGCGAAAGATCTATGAGGGTGGAAGGCAGTTCACATCAAAACAGCAGCTCTGGGAGGCTATTCTCACTTCATGCAAAGAAATACAAGTAGAAACTCTCCAAAAAATTCACAAGTTCAATGGATGCAATAATTGTGAACGTGATATCAAAGAAGGGTTCCTATGTTGACAGGTAACTTGGCCTGTTAGGATGTTTTGGAGTTAAATAGCTTTTTTGTTCGGTGAATGTGACCTCCTAATGCTGCAAATTCCACAAATGAGCATTTTCAGTTCTTTAAAACATATCAAATGTTTAGAAATTCTACTGTGCATAATAATTTGGAACAGTGCAATTTGAGTTTTTATTCATTTTGGAGATTATACTGTTATCATTGGGAGGTTTCTTCAATAAAATTCGATGCATACTCTAACGGGTGATGACTTTTATTAGACTGACTGTCATTTGTACCGACTATTTTGGAAAATCAGAGAAAAATATCATTTGCATAATAATTTGGAACACAGTGTACTGCTGTCACCAGGATCTGTCACTACAGTAATACACTGCTATCACCAGGAGCCGTCACTACAGTAATATACTGCTGTCACCAGGAGCCGTCACTACAGTAATACACTGCTGTCACCAGGAACCATCACTACAGTAATATACTGCTGTCACCAGGATCTGTCACTACAGTTATATACTGCTGTTGGGTCGCCCTCCCAGGGCTGTGGGGTACTCGGTACCAGGCCGGTATCAGTGGGATGTGTCACAGCAGCGGTGACCCGGACCGTGGCCCTGGGCGCCCAAGTAATAGGAAGATGTGAATGGTGGAATGTAGTTAGATGAATAGTTTGTCACGCTACCTGTGGTGCTCGGCAAGGGAGTTGTTAAGCCGACGCTGCATGCAGATCCGCTGGGATTGATGGTATGGTGCAGCATAGATGTAAAAGCTCCCCACAGGTGAAGCTATCGACCCAGGGCAGTGTAGATGTGGTTGGCACGGGGATGTAGCGGTGCCGGAAAGGTAGGAAGCAGACAAGACACAGCGGGGTGTAATTTCTGAACCTTTACTTGATAACTGCAGTCCAGGGTCCTGATTACAGAGGGTATTGGAGCAGGCTAGCCTGGAAGCAATTCAGGGATTCTCTCTCAGCAGATGGGTTGTGCAGTCTCCTTACTAGCGCGTATTTGCGGGATCTCCAGTACCGAGTTACACTGAAGTTCCTCCTGTCAGATGTTCTCAAGAATCTCACTTGCATGGCAGACTGCTGTAGCCTATCTCGGGGACTCCTCTCTCCTGAGTCCCGGCTCTCTATCCAAGCTGCTGTTGTTCCCTCAAGTCTTAGATGGGAGTAGGGCATTTACAGCCTCCTACTCCTCTGGTGTCTGTTGCAGGACCGTTAGTATCCGTACAACCGTGGAGACCAGGCTCCAGTTCATGCACTTTCTCCAGTAATGAGCTTTTCCTCTCAGCTCTATCTCAGTGCTCCTTCCACACGTCTGCACACTTCACCCTCCACAGACTACCTACTGCTCCCTCCTCTTGGCCCTCAGAGAGCACTCCTCCCCTCAATCTCGGTTCAGAGTTCCCCCTGCTGGCCTGGAGTAGAACTGTGTTGCATGCATAGATTGACTGCGAGAGAGACCCATCATTGCCTCCAAGCCTGGCATTACCTCCCCTGGAGGAAGGCAAAGCCACTGTGGCGACCATACCTGTTATGAATGGGTCACCCAGGAGAAAAAAGCACAATAAGCTAAGTCACAGAAAACCAGAGAGGTTGGTAACTATGCAGATTGCAGATTCCTGATCTTACAACACAACTAGCAGTAGCCGTGGAGCGTGCCAACGATGTTCCTAGATGCCTCGTCACGGCCGGAGGACTAAATAAGACTAAAGCAAGAAAAGGGAAAACTAACTGCCCCAGAGCAGACCCCAAAGGAATAGATAGCCCCCACACATGTATTGACGGTGAAACAAGATGAAGGCACAAACACAGGCAGGAAAATAGGCTGAGCAAATGATGGGGCCCAAACTAACTAGACAGGAAAGGAAAGGAAAGACACTGTCTGCAACCTGCAAAAAACCCTACAAAAATCATGTCCAACACTTCTGATAGCAAAATTAACCCTGAAGTCACTAGACTTCTCCCACTATATCAGCACTCTGAAATATTCTGATACAGAGCAAAAAGAGACCGAACTAGTAAGGGACAAAAAGCCAATTGGCAAAATACTGATAAATAAGAGTGGAAATTCAGCACAGCCCCCAGCAGGGGCTGGCTGACCACACCCAAAAACTGAATAGACCAACAAAATCAAGTGTAAACATTAGCAGGAAAACTTAGCTTTAGATGACTGGAACAGAGCTGAAAACCAAGAGCTGACAAGCTAGAAGGAATCACCAGCAACTGAAAAGGGCGTCGGCTGTCTTAAATCCAATCTGAGACTCCTGAGATCCAATCGTCATCCTCATTCTCAGGTGGCAGATTTCCACTGATCAAATCAGACTCTCTACCTCCTATTACCACCAGAGGGAGTCAGGAAGGAGAACTCACAAATGGTGAACCAGAGAATGAACTCACAACAGTACCCGCCCCTTGAGGAGGGGTCACCGAACCCTCATCCACGCCACCAGGCCCATCAGGATGGGCCCGGTGAAAGGCACGATCCAATCTATTGGCATGAATATCGGAGGCAGAGACCCAAGAATTATCCTCCTGACCATAACCCTTCCATTTGACCAAATACTGGAGTCTCCGTCTAACCAAACGAGAATCCAATATTTTCTCTACCTCATTTTCCACATTGCCTTCAAACAACACAGGGTCAGGAGGTGCTGCCATAGGAAACACTGGCTCAACAATCCTCTTCAACAGAGATTTGTGAAATACGTTATGGATCTTGAACGTAACTGGAAGAGCCAATCGAAACGAAACAGGATTAAGAATTTCCAAAATCTTATAAGGACCAATAAATCTTGGCTTAAATTTAGGAGATGCAACCTTCATAGGAATATTCTTAGACGACAACCAAACCATATCACCCACTTTAAACTGGGGACCAATGGTCCTATGCCGGTTGGAAAATCGCTGGGCCTTTTCCTGAGAGAGTGACAACTTATCCACCACTTGGTCTCATATCTGCTGCATTCCCTTAACCACCGTGTCAACACCTGGGCAGGACGAAGATTCCACTTGCCCTGAAGAGAATCGAGGATGAAACCCAAAATTACAGAAAAAGGGTGACATCAAAGTGGCAGAACTAGCTCTATTGCTCAGTGCGAATTCGGCCAAGGGCAAAAATGAGACCCAATCATCCTGATCAGCAGATATAAAACATCTCAAATAACACTCCAAGGTCTGGTTTGTTCTCTCAGTCTGTCCATTGGTCTGGGGATGAAACGTGGAGGAGAAGGATAACTGAATTCCCAGATTGGAACAAAAGGCTTTCCAGAATCTGGAAACAAACTGGACTCCTCTGTCGGACACAATATTCTCAGGAATCCCATGTAACCGAACCACCTGTTGTAAAAACAAGGGCACCAACTCAGCGGAAGATGGCAACTTTGGGAGTGGTACAAGATGGACCATCTTCGAAAATCTATCACAAATCACCCAGATAACAGTCATTCTCTGAGAGACAGGAAGATCAGAAATAACATCCATTGAGATATGGGTCCATGGCCTCTTGGGCACCGGCAAGGGCATCAGCAACCCACTAGAATGAGAACAGGGTTTAGACCGAGAACAAGTCCCACAGGACTGTACAAAATTCCTGACGTCACGAGATAAGGCAGGCCACCAAAAGGACCGACTCACCAAATCTCTGGTACCAAAAATACCTGGATGACCAGCCAATGCGGAGCAATGAATTTCAGACATCACTCTCTTTCTCCACTGGTCAGGAACATACAATTTTCCCATAGGGCAACGCTCAGGTTTATCCTCCTGAAATTTCTCCAGGGCGCTTCTCAAATCGGGCGAAATGGCAGAAAGAACTACCCCCTCACCTAGGATGGTAGTAGGCTCGGTCACACTAAGAGAATCGGCAAAGAAACTTCTAGAAAGGGCGTCTGCCTTAACATTCTTAGTGCCCGGAAGAAGAGAGACCACAAAATTAAAACGCGTGAAACACAAGGCTCATTTAGCCTGTCTAGGTTTCAAGCGTTTGGCCGACTCCAGATAAATCAAATTCTTGTGATCGGTGAGGACCACAACTTGATGTCTAGCTCCCTCCAACCAATGTCTCCACTCCTCAAATGCCCACTTCATGGCCAACAACTCCCGATTCCCCACGTCATAGTTGCGTTCAGATGGGGGAACATTCGAGAAAAGAAGGCACGGGGATTCATCTTAGAAGTCACAGGGTCTTTTTGGGACAAAACAGCTCCTGCCCCAATCTCAGAAGCATCTACCTCCACCTGAAATGGAAGTGAGACATCAGGTTGCCGTAAAACTGGAGCTGAAGTAAATCTCTGCTTAAGCTCCTGAAATGCTGAGATAGCCTCAGGAGACCAATTCAGCACATCAGCACCCTCCTTGGTCAGATCAGTCAGTGGTTTGACAATACCAGAAAAATTACCTATAAATTTACGATAGAAATTATCAAAACCAAAGAACTTCTGGAGGACCTTCAAAGAAGTAGGCTGAACCCAATCATAAATGGCCTATGCCTTGGCCGGGTCCATTTCAATAGTCGATGGAGATAAGATAAATCCCAAAAATGAAATCCTCTGTACACCAAAGAGGCATTTCGATCCCTTAACAAACAGGGAATTCTCCCTCAAAATCCGGAACACAGTCCGGACATGTTCCACATGAGAATCCCAATCACTAGAAAAGATCAAAATATCATCCAGATAGATGATCAAAAACTTATCCACGAGGTCACGGTAAATATAATTCATGAAGGACTGGAAGACAGAAGGGGCATTAGTGAGCCCAAAAGGCATCACCAGGTACTCAAAATGTCCCTCCGGAGTATTAAACGCCGTTTTCCATTCATCCCCGTGCTTGATGCGAATAAGATTATACGCCCCCTGAGGTCAAGCTTAGTAAACCAGCAGGCACTCTTAACTCTGGAGAATAAATCAGACATCAGAGGTAACGGGTACTGATATTTAACCGTCATCTTGTTAAGGGAACGATAATCAATACACGGTCTTAATGAACCACCTTTCTTGGCCACAAAAAATAAACCCAGCACCTAAAGGTGACGAGGATGGTCTAATATGACCCTTCTCCAATGACTCCTTAATATAGGATCGCATAGCATCATGTTCGGGTACAGATAAGTTGAAAAGCCGACCCTTGGGAAGTTTACACCCAGGCATCAACTCAATTGCACAGTCATAACCCCTATGAGGAGGCAAAGACGCAGACTTGCTCTCACTAAATACATCAGAAAAATCGGCCAGATAATCAGGAATATCATGAGACTGAGGAGAGGTGGAGAAAACAGGAGCGTCCCTAAGAACACACTGACAACCCCAACTCACCACAGACACAGATTTCCAATCCAAAACTGGATTATGAGTTTGCGACCAAGGAAAACCCAGAATAATAGTATCATGCAAATTATGCAGCACCAAAAATTTACAATTTTCTTGGTGGTCTGCGGCACCTCGCATTGTCACCTGGGTCCAAAACTGAGGTTTATTCTCCGCCAAAGGAGTAGCATCAATACCCCTGAAAGGAATAGGCATCCGCAGCGGCGTCATGGATAAACCACAATGTTTAGCAAAGTCCAAACCCATCAGATTCAACGCTGCTCCTGAATCCACAAAAGTCTTCGTGGAAAACGTGGATAAGAAGCAGATCAGCGTAATTGCCAAAAGAAACTTAGGTTGTATACTGCCCACAGCAAATGTGTGTGCAAAACGTTTCTCTCGTTTTGGGCAGACAGAAATAATATGAGAGACGTCTCCACAGAAAAAACACAGCTTATTACACCTTCTAAACTCCTGACTTTGCACCCTAGACAAAACCCCATCACATTGCATAGGTTCAGATGTTTGTTCAAAAGGTGGCAGCGCTTCCCGTGTAGTTTTACGTTCACGTAAACGCCGATCAACTTGAATGGCTAATGACATAGAATCATCCAGACCAGAGGGAACAGGAAATCCCACCATAACATCTTTTACGGTCTCTGATAAACCCTTCCGAAAGAGAGCTGCCAATGCACTATCATTCCATGTAGTAAGGACCGCCCACTTTTGGAATTTTGACAGTATAACTCTGCAGAATCCTGACCCTGGTTTAATGCCAACAGGGTTCTCTCAGCTTGATCAACAGCATTAGGTTCATCATACAACAACCCCAAGGCTTGAAAAAATGCATCCACATTAGTCAGAATAGGATTTTCAGGTGTCAGAGAAAATGCCCAATCCTGGGGATCGCCGCGCAGCAAGGAGATGACAATTTTAACCTGCTGCACAGAGCTCCCTGATGAGTTAGGCTTCAAGGCCAGAAATAATTTACAATTATTCTTAAAATTCAGAAATTTAGACCGATCCCCAGAAAACACATCAGGAGTAGGGATCTTAGGTTCAGCAGCATGTCACTGAATGAGGTAGGTGGAAATTCCCTGCACTTGAGCAGCCAGCTGCTCCACATGATCAGACAATTGCTTTATCTCCATTAGGAAAAAGAAAAAAAAATCCTCCTACGGCCCCAGAGAAAAAAGAGGAAAAAAATATATAAAAAAATTCTGACACTTTTTTTTAACAACTTTTTCCTGCTTTTGAGTACCCTAGAATCTGCGGTATGGCTGGTGATTCTGTTATGAATGGGTCACCCAGGAGAAAAAAAGCACAACAAGCTAAGTCACAGAAAACCAGAGAGGTTGGTAACTATGCAGATTGCAGATCCCTGATCTTACAACACAACTAGCAGTAGCCGTGGAGCGTGCCTACGATGTTCCTAGACGCCTCGTCACGGCCGGAGGACTAAATAAGCCTAAAGCAAGAAAAGGAAAAGGGAAAACTAACTGCCCCAGAGCAGACCCCAAAGGAATAGATAGCCCCCACACATGTATTGACGGTGAAACAAGATGAAGGCACAAACACAGGCAGGAAAATAGGCTGAGCAAATGATGGGGCCCAAACTAACTAGACAGGAAAGGAAAGGAAAGGAAAGACACTGTCTGCAACCTGCAAAAAACCCTACAAAAATCATGTCCAACACTTCTGATAGCAAAATTAACCCTGAAGTCACTAGACTTCTCCCACTATATCAGCACTCTGAAATATTCTGAGACAGAGCAAAAAGAGACCGACCTAGTAAGGGACAAAAAGCCAATTGGCAAAATACTGATAAATAAGAGTGGAAATTCAGCACAGCCCCCAGCAGGGGCTGGCTGACCACACCCAAAAACTGAATAGACCAACAAAATCAAGTGTGAACATTAGCAGGAAAACTTAGCTGTAGATGACTGGAACAGAGCTGAAAACCAAGAGCTGACAAGCCAGAAGGAATCACCAGCAACTGAATAGGGCGTCGGCTGTCTTAAATCCAATCTGAGACTCCTGAGATCCAATCGTCATCCTCATTCTCAGGTGGCAGATTTCCACCGATCAAATCAGCCTCTCTACCTCCTGTTACCACCAGAGGGAGTCTGGAAGGAGAACTCACAAATGGTGAACCAGAGAATGAACTCACAACACATACCCCTGGGGGCGCCACACTCCCCCCTAGTGCAAGTCAGCACTCCTGGGCTGAACAAAAACATGAAACATATAAACAGTTAAACAATAATAATTGTACAAGAGTTAAAAATTAAAAAAGTTACAAAAACCAAGAGCTTCCAAAAATGGTCCTATGATGGTAAGTCCAAGCATCAATGTGCATGGTCCATTCCTGGGCAAATGGTGAACTATATACAGGAAAGTCTTTGACCACACAAGTTCTGTGGTACAATGTCCATAAAATAAAACTAGCAATTCCAAAGGAAACTCTTACAGGTTACCTGTAGGCACAAAACTTGAAAAACAGTTACATATTGTGGGGAATAGATAGCTCAGCTGGGATCTTTGCTTTGGCACAAGCGTGTGGCTATGAAGTCACTTCAGCAGACTAGCAAGTTCCACATGGATATGAAGACGGCATATTTATTGTGCACACTTGTTACTCAATGTTACACATGCCAAACATGAAATAAAACATCTAAGGCCGTCTGGCCACTAACTAACAATAGCAGGCTAACTACAAAATAAACCTATATTACAGCAAAGAAGTCCATGTAATCTTACTGTGTCAGCTCCCAGCTCAGCAGAGGAGATAGACTGAGAGCTCCCAGCTCCTCCTGATTATATCAGCTGGACCAGTCAGGAAACCAAAACCTGGATTGAATTAGTGGAGGGGGAACTACCAGTCCTTTCCATGCTGATCACTAAGGAAACCAGGACTGGATTACAGTGAAATAAACTGGCTTCATCATCAGTATAGGGAGACATATGAAATGAAACGGGGAGAAATATACCTGTTTTCTAGTACCTCTCCCCTTGGCACCTCACACACCCCCCTCCTCTGTTCGAGCCCGTGGGGTCGGACATGACGAGTCACCAAGCAGTGCGTTCTAGACAACGCATCTGCATTTCTGTGCGCTGTGCCCGCCCTGTGCTCAACGGAAAATTTAAACCCTTGTAATGCTAAGAACCATCGTGTCACCCGCGCATTGCCTTCTTTTGCCCGGGACATCCACGTTAGGGGCGAATGGTCCGTCACTAGTCTAAACTGGCGACCTAGTAAATAATAGCGCAAGGTGCACAGGGCCCATTTCACAGCCAGGGCTTCCCGCTCAACTACACTGTAGTTCTTTTCTGCTCTTGTAAGCTTTCTGCTTAGATAGGCCACTGGGTGTTCCTCGCCATTTACTTCTTGAGACAAAACCGCGCCGAGGCCCACCCCAGAGGCGTCCGTTTGGACAATAAACTCCCGTTTAAAGTCTGGTGCAACCAACACTGGTTGGTCACAGAGGACTGTTTTCAATCGCTGAAAGGCCTCCTCTGCTTCTGCGTTCCACTTTATTGTGACGGATTTCGACCCCTTAGTAAGATCTGTGAGAGGAGCTGCGATGGTTGCAAAATGTTTGATGAACCGCCTATAATAACCAACGATCCCTAAAAAAGCTCCAACCTGTTTTTTGGTTACCGGTCGTGGCCAATTTTGAATAGCGTCCACTTTATTGGCTTGAGGCTTCACGACGCCTCTCCCTATGCTATATCCCAGATAGCGAGCCTCTTCCAATCCCAACGTACATTTCTTGGGATTGGCAGCCAACCCAGCTGTTTTTAGGGAGTCTAAGACGGCTTGTACTTTTGACAAATGCGTGTCCCAGTCATCGCTAAAGATAATGATGTCGTCCAAGTACGCGGATGCATACTGGCCATGGGGTTTTAGGACAATATCCATTAGACGTTGGAAGGTGGCTGCGGCACCATGCAACCCAAATGGCATATCTCGGTACTGGAATAATCCCTGTGGCGTAACAAAGGCAGCTTTCTCTTTGGCTGATTCTGTGAGGGGAATCTGCCAATAACCTTTTAAGTCAATAGTGGATATGTACCTAGCCGAACCCAGTCTCTCTATCAGTTCATCGACTCTTGGCATCGGGTAGGCATCAAATTTCGATACTTCGTTGACTTTCCGAAAATCGTTACAAAATCGGATAGTCCCATCGGGTTTGGGCACCAGTACGATAGGGCTAGCCCAATCACTCCGGGACTCCTCAATGACCCCGAGCTCTAACATCTTCTTCACTTCCTGGGCAATGGCTTGTCTCCGAGCCTCCGGAATTCGATATGGTTTTAGCCGTACCCGCGCCTGTGGATCAGTAATAATGTCATGTTTAATTAGGTGAGTCCGGCCAGGAAGTTCCGAGAAAATATCTGCGTTCCTCTGTATGAACTCCCTGGTCTCTCGTTTTTGGCTTTCGGATAGCGTGTCTGCAATACCCACTTCTGGCGGAGCTACCTGGGGGTCCTTTACCTTAGAAGGTGGTGCCCCTCGAGGCCCGTCCTCAAGGGCAGCTCCTGCCACCAGACTCTCCCTGTCCAGCCAGGCCTTAAGCAAGTTTATGTGGTATATTTGTTCGGGCTTTCTCTTGTCTGGTTGGTGTATCTTATAATTTACTTCACCTATTCGTTCCAGCACTTCGTATGGTCCCTGCCATTTCGCAAGAAATTTATTCTCTACGGTAGGCACCAATACCAACACCCTGTCTCCGGGTTGAAAGACTCGTGTTTTTGCCGCTCGGTTGTATACCGTGCTTTGGGCATGTTGTGCGCGCTCTAAACACTCTTTAACTATTGGCATAACTGCTGCAATTCGGTCCTGCATAAGTGTTATGTGTTCAATTACACTGCGATAAGGAGTCACCTCTTGTTCCCAAGTCTCCTTGGCAATATCTAACAGGCCTCTAGGACACCGCCCATAAACCAACTCAAAAGGTGAAAAGCCTGTGGAGGATTGGGGTACCTCACGTATAGCGAACAGGAGGTATGGTAGTAGGGCATCCCAATCTCTCCCGTCCTTATCCACCACCCTTTTCAACATTACCTTTAGGGTTTTGTTAAAGCGCTCCACCAAACCATCAGTCTGAGGGTGATATACTGAGGTACGCAAATGGGAGATTTTTAGTAGTTTACATAAATCCTTAAGTATACGAGACATTAAGGGGGTCCCTTGATCCGTAAGTATCTCTTTCGGAATGCCGGTGCGGGAAAACATATTAACCAGCTCCTTTGAAATTGATTTCGCATTGGCATTCCGCAAGGGCACTGCTTCGGGATAACGCGTGGCGTAATCCAATACTACCAAAATGTACTGATGACCCCTGGCAGATTTTACTAATGGACCGACTATATCCATTGCTATCCTCTCGAAGGGATCCTCTATTATTGGTAAGGGCACTAAGGGGCTTCTAAAATGTGACATAGGTGCGGTCAATTGACACGTAGGACATGACCGACAGTACAGGGTCACGTCTCCCACTAGACCCGGCCAAAAGAAACGTTGCAGAATACGGTGTTTTGTCTTTTCTACCGCCAGGTGTCCTCCCAAGGGATGTTTATGTGCCAACTCCAAAACTACCTGGCAAAAGGACTTAGGTACCACTAGTTGTTCTACCACCACCCCTCGCACCTTGTCTATGTGATACAACATATCCTGCTGCACCGCCACATGTGGGAACTAGTTTTGAGCCCCTGGGTACAATGGTCTTCCCTCGGAGACCTTTATGTTTTCCCACGCCCTTGCTAGAGTAGGATCCTGGTGCTGAGCGGTCCCGAACTTACCACGGGCCACCTCAAGATCAGGCATTTCTAAAACATCCTCTAGGTGGTCTGCCTCGCCTGCATACACAGCCAGAGGAGAGTCCACAGATTCTAGTACTTCCTCTGAGATGTTTTCTCCGTCGTCTTGCTGCAATGGTTCAGGGGCTAGCTCCGGAGCACCGTCTTCAACTAGAGGGTTCATGCCACTTTTGAAGTTCCACAAGACCCAAAATAAGGGAAAGTCTCTTCCCAGGATTACACTGTGTCCCATAGACTTTATGACTGCTGCCTGATGTCTTTTGGTCCCTACTGGCATGGCAAGAGTAACCCAGGCAGTGGGGTAGTTCTTAGTATCCCCATGGATGCAACTAATGCCCACGGTTAAGTTCGTTAGGGCGCTAGAGTCCACCAAACTGGCATGTACCAAAGTTACTTGACTGCCGGAATCCAAGACGGCATTCACACTATAACCGTCAACCTCGACGTGGCACACGTGTTGTTCATTTCCCGTGAGGGTCTCCGCCACACAGACTGACTGCACATATAACGAAAGATGCCTCATAGCGTTACAGTCCATTGGCTCTGTAGTCATTGGGCAGTTAGCTGCTACATGGCCAAGCCCGCGACATCGCCAACATTGTATAGGCCCTTGTCTCCTCGATGGAGATCCCAGACGAGGTCTGCTGGCTTGATGTGAGCCCGTACCACCTCCATAGTCCTTTGTAGGTCTGCTACCCTTCATTGTGACGTTCTCTTCTTTTGAAGATGAAGTAGGTTTCGCAGGACTCTCCAGCGATTTCTTGGGGAGCCAGTGGGGTGCTAACGTCCCTTGGAGTAGGCTTTCAGAAGCATTGTAGCGTTCGACCATATTCACCAACTGGTCAGCGGTAGTTGGGTCACCCTGTCCAACCCACCTCTGGATCTTAGCGGGTAAGGACCGCAGGTACTTGTCTAGAACAACATGCTCCACCATCTGTGCGGACGTCAAAGCCTCTGGTTGCAGCCATTTTTTTACTAGATGGATGAGATCATGCATTTGTGAGCGGGCTGGCTGATGCTCCACAAAATTCCATAAATGCACCCTCTGTGCGCGTACATACGTGTTTACTCCCAGCCTTGCCAGGATTTCACCTTTGAGTTTGATATAGTCCATAGCATCCGCTCCACTCAGATCGTAATAGGCCTTTTGTGGATCTCCGCTCAGAAATGGAGCAACTACCTCAGCCCATCTGTCCAGCGGTAAGTGCTCACGTTCTGCAATACGTTCAAACACGGTGAGGTATGCTTCCACATCATCGTCTGCGGTCATTTTAAGCAAAGTCTTCTGTACGGCTTTCTGCGCACTAGCAACGCTTTGTGCACGGTCTCCCTCATCTCGGGGTTGCCGAACCAAGGCCTGTTTTATTGCCTCCAACTGCTCTTGCTGCATCTGGTGTTGCTGCTCCAGAGCCTTCTGGAAGCAAGCATTAGTCTGCTGTTGTTGCACATTTGCTTGCAATAACTGCTTCACTAGTTCCTCCATATTACTGGACTCTTGGCTCTTCAAAAGCGCAGAAGCTTTCAGCCAGGACATATACAGCGTTTTCTCTGCAGTCACAATCCAGCAGCCACAAGTGCCCGCATTCGAAACACCATTTGTGGGGAATAGATAGCTCAGCAGCTCAGCTGGGATCTTTGCTTTGGCACAAGCGTGTGGCTATGGAGTCACTACAGCAGACTAGAAAGTTCCACATGGATATGAAGACGGCATATTTATTGTGCACACTTGTTACTCAATGTTACACATGCCAAACATGAAATAAAACATCTAAGGCCGTCTGGCCACTAACTAACAATAGCAGGCTAACTACAAAATAAACCTATATTACAGCAAAGAAGTCCATGTAATCTTACTGTGTCAGCTCCCAGCTCAGCAGAGGAGATAGACTGAGAGCTCCCAGCTCCTCCTGATTATATCAGCTGGACCAGTCAGGAAACCAAAACCTGGATTGAATTAGTGGAGGGGGAACTACCAGTCCTTTCCATGCTGATCACTAAGGAAACCAGGACTGGATTACAGTGAAATAAACTGGCTTCATGATCAGTACAGGGAGACATATGAAATGAAACGGGGAGAAATATACCTGTTTTATAGTACCTCTCCCCTTGGCACTTCACAATATATACACATACAATTTCACATTTACATTTACCTATATATGATATCTGATGGGTGGTATCCCTTGTGTAATGTGGGTAGACCTGCATAATACTGGTGTAGTGGCTAATGTACTGGATACACTACTGGGGGTTCTGCATGGCACAGGGATCCTAGATTGTCTGTGAACTCTTAGACTCACCAGGGGCACAACAGGTTCACCACTGGCAGGGCAAGGGTTCTCTGGCTCCACTGCTGGTGTGGCATCTGCTGCCTGATTTTCCTGATCCTCCGGATTTCCTTGAGTCTCGCCTTCCTGTGCTACCAATTGGGGAAGTGTCAACACCGGCACCACTATAGCATCATTTACTTTAGTCCAATTCGCAGGGAATTCCCCAAGTATTGTGCTGACCTTCTCTTCTTCCTCTATGGGTTGGATATTATCTGGTTTTTCCAATCTTTCCTTCAGCATGTCAGGACATAGTTTCAGGTGATCTCTTGATATTGCTGCTGAGGTTTCTCATCCATCTTTGCTAATAAGACATACCTTGGTATTATCAAAGTTTGAGGGCAGGATGGTATAAGGTTCAGTTTCCCATTGATCATCCAATTTGTGCAATCTTCTCTTCCTTTTTAAGACTTGTTCTCCCGGCGACAAAGGAACGGCAGGTGCATTTTGATTGTAAAGTTTTTCCTGCTTTTGTCTTGCCTGGGCTAGACTCTTTTCCACACATTCTTGAACTCTTCTGTACTGTTGTTGTCTTTCTGTATCCCAGTCAGCATCTGGTGACTTAACTTCGGGCGTAAGGACTCCCATGTCCAAATCAATAGGCAATTTACCAGGTCTTGCTCTCATTAAGTAGGCTGGGGTACAGTTGGTGGAATTCACTGGAATATGGTTGTAGAGGTCCACCAGATCTGGCAACTTCTCTGGCCACAGATTCCTCTTCTCCAATGGCAAAGTCTTCAGTAGGTCAATCACTACCTGGTTCATCTTCTCACACATGCCATTGGTCTGTGGGTGGTACGGTGTTGTCCGGATCTTCTTACAACCATACAAGTTACAGAATTCCTGGAACACTTCTGCCTCGAAAGCTGGACCTTGATCTGTAAGCACTCTTTCAGGATATCCATGTGGTCTACAGAAGTGCTGTTGGAATGCCCTGGCTGCTGTCCTGGCTGTCTGATCTTTGACAGGCACAACTACCAGGAATCTTGAGTAGTGGTCCACATTAGTAAGAGCATAGATGTAGCCGGACCGGCTTGGAACCAGCTTCACATGGTCCAGGGCTACCAACTCAAGGGGCTGTTTGGTTATGATTGGCTGTAGAGCAGCTCTCAGGCTGTTTCGATCCTTTCTGCGCAGGTTACATTGTCCACACTCCCGGCACCACCTCTCAATGGCTTTCCTCATACCAGTCCAGTAGAACCTCTCCCGGAGCAATGCTTCCAACTTCTTCCATCCGAAGTGTCCAGCTCCATAGTGGTATGCTTCCCGGACCATTGTGCCTCTCTTTGGGACTATCACCTGCCAAACCAGCTCATGAGTGCGGGCATTGATACTCCTCCGACACAGCTTTCCTTCATAAATGAACAGCCGGCCTCTCTCCTTCCACAGCTGCTGGGTTTCTTCAGGAGCATCCGACTCTGGGTGTGAGTCAGCTTGTGACAGTAGCTCCTTCACCAGGCGGACTGCAGGGTCACTATCTTGCGTTTCTGCCCAGTCATGATGGGGCAATGTATTCAGGGTGACCTCCTTCAAGCCAGACCATCTGTTTCTCACTCCTTGAGTACGCTGGGCCGCAAGTGGCCAGTGGAAGGGAGGTAATTCTATTTCTTCAAGAGCCTCAGGGTCTTCTCCTGCATCTGGCAGGTTAGGCATTCAGGACAGCGCATCAGCATTGGCATTCTTGTGCCCTGCCTGGTACTTGATGGTAAACTCATAGTTAGATATCCGAGCCATCCATCGCTGTTCCAGTGCACCTAGTTTTGCAGTGTCCAAGTGCGTCAACGGGTTGTTGTCCGTGAAGATAGTGAACTTGGCGGAGGCTAGGTAATGTTTGAACCTTTCGGTGACAGCCCAGACTATGGCAAGGAACTCCAGCTTGAAAGAACTGTAGTTGTCAGGGTTCCTTTCAGTGGGGCGCAGCTTCCTGCTGGCATAGGAGATCACTCTTTCTTTCCCATTCTGTACCTGCGACAGTACTGCTCCTAGTCCCACGTTGCTGGCATCAGTGTACAGCACAAAGGGTTTGTCATAATCTGGGTAGGCCAGAACTTCATCTCCTGTGAGAGCCATCTTCAATCTGGTGAAGGACCTTTCCAACTCTTCAGTCCATTCAAAGGTGGAATTTTTCTGTTTGGTCTTCTTGGACTGCCCCACCAGAAGATTTTGCATAGGGGTGGCTATTTCAGTAAAGCCTTTGATGAATCTTCGATAGTAGCCTACCAGTCCAAGGAATTGGCGTACTTCATGAAGGTTGCTGGGCTTCGGCCAGTCCCGGATGACTGTGACCTTATCAGGATCTGGTGCCACACCTTCTGCACTGACCACATGACCGAGGTACTCCACCTTGGGCTTCAGGAGGTGGCACTTGGAGGGCTTCACCTTCAGGCCAAAATTGGACAAAGCTTCAAACACTTCAGCCAGGTGTTCCAGATGATCTTCATAGGTTTTAGAGAAAACAATGACATCATCCAGATACAACAGGACCATCTCAAAATTCATGTTTCCCAGGCAGCACTCCATCAGCCGTTGAAATGTTCCTGGGGCTGTGCAGAGCCAAATTGGCATATAATTGAACTCACAGAGACCCATTGGAGTGGTAAATGCTGTTTTCTCCTCGTCTGCCTCTGCCACGGGAACCTGCCAATACCCACTAGTGAGATCTAAGGTGGAAAAGTAGTTAGCAGTTTTAAGAGCAGCTAATGATTCCTCGATTCTAGGTAGTGGGTAGGCGTCTTTATGTGTAATGCTGTTAATTTTCCTGTAATCAACACACATTCTCATGGTACCATCCTTTTTCTTTACAAAAACTATGGGAGCTGCCCAGGGGCTACAACTGTCTCTGATAATGCCTTCTTCCTTCATCTCCCTCAACATACTCTTAGCACATTGGTATTGTGT
The DNA here is from genome assembly GCF_039654945.1 of Dendrobates tinctorius. Classification (NCBI taxonomy): domain Eukaryota; kingdom Metazoa; phylum Chordata; class Amphibia; order Anura; family Dendrobatidae; genus Dendrobates; species Dendrobates tinctorius. The sequence continues at coordinate 11,747,964 of NW_027361856.1, read as the reverse complement.
TGGGGGTATAGGTCTGTACCTCTCCTTTATGGGTGGATGGTCTCCAGTGGGGATATGATGTTGAACCCCTTTCTCCTGCCCAAAATCTAGTGGGTGTTTGCTAAATACCCGCTCATACTCTTGTGTCACTCTGTAGACCCCATTTTTCTGGTAGGAGGGCGTAGAGTCAGTTCCCAACTGCAATTGCTGGCACCACTCCTCCATCTGCTTCACAGAGCCATTGTCCACCACCTGATTGGATGAGACCAAGGGCTCTGCTGCCTGCAAAGAGTTGTTATTGACAGTGAGCAGCTTAGCAACTGTGGCGTACCGAGGTATCGTGGCCTCCTCTTCCCCACAATTCAAAAGGCGTACAGGTACTCTCCCCTTTCGTACATCAACCACCCCTCTGGCTGTCAGGACAGTGGGCCTGCTATCGGAGTATACTGGTTCTACCAATGCCTGGTAATCTCTCCCTCTAAGACCTATAGCTGCCCGACACCAAACCAACATTTCACATCTGGGGGGTATTGCAATGGGGAAGGGATCACTCACTCTGACACTGCCAATTTCTCCGCCAGAGAGTTCTACCTGTTGTCTTTGCATCAGGGCCCTGATCTCCTTCTGCAGGACTCGTTGTTCACAGGAACCAGCAGTCTCAGCCACCTGATGCAACAAGACAATAACCTTGGACAGACAGTTTTCAATTACATTTGTACCAAGAGTCATCATGGGATTACATTCACGTCAATCAATATAAACAACTATTAGACCTTGAGACTTTAGCTCTACCCGTGTTAAATATTAATAATCCGTTAATTTCTTATAAGACCCAGTTCTGTAGAATGCTTTAGCTTACATGACATAGGCTATTTTTAAGCTTGGCTCATGGTAGAAAGACAGCTCCATATATGTAGAGACCACGTGCTTTAGGAGACGTATATAATTCATGGCTAACTGTAGAGGTAGCTCCTCTTCTTCCCTCACCATCATGAGAGACAGACGCAAGATGACATGACATAACAGCTGGTATATTACTTGACGGCGATGTGAGAAGCCGAACTGAGACACAGCAGCCATTTGCTATTCAGGATCTCGGAGAGAAGAAGAATACATGTTGCTTTTGCCATGTGGGATCTCAGAGCATGATCTAATGGACAATATCTCTTTCACTTATTTTTATTCACCTGTTTTTCTGTAATAACCTTTCTTTGATGGAAGAAACCAAATAAACCACTATATTTTTATCTGGTAACTAGTCCTGAGTATTTTACAGGATATGCATTATTTTACATTGGAGAGCCAGCCAGATCTGAATTTTTGTACTTTTTTGCGGATTTCCCTCAACTTGCACACACGGGGGATTGGACTTTGCTAACGTCAAATCATATGTGCAAGTTATCGGGAATTCCACTACTTACAAGAATCACATAGAACCTAGAAGTAAGAAGTACCAGATAGATTGAGAAGTACTACAAGTGCCAAAAGTACCAGACCTAAGCCAGACGTGTGAAGACAGGAACCCAGCGTTGTCCATCAAAGGAGCTGAGACATTTCAAGGTAAGATAAAATGGATGTCATTAATTGTCTTGCTAAGCAGAGTAAATTGAAATTTAAGTCTGTAGACAATTCTAATTCAGAAGTTTTATGGTTAAGTTTATATGCCGAGTGTGAACTCGAGAATCAGAGGTTAGATTCTAAGTTTTTCAATAGAGAAAGAGAGAGATTAAAAAATATTCTACAGATGGTAGATATATTTCATAGATCTGTGTCAGAGAAATCCAAAAATGATTGTTGTGATGTTCTCGAGATTGGCTGTAAAGTTAGGGAGATTGACTGTAATCAAGTGTCTGTAGCAGCCATTGAAGGTGACCTTGCAGACGTGGAACAAGATGGAGAAGTAGGAGGAGACTTCAGAACTGACGTAGAGGATGTACAAAGGAAAGACGTACCACTAAAAATAGAAGACTCACAGGCCCAAATCCGAAGTAGCGTGAGGAAGGATTTGATAAAGATATGCCAAATAATTCCTGCTTATGACAACAAAATAGATGTTTGTAGGAACTCTGAGATCTTTGAAAGTTGTTCTGATAACTTTGATTTATCTAACGAGGAGAAGAATCAGTTGTTCAAAATGTGGATCCCTGTAAATTTTGCTAGGAGATTGTCTTTAAAGTTATCTGGTGAAACACATGAGAATTTAACTGATAAAGACAGATTAAAAATTCTCATTTTTTGTTCATCAAATGAAAATCATCCAGATATTGATATTCTTCAAAAATTAAGGATTGGTCGGAAGGAATGTATTTTTACGTTCATGTCCATATATGAACGTTTGTACAAAATGCTGAGTGAGAATGTCAAAACACCGTCCCTCATAAGGAGTTTTGTAAGCAAATTTTGGTTTCTAAATCCTGCATCTCGTGTTATTGCGTCACAAAAAGATTCATTGTTTGAATGTGCGCAATCCCTTGATTTTGCCAGAAAACACGAGAATCGTGAGAGGAAAGTAAATTGTGCTAATTTTGTAAAGACAGGCAGAGTAAAATCTTATCAGAAGCCTGTATTAGCAAAACCTTCTAAAATGAGATTTCCCCAAAATCAAATATATGAAGAAAGAAAAAGAAAATCACATGTTTGTTATAAACCATATGGAATGATGCAAAAGAACACCGAAAAGACACAAATTGAATTAAGAAAAATGATGAGTTCTGATTTTCTTTCTGTAACAAAGATGGCCGAATTTAACAGACAGAAACAGGTGGTGAGTGACATCATGGCCTGTAAACTGAATACTCTGCTCCAAGAATCTATCAGCTTTAAAATGGCAAGAACCTTTCAGGATATTTTTTGAAGAGAAATAAGTATGGGTGTAGGAATTGGCTAGGAAAAAAGTAATATATATTGTGTAACAGTGTTATACAATTAGTGAGTTATAGAGTATAATCCTGTAGTTTTATGGTTTGTGGATATATACATAGTCATACAGTATATATATAGAGTGTTTGTAGAAGTAGAAATAGTAGAACTGTATTTTTTAATGAAAATTAAAATCTACATCAGTAATAATATTTAGAATATGAATATGATATTAACCTTATTTTTTTTATGTTTCCTTAGAATTTTCATTTCAAAGCAGGACTTAATCGAGAAAAATTCTCTTCCAAGGATTTATGCCTTTATTTACACAGGAAGTTGCAATATTGCATGATTTTATATATCTAACCCTTAAAAGGAAATAACTAATTGCTTTTTAAAATGTTCTGGGTGTGTGCTTTACTGCATGGTTTGAATGACAACCACAGCAGGGGAATTTGAACCTTGTTCTAATAATACAAGTATACCAGTATGCTATGTCCCTGTTCCTTAGGAAAAGAATTTTAAAGGGGGTCTCAACTTTTGCAAAGCAATGGAATTTTTTTTCCAGGCCTAAATGTCAAGTATAGCTATACATATACATATATTTATGTCATGTGTATTTGGGGAATATTCAAAGAAATATTAAGAGACTAAATTGAAATAGTTTACAATGCAATGATAATTAGGATAATTTGGGTTAAAATACGTGTATTCATCACACCTTCATATGTGAGGTATTTGGTTTAAAGTTAATATGTGACAGTCTGAGTGACAGTGACTGAGTGTATGAGCAGCTGCTGAGCGAGTAATGTGATATGTTTGTGAGACCTCAGGATTCTATAAGAGAGAAAAAAAAAAAAAACCCCAAAAGCTTTTATCTTTAGGAGGAAATATGCAGATCAGTTAAATTATTAGAATATTAGGATATATAATGAAATATTATCTATACAACATATATTTCTGTATTTCTATAGTAATTATTTCTTGATTTAGTTAATTGTGGATAAGTGCAATCGCACAACAAAATAGAAAATAGTTTAGGAAGAAAATCTATTCTTTCCTTATCAGCTTTAGCTCTTTTAAACAGGCACCAGCACAGAGCCTGGTATTCACCAGCTGCATCTGGGAATAGTGGACCTTCCTTCTCTGTCCAAGTGTGTTAATCTTAAACTACATTTAAATTAATTTTTCCAAAGGATAATTTTATGATATTCAAATTAATTTTGATGGTTACACATCTTCAGACAAATAATGGTATAAGCAAGTATAAATTCACATAATTTATACATTAATTATTTTTAATTTTGGTTTTGATAAATGAATTATTTCATGAAACAATATTTTTTGGTATTAAGGGGGAAATATGTTTTTTATCCTGACTACATAATCACATTTGATTAATACCTCTTCTTCACACATTTTAATAGGAAAAAATATTAATAAGGTACAATGGTATAAGTATTGGGTATAATAACAAGTATTATAAAGAGTCATTTCTTTACACTAAGAGGAATTACATGCAAAGTTGCATAATTTGAATATTTTGGTAACACAAGTTTATGACAATTATGAAATAATCCAGATCATGGAAATATTAAGGGTATATGTTACTGAAGACATAACTACTCTGCATCAACATAAAGGCCTTATTCTTATTTTTATTTTTATTCTTATTTTTCATTATTTTTAATTCTTTCACCAATATTTAGTAAAGTAATATCTACTGAGAATATTGCTTCATTAAATATAGCAATTATATGGTTCTATTACTAAGAAAATGTTTCACTTCTGAGTTATATGCAACAATTCTTTTATTCATTCATTCGCTCACTCATATATTCTTATTTTGGTTCATGGCTATACATTCCTACATATTATTAGTATAATAAATATATTCCTTATTAATAAAGATGAAAACACTGGTTACATAAAACACAGTGACACCTATGGGTTGAAAAAGGTAATTACACCTATGACATAAAAATGTTCTATCACATGAAAAAAATGGATAATAATGTATTATCACTTATTATTGGTTTATTATTTCAAATATTGAAATCCATATACAGTACAAATTCTGATAATAATTATATGGATATTACTGATTGCTATGGTACGCTGTGATATTATGGGATAGGGAAATTACCAGATTTGGTATAGAATAGGGAATGAAGACTTCAAGCAAGATACTGAAATTATGTTAATAAAGACTTTTCACATTTCTAAACTTCATTGATTTTTATCAGTTGCAAGAAGAAGAATGCCGCGATCCAGAAATCCCAGAAGGTAACAAAGCTATGATTACTGAGTAATAGACTGTGTTAATTACAAATGCAGTATCCACCACTGACAGTCACAAGTGCAGTATCCACCACTGACAGTCACAAGTGCAGTATCCACCACCGACAGTCACAATTAAAGTGTCTAACCTGACAACCAGAGGACGATGATCCTATGATGCTGAGATGAACGGTGTTATCACGTTCTTATCAAGTTCCAGAGGTTTTCAATCACCTGAAAAGCTTCGATGAAAGCTGGTGAACAATGAAGGTAATTATCAGGAAGCTACAACCCTGACATATGTCCTGTGCATTAGGACAAGGACTGGTTATGGTGCTATGTTTAGCAAGGAAGAGTCATTTTAACCCTTGCTTTGCTGACCAAAGACGTCACACCTGTTCAAAGACCAGTACCGATGGAGGATTCCAGAATATCCAAGGCGAGCCAATGTAAGCCCAGGTTTTTAAAGATGACACTGCACAGATATTAAAGCTGCATTTCATCTATAGACTTTGTTTCTTATCAACATTTGAATTTATGGACTTTGATTTGATACACCACACAATTCCTACAACATCTATATGCTATAAGAAAACTGTATTTTTAAAAGAACCAAGAAGAAGACAGAAGACATCAAAATGAAGACCAGATGACATCAGATGATGATGACTGGACCTGAGATGCTTCAATTTAGACTTAGGGAAGTATAATTATACATATTTTATATGAATATTGTTCACGGCTTACCATAACATGAATTCACATCAATTATGTCATTGAGTACTTATAACGGTAATCTGATATTATTATTATTATTATTATTATTATTATTATTGATATTAAATTATTTTGTCAAAGAAGAAGAAAAGAAGAAAAAAAATCGTTATATTTGAGGGTTCCAATTAATGTCTGTCTCCCTCAAAAGGGGGAATTGTTAAATATTAATAATCCGTTAATTTCTTATAAGACCCAGTTCTGTAGAATGCTTTAGCTTACATGACATAGGCTATTTTTAAGCTTGGCTCATGGTAGAAAGACAGCTCCATATATGTAGAGACCACGTGCTTTAGGAGACGTATATAATTCATGGCTAACTGTAGAGGTAGCTCCTCTTCTTCCCTCACCATCATGAGAGACAGACGCAAGATGACATGACATAACAGCTGGTATATTACTTGACGGCGATGTGAGAAGCCGAACTGAGACACAGCAGCCATTTGCTATTCAGGATCTCGGAGAGAAGAAGAATACATGTTGCTTTTGCCATGTGGGATCTCAGAGCATGATCTAATGGACAATATCTCTTTCACTTATTTTTATTCACCTGTTTTTCTGTAATAACCTTTCTTTGATGGAAGAAACCAAATAAACCACTATATTTTTATCTGGTAACTAGTCCTGAGTATTTTACAGGATATGCATTATTTTACAACCCGCCCCACTTTAACAGTAATTTCATTACATCCTATGTGCGGCAAAGACTGACCATTACTGGCAACTACTGTCAGTTCATCACTTGGGCCACGGGTAAGTTCTGAATCAGCCCAATACCTCTTGTATAGAATGTACGGCATAGTGGTCACCTGGGAGCCAGTGTCCAGCAACGCATTCATGGGGATGCCGTCAATCACCACAGGAAGGATCGGTCTCCCTCCCACATTCTTGGCTCGCCAGTTCCTTGGGCCTTGTGGTCCTACTCCTGGGGGTTGGCCCTCTGCCCCAGGGGTTGCTCGTTTAAAGGACAAAATCTTGCAAGATGACCGGCCTTGTAGCAGCGACGACAGATGGGACGTCCGTCCTGGTCATAGCGATCGTTGTTCCTCCCTCAAAGTGGCGGGGCTCTCCTCCTCCGGAGCCTCTGGACTGGAAGCAAGCTGGATCTTTTCCTTGGAGGACACCTACAGGGACTGCACGGTTTTGGTAAGTGCAGCCATCCCTTTGGTCAACTCCTGGACCTGAAGACGCAGCTCCTCAGTTGGATCTTTATCCAGAGTCTGCGCATCAGCCTCTACAGGGATGGAAGGAAAAGATATTGCTTCCTGATGGTAGGTGATCGCTGGGCGCCTATGGGCGCTGGATGGCTGTCAGTTGATTCCTGCAGTACCCGAATAGCCCTGACCTTAAAATCAGCAAAGTCCTGATCAGGGTTTTGCAGGGTTATGATACGCAACTGTCCTCTGTGGGTACTGGATAGGAGTCCTTCAATGAACTGCTCCTTTAACAGCTTATCTGTCATGATCCCAGTGCAGGTTTTTGAGCTGCACACCTGGGGTTAATGTCTGGAGCTCGGTGCAGGTTTTGACCTGCACACCTGGGGTTAATGATTGTGGCCTCTTTCTGGTTCTGGGAGAGCTTCTTAAACCCCTGGGAAGCTTCAATCCCTGCCAGTTATACTTTTGCCTTTGGCCGAGTGTGCTGACCCCTGTGTGCCTGTTTGTTGCTATATCTTTTTTATATGGTACTGACCCGGTTCTGTTTCCCGCTGTGAGTTTGCCTGTTGATTTTGTACAGCGTTATTATCTCTGTGTATGACTCATTGCCTGTGACCTGACTACTCTCTGCTCGCCCCTCTTGTACCTTTGCAGCTATCTCTGTGTGTGACTCATTGGCCACGTCTTGACTATTCTCCCTGTCTATGCCCCCTGGTAACTTTGTCTCGCAGTTACCCTGCTAGGAGTTATCTTGCAGCTCCTAGCTCTGTGGAGTTTAGGCCACACCCCTAGCAGTCACGTGCTTCAGATCCTGCGGCTCTGAAGTACGCATCTACTCGGCTGCTGCCCGCTCCACAGGTATCTTTGAGCACTGTTCGCTTTACTTAGGACACGCGCACTGGCTCAGTGAGCAAGTTCAGTGCGGTGTTCCTGACATTATAACTGGCCTACAATTTTTTTTTTTTTCCTCTCCGCACTTCTGGAGCATGGACCCAATGTGTGCTTTTTCTGAGCAGGTGAAATGCTTGACTCAGTCACTGCAGAAGCTTAATTTGGAACACCAAGCTCTGGCCCAGTCCCAACGGCGGGTGGAGGACTCAGTTCAGGGGGCGCTTTCAGCAGGTGGGGAATAGAGATGTCATTTTAGTCCCACCCGAATCCCCGGTTAAATTGCCAGATACATTTTCTGGTAACAAGGATGATTTCAGGGCATTTAAGGAGGGCTGTAAGCTCTTTTTCTCTTTGAGACCCTGCTCCTCTGGGGATGAGAAACAGAGAGTGGGGGTGGTGATGTCCCTGCTTAGGGGGTCCCCACAAGCCTGGGCATTTTCGCTTTCCTCTTCTGCCCCTGAGAGAATGTCTGTGGATGCGTTTTTTCAAGCCTTAGGGCTTATTTATGATGAGCCTGATAGAGTGCGGTTGGCTGAGGACAAGGTGATGTCAAGGAATTTGTTTCTGCTTGTGGCATGTGTGCCCATTCCAAAAGCTCGCATAACCGACCGGCTGGAGAACTCATACCTTTACCGGTTCCTGATAGGCCATGGACTCATCTTTCCATGGATTTTATTACCGGCCTTCCACCTTCCAGGGGCAATACCGTGATCTGGGTGGTGGTGGATAGGTTTTCTAAACAGGCCCATTTCATTCCCTTGGCAGCATTACCCTCAGCAGAAACATTGTCAAGGTTGTTTGTGCAGCATGAGGTCCAATTGCATGGGGTACCCCTGAATGTTGTGTCTGACAGAGGTGTGCAGTTTGTGGCCAAATTTTGGAGGGCGTTCTGTATGAAATTGGGCATCTCACTCTCCTTCTCGTCGGCATATCACCCGGAGAGTAATGGTCAGACAGAACGCACCAATCAATCCCTGGAACAAATTCTCAGGTGTCTGACCTCCGCCAGACAGGAGGATTGGTGTGATGCGTTACCGTTGGCTGAATTCGCTTTTAACAACCGGGTGAGTCAGTCCACCAACATGTCCCCATTCCTGATTAACTATGGGTTTAATCCGCATGTTGGGGAGTTTTCTCGGGTGGATTCCGGTTGTCCAGGGGCAGAGGGGTCCGTTCAACGGTTAAAAAACCTCTGGGCTGAAGTCCGGCGTAATATCTCTCGTGCCCAGGGGAGATACAAATATTTTGCTGACAAAAAGAGAGTGTCATGATATCTGTGCGGGTTTGACTCGCACACGTGGGGTTAATGTCTGGAACCAGTGCTGATGACTGGCATTTCTGGGGTTAAAGGTTATGATCCCGGTGCAGGCTTACCTGCACACCTGGGGCTATGATTGTGGCCTCTCCCTGGTTCTGGGAGAGGCTTCTTATAGCCTCAGGACGCTCCCATCCCTGTCAGTTATACTCTTGCCCTTGGCATAGTGTGGTGACCCCTGAGTGTGTTTGTGCTGTGTTCTGGTTGCTTGATAATCTGTGTATGACTCCGTCTGTTCTCTCTTTATTGCTTTGGATTCTGCTTGGTACCTTCTATGTCTGTTTGGTTTTGACTGCTGCTTGGCCCTGACTATCCGCTCTGTCTCATCCTTGGTACGTTATGGCTATCTCTGTGTATGAACCCCGTTTTGCCTGACTCCGAGTAATTCTGTATAGTGTCTTTCCATCTCACTAAGCAGGACGCTAAGCCCCGCCCCCTTGCAGTCACATGACCGTAGGTCTCGTGTCTGCTTGCTAAACTTCAGCATCCACAGGTCCTGTGCATCGGTACTTTCTGGCTGTACCTGACCCCGGTACCCCTACAGTGCGGGTGAGTCCCTGCTCAGCGGAGGCTGCACGCCAGCGCTGACAGGATCCTGACACTCAGGACACGCGCACTGGCTCAGTGAGCAAGTACAGTGCGGTGTTCCTGACAGAGAGCCTCGGGAGACATGTTTCAGGTGGGAGAGAGGGTTTGGCTCTCCACACGTAACATCAACTTAAAGGTACCATCAGCTAAGTTGGGACCAAAGTTCATTGGTCCGTACGAGAATATGGGGATAGTCAACCCAGTGGCATATAGGTTGCGTCTCCCCGCCTCCTTAAAAATATCCAATGTGTTACAAAAATCTCTGTTGAAACCCGCAGGATCTGTCAAAGAGAACTCTGAGTCTGTTGTTCCTCCAGTGTTGGTGGAGGGTCAATTGGAGTATGAGGTCGGACATATTATGGACTCTCGGCGGGTGCGCCGCTCTTTGCAGTACCTGGTCCACTGGAAGAGATATGGACCAGAGGAGCGTTCATGGGTCCCTGCTCGCTTGGTACATGCAGATCGCCTGGTTCGGGCTTTCCATGCCAAGTACCCAGGGAAGCCTGGGGGTCCAGAGGCCCCCCGTTGAGAGGGGGGTACTGTCATGATCCCAGTGCAGGTTTTTGAGCTGCACACCTGGGGTTAATGTCTGGAGCTCGGTGCAGGTTTTGACCTGCACACCTGGGGTTAATGATTGTGGCCTCTTTCTGGTTCTGGGAGAGCTTCTTAAACCCCTGGGAAGCTTCAATCCCTGCCAGTTATACTTTTGCCTTTGGCCGAGTGTGCTGACCCCTGTGTGCCTGTTTGTTGCTATAGCTTTTTATATGGTTCTGACCCGGTTCTGTTTCCCGTTGTGAGTTTGCCTGTTGATTTTGTACAGCGTTATTATCTCTGTGTATGACTCATTGCCTGTGACCTGACTACTCTCTGCTCGCCCCTCTTGTACCTTTGCAGCTATCTCTGTGTGTGACTCATTGGCCACGTCTTGACTATTCTCCCTGTCTATGCCCCCTGGTAACTTTGTCTCGCAGTTACCCTGCTAGGAGTTATCTTGCAGCTCCTAGCTCTGTGGAGTTTAGGTCACGCCCCTAGCAGTCACGTGCTTCAGGTCCTGCGGCTCTGAAGTACGCATCTACTCGGCTGCTGCCCGCTCCACAGGTATCTTTGAGCACTGTTCGCTTTACTCAGGACACGCGCACTGGCTCAGTGAGCAAGTTCAGTGCGGTGTTCCTGACATTATCTTCTTCCTTCACATTGTCAGGATCAACTTGCTTAACTGCTCGCAGCACCTCCTGCAGGTTGAGAGCATAGTCCCTTATAATGTCCTGCGCCTTCTGTTTACAGCCAAACAACCTCATCTTGATTTCAGCTGCAGTGTGGGTGTCAAAGGTGCTTCTCAGCTTGGCCAGGATCTTGGCAACAGTCTCTTTATCAGTGTCCTGCCAGGCTTTCACTTCTCTCTGCGTTGCACCCGTTAGCTGTCCAATCAGAATATTCACTTTCTGGCTCTCAGTCAGAGGGTATACTTTAAACAAACTGCACAGTCTCTCTTTAAATTCACTCGGTATGTGACTCACCCGAGTACTGCGGTAGCCAGGCCACTCCCGGTAGACAGCGGCATTATGGGGACCGCTGCGGCGGGCGCTCCTCCTTGCGGCGCTACGGGGCTGGCGGCGGCGTCCGCCGCTGCATTGTCGTGTGGCGCGGACATTCTCTTCCCCCCCTAGTTAACGTTAGCCAGGGCCGGGGGTTGTGTGAGCTCACCGGCGGCCGCTTTGCAGGCCCGATGCTCCGGGCTGTAGGTCTCAGCTCCTCCTTTTCTCACGCGCTGTCCCCTCTTCCCGCGCGGCGCTTCACTTCTTCGCGCTCTGTGGCAGGCTCCGCCCACGAAGGCCTGCCCATTCTTCTTCCCGAGCGCGCCAAACAGCGCGGCAATGGTGGCAATTGGCGGCAATTTCACACACAGTCTTTTACACAAACACAGTCTATGGCACACAGGACCCGGGGGGTACCGGGCTCCGTAATCCTGTTCGTGACGCCAAGTTGGGTCGCCCTTCCAGGGCTGTGGGGTACTCGGTACCGGGCCGGTATCAGTGGGATGTGTCACAGCAGCGGTGACCCGGACCGTGGCCCTGGGCGCCCAAGTAATAGGAAGATGTGAATGGTGGAATGTAGTTAGATGAATAGTTCGTGACGCCACCTGTGGTGCTCAGCAAGGGAGTTGTTAAGCCGACGCTGCATGCAGATCCGCTGGGACTGATGGTATGGTGCAGCAAAGATGTAAAAGCTCCCCATAGGTGAAGCTATCGTCCCAGGGCAGTGTAGATGTGGTTGGCACGGGGATGTAGCGGTGCCGGAAAGGTAGGAAGCAGACAAGACACAGCGAGGTGTAATTTCTGAACCTTTACTTGATAACTGCAGTCCAGGGTCCTGATTACAGATGGTATTGGAGCAGGCTAGCCTGGAAGCAATTCAGGGATTCTCTCTCAGCAGATGGGTTGTGCAGTCTCCTTACTAGCGCGTATTTGCGGGATCTCCAGTACCGAGTTACACTGAAGTTCCTCCTGTCATATGTTCTCAAGAACCTCACTTGCACGACAGACAGCTGTAGCCTATCTCGGGGACTCCTCTCTCCTGAGTCCCGGCTCTCTATCCAAGTTGCTGTTGTGCCCTCAAGTCTTAGATGGGAGTAGGGCATTTACAGCTTCCTACTCCTCTGTGTCTGTTGCAGGACCGTTAGTATCCGTACAACCGTGGAGACCAGGCTCCAGTTCATGCGCTTTCTCCAGAGATGAGCTTTTCCTCTCAGCTCTATCTCAGCGCTCCTTCCACACGTCTGCACACTTCACCCGCAGACTAACATCCGCAGACTAACAACTGCTCCCTCCTCTTGACCCTCAGAGAGCATTCCTCCCCTCAATCCTGGTTCAGAGTTTCCCCTGCTGGCCTGGAGTAGAACTGTGTTGCATGCATAGATTAACTGCGAGAGAGACTCATCATTGCCTCCAATCCTGGCATTACTCTACCCTGGAGGAAGGCAAAGCCACTGTAGCGACCATACCCCTGGGGGCGCCACACTGTCACCAGGAGCAGTCACTACAGTAATATACTGCTGTCACCAGGATCTGTCACTACAGTTATACAGTGCTGTCACCAGGAGCCGTCAGTACAGTTATATACTGCTGTCACCAGGAGCTGTCACTACAGTTATATACTGCTGTCACCAGGAGCTGTCACTACAGTAATACACTGCTGTCACCAGGAGCCGTCACTGCAGTAATACACCGCTGCCACCAGGAGCCGTCACTACAGTAATATACCGCTGTCAACAGGAGCCGTCACTACAGTAATACACCGCTGTCACCAGGAGCCGTCACTACAGTTGTACACCGCTGTCACCAGGAGCCGTCACTACAGTAATACACTGCTGTCACCAGGAGCCGTCACTACAGTTGTACACCGCTGTCACAAGGAGACGTCACTACAGTTGTACACCGCTGTCACCAGGAGCCGTCACTACAGTTGTACACCGCTGTCACCAGGAGCCGTCACTACAGTAATACACTGCTGTCACCAGGAGCCATCACTACAGTTATACACTGCTGTCACCAGGATCTGTCACTACGGTAATACACTGCTGTCACCAGGAGCCGTCACTACAGTAATACACTGCTGTCACCAGGATCTGTCACTACAGTTATACACTGCTGTCACCAGGAGCCGTCACTACAGTAATATACTGCTGTCACCAGGAGCCGTCTCTACAGCAATACAGTGCTGTCACCAGGAGCTGTCATACTTACTACAGTAATATACTGCTGTCACCAGGAGCTGTCACTACAGTAATACACTGCTGTCACCAGGAGCCGTCACTACAGTAATACACTGCTGTCACCAGGAGCCGTCAGTACAGTAATACACTGCTGTCACCAGGATCTGTCACAACAGTAATACACTGCTGTCACCAGGAGCCGTCACTACAGTAATATACTCCTGTCACCAGTATCTGTCACTACAGTAATACACTGCTGTCACCAGGAGCCGTCACTACAGTAATATACTGCTGTCACCAGGAACTGTCACTACAGTAATATACTGCTGGCACCAGGATCTGTCACTACATTTATATACTGCTGTCACCAGGAGCCGTCACTACAGTAATACTCTGCTGTCACCAGGATCTGTCACTACAGTTATACACTGCTGTCACCAGGAGCCGTCACTACAGTAATATACTGCTGTCACCAGGAGCCGTCTCTACAGTTATACACTGCTGTCACCAGGAGCCGTCACTACAGTAATATACTGCTGTCACCAGGAGCCGTCACTACAGTAATACACTGCTGTCACCAGGAACTGTCACTACAGTAATATACTGCTGTCACCAGGGTATGTCACTACAGTAATACATAGGTCCCAACCCTCCCGATTCCCGCAGGACAGTCCCGATTTCGGGGCCGCATCCCGCCGTCCCGGCCGGGAAGCTATCTATCCCGCAATTGCGGTGGCCGGTGTATGCCCGCAAAATACAGCAAAATGCTCAGTGGCGTAGCGTGGGGGGGCGGTCCGCCCCAGGCGGCTCGTGTGTGGGGGCGGCGCGGCAGCATGACAGTTCCTCAGCTGCTTTTAGGAAGGGCCCCAGCAGCCGTGTTGTTAAGGTAGCACTATATGACTACATTACCCGTCATGCCTCGGGCGCGCGTTCCTGGTATGACCCCGCTGCAGCGCTGTAGATTGGCAGTCACATGACCGTGGGATCTACCGAGGCTCCGGCTGTCACATGCCCAAACAGCGAACGGAGCGGCCGCACAGCATGGAGCATGTGGCCAACAGGGTGTCGTGGTCCGGCCGGGAGCAGCTGGAGGAGGCCGGGGAGAGCACACCGCTGCTGAATGGAGCCAGCAACCGGGAAGTGAGGGCGGGAGGAGGGATACTGGGAATTGGGGGCTGTGCAGATAGGTGGCCACGGCGAGGCTGTGCAGGGGAGGACATGGGGGGTTCTGTAGGGAGAGGACATGGGGGGGCTCTGTAGGGAGAGGACATGGGGAGGCTGTGCAGGGGAGGACATGGGGGGGCTCTGTAGGGAGAGGACATGGGGGCTGTGTAGGGAGAGGACATGGGGGGCTCTGTAGGGGAGGACATGGGGGGCTGTGCAGAGGAGGACATGGGGGGGCTCTGTAGGGGGAGGACATGGGGGGCTGTGCAGGGGAGGACATGGGGGGCTGTGTATGGGAGAACAAGGGGGCTCTGTAGGAGGGACATGGGGGGGCTGTGCAGGGGGGTACATGGGGAGGCTGTGTAGGGGAGGGCATGGAGGGGCTGTGCAAGGGGAGAACATGAGGGCTCTGTAGGGGGTGTACTGTGGGTCTGTGCAGGTGGAGGACATGTGGGTCTCCTTACACTATTTTATGGTGCGGCTCTCGGCAGGGCAGTGGTGGAGGTTCAGTAGGGTAATCAAGCTAATACATACATATATATATATAGAGAGAGAGAGAGAACTGCAAGAAGATGAAAGCCTAGAAATTTAGAAATAATAACAGCAGAGTTTGTAGCAGACTAAAAATTAGATCTTTGAGTGTAGTGTGGGCTCTTCGGATGCTTCTGGATTATCAACGACCAAAGGGGAGGCAAATTTTTCGACCGCCCCGGGCGCCACAAACAGTTGCTACGCCACTGACTGTGCTCTGCGTCGCACATCACGTTCCACCGGAAGTGACGTGCTGTAAGCTGACTGCTAGAAATGACTGCTGACCTCATTTCCGGCGGTCAGCTTATAGCATGTCACCTCAGGAGGAGGTAATCGTTCGGGACTCCGCAGGAGGAGAAAGAATCGGCGGCGGGGCATCAGCGCTCCATACAGCGCTCCATTTTTTTTTCTGTTTATAATTATTGTTTATGAAACAGTGTGATCAGCAGTGCTAAATGGGTGCGTTTGGGGCGTGGATATGGGCGTGACTACTAAAATGGGTGTGGCTAGGGGCGTGGCCCAAAATTTGCCCTCTTTGCCTTCTTCAAAAGTTGGGAGGTATGGTAATACACTGCTGTCAACAGGAGCCATCATTACAGTAATGCAGTGCTGTCACCAGGAGCCGTCATTACAGTAATGCAGTGCTGTCACCAGGAGCCGTCATTACAGTAATGCAGTGCTGTCACCAGGAGCCGTTACTACAGTAATACACTGCTGTCACCAGGAGCCGTCTCTACAGTAATACACTGCTGTCACCAGGAGCCGTCACTACAGTAATACACTGCTGTCACCAGGATCTGTCACTACAGTTATACACTGCTGTCACCAGGATCTGTCACTACAGTAATACACTGCTGTCACCAGGACCTGTCACTACAGTAATATACTGCTTGCACCAGGATCTGTCACTACAGTAATATACTGCTGTCACCAGGATCTGTCACTACAGTAATACACTGCTGTCACTTGGAGCTGTTATAGTTACTACAGTAATATACTGCTGTCACCAGGATCTGTCACTACAGTAATATACTGCTGTCACCAGGAGCAGTCACTACAGTTATACACTGCTGTCACCAGGATCTGTCACTACAGTAATACACTGCTGTCACCAGGAGCCGTCACTACAGTAATATACTGATGTCACCAGGAACTGTCACTACAGTAATATACTGCTGTCACCAGGATCCGTCACTACATTTATATACTGCTGTCACCAGGAGCTGTCACTACAGTAATATACTGATGTCACTAGAATGTGTCACTACAATAATATACTGCTGTTACCAGGATCTGTCACTACAGTAATACACTGCTGTCACCAGGATCTGTCACTCCAATAATATACTGCTGTCACCAGGATCTGTCACTACAGTAATACACTGCTGTCACCAGGAGCCATCACTACAGTAATACACTGCTGTCACCAGGAGCTGTCATACTTACTTCAGTAATATACTGCTGTCACCAGGATCTGTCACTACAGTAATATACTGCTGTGAACAGGAGCCGTCATACTTACTACAGTAATATACTGCTGTCCCCAGGAGCCGTCACTACAGTAATACACTGCTGTCACCAGGATCTGTCACTACAGTAATACACTGCTGTCACCAGGAGCCGTCACTACAGTAATACACTGCTGTCACCAGGAGCCGTCACTGCAGTAATATACTGCTGTCACCAGGAGCCGTCATACTTACTACAGTAATACACTGCTGTCACCACCAGGAGCCGTCACTACAGTAATACACTGCTGTCACCAGGAGCCGTCACTACAGTAATACACTGCTGTCACCAGGATCTGTCACTACAGTAATACACTGCTGTCACCAGGAGTCGTCACTACAGTAATACACTTCTGTCACCAGGAGCCATCACTACAGTAATATACTGCTGTCACCAGGAGCCGTTACTACAGTAATACACTGCTGTCACCAGGAGCCTTCACTACAGTAATACACTGCTGTCACCAGGAGCCGTCACTACAGTAATACACTGCTGTCACCAGAATCTGTCACTACAGTAATACACTGCTGTCACCAGGAGCCGTCACTACAGTAATACACTTCTGTCACCAGGAGCCGTCACTACAGTAGTACACTGCTGTCACCAGGAGCCGTCACTACAGTAATACACTGCTATCACCAGATGTCACTATAGTAATATACTGATGTCACTAGGATGTTTCACTAGAGTAATATACTGCTGTCACCAGGAGCCCTCGCTACAGTAATATACTGCTGTCACCAGGAACTGTCACTACAGTACTATACTGCTGTCACCAGGAGCAATCACTACAGTAATACACTGCTGTCACCAGGAGCTGTCACTACAGTAATATACTGATGTCACTAGAATGTGTCACTACAGTAATATACTGCTGTCACCAGGATCTTTCAATATAGTAATACACTGCTGTCACCAGGATGTGTCACTACAGTAATATACTGCTGTCACCAGTATCTGTCGCTACAGAAATACAGTGCTGTCACCAGGAGCTGTCACTACAATTATATACTGTTGTCACCAGGAGCCGTCAGGACAGTAATATCCTGCTGTCACCAGGATGTGTCACTACAGTAATATACTGCTGTCACCAGGATGTGTCACTACAGTAATATACTGCTGTCACCAGGAGCTGTCACTACAGTGATACACTGCTGCCACCAGGAGCCGTTAATGCAGTAATATACTGCTGTCACCATGAGCCTCCACTACAGTAATACACTGCTGTCACCAGGATGTGTCACTACAGTAATACACTGCTGTCACCAAGAGCTGTCACTACAGTTATACACTGCTGTCACCAGGAGCCGTTAATGCTGTAATATACTACTGTCACCAGGAGCCGTCACTACAGTAATACATTGCTGTCACCAAGAGCTGTCACTGCAGTAATATACTGCTGTCACCAGGAGCTGTCACTACAGTAATATACTGCTGTCACCAGGAACTGTCACTACAGTAATATACTGCTGTCACCAGGATCTGTCACTACAGTTACATACTGCTGTCACTAGGAGCCGTCACTACAGTAATACACTGCTGTCACCATGAGCCGTCACTATAGTTTTACACTGCTGTCAACAGGAGCTGTCACTACAGTAATATACTGCTGTCACCAGAAGCCGTCACTACAATTATACACTGCTGTCAACAGGAGCTGTCACTACAGTAATATACTGCTGTCACCAGGAGCTGTCACTACAGTAATGTACTGCTGTCCCCAGGTGTCAGGAAATATGACATTTTTTTTATTTAGGCTAGCCACACATACCGAGCTCTGCTACATCTCCTTGGTTTTCTGAATGACATACTCCAGTCATGATACCCCCTTGCAGCTTCCCCCCTTCACAGCTGCATGTGTGTGATTTCAGCCCCCCTCCCTCTCCCCTGCTATACAGCTGTAATAAGAGACTGCGCTGCTGTGGTAGAATTCAAGGTATCTTTATTGCCAACGCGTTTCCTGATTGATCACATACCAGACCACATCCCCAATAGGTTTCAATCACTATGCAGAAAGGAAGTTTTTTGGATCTACAAACTCAAATCTATTGAGCCCAATGGTCTTAATAACATCAATGATGTTTTTTATTGATTTTATTTTGACCCTTTGTTTTAATATCTTATCCTTTCAATTCCTTTACAGTACAGACCAAAAGTTTGGACACACCTTCTCATTCAAAGAGTTTTATTTATTTTCATGACAATGAAAATTGTAGATTCACTCTGAAGGCATCAAAACTATGAATTAACACATGTGGAATTATATAATTAACAAAAAAGTGTGAAACAACTGAAAATAAATCTAATATTCTAGGTTATTCAAAGTAGCCACCTTTTGCTTTGATTCCTGCTTTGCACTTTCTTGACATTCTCTTGATGAGCTTCAAGAGGTAGTCACCGGAAATGGTCTTCCAACAGTCTTGAAGGAGTTCCCAGAGATGCTTAGCACTTGTTGGCCCTTTTGCCTTCACTCTGTGGTCCAGCTCACCCCAAACCATCTCGAATGGGTTCAGGTCTGGTGACTGTGGAGGCCAGGTCATCTGGCATAGCACCCCATCACTCTCCTTCTTGGTCAAATAGCCCTTTCACAGCCTGGAGGTGTATTTGGGGTCATTGTCCTGTTGAAAAATAAATGATGGTCCAACTAAACGCAAACCGGATGGAATAGCATGCCGCTGCAAGATGCTGTGATAGCCATGCTGGTTCAGTATGCCTTCAATTTTGAATAAATCCCCAACAGTGTCACCAGCAAAGCACCCCCACACCATCACACCTCCTCCATGCTTCACGATTGGAACCATGCATGTAGAGTCCATCCGTTCACCTTTTCTGCGTCGCACAAACACACGGTGGTTGGAACCAAAGATCTCAAATTTGGACTCATCAGGCCAAAGCACAGATTTCCACTGGTCTAATGTCCACTCCTTGTGTTCTTTAGCCCAAACAAGTCTCTTCTGCTTGTTGCCTGTTTTTAGCAGTGGTTTCCTAGCAGCTATTTTACCATGAAGGCCTGCTGCACAAAGTCTCCTCTTAACAGTTGTTGTAGAGATGTCTGCTGCTAGAACTCTGTGTGGCATTGACCTGGTCTCTAATCTGAGCTGCTGTTAACCTGCGATTTCTGAGGCTGGTGACTCGGATGAACTTATCCTCTTGCAGCAGAGGTGACTCTTGGTCTTCCTTTCCTGGGGCGGTCCTCATGTGAGCCAGTTTCTTTGTAGCGCTTGATGGTGTTTGCCACTGCACTTGGGGACACTTTGACAGTTTTCCCAATTTTTCGGACTGACTAACCTTCATTTCTTAAAGTAATGATGGCCACTCGTTTTTCTTTACTTAGCTGCTTTTTTCTTGCCATAATACAAATTCTAACAGTCTATTCAGTAGGACTATCAGCTGTGTATCCACCAGACTTCTGCACAACACAACTGATGGTCCCAACCCCATTTATAAGGCAAGAAATCCCACTTATTAAACCTGACAGGGCACACCTGTGAAGTGAAAACCATTTCCGGTGACTACCTCTTGAAGCTCATCAAGAGAATGCTAAGAAAGTGCAAAGCAGGAATCAAAGCAAAAGGTGGCTACTTTGAATAACCTAGAATATTAGATTTATTTTCAGTTGTTTCACACTTTTTGGTTAATCATATAATTCCACATGTGTAAATTCATAGTTTTGAAGCATTAAGAGTGAATCTACAGTTTTCATAGTCATGAAAATAAATAAAACTCTTTGAATGAGAAGGTGTGTCCAAACTTTTGGTCTGTACTGTATATCATCATCTTCGTTTTTTAAAGAAAAAAAAAAATTTTATGCATTTTTTTTTCACCCATGAATTTTTTTTTTATTTTTATTTTTATTTTTTTTTTATTTAAAAAAAAAAAATAAAAAAAAAATTTATTTTTTTATTTTTATTATGTCTTAACACTCAATTTTTAACCATTTTTATATCACCTATTCCAGAGAGTTTCTTCTTGCTGTTCTTCTCTTTTCTCCACCTAGAAAAAAGATATTTAAGACTAGTTTTATTAGATATTTACACATGATTTTAACCATTTTCTCCTTACTTTCCAGTCTCACATGTAGCATAGTGGACTAATACCATGAGTTATATCCTCTGAGGCAAGTTCTAATCCACCCCAGGACTCGAGAGCCATTTTTTAATCTTTACCTCGTGATCCCCCCCGTGTCTTTTTATTTTTTAATCACGTTTTTTTATACCAACACTCTTTTTATGGCATTTTAAACATCGTTTTTAATATGGTTGTAATAAAGTTTTATTGTTTTGTATGATTCATGTATATGTGTCCATGCTGACGTGTCACCCCACTATTCTTGGCGCCTCCCCCCTTTTTTTTTTTTTTTTAAGGTATGTATACCCCTGCAATGATCTTCTGTAACATGCCCTGATGAAGTGAGCTGGGACTGGCTCAGGAAACACGTTGGCAATAAAGATACCTTGAATTCTACCACAGCAGCGCAGTCTCTTATTGCACTACCAGCCTTCTCTTTGTACCAAGTCCTTGGACCTCGTGCAGACTGCTGCAGCTGTTTTATGCGATTATAGGTGTTGTGACTCTCACAACCCTATCAGGTGAGCCTAACACTTGCTGTGCACTCATCTACTTTCCATACAGACCTATGCATTGGAAGCGCCCTGTCTCCCCCTTTTCTTTTATACAGCTGTAATGTGAGACCAGCGTGCTAGCAGCCGTCACTGTGTAGTTTTATGTCCCTAAACTGGTTGAAAGCATTCTAAAGCACAAGGCAAACCAAGACTTCTTGTCCTAGTACAGTGTTCATTAAAGATCAAATATAATGGCACAAATTATTGATACAGGTAAAAAACTTACATTTCTGGCTGCTGCATCGGTGGAACTACCCCCCAGTGAGTTTTCTAAGCTCCAGCATCAGCAGAATACGAGAAATGGATTTCTACTTAACCGGGTTAGACAGCCACTACACGTTTAGACTTAATAGAAAACGAATTCCAGAATAAGAGTAATGATAGTCCTGCCGTCGCTCTACGAGGTTTCCAGCCAGAGATATGGCATTAATAAGGTTTTGGTAACTTGTGAAAAGGGGAGTACATTCCATAGCTCCACCCACTCAGTGAGGTCATGAACAGAGGGTATAAGATTATGAAGCGTAATTAGGAGGGTATCTTTTGCCTGAGGGTCCAACTTTGAGAGGCTGTGCACTTTGACCTGATGAATTGGGATGTTTCCCCTCCCCCATCTCCACATGGCGTGCTAGTAACTGAAACATGTAAGTTCATCTTTAATCCATCTTTATTTTGTAATTGCCTGTACATACTGTAAATCATCTCATTTGGAATACCTTTTTATATTTTTGTAAACACCGCCTATTTCTTTTTGGAGTAAAAGCTATAATATTTACTTGTTTGGTTTTCCTTGCTTTAATAACTTATTGCCACGTCCTCTGAACTAAGTCCATGCTACTGACTGGGTTGGCTCCTGACTCGATATTAATCATTGAACCAGGAGCTGGTGGCAGCGAAGTGTCCTGGGCTTTGGGGAGACACTGGCAGTGACGGACGGAGTTTTATAAGTGTATTTCCCGCCTGAAACTGGGAATAGTTATATCGCCCTCACTGCATCGTGCCCAATAACCAGTACACAGCAAGGCGGCCCTTCTGGTGACTACTTATCCTAGGTGTAGTTCCCTGACTGACATGAGGGAAAGGGGGGCGCCAGAGAGCTGCAGGTTCCAAACTGGAACTGGAAATTGAGATATAATAAATCCCCTGATGAACTGGGGGCCATCAAACACTCCCAGTTCATGACATATTGGTGGCAGTGGTGAGATAATAGAGCATTAGTGATCTGGATTGAGCAATCATTCCTCTCTCTAAAAACTTGCACGGATCTTGTAAGGACCATGCGCAAAAAGTTTTGGAGAATCAACTCAGTATTTATTAGTCCTGAGATGATACAGTGTGTATAGCGATTACCCCCTACTCTTTCTCTTCGTTTTTCTGTCCTATCTTTTATTTGGCAATGATGGCCACGAGGGGAGGGCTCTGGTACACCCAGCAGAAAAAGGGCACCCTTGCTGGAATATGCACATTTCAAGGCATTGACCCCCATGGCAAGAACAAAGACCAAATGGTCGCGGAACTGGTGCGACTTGAAACAGAGCAAGACCAATCCCAGAGCCTGGCGGAGCCAGGGGTCAGCCAAAGTATGGACGATACTGAACCAGAGGTCCAACCCGAGCAGTCCGATCCTACTTGCAACCAGGGTAGTGTGGACCCCAGCCTGCAGATGGTTCTGCAACAGTGCTCTGCAGATGACCGAGAGACGTCTGCAGCTGGTCCTGCAATTCCAAGAGGTGAAGAGAGCCAAGCGGCAAGCAGAGAGAGCTGAGTGCCAAGCTGAGCGGGAGTACCAGCTGGAGTTAGCCCGAATCCAGGGTCAGAGGTCGTCCCAGCCCAGCGGTGAGCCCAACAGCACTCAGATTCCTAAACCCCGGCCAGAGCACTTTCCTGTGATGGAAAAACATGGGGACTTGGACATTTTTCTGCGGGGATTTGAGAAAACCTGGAGACAATACCAGCTGCCTGAGAACCAATGGGGCTGGTACTCGACCCCAGGGCTAAAAGGCAAAGCTCTGAAGGCGTTTGCTTCTCTCCCTCAAGACCAAGTTGGAAATTATTAGGCCATCAAGCAGACCCTGATAAAGACAAACAAGCTAACTCCTGAGGTTTACCATAAAGTTCCGGAACCTCCAACATGGCCCACACGACAGTTACAGCGATGTGGTGCATGGACTCAGGAACCACTTCGACCAGTGAATCCAAGGACTATCGTCGATCACCTTTGAGCAGCTGAGGGACCTGATGATCAAAGACCAGTTCCTACATCTCTGCCTGGCTGAGGTGAGACAAGGGGGAGGACGAATCCAAAATACAACTAGTGGTCATATTAAAATTGCTTTATTGAAGTGGTAAGGCAAGGTACAAACATAACATGCTATAAAGCCATAAAATCAAAAACAGCAGATAGGGACACAGAGGCCCATGTTGCCAAAACTGCACATTAAAGTACTATTAGGTTACATGGCATTAGTGTATACTGTACAATAGAACAGAAAGCCTAACAGCTGGTAATATCTGATATAGTGCCCATAATATACAAAAGGGTGGCCAGGCTTAATGATAATAAATCCAGGCAACAGTCAGAATTACATATGCATGTAAACAATATATATTTTTACCTGAACGCAATGGCTGATGGCAAACAAGGGGTCCCTGTGTCTGCCCCAACGCGCGTTTCGGAACACCTTCGTCAGGGGGTGCAATGAAAAGGGTAAAAACCGCTGTTTAGATAGCGGGCATAAGCACTATTTAGGTCCTTGTGTACAGCATGTAGAATCATATATCCCACACTGTTATGCTTTGTTTATATTATCTATGTATAGGATGTGTAATATATTTTTTCTCCGTGTGCCAATATTTGTCCTGGCAGTTTTGTGTGAATTTATTTATTCTTGTCAGTTCCTAATATGGTGGCGCTTATCCTTTTTCCCACTACTGCGCCTGTGCGGCTCTCACAGCACTTCCTGTGCTGACGTCAGGAGCTATGGGCGTCCAGTCTCGCGGGGCCCCTCATGATCTGGGTGTCACACCTTCCTATCGTCATGCCTGGAGGGGCATGGGCGTCTCCCAGGCAACGGTTAACTCTGCCGCTTATGTTTACCACCTATGCACACTATTGCATGCGCGTTACTATGGCAACCTATGATCACTTCCGGTTGCGCCGCCAGCGTCATTTCCGGTTTATGCCCGCTATTTAAACAGCGGTTTTTACCCTTTTCATTGCACCCCCTGACGAAGGTGTTCCGAAACGCGCGTTGGGGCAGACACATGGACCCCTTGTTTGCCATCAGCCATTGCGTTCAGGTAAAAAATATATATTGTTTACATGCATATGTAATTCTGACTGTTGCCTGGATTTATTATCATTAAGCCTGGCCACCCTTTTGTATATTATGGGCACTATATCAGGTATTACCAGCTGTTAGGCTTTCTGTTCTATTGTACGGTATACACTAATGCCATGTAACCTACATGTACTTTAATGTGTAGTTTTGGCAACATGGGCCTCTGTGTCCCTATCTGCTGTTTTTGATTTTATGGCTTTATAGCATGTTATGTTTGTACC
The DNA here is from genome assembly GCF_039654945.1 of Dendrobates tinctorius. Classification (NCBI taxonomy): domain Eukaryota; kingdom Metazoa; phylum Chordata; class Amphibia; order Anura; family Dendrobatidae; genus Dendrobates; species Dendrobates tinctorius. The sequence continues at coordinate 11,723,024 of NW_027361856.1, read as the reverse complement.
TTGCCTTACCACTTCAAAAAAGCAATTTTAACCCCTTAGCGACAGAGCCAGTTTGCAGCTTAATGACCGGGCCAATTTTTACAATTCTGACCACTTGTCCCTTTATGAGGTTATAACTCTGGAACGCTTTAATGGATCCCGCTGATTCTGAGAATGTTTTTTCGTGACATATTGTACTTCATGTTAGTGGTAAAATTTCTTCGATATGTCTTGTGTTTATTTATGAAAAAAACGGAAATATGGCGAAAATTTTGAAAATTTTGCAATTTTAAAGCTTTAAATTTTTATGCCCTTAAATCAGAGAGATGTATCACAAAAATTTCTTAATAAAAAACATTTCCCACATGTCTACTTTACATCACCACAATTTTGGAAGCAAATTTTTTTTTCGTTAGGAAGTTATAAGGGTTAAAAGTTGACCAGCGATTTCTCATTTTTACAACAAAACTTACAAAACCATTTTTTTTAGGGACCACATCATATTTAAAGTCATTTTGAGGGGTGTACATGACAGAAAATACCCAAAAGTGGCGGTGCTCAAAACCACATTCAAGAAGTTTATTAACCCTTTAAGTGCTTCACAGGAACTAAAGCAATGTGGAAGGAAAAAATTAACATTTAACTTTTTTTTGCAAAAAATTTACTTCAGAACCAATTTTTTTATTTTCACAAGTGTTAAAAGAGAAAATCAACCTCAAAATGTGTTGTACAATTTCTCCTGAATACGCCGATACCCCATATGTGGGGGTAAACCACTTTTTCAGCACACGGCAGAGCTCGCAAGGGATGGAGCGGCATTTGACTTTTTCAACGCAGAATTGGCTGGAATTGAGATGCCATGTTACGTTCGGAGAGCCCTTAATGTACCTAAACAGTGGAAACCTCCAACAAGTGACCCCATTTTGAAAACTAGACCCATTAAGGAACTTATCTAGATGTGTGGTGAGCACTTTGAACCTTCAAGTGCTTCACAGAAGTTTATAACGTAGAGCCGTGAAAATAAAAAATCCATTTTTTTTTCCACAAAAATGATCTTTTCGCCCCCAAATTTTTATTTTTACAAGGGTAACAGGAGAAATCATACTCCCACAGTTGTTGTGCGACTTGTCCTGAGTACGCCGATACCCCATATGTGGGGGGGAACCACTGTTTGGGCGCATGGGAGAGCTCGGAAGGGAAGGAGTGCCATTTTGGAATGCAGACTTTGATGGAATGGTCTGCGGGCGTCATGTTGCGTTTGCAGAGCCCCTGATGGGCCTAAACAGTGGAAACCCCCCACAAGTGACCCCATTTTGGAAATTAGACACCCTAAGGAACTTATCTAGATATGTGCTGAGCACTTTGAACCCCCAAGCGCTTCACAGAAGTTTATAAACGCAGAGACGTGAAAATAAAAAGTCTTTTTATTTCCACAAAAGTGATTTTTTTAGACCCAATTTTTAGACCCCCAAAGTTGATAAATAGTGGAAACCCCTCAATTCTTGCTCCAACCCTAACCCCCAACACACCCCTAACCCCAACCCTAACCTTAATCCCAACCCTAATCCCTAATCCTAATTCTAACCCTAATCCTAGTTCGCCCTAACCCTATTTCTAACCCTAGCCCAACCCTAACCCTAGCCCAACCCTAACCCTAACCCTAGCCCAACCCTAACCCTAGCCCAACCCTAACCCTAGCCCAACCCTAACCCTAGCCCTAGCCCTAACCCTAATGGAAAACTGAAAAAAAAAATATTTTCTTTATTTCGTTATGTTGGCTGTTATGAATGGGCCACCGTGGAGAAAAAAGCAACAAGCTAAGCCACAGAAAACAGAGTGGTTGGTAACTATGCAGATTGCAGATCCCTGATCTTACCACACAACTAGCAGTAGCCATGGAGCGTGCCTACGATGAACCTAGACGCCTCGTCACGGCCGGAGGACTACATAAGCCTAAAGCAAGCAAAAGGAAAACTAACTGCCCCAGAGCAGACCCCAAAGGAATAGATAGCCCCCACACATGTAATGACGGTGAAACAAGATGAAGGCACAAACACAGGCAGGAAAATAGGCTGAGCAAATGATGGGGCCCAAACTAACTAGACCGGAAAGGAAAGGGAAGACACTATCTGCAACCTGCAAAAAACCCTACAAAAATAATGTCCAACATTTCTGATAGCAAAATTAACCCTGAAGTCACTAGACTTCTCCCACTATATCAGCACTCTGAAATATTCTGAGACAGAGCAAAAAGAGACCGAACTAGTAAGTGACAAAAAGCCAATTGGCAAAATACTGATAAATAAGAGTGGAAATTCAGCTCAGCCCCCAGCCGGGGCTGGCAGACCACACAAAAAACTGAATAGACCAACAAAATCAAGTGTGAACATTAGCAGAAAAACTTAGCTTTAGATGACTGGAACAGAGCTGAAAACCAAGAGCTGACAAGCCAGAAAGAATCACCAGCAACTGAATAGGGCGTCGGCTGTCTTAAATCCAATCTGAGAATCCTGAGATCCAATCGTCATCCTCATTCTCAGGTGGCAGATCTCCACCGATCAAACCAGCCGCACCATCTCCCGTCACCACCAGAGGGAGTCCAGAAGTGGAACTCACAACTGGTGAGAATGAACTCACAACAGTACCCCCCCCCGTGAGGAGGGGTCACCGAACCCTCATCCATGCCACCAGGCCGATCAGGATGGGCCCGGTGAAAAGCACGAACCAATCTATTGGCATGAATATCGGAGGCAGAGACCCAAGAATTATCCTCCTGACCATAACCCTTCCATTTGACCAAATACTGGAGTCTCCGTCTAACCAAACGAGAATCCAATATTTTCTCTACCGCATATTCCACATTGCCTTCGACCAACACAGGGTCAGGAGGTGCTGCCATAGGAACCACTGGCTCAACAAACCTCTTCAACAGAGATTTGTGAAATACGTTATGGATCTTGAACGTAACTGGATGAGCCAATCGAAACGAAACAGGATTAAGAATTTCCAAAATCTTATAAGGACCAATAAATCTTGGCTTAAATTTAGGAGATGCAACCTTCATAGGAATATTCTTAGACGACAACCAAACCATATCACCCACTTTAAACCGGGGACCAATGGTCCTATGCCAGTTGGAAAATCGCTGGGCCTTTTCCTGAGAAAGTGACAACTTATCCACCACTTGGTCCCATATTTGCTGCATTCTCTTAACCACAGTGTCCACACCTGGGCAGGACGAAGATTCCACTTGCCCTGAAGAGAACCGAGGATGAAACCCAAAATTACAGAAAAAGGGTGACATCAGCGCAAATTCGGTCAAGGGCAAAAATGAGACCCAATCGTCCTGATCAGCAGATATAAAACATCTCAAATAACACTCCAAGGTCTGGTTTGTTCTCTCAGTCTGTCCATTGGTCTGGGGATGAAACGCAGAGGAGAAGGATAACTGAATTCCCAGATTGGAACAAAAGGCTTTCCAGAATCTGGAAACAAACAGGACTCCTCTGTCGGACACAATGTTCTCAGGAATCCCATGTAACCGAACCACCTGTTGTAAAAACAAGGGCACCAGCTCAGCAGAAGATGGCAACTTTGGGAGTGGTACAAGATGGACCATCTTCGAAAATCTATCACAAATCACCCAGATAACAGTCATTCTCTGAGAGACAGGAAGAACAGAAATAAAATCCATTGAGATATGGGTCCATGGCCTCTTGGGCACCGGCAAGGGCATCAGCAACCCACTAGAACGAGAACAGGGTTTAGACCGAAAACAAGTCCCACAGGACTGTACAAAATTCCTGACGTCACGAGATAAGGCAGGCCACCAAAAGGACCAACTCACCAAATCTCTGGTACCAAAAATACCTGGATGACCAGACAATGCGGAGCAATGAATTTCAGACATCACTCTCTTTCTCCACTGGTCAGGAACATACAATTTTCCCATAGGGCATCGCTCAGGTTTATCCTCCTGAAATTTCTCCAGGGCGTGTCTCAAATCGGGCGAAATGGCAGAAAGAATTACCCCCTTACCTAGGATGGTAGTAGGCTCGGTCACACTAAGAGAATCGGCAAAGAAACTCCTAGAAAGGGCGTCTGCCTTAACATTCTTAGTGCCCGGAAGAAAAGAGACCACAAAATTAAAACACGTGAAAAACAAGGCCCATCTAGCTTGTCTAGGATTCAAGCGTTTGGCCGACTCCAGATAAATCAAATTCTTGTGATCGGTGAGGACCACAACTTGATGTCTAGCTCCCTCCAACCAATGTCTCCACTCCTCAAATGCCCACTTCTTGGCCAACAATTCCCGATTCCCCACGTCATAGTTGCGTTCAGCTGGGGAGAACTTTCGAGAAAAGAAGGCACAGGGATTCATCTTAGAAGTCACAGGGTCTTTTTGGGACAAAGCAGCTCCTGCACCAATCTCAGAAGCATCTACCTCCACCTGAAATTGAAGTGAGACATCAGGTTGCCGTAAAACTGGAGCTGAAGTAAATATCTGCTTAAGCTCCTGAAATGCTGAGATAGCCTCAGGAGACCAATTCAGCACATCAGCGCCCTTCTTGGTCAGATCAGTCAGTGGTTTGACAATACCAGAAAAATTACCTATAAATTTACGATAGAAATTAGCAAAACCCAAAAACTTCTGGAGGGCCTTCAAAGAAGTAGGCTGAACCAATCATAAATGGCCTGTACCTTGGCCGGGTCCATTTCAATTGTTGATGGAGATAAGATAAATCCCAAAAATGAAATCCTCTGTACACCAAAGAGGCATTTCGATCCCTTAACAAACAGGGAATTCTCTCTCAAAATCCGGAACACGGTCCTGACGTGTTCCACATGAGAATCCCAATCACTAGAAAAGATCAAAATATCATCCAGATAGATGATCAAAAACTTATCCAAAAAGTCACGGAAAATATCATTCATAAAGGACTGGAAGACAGAAGGGGCATTAGTGAGCCCAAAAGGCATCACCAGGTACTCAAAATGTCCCTCCGGAGTATTAAACGCCGTATTCCATTCATCCTCGTGCTTGTGCTTGATGCGAATAAGATTATACGCCCCCCTGAGGTCAAGCTTAGTAATCCAGCAGGCACTCTTAACTCTGGAGAATAAATCAGACATCAGAGGTAACAGGTACTGATATTTAACCGTCATCTTGTTAAGGGAACAATAATCAATACACGGTCTTAATGAACCATCTTTCTTGGCCGCAAAAAAACCCCCAGCACCTAAAGGTGGCGAGGATGGTCTAATATGACTCTTCTCCAACGACTCCTTATTATAGGATCGCATAGCATCATGTTCGGGTACTGATAAGCTGAAAAGCCGACCCTTGGGAAATTTACACCCAGGCATCAACTCAATTGCACAGTCATAACTTCTATGAGGAGGCAAAGACGCAGACTTACTTTCACTAAATACATCATAAAAATCGGCCAGATAATCAGGAATATCATGAGACTGAGGAGAGGTGGAGAAAACAGGAGCGTCCCTAAGAACACACTGACAACCCCAACTCACCACAGACCCAGATTTCCAATCCAAAACTGGATTATGAGTTTGCAACCAAGGAAAACCCAGAACAATAGTATCATGCAAATTATGCAGCACCAAAAATTTACAATTTTCTTGGTGGTATGGGGCAACTCGCATTGTCACCTGGGTCCAAAACTGAGGTTTCTTCTCCGCCAAAGGAGTAGCATCAATACCCCTCAAAGGAATAGGCGTCCGCAGAGGCGTCATGGAAAAACCACAACGTTTAGCAAAGTCCAAATCCATCAGATTCAACGCTACTCCTGAATCCACAAAAGCTTTCGTGGAAAATGTGGTTAAAGAGCAGATCAGAGTAATTGCCAAAAGAAACTTAGGTTGTATACTGCCCACAGCAAATGTGTGTGCAAAACGTTTCTCTCGTTTTGGGCAGACAGAAATAATATGAGAGACGTCTCCACAGAAAAAACACAGCTTATTACGCCTTCTAAACTCCTGACGTTGCGCCCTAGACAAAACTCTATCACATTGCATAGGTTCAGACGTTTGTTCAAAAGGTGGCAGTGCCTCCCGTGTAGTTTTACGTTCACGTAAACGCTGATCAACTTGAATGGCTAATGACATAGAATCGTCAAGACCAGAGGGAACAGGAAATCCCACCATAGTATCTTTTACGGTTTCTGACAAACCCTTCCGAAAGGGAGCTGCCAATGCACTTTCATTCCAGGTAGTAAGGACCGCCCACTTTCGGAATTTTTGACAGTATAACTCTGCAGAATCCTGACCCTGGTTCAATGCCAATAGGGCTTTCTCAGCTTGATCAATAGCATTAGGTTCATCATACAACAACCCCAAGGCTTGAAAAAATGCATCCACATTAGTCAGAATAGGATCTTCAGGTGTCAAAGAAAACGCCCAATCCTGGGGATCGCCGCGCAGCAAGGAGATGACAATTTTAACCTGCTGCGCAGAGCTCCCCGATGAATTAGGCTTCAAGGCAATAAATAATTTACAATTATTCTTAAAAATTCAAAAATTTAGACCCATCCCCAAAAAACACATCAGGAGTAGGGAACCTTGGTTCAGCAGCATGTGAATGAGTGAGAAAGGCGGAAATTCCCCGCACTTCAGCAGTGAGCTGCTCCACACGATCAGACAATTGCTTAATCTCCATTTAAAAAAAAAAAAATCCTCCTACGGCCCCAGAGAAAAAGAGGAAAAAAAATACATAGAAAAAAAAGAAAAAAAAATTCTGACACTTTTTTTTTTCTTTTTTCTCTACAATTCTTTCCCGCTTTTGAGTACCCTAGAATCTGCGGTATGGCTGGTGATTCTGTTATGAATGGGTCACCGTGGAGAAAAAAGCAAAACAAGTTAAGCCACATAAAACAGAGTGGTTGGTAACTATGCAGATTGCAGATCCCTGATCTTACCACACAACTAGCAGTAGCCGTGGAGCGTGCCTACGATGCACCTAGACGCCTCGTCACGGCCGGAGGACTGCATAAGCCTAAAGCAAGAAAAGGGAAAACTAACTGCCCCAGAGCAGACCCCAAAGGAATAGATAGCCCCCACACATGTATTGACGGTGAAACAAGATGAAGGCACAAGCACAGGCTGGAAAATAGGCTGAGCAAATGATGGGGCCCAAACTAACTAGACAGGAAAGGAATGGGAAGACACTATCTGCAACCTGCAAAAATCCCTACAAAAATAATGTCCAACACTTCTGATAGCAAAATTAACCCTGAAGTCACTGGACTTCTCCCACTATATCAGCACTCTGAAATATTCTGAGACAGAGCAAAAAGAGACCGAACTAGTAAGGGACAAAAAGCCAACTGGCAAAATACTGATAAATAAGAGTGGAAATTCAGCACAGTCCCCAGCCGGGGCTGGCAGACCACACAAAAAAACTGAATAGACCAACAAAATCAAGTGTGAACATTAGCAGAAAAACTTAGCTTTAGATGACTGGAACAGAGCTGAAAACCAAGAGCTGACAAGCCAGAAGGAATCACCAGCAACTGAATAGGTCCCTCGGCTGTCTTACATCCAATCTGAGAATCCTGAGATCCAATCGTCATCGTCATTCTCAGGTGGCAGATCTCCACCGATCAAACCAGCCACACCACCTCCTGTCACCACCAGAGGGAGTCCAGAAGGGGAACTCACAACTGGTGAGAATGAACTCACAACAGTTGACCTAACTAAGGGGGTGATAAACAGGGGGGTTATGTACTATTTTGTTTATTTTGATCACGATGATAGTTTATCATCGTGATCAAAATGAATGAATGGAATCTGCCAGCCGGAGCCGGCAGATTCCCGGCGGCGCACTGCGCATGCGCCCGCCATTTTCCCAGGATCCAAGATGGTGGCTCCCACCGGAGGACGCCGGCGGGACACAGGACCACCGGGAGGGGACAGAGGACCACGGAGAGTTACCTGGGGGATCGGGGATCCTCTTTCTCTCTCCTCTGATGTGCGATCACATCAGAGGAAAGAGAAATTAAATGTAAAATCGCGGCTTTTTTTTTTTGCCTTCGCCGTTATAGGGTTAATAACGGCGATCGCAAAAGCGGGGTCGGTAAAAACCAACCGATTCATGTTCTCTGGGGTCTCGGCTACCCCCAGCAGCCGAGACCCCATAGAAGATCCGACACTGGGGGGCGCTATTCACTTTCTCCACAGCGCCGTGGTTTTAGTACAGATAAATACCGCCGTTAAAAGGCGTATCGGCGGTCGCTAAGGGGTGAATATGACCACTACTAGTTGTATTTTGGATTCGTCCTCCCCCTTGTGTTATGTTTAATATTGCAACTGGTCAATTATAGTCCGTGGGTGTACATGTGGGTGGTATGTTGTTCAAAACTGCATTTGATGACTATACTAGATTCCCCCACATGTTATATATACCGAGTTATACTACCCTCGCTCTTTATTACTTTGTCATTGCTGTGTTCTGCACAGGTATCGGTGGTATTAACCTGGACTTCAGAGCCAAAGAAAAGTCTTGGCTTGGACAAGTGGAGCAAGTCTTTGGTACAAATGTAGGGATTCCGCAATCAGTTGATTCTAAATTTGATGTGCTCTGTTCCTCCATTCAGGATTTACTGGTTAAGAGGACAAAACTATGGTGGAACAGGGCATTTCTTAATATGTAACCAGCAAAATGATATCAAGGGGTTTGAGAGTGAGGATCATTCCCAGCTTCCTCGTGGAGGATGCACAGTTCATTACAAATTGGGAGGAAGCGTGTGGGACATGCTCACTGACCCTTATGAAACTGCTTATTGGCCTTAACAATCATGATATCAGTGAGCTTGATAAGCTCATTGATGTTGCTCAAAATGAGTTACGTTCCAAAGCCTCTGCTGAGAAGATACGGCTATTTGATGGCAATCTTGAGAAAGTCCTTGATGCCACGGTTAAGAAGATCCATGAATCCCAATTGAGTAAGTTCGGCAGAGACCAGAGGGACTATCAACAACATATGGTATATTTTTGGAGGAAGAATAAAAATTCTCCACAATCATTACATCATGCATCCTCAGTTACGTCTCTTTCATCTATGTTTCATCTATCTCCATGACAACCAGATCTGGTGCTGTTATGAACAAATTCCGGGCGTGGAAAGCAATGAATATCATTTCATGGTCTGCACTCCGCTCTCCCCCAGGGGCCCCGCCCACCAGCCAAGTAAGCAGGTATGCGGCAGTAAGTGAGGGTCGGCGCCGCCCTCAATTGTAATGGGAGAGAGCGTCAGATGACGCCGCTCGCTCTCCCATCAGTCCCCTCTGCTGACTCACACAGCCGATGCACGATGACGTCACTACATCGCGCACCCGCTGTGTGTCTGGCAGAGGGGGCAGCTCCTGACACTGAAGCCGGCTGCCGGAATCAGCGTGGGAGCGAGAAGAAGAGGTGAGTATTGTGTTTTGGTTTTTTATATCTATCTCTGTATCTATCTCTATATCTATCTACATCTCTCTATCCATCTATCTATCTATCTCTATATCTATATATCTCTCTCTATATCTATCTATCTCTATATCTATCTCTATATCTGTCTACATCTCTCTATCTATCTATCTATCCATCCATCTATCTCTATATCTATATCTCTCTCTATATCTATCTCGCTATCTGGGTTGCCCCTCACACCCAGGGCAGCGGGGTACTCGGTACTGGGCCGGTGTCAGGGGGGAAGTGTCACAGCAGCGGTGACCCGGTCCGTGGCCCTGGGCGCCCAATATCAATGGCGGTGATGTTAATGGTGTAATAGTTTATTTGGATAGTTCGTGACGCCACCCGTGGTGTTTGGCTAGTGAGGTGTTAGCCAACGCTGCATGCAGATCCGCTGGGACTGATGGTGTGGTGCAGCGAAGATGGTATAGCTCCCCACAGGTGGAGCTGTAGTCCCAGGGCAGTGTAGGTGCAATGGATGAGGAGAGGCACAGAATGGTATGGAGGCTGGTGCCCAGGTGTAGTGGTGCTGGAATAACTGGAGGACACCAGAGTATGCGGTTCCAAAGCTTTACTCACTGTTTGCAGCTCACACAGATGCCTGCCTCCGCACTGTGTTCCCTAGTTCAGGGCCCCAGTCAACCTCCAGGCAGGATAGGATTCTCCCTTCCACACTCCGCCAACATTTACCTTCCTGAACGACTCCTCCAATGCGCCTTTAGGTGTGAAGCACTCCAGTACTTAGTTACCCTGGAATGCCTCTCTCTAGGTGTTCCTAGTCTTTACTTGTATGACAGACAACTGTAGCCTGCTCGGGGACTCCTCACTGCGTCCCGGCTCACTATCCAGTTGCTGTTGTGTCCCAAGTCTATGATGGGAGCAAGGCGTTAGCGGCTCACTACTCCTCCGATGTCTGTTGCCGGACATAAAGATCCAATCAACCTCGGGGACCGGGCCCCGGCCTTTGCGCTCTGGACTGGAAGGGTTCTCTCTCTCAACCTGCTTCCCACCATCCTTCTATTCTCCTTCGTTCCATTCTATCTCTCTCTTATGGAATCTGTAGTCTCCAGTCTACGTCTCCTTCCTTCTGTTCCTTTCCCGTGCCAGCTGGCTCAGGTCACTGAGGCAGCTGCAGCACTCCTTCCTCCATCCCTCTTTCAGGGATCCTCACTCCTGTCTGAGTGACTTCCTTCTCTGGGACTCACCCCAGACTGACTGACCTCCAATCCTACACATTCCCTCTCGTTTATATCTAACTCCACCCGCCTCCCCAGCACCTCTCGTGTTACGAAGCCAGGGACCACAAAAGGCACCCTATGACCTTTCCAGCATAAAGCATGGATGGGTCCCTGCTGAACTATCCTGTGTGTGGGGTGCAGGTGTTAATGTGAAAGGGAGTTCCCACCCTACCTGGATAGTGGGGCACTACACCTTAGGAGAAGGTGCAGTACCTCTGTGGTAACTGAAGCCTCAGGGGCGCCACATATCTATCTATCCCTATATCATCTCTATATCTACCTCTATCTATCCCTATATCTCTGTCTATCTTTTCTATCTCTATATCTATTCTATCTCTCTATCTCTCTATCTATCTATCTATCTCTCTAAATCTATCTATCATCTATCTTTCTATCTATAGCTACCCATCTCTATATCTATTTATCCATTATCTATCTATCTATCTATCTATCTATCTATCCATAGAGCTATCTATTTATCCCATATCTATCTATCTATCTCTATATCTCTCTATCTATCTCTATATAAAACAATTACACCCTATGAGGGGGGGCAGCATTATACCCTATGAGGGGGTGCGTTATACCCGATGAGTGGGTGGCAGCATTATACCCTATGAGGGGGTGCATTATACCCTATGAGGGGGTGCATTATACCCTATGAGGGGGTGAGTTATACCCTATGAGGGGGTGCGTTATACCCTATGAGTGGAGGCAACATTATACCCAATGAGGGGGGCAGCATTATACCCTATGAGGGGGGCCGCATTATACCCTATGAGGGGATGTATTATACCCTGTGAGGCGGGCAGCATTATACCCTGTGAGGGAGGCAGCATTATACCCTATGAGGGGGCAGCATTATACCTTATGGGGGAGCAGCATTATATTCTATGAGGGGGCAGCATTATTTCCCTATGAGGGAGCAGCATTATACCCTATGAGGGGGTGCATTATACCCTATGAGGAGGCAGCGTTATACCCTATGAGGAGGCAGCGTTATACCCTATGAGGGGGCAGCATTATACCCTATGAGGGGGGCAGCATTATACCCTATGAGGAGGCAGCGTTGTACCCTATGAAGGGGTGCATTATACCCTATGAGGGGGTGCATTATACCCTATGAGGTGGTGCATTATACCCTATGAGGTGGTGCATTATACCCTATGAGGAGGCAGCGTTATACCCTATGAGGGGCAGCATTATACCCTATGAGGGGGTGCATTATACCCTATGAGGTGGTGCATTATACCCTATGAGGAGGCAGCGTTATACCCTATGAGGGGGCAGCATTATACCCTATGAGGGGGTGTATTATACCCTATGAGGTGGTGCATTATACCCTATGAGGAGGCAGCGTTATACCCTATGACGGGGCAGCATTATATTCTATGAGGTGGTGCATTATACCCTATGAGGTGGTGCATTATACCCTATGAGGGGGCAGCATTATACCCTATGAGGGGGTGCATTATACCCTATGAGGTGGTGCATTATACCCTATGAGGAGGCAGTGTTATACCCTATGAGGGGGCAGCATTATACCCTATGAGGGGGTGCATTATACCCTATGAGAAGGCAGCTGTCACGGTCACGTGTGTCTGGACGCAGCGAGTACCGCAAGATGAACCCATATGACACACGTGACCCTGGATACACCGCCTCCAGTTGGGCAAATTTAAATAATAGGACGTGCAGCTGGATACACCGCCTCCAACTGGCGAATTTAGATATTACACGTATTTATAAAGTAGTCTGGAAACCCCGCCTCCAATAAGGTGAATTTAAATAATAACGGGGAACCTGGGTAACATTAACAATGGTGGGCCCTGCAATAGGGAATAGGGAAGTGGAGACCTCCTGTACTCCCCTGAGCCAGTGTCCCTGCACTCCTAACGTTCCCTATGCTGGTTCCGCACCGGGTGACGCACAGGAACCTAAAAACCCTAGCTCGCCCTGAACCTAAACCCTCACTAGGGAATTGGTCGGTGCGGAAACTAATCCCACCACTGCACTAAACACACATGAGGGAAAATGACAATACAGGGGAAACACCACTTAGCTTTGCTCTGTTGCATACGCTCCTAGCAACAGAGCCCACCACCTGTGTGCATCGTCTCCTCCACCCGGATCCATCACCATAACTGGATCCTTCAACATAGTGCAGCCTTGGAGCAGAGTCCACCACCAGTTGCAGCTGTCCAGTAACAGAGTCCCAAAGATGAGTTCAGCTCCTGCCCAAAAAGTCAAGCATGCTTGAGTCCAGCTCTCAGCAACCAAGTCCCGCATGCTGAGTGCAACTCTCTCCATAGTCGTCACTCCACCAAGTCATGCAAGCACTTCCTGCCGACACCATAAACTGTGACTCCACCACGCCATGCCAGCCCTTCTTGCAGACCACCTAGCTGCCACTTGTCCCCTCTGGCTGGGCTGTGCAGGACTCATGTTCAGCTCCTCCATCACCCAGGCTTCCTTCCCAAATGACGAACTCACAATATCACCAACAGTGATTGAACACACCTGGCTCTCTTTTATAGAGCCTCACACCTGATTTATAATTAAGTGCACATTAAACCAAAGAAACTAAAGTGCACTACCGCTCACCACCACCGGGGCAATTTAGAATGAACGACACCACGTGTAATAATTCTAATGGCCACCGGGGGCAATCACATCACTTTGGCACCTAGCCAAAGGAAAAAAAGTTCACTTATCCATTTAATCTGTCAGATCCACGCTGGATCATGACAGCAGCGTTATACTCTATGAGGGGGCAGCATTATGCCCTATGAGGGAGTACATTATACCCTATGAGGTGGTGCATTACACCCTATGAGGAGGCAGCATTATACTCTATGAGGCTTCAGCATTATACTCTATGAGGGGGCAGCATTATACCCTATGAGGGAGTGCATTATACCCTATGAGGTGGTGCATTATACCCTATGAGGAGGCAACGTTATACCCTATGAGGAGGCAGTGTTATACCCTATGAAGGGGTGCATTATACCCTATGAGGGGGCAGCATTATACCCTATGAGGGGGCAGCATTATACCCTATGAGGGAGCAGCATTATACCCTATGAGGTGGTGCATTATACCCTTTGAGGAGGTAGCGTTATGCCCTATGAGGGGGCAGAATTATACCCTATGAGGGGGTGCATTATACCCTATGAGGAGGCAGCATTATACCCTATGAGGAGGCAGCGTTATACCCTATGAGAGGACAGCATTATACCCTATGAGGGGGTTTATTATACCTTATGAGGGGGGCAACATTATACCCTGAGGGGGCAGCATTATACCCTATGAGGGGGGCAGCATTATATTCTATGTGGAGGCTGCATTATACTATTTGAGGGGGCTGCTTTTTATCCTATGAGGGAGGCTACCCTAACTCCTGCTACATAAGATTTGTCCTACCTTATATTATACCCGGATAGTAGCGTGTTTTACCGCATAATTGGTGGTCTTGTATTTATCTCTATGTAGCTACATAGTGAGCCCCAAGAATGATTTTCTCTGGTGGGCCCAAGGTGCTTCAGTCCGACGCTGGCTTCTATGACAACATGGCGCAGACCCCAGAACGGTCCGAAGGTGTGGGTGCTGGTCCCCGTACCAACGGATAAGCTTCAGGCGGCTTGGGAAGGTCTGTACGTCATACACGAACAGCTCAACCCAGTCACCTATGTGGTCACTCTTGACCACGCTCGGGGTAGGCGGAAGGCCTTCCACATCAATATGATGAAAGCGCATCAAGAATTTGGAGCCTGTGTCCTACCAGACATAAGCTGTGGGACATTATGTATGCAGTATATTGCTTCCTCCCCACTGGTAAGGTGCCTGAGCAACCTTTCTGTTTCGCAGTCTAAGTTGTGTAAGGTTGCATACCAGTCCCCACAGCACTCTAATGCAGACCCTGCCTGCTGCACTCAACTGCAGATCCTGCCTGTTGCATTCTGATGCAGATACTGCCAGCTGCCCTCTGATACAATCACTGCCTTCTGCACTCTGATACAAACCCGGTCCGCTGCACTCAGGTGCGAACTCTGTCTGCTGCACTCAGATGCGATCTGTCTGCTGAATTCTAATACAAATCCTGCCAGCTGCTCCCTCCAGTCTGTCCTTGGGGTCCTGCTGCTGCGTGTCCATTGGTCTTTCCTGGAGTGGTACCTGGCGTTCATCGGGAGCCAAGTCTAACCTCCCCATCAGAGGCTCTAGTGAACAGTCAGGTGTTCGCTTAGTCACGCCCCTCCAGGCTCTCCATGGTCCATAGCACAGTGGTTCCATTAACCACGTCCGTGACAGTTTGCTCAGACCATGGATCCCGCTCAACCCTGAATCCTGCCTGTTCGGATCATGTACAAGGAGCTTTGCCGACAGAACGATGCACTGGAAGAGCAGTCCGTACAGTTGCAGTCTTTATCCACTGATATGGAGGCCTTAAACATCCCTCCAGAGTTCCAGCATATTGAAGCAGCTATGTCTTCTTCAGAGCCTTCCCAGACAGTTTGCTTAGTTTGAGATCCAGGTCCCCGACTCGCAGCCTCACCACATTTTGATGGCAATCCAAAGCTCTGCCGCGGGTTCATCAGTCAGTGCTGGCTACATTTTGAACTCCTTCCACACCACTTCCCATTGGACTGAGCAAAAGTAGCGCTCCTTATGTCGCACTTTGGGGGTGAGGCCCTGGTGTTGTTGAATTCATTATGGGAGAGAGAGGATCCGATCATCTCCAATTTGTCTGCATTCTTGGAAGCTTTTTGCAAAGTGTTCAATGAACCCGGGCGAACCACCTCGGCAGCTTCAGCTCTTCTACGTTTATGTCAGTCCAATTCTTCTGTGGGGCAATATGCGGTACGCTTTCGCACCCTGGCTTCCCAACTCCGATGGAATAACGAAGCTTTGGTGGCAACATTCTGGGAGGGGCTTTCCACAGATATTAAGGATGAGCTTGCCGGTCGAGACCTACCAACTACCCTCGACGACCTGATCTCCCTTGCCATCCGTATAGACCTCTGCTTCTGTGAGCGTGCTAGTGAGGTGGCACATGAAAGAGAACTGCGGCGCTTGCCTCCTTCTTTTTTTTGATGAAAAATCCGCAGGTAAATCTGCGGATTAGCCTGCGGTTTTGCCCTTCGGTTTCACACCTCATAATGGTTGGTGTGAAACCGCAGCGAAATCCGCACAAAGAATTGACATGCTGCGGATTGTAACCCGCAGCAAGCCCACGCGGAAAAATCTGCAGCATGTGCACTGCGTTTTTTTTATTTCCATAGGAAATAAAGGTACTGTACAACGCAGCAGGATCTGCTGCGGGCCCGCAGGGCCAAATCCGCTGCGGATCCGCAGCAGAATCCGCAGCGTGTGCACATACCCTTAGGAATCTGGGGCAGCCAGAAATTTTATCCTCCAGGCGGTAGTGCATCGGTTCCAAATCCCAGGTCATCCACTCAAGAACCCCCCCAGGCAATAACATCAGTCGATGGGAGAACTCTTCGGGAGACGGATCGTCTGACTACTGAGCCGCTTGAGGTCCATATTGGGATGATTCATACTGAGATTGCCTTCTATGTACTTTCCCTCACGTCTCACACCTTTCTCTTAGGCCTACCATAGCTATGGCAGCACGAACCTGTGTTGGACTGGAGAACTGGTGAGGTGCTCCGCTGGGGACATTTCTGTCATGAGAAGTGTCTGGCTCCAGTACGTCCGGTTAAGGCCCCGTCTTGTCCGGCATTGCTGCCCGGTTTGCAATCTGCCTATTGGTCATTTGCCGATGTTTTTGACAAGTAGGAATCAGAGACTTTGCCGCCCCACAGGCCGTATGACTGCCCTATCGACTTGATTCCCAGATCAACACCCCCTAGAGGCCGAATTTACCATCTGTCCCCAGCTGAGACTCAAGCAATGTCGGACTACATTCAGGAGAATTTGTCCAGGGGGTTCATTCTGAAGTCCTCCTTTCCTGCTGGGGCCAGGTTTTTCTTTGTTAATAAGAAGGATGGATCATTCCGACCCTGTATTGACTAATGTATTGAGGTCTCAACTAGATCACGGAGAAGAATAAATACCCTATCCCACTGATTCCTCAGTTGTTCGATCAATTAAGAGGTGCCAGGATCGTCACCAAATTAGACTTAAGAGGCGCCTACAATCTAATACGCATTCGCCAGGGAGACGAATGGAAGACGGCTTTAACACCAGGGACGGCCATTATAAATACCAAGTGATGCCCTTCGGTCTCAGTAATGCACCACCAATTTTTCATGAATTCGTCAACAACATCTTCCGGGACCTGCTTTATTCCTGCATAGTCGTGTATCTACTTTAGATGATATTCTGGTATTTTCCTCGGCTCTGACCTCCCATAGACGAGCAGTTCGGCAGGTTCTTCAGCGTCTGAGGGAGAATCGCCTTTGCACCAAGTATGAGAAATGTGTTTTCGAACAGTCCTCTCTTCCCTTCTTGAGTTACATTATCTTGGATACCAGACTCAGGATGGATCCTGAGAAAGTCTTTTCCATCCTTAAGGCTGCGTTCACACGTTCAGGTTTTTTAGCGTTTTCGCAGCGGTTTTTACCACGCGATTTTGCCGCAAAAAAACAGCATCCCATGCATTCCTATGGGATTCCGCAATGCTGTGCTAATGCTGCGGATTTTCCCGTGGCGGAAGCACATCGCGGAAAAATCTGCAGCATGCTCATTAATTTGCGGAATCGTGGCGATTCCGCCCACATAGGAATGCATTGTTCTGCTTACTTTCCGCATGTGGCTGTGCCCGCCATGCGAAAAGTAAGCAGAACATTTGCAGATGGTACCCACGGTCCGGAGGAGAGGAGACTGTCCTCCAGGCTCTGGGTACCATATCCCTGTAAAAAATAATTAAAATAAAAAAATCAGGTTATATTCACCTTCTGACGTCCCGTGCAGCATCCCCAGGCTTCAGTGATACACGCGGCAGCTCCCGTTCCCAGTAATGCATTGCGATGACCTTAGCTGACGTCGCGTCTCGCTATGCTGTAGTGGTCTCACGATACCGCGACATCAGCAAAGGTCATTGCCGCAATGCATCACTGGGAACGGGACCTGTCGGAGCATTGCGAAGGCCTGGGGACGCTGCGTGGGACATCGGAAGGTGAGAATATGACAATTTTTTTTTTATTATTTTTAACATTAGGCAGCCTCAATAGTAAAAAGTTGGTCACACTAGTCAAACACTATGTTTGACGAGTGTGACCAACGTGACCAACCTGTCAATCAGTTCTCCAAGCGATGCTACAGATCACTTGGAAAACGCTAGTATTCTGCAAGCTAATTACGCTTGCAAATCGCTAGTTTTTCCGTAGGAAAATCACAGGAATTTAAAATGCGATTTTCCCGCCGAATGGAATTCCGGAATTCTCGCGGTAACTTCCGCGGGAGTTCCCCTACGTGTGAACTTAGCCTTCATGGCCGCTGCCTGTGGGGGTCAAAGTAATTCAGCGATTCCTTGGCTTTGCTAATTACTACTGGGTCGCCCTCCGTCCCAGGGCTGTGGGTACTCGGTACCGGGTCGGTGTCAGGGGAAAGTATCACGGCAGCTGTGACCCGGCCCGTGGCCCTGGGCGCCCAATGTCAATGGTGGTGTGTGGTTAATGGAATTGAATAGTTCGTGACGCCACCTGTGGTGTTTGGCAAGCAAGATGTTAAGCCAACGCTGCGTGCAGATCCTCTGGGGCTGATGGTGTGTTGCAGCATAGATGGTATAGCTCCCCACAGGTGAAGCTGTAGCCCCAGGGCAGTTTGTAGGCGCAGGTAGTGTAAAGGATGATACCCAGATGTAGCGGTGCTGACGGTGTTGGCGCACAATGACTGGAAGACACCAGGGCTTGCAGTTTCAATGCTTTACTCAGTTCTTGGTTACCACTGGTGCCCGCTTCCATGCCATGTCCTCCGGGGCAGAGACTCAATCAACCTCCCGGGCAAGTTAGGCTTCTCCTCTCCAACACTCTGCCAACATGTACCTTTCCTGAACGACTCCTCTATTGCGCCTTTTAGTGTGAAGAGCTCCAATACCATGGTTACTCTGAAGTTCCTCCTGTCAGATGTTCCTAACAACTCTACTTGTATGACAGACAGCTGTAGCCTGATCAGGGACCTCCTGGATCCCGGCTCTCTATCCGTGTTGCTGTTGTGTCCCAAGTCTTAGATGGGAGTAGTGCATTTGCAGCCAACTACTCCACCGGTGTTTGCTGCAGAACCATAAGTGTCCATACAACCTTGAGGATCGGGCCCCGGCCTTGCGCTGAGAACCTATAGGCAGGGTTCCTCTTCCAACCCACAACTCCTCTCTGTTCTCCTACTCCTTCGTTCCGCGCTGTTCCTTCTTTCTCTTATGGAAGCTTAGGTTGCAGTTCTATGTCTTTCTCCTTCTGTTCTTTCCCGTGCCAGCTGGCTCAGGTCACTGAGGCAGTTGTAGCACTCCTTCCTCCATCCCTCTTCCAGGGATCCGTCCTCAGACTCTCCTGACTGACTGACCTCCAGACTGATCTGTAATTCTAAACCTTCCCACTCTTTTATATCTAACTCCACCCACCTCCCAGCACATCTCGTGTTACGAAGCAAGGAACCACCAGAGGTGCTCTGCTACCCTCTAAGCATGAGCCGCAATGTGATCAGTGCTGAACTATCCTGTGTGTGGGATGCAGGTGTTGGAGTGAGGAAAGGAGTTCCCAACTTACCTAGGCGGTGGGGCACTACACCTTAGCAGAAGGTGCTGAACCTTTGTGGCGACTGAGCTTCAGGGGCGCCACATACCCCCCCGTTAAACACAGCACGTCCGCGGGCTGCAAGCCAACAAAGTTTACAGCAAAGAAACATGCAAAAATTTTGTAATGCATAACAAACTTTTCTTATACTAATCTTCCTAGTATAGGAGGTACTCATCTTGAACGTTACAAACAAATCTTAAATTCTATCTAAAATTTTTAATTCTAAGTGCAATTTCTCAATTCAAAGTGCTATTCTCTGTAAAACATTTTCTCTCATTTTCCTTCTCTAGTACACATTTATTTCTCTACTTTCACTGTCTCTTCTAGATGCAAGACGCTGACCGCAAGTACCTGGTCCGTCAGCTGTCTACTTTCAATTCTTTATTCACATCACTCATCTCTAGATCAGACATTCCTAATTCTATAAAAGCCATTTCTCAGTTACTAATACTCTTATAAAACACATTATCAAATACTTCACAGTAAAACATTCAACACTTATTCTTGTAAGTGGTGGACACCGCTCCCAGTCGGGATTTCTTGCAGTGTCCTTTGAGGTAGACATCATCTTCGAAAAGTGTCCATGCAAAAACATTATCTTCGCAAAGTGTCTGTATATGTAAAACCAAGAAAGGGCACCTAAAGAGGTGCAACTATTTACAATAAAATTTTTTAGATCACTCCAAGTTCATGATCACTAGTTCAAATTGGGAAAACGCTGCCACTGCAAAAACTAGGCAACAAAAGTGCTACCAGAAAACATGATAACAAAAATAGAAAAAGGCACAACTGGTGCAAACAAACCCTCCTGGGTAACAAAATTTTAATTTTTAGTGCTGTCCCCTCCTGGGGTTCTAGAAGAACTGGAACTGCTACCAGATTCAAAGTTGTCGTTGGCAATCCTTAAGTACTCCTCTGCCCACGGTGTCAAGCCAGGGATCTTTGGTCTGGGCTACCGGGCTGGAGCTGATGTAAGAGCAGCCTGGTTCCTGGAAACAGTTACCTGAACAGGGTGTGGCAACGGTGGGTGGAGGAGCAGCAACAGGTCCCTTCGGTTTGTACCTCAATAAATTCTTCGGGGATACGACGTACATTCAGGGCGCACCACCCTCTGAGCCCCTGATGCCGGGTGAATGTCACATACTCCCCAGGCTGCAGGTCTCTGTCAGGATGTCCCTTCTGCAGATGTGGCTCAACATCCCTCCGGTTAAAGAACAAGTCACTAATGCGCTTGGGGTCCGCAATGAATCCAAAACCCCTCTCCTTGTTCACATTCAGCACTTGCCCCCATCCGGCTGCATCCCGGGGGCCATGATGACCTGCACGGGCCCTCTCCTTCCGGGCCAGATCCAGGCCCAACACAGCCTTCTTCCTCTGCTCTCTCTACCGGTATTCCGCTGCCAGCTGTCGGATGGTGGCCCGGCACCCTGCCCAGTTCTCTTCATCTTCCCGCTCATCCCGGGACCTGCTCTCACCCACAGAACTAGCATCCCGGTCCCAGACCAAATCCAGGATGACCTGGCCAGCCGCTGCAACTGCGGTACAGCCCAGGGCCTTCCCAGGAGGAGGAACATCCGACATACCTGGGGCCTCCTGGCGGTGTGGCCTCTGCTCCGGTGCAGGTGGTGATGGAGCGGATGATGGCTCCGGGTCCGCAGGGGTCTCTGCGGGGACCTGCGCAGCCGGGTCAGGTCTGGGTGGGAGCTCCGCTTCCACTCCCGGGTCCTCCGATAACTCCTTCGGGCAGGCGGCACCCAGCCGCACGGTCAGGGTAGAGGTGTAGATCAGCGCTGGCCGGGGGAAGTCCGGTGCGGCAGCGGCGGGTACCGATGGAGAGGGTAGCGCTGGTGTAGGCCCCGCTGGGGCGCGCTGCCGTCTCAGCTTCTCTAAGGCTTCCTTCCTCAGCTGCAGACTGGCTGTCAATTCAGCAATTTCGGCTTCTAGTTGCTGGCGGTTCATTCCGGAGTTCGGGTTGGAGCCGTCAGCCATGGCGCCAGGGAGATCCGTTTCCCCGCGCTCCGCAGGCCTCCTTCCCTCACTCTCCAAAATGGCGTTCTTCCTGCCTCGGCCCCTTTCCCGCCACTGGCTTCTTCTGCCCCTCCTTCCGGGGGCGGCGTCTTCTTCCAGCGCCTCCATACCAAGCCAGTATACGAACCCCTCGGGGGGGTGGGCCATGTATCTGTCACATAGTAATTCAGGCAGGGAAGGCCCAATACTCTTCGCAGTCTTTTCCTAGGACCTCCCATCTCTTCACGCCCTTCTTCTCTGCGCCAGCGGCCATTTCTAATGTCCATTTTACAGTCTATTAAATCAGGTCTTCTGCACATTTTCAAAAGTACAAAGTCTCACAAATTTCAAGCGCACAGAACCCGATGGCATCGGGTCTCGTCATCCTGTTCGTGACGCCAAAATTGGGTCGCCCTCCGTCCCAGGGCTGTGGGGTACTCGGTACCGGGTCGGTGTCAGGGGGAAAGTATCACGGCAGCTGTGACCCGGCCCGTGGCCCTGGGTGCCCAATGTCAATGGTGGTGTGTGGTTAATGGAATTGAATAGTTCGTGACGCCACCTGTGGTGTTTGGCAAGCAAGATGTTAAGCCAACACTGCGTGCAGATCCTCTGGGGCTGATGGTGTGTTGCAGCATAGATGGTATAGCTCCCCACAGGTGAAGCTGTAGCCCCAGGGCAGTGTGTAGGCGCAGGTAGTGTAAAGGATGATACCCAGATGTAGCAGTGTTGGCGCACAATGACAGGAAGACACCAGGGCTTGCAGTTTCAACGCTTTACTCACAGTTCTTGGTAACCACTGGTGCCCGCTTCCATGCAGTGTCCTCTGGGGCAGAGACTCAATAAACTTCCCGGGCAAGTTAGGCTTCTCCTCTCCAACACTCCACCAACATGTACCTTTCCTGAACGACTCTTCTATTGCGCCTTTTAGTGTGAAGAGCTCCAGTACCGTGGTTACTCTGAAGTTCCTCCTGTCAGATGTTCCTAACAACTCTACTTGTATGACAGACAGCTGTAGCCTGATCAGGGACCTCCTGGATCCCGGCTCTCTATCCGTGTTGCTGTTGTGTCCCAAGTCTTAGATGGGAGTAGTGCATTTACAGCCAACTACTCCACCGGTGTCTGCTGCAGAACCATAAGTGTCCATACATCCTCGGGGACCGGGCCCCGGCCTTGCGCTGAGAACCTATATGCAGGGTTCCTCTTCCAACCCACAACTCCTCTCTGTTCTCCTACTCCTTCGTTCCGCGCTGTTCCTTCTCTCTCTTATGGAAGCTTAGGTTGCAGTTCTACGTCTTTCTCCTTCTGTTCTCTTTCCCGTGCCAGCTGGCTCAGGTCACTGAGGCAGCTGTAGCACTCCTTCCTCCATCCCTCTTCCAGGGATCCGTCCTCAGACTCTCCTGACTGACTGACCTCCAGACTGATCTGTAATTCTAAACCTTCCCACTCTTTTATATCTAACTCCACCCACCTCCCAGCACATCTCGTGTTACGAAGCAAGAAACCACCAGAGGTGCTCTGCTACCCTCTACGCATGAGCCGCAATGTGATCAGTGCTTAACTATCCTGTGTGTGGGATGCAGGTGTTGGAGTGAGGAAAGGAGTTCCCAACTTACCTAGGCGGTGGGGCACTACACCTTAGAAGGTGCAGTACCTCTGTGGCGACTGAGCCTCCGAGGCACCACACTACCAGCAATTCATTCCTCACTTCTCCATGCTGATCGCTTCTATCTCTGCTATGACTCTGAAAGTGAGACGATCAGAAGAACTGGTCCTCCGAGGCTGAGGAGGACTTCCGCTCTCTTTAACAGTCCTTCTCCGAAGAAATTGAAAGCCATGTTGATAGTGAAGGACAATATATTTTTGTTGTTTGTAAAATCTATGGGCAATCACTATGTATAGTAGCTATGTACATACCACTGCCATATAGCGGGAAAAAGTTATGTGAGGTTATGGAATTAAGAGTGGTACGGGATTACCATTACTTATTATTGGTGATTTCAATAATGTTAAAGATGAGGGGTGGGATAGACATAAACAGAGTGCAGGTAAAAGCATTAGGAAATTGATGGCATTTGGGAATTATCTTAAAGAGATTGGAGAGAGTGTGAAATGAGAATGTGGTGTGCTACTCTTGTTAATCTGCGACGCATGGGTCTCTCTCACAAATAGATATGGCGCTGGAAAATGAACTAATGACACAATAGGTCTGTGGAGTGGAATACCTCCCAAGGGTGATTTCAGACCATAAGCCTATAGAATTGTCCATTAGACGAATGGGAGGAAAGATTGGGAAGGGAGTTGGGTGGAAGTTGAACCCAGTGTGGCTGGAATATATTCATATGAATATTATGAAGGAAGAATTGGAGGAGTATTGGCGGATTAATGACGGGAGTGTTGATAGTCGGGTGGTGTGGGAGGCTATGAAAGCGGTCCTAAGGGGTCTCTTGTTTCGAGAGATTTCCAGGTGTAGGTCGAAATCTCAGCTAGAAGACAGGAAAATAATAGAAACCTTAGAGAGGGTGGAGAGGGATGTGGTACTGGACCCGTCAGCAGAAAATCAGAGTAGGCTAAGGTTTGCACAGGAAGAGGTTAATAAGGTGTATTTGAGGAAAGCAGAGAGGAGGGCCTTCCAGAAAACGCAATTTTATGATGAAGGTGAAAAAGTGGGGTGTGACGAGCGTCAGCTTACGCTGAGTCGTTTTCCTTTTGAATGAATGAACCCTCAGGGCCGTGGCACCCACCTAGGGCGAGCTGACCTAGTGAGAAACCACCCCCTATACAGGGAGGGTCAGGGGCAAGACCAAGGGGGTGAGCCACCACAGCAGCTGGACCAGACGGCCGGCTCAGGGAAACAAGGCGAGACAAGACATTAGTTCAAGGAAACTTCATTAAGGAACACTTCTGGGTACAACAGGTGCAAAACGTGAACACACAAAGTACATAATGCAAGATGCGTGCAAGAGCACGCCGAGGTCCAAAGCATGGTACGTGCAGATGGTAGACAGAGGCAGGAGGACATCGGACTCCGGACAGCAGGCAACGATCAACCAGGACATCAGGTTCTGTAGCTCTGAAGGTGATAGGCAGGTTCCGGACATCCGGTAAGCAAACCAGGGTTCCATGCAAGGAGACAAGACAAAGTTAGTAACAGGATGCGTGTCAACGAACAGGCCCGAGTCAGGTTCACAGGACGGAGGCCTGCACATGCCAAGGGGCATGCCAGGGACAGGGACGGTGGCCTGCGCGTGCGAAGAGACACGCCAGGGACCAAGATAGGGTACGGTGGCATCGGAATCTGGGATGCTGGCATCGACCGACATGGTCCAGGAATCAGACTGCGGAAATCAGCTCCCGACATCAGGCCGCAGTCATCTACGTCCGGACCTCTGGCAGCGGTCGGCAGGTTACGGAATCCGGCAGGCAAGACAGGGTTCAGAGCAGAGCAAAGTAAGCAAAAGACTTTGTGCAAGAATAGCACAAAAAGGCACAGTGCGAAAACCAGCATGCGTGCAAGGGAGCATGGAAACCACGGCTGGGGCACTGGCAGGCGGTACCGATGGTGGCATAAGCAGGTGGGCACGACTTAGAGGCGGCACAGCTGCAGCTCACACAGCCGGTAACCACTATAGCACTGGACGGCGGGCATGGCTGAGGCACACAGGCGAGCACGACTAGAGGCGGCACGGCTGAGGCACAACAGGCAGGCACAGGGCGACCAGGCACGTGCACGAGGGCACGGAGCCACAAGGCAGGGCTAGGCAAAGGTACAGGACAGAGACGCGTGCGAAACAGCATGGCAAAGCCTAGTACGGAAAGTGCAAGGGTGCACAAAACATCAGAGACAAGGCATAGGGTAAGAGGCAGAGTCCTGCGCATGCAGAGGGCAAGCCAGGGGCAAAGTACAAGACGACTCCTGCGCGTGTGGAGAGACACGCCAGGGACAGAGTCTAGCAGCGGAAAGTAGGCCGAAGCCCAGAGCCGGGCCAAGGGAGAGCCTTGGGACTAGACAGAGTACAGAGCGGAGGCCTGCACGTGTAGAGAGGCACGCCAGGGACAGGGTACAGAACATAGCATAACAAGGAAGCATAGCGAGGACAAACAAAGCACGAAGACAAAGCGCGAGACAAGAGACAGAATACGAGCACGGAGCGTGTGCAGAGACGCATGACAGAGCAAAGTGCAAGGGCACAGAATAGAGGGAGCAAACCAGCAGACCAAGCAGCCATGCAGGGAAGCAACACAATACTCAGGACCTGAGCATAGGAAGGGGCTGTCTGATATAGGGCATAGCACCTTCACTTCCAGTCAGGACCAGGGAAGAACTTCCAGTTCAGCTCCTCAGGATCACAGGGAGCAGTCACATGATCAGGATTCCAGACATGCAGGGATGATAGCAGAACCAGAGCTGAAACCTAGCCAGGTCACATGATCAGAATTCCAGACATGCAGAGATGAATGCAGAACCAGCCTCTGCTGGAACATAGGAAGGACACATGATCAGGGATTCTAGACATGACGAGCCGATCACAGAAGGCAGAGCAGAAACGCAGGCATCCTGCAGCTCAACATTCATGAGGCGAGTGTGCACACTGCTCTAGGGAACATGCAGGATAGCAGACATGAGATGCGCGTGCACACCGCTCCAGGGGTCATGAGGCAAAACAGACATGGCGGACATGACAGGCATGGTGAGCATGACATGGGGCATCTGTTGTCAGTGGTGGTAGCGGCGTAGAGGGAATCGTCTTATGTATATAAATTGAAGACTGATGAGGGAAGGGAGGTGGGGGACACAGAGTGTATTTTGGAGGAATTTAGACGATTCTATAATCAGTTATATTCTTCGGGATCGGGGTATTCATTTGGGGACATACAGTTATGGCCAAAAGTATTGACACCCCTGCAATTCTTTCAGATAACTCAGTTTCTTCCTGAAAATGATTGCAAACACAAATTCTTTGGTATTATTATCTTCATTTAATTTGTCTTAAATGAAAAAACATAAAAAGAATTGTCCTAAAGCCAAATTGGATATAATTCCACACCAAACATAAAAAAGAGGGTGGACAAAAGTATTGGCACTGTTCGAAAAATCATGTGATGCTTCTCTAATTTGTGTAATTAACAGCACCTGTAACTTACCTGTGGCACCTAACAGGTGTTGGCAATAAGTAAATCACACTTGCAGCCAGTTGACATGGATTAAAGTTGACTCAACCTCTGTCCTGTGTCCTTGTGTGTACCACATTGAGCATGGAGAAAAGAAAGAAGACCAAAGAACTGTCTGAGGACTTGAGAAACCAAATTGTGAGGAAGCATGAGCAATCTCAAGGCTACAAGTCCATCTCCAAAGACCTGAATGTTCCTGTGTCTACCGTGCGCAGTGTCATCAAGAAGTTTAAAGCCCATGGCACTGTGGCTAACCTCCCTAGATGTGGACGGAAAAGAAAAATTGACAAGAGATTTCAACGCAAGATTGTGCGGATGTTGGATAAAGAACCTCGACTAATATCCAAACAAGTTCAAGCTGCCCTGCAGTCCGAGGGTACAACAGTGTCAACCCGTACTATCCATCGGCGTCTGAATGAAAAGGGACTGTATGGTAGGAGACCCAGGAAGACCTCACTTCTTACCCCGAGACATAAAAAAGCCAGGCTGGAGTTTGCCAAAACTTACCTGAAAAAGCCTAAAACGTTTTGGAAGAATGTTCTCTGGTCAGATGAGACAAAAGTAGAGCTTTTTGGGTCAAAGGCATCAACATAGAGTTTACAGGAGGAAAAAAGAGGCAATCAAAGAAAAAAACACGGTCCCTACAGTCAAACATGGCGGAGGTTCCCTGATGTTTTGGGGTTGCTTTGCTGCCTCTGGCACTGGACTGCTTGACCGTGTGCATGGCATTATGAAGTCTGAAGACTACCAACAAATTTTGCAGCATAATGTAGGGCCCAGTGTGAGAAAGCTGGGCCTCCCTCAGAGGTCATGGGTCTTCCAGCAGGACAATGACCCAAAACACACTTCAAAAAGCACTAGAAAATGGTTTGAAAGAAAGCACTGGAGACTTCTAAGGTGACTAGCAATGAGCCCAGACCTGAATCCCATAGAACACCTGTGGAGAGATCTAAAAATGGCAGTTTGGAGAAGGCACCCTTCTAATATCAGGGACCTGGAACAGTTTGCCAAAGAAGAATGGTCTAAAATTCCAGCAGAGCATTGTAAGAAACTCATTGATGGTTACCGGAAGCGGTTGGTCGCAGTTATTTTGGCTAAAGGTTGTGCAACCAAGTATTAGGCTGAGGGTGCCAATACTTCTGTCTGGCCCATTTTTGGAGTTTTGTGTGAAATGATCAATGTTTTGTTTTTTGCTTCATTCTCTTTTGTGTTTTTTCATTTAAGACAAATTAAATGAAGATAATAATACCAAAGAATTTGTGTTTGCAATCATTTTCAGGAAGAAACTGAGTATTATCTGACAAAATTGCAGGGGTGTCAATACTTTTGGCCACAACTGTACAGGGTTTTCTTCAGGAGACAGGGCTCCCGAGTATTAAAGACAGTGATAGGGGAGACTGAAGGGGCCCATAACAAAAGAAGAGCTTGAAATGGCTATTATATCTATGGCTAATAATAGGGCCCCAGGGGCAGATGGTATCCCTAGTGAAATTTACAAACAATTAATTGAGATGGTGACACCCAGACTGCAAAAGGTTTTTTAAGAGGCTCTTCGGGAGGGTGAATTACCGGCGTCCATGAGGGAGGTGGTGGTGGTGGTCATTCCGAAAGAGGGAAGAGATCCGGGTTTGGCAGAATCTTATAGGCCCATCTCGTTGCTGATGGTGGATGTAAAGATTTTGGCTAAAATTTTGGCTAGCCGTTTGGTGAGTGTGGTTCAGGATCTTGTCCATCAGGACCAATCCGGATTTATGTCAAATAAGTCCACGGCGATTAATTTGCGTAGACTTTTTCTGAATTTGCAACTGCCGTCGGACAATACGGGCAGTAGGCTTGTGGCATCATTGGATGCGCGTAAAGCGTTTGATAGTGTTGAGTGGCAGTATCTTTGGAGGGTATTGGAACGCTTTGGTTTGGGGCCGACCTTTATTTCATGGATATGGTTGCTATATAATTCCCCAACCGCCAGGGTCAGAGTTAACGGGCAAATGTCTGGGAGTTTTGCGCTTCATAGGGGGACTAGGCAGGGGTGTCCGCTGTCCCCGCTACTTTTTGCTTTGGCAGTGGAGCCCCTGGCGCAGACAATTAGGAGGACAGCCTCAGTTAAAGGGTTCAGATATGGCTTGGTAGAGGAAAAAGTGTCATTGTATGCAGATGATGTGTTGTTTTTTTTTAAGGATTCCGGAGAGTCGTTGCTGAGAGCCAAGGAAATTATTAAAACATTTGGGTCTATATCGGGATTAGAAATTAACTGGGAAAAATCCACTGTCATGGCTGTAGATGATTGTGTTGTTGATTTGCCAGTGTCGGGGGAGGGTTGTAGGTTGGCAGTGGTGCGACAGTTTAAATACCTGGGCATTTAGGTGGCACTTCCGATTTTGAGCTATGCAGATTTGAATCTGATTCCACTGCTGAGTAAGTTTAGGAGTAAAGTAGGGGCGTGGTGTAAACTGTATCTTTCAGTAGTGGGAAGAATTAATCTGATTAACCCCTTCCCACCCGAGCCTGTTTTTGCTTTCGTGACTGGGCCAATTTTTCAATTCTGACCAGTGTCACTTTATGAGGTCATAACTGTAGAATGCTTCAACGAATCCTGCTGATTCTGACATTGTTTTCTCGTGACATATTGTACTTCATGATGGTGGTAAAATTTCTTAGATATGAACTGCGCTTATTTGAAAAAAAAAAAAAAAAAAATCAAAATTTGAAGTTATAAGGGTTAAAAGTTGCCCAGCGGATTTCTCATTTTTACAACAAAATTTACAGCACCATTTTTTTGGGGACCACCTCACATTTGAAGTGAGTTTGAGGGGTCAATATGACAGAAAATACCCAAAAGTGACACCATTCTAAAAACTGCACCTCTCAATGTACTCAAAACCACATTCAAGAAGTTTATTAACCCTTCAGGTGCTTCACATGAATGAATGGAATGTGGAAGGAAAAAAACAAACATTTAACTTTTTTTCAGAAACATTTTACTTCAGAACCATTTTTTTTTATTTTCACACGTGTAAAAAGAGAAAATGAACCACAACATTTTTTTGTGCAATTTCTCCTGAATACGCCGATACCCCGTATGTGGGGCTAAACCACTGTTTGAGCACACGGCAGAGCTCAGAACGGAAGGAGCGACGTTTGACTTTTTCAATGCAGAATTGGCTGGAATTGAGATCGGATGCCATGTCGCATTTGGAGAGCCCCTGATGTACCTAAACAGTGGAAACCCTCCACAAGTGACCCCATTTTGGAAACTAGACCCCTTAAAGAACTTATCTAGATGTGTCATGAACACTTTGAACCCCCTAGTGCTTCACAGAAGTTTATAATGTAGAGCCATGAAAATAAAAAATCATTGTTTTTCCACAAAATGATCTTTTAGCCCCCAATTTTTTATTTTCACAAGGGTAACAGGAGAAATTGGACCCCAAAAGTTGTTGTCCAATTTGTCCTGAGTACGCTGATACCCCATATGTGGAAGAAAACTACTGTTTGGGTACACGGTGGGGCTCGGAAGGGAAGTAGTGACGTTCTGGAATGCAGACTTTGATGGAATGGTCTGCGGGTGTCATGTCGCGTTTGCAGAGCCCCTGATGTACCTAAACAGTGGAAACCCCCCACAAATGACCCCATTTTGGAAACTAGACCCCCCAAGGAAGTTATATAGATGTGTGGTGAGCACTTTGAACCCCAAGTGTTTCACTAAAGTTTATAATGTAGAGCCGTGAAAATAAAAAAAAAATTTTTTCCACAAAAATGATCTTTTAGCCCCCAATTTTTATTTTCACAAGGGTAACAGGAGAAATTGGACCCCAAAAGTTGTTGTCCAATTTGTCCTGAGTACGCTGATGCCCCATATGTGGAAGAAAACTACTGTTTGGGTACACGGTGGGGCTCGGAAGGGAAGTAGTGACGTTCTGGAATGCAGACTTTGATGGAATGGTCTGCGGGTGTCATGTCGCGTTTGCAGAGCCCCTGATGTACCTAAACAGTGGAAACCCCCCACAAATGACCCCATTTTGGAAACTAGACCCCCCAAGGAAGTTATCTAGATGTGTGGTGAGCACTTTGAACCCCAAGTGTTTCACTAAAGTTTATAATGTAGAGCCGTGAAAATAAAAAAAAATTTTTTTCCACAAAAATGATCTTTTAGCCCCCAATTTTTATTTTCACAAGGGTAACAGGAGAAATTGGACCCTAAGAGTTGTTGTCCAACTTGTCCTGAGTACGCTGGTACCCCATATGTGGGAGAAAACTACTGTTTGGGCACACGTCGGGGCTCGGAAGGGAAGTAGTGACGTTCTGAAATGCAGACTTTGATGGAATGGTCTGCGGGCGTCATGTTGCGTTTACAGAGCCCCTGATGTACCTAAACAGTGGAAACCCCCAATTCTAATACCAACCCTAACCCCAACACACCCCTAACCTTAATCCCAGCCCCAACCATAACTCTAACCACAAACCTAACACCAACACACCCATAACCTTAATCCCAGCACTAGCTCTAAGCCTAGCCCTAACCCGCTTTTTTTTCTTTACTCTTTTTTTCTTTTTGTGACAAGATCGCTGCCCTGCGATCTGACTCATAGTAACGCGACTTCTCCTCTGATCTCACAATGACAGATGATCAGAGGAGAAGCAGCGTTACTGTGTGACAAGATCGCTGCCTGGCACAGCTGTGCCAGGCAGCGATCAGCTGTGCCAGGCAGCGATCAGCTGTGCCAGGCAGCGATCTAGTCACACAGTAACGCTGTTTTCCTCTGATCATCTGTCAGTGTGAGATCAGAGGAGAAGTCGCATTACAATGAGTGAGATCGCCGGGAAACAAGCAGCTTTCCCAGCGAGCGCTCTCATTGGCTGCTGTGACGCTGACATCATCAGGACCTGAACCAATCAGGTCTCGATGACGTCGGGGGTCCCAGCATGTATTGTGCACCGGGATCCCTGCGTTATAAGGTATGTGGGGGTCCCGGGGGGCACAAACCGCCGACAGTAGATAAACGTCGGCGCTGCACAAAGCCCAGCAAGCACCAATATTTATCTACTGTGGGCGGTCGGGAAGCGGTTAAGATGATTTTGATGCCCCAGCTGCTATACGTCTTGCACAATGACCCTATCTGATTCCCTAGGGGGTGGTTTCGTACTATTGACTCTATATTTAGGGATCTTGTGTGGGGAAAAAAGCAGCCAAGGATCAGACTTGAGATATTGCAGGGGCCCAATGATGGAGGGGGACTGGCGCTTCCGAATCCTTGGATTTACTACTTAGCTGCTCAGGGCCAACAGATGAGGGGGTGGAGGGATGTGTCTGGGGCTGGTTCTGGGTCGCCCTCACACCCAGGGCTGTGGGGTACGCGGTACCGGGCCGGTATCTCACAGGGAAGTATCAAAGTAGCGCTGACCCGGTCCGTGGCCCTGGGTGCCCATTGTAAATGTTCAGTGTGAATATGTAAGTCATGACGCCACCTGTGGTGTTCGGCAATAGAGATGTAAGCCGACGCTGCAGACAGTTCCTCTGGGACAGATGGTGTGGTGCAGCAGTGATAGTATAGCCCTCCACAGGCAGGGCTGTAGTCCCAGGGCAGAGTGGATGTAGCGACACTTAGATGGTGTAGTGTCAGGTGCAAGGGATGTAGCAGTGCTGGGCAGGTTGACGCAGGAATAAGTGTAGGACACCAGGGCATGTAGTTCCAAAGCTTTACTCACAGTCGGTGGTGGCTCAAGAGCCCGCATCGGTGCCGTGTCCTCCGGGTCAGGAGCCAAGCCAACTTCCAGGCAAGATGAAGTACTCCTTTCCAACACTCCTCCAACTTATGTGCCTTTTCTGAACGTCTCCCTCTTATCGCCTTTAAGTGAAGTACTCCTAGTACTGAGTTACACTGGAGTTCCTCCTGTCCGATGTTCCTATGAACTCTACTTGTACGGCAGACAGCTGTAGCCTGCTTCGGGGACTCTCTGCTTCTAAGTCCTGGCTCTCTATCTCGTTGCTGTTGTGCCCCCAAGTCTTGTGTGTGAATAAAGTGATGACAAACTTCTATTCCTCTGGTGTCTGTTGCGGGACCATAAGTATCCAAACAACCTCGGGGACCGGACCCCAGCCTTGCGCCTAGAACTTGAGAGGGGTTCTCCTCTAACCATCAATCCTCTGTTCTCTTCCTCTCCTCACGTTCCGTACTAATTCTTTCCTTCTTATGGAGAGTCAGGCTTTCTTTCAGTGTTCCTTTCCTGTGCCAGCGGACCCAGATCACTGAGGTCGGCTGCAGCACTTTCTCTCCTTCATCCCTCTCAGGGGATCTCCTTACACAGGTCCGACCTCGTCAGACTCCTGTGACTCACTCTCTATATCCTATCCTCTTCCCGCTCTTTAGTGCAAACTAAACTCCACCCGCCTTCCAGCACTCTTCGTGTTCCAAGCAGGGAGCCACCAAAGGGTGCTTTGCTACACTACTTTGTTGTGTGGGATGCAGGTGTTCGAGCGTGGTCAGGGGTCTCCACCTTACCTGAATGGTGGGGTACCACACCTCAGGAGGAGGTGCAGTACCTCTGTGGCGACTGAACCCTCAGGGGCGCCACAGTTCAATACAAAGGGTCTTGGTCCAGGTGATGGGGAGGGATCCCTTGGTTCAGGGGTTGGAGGCAGGAAGTTTTAGGAAGTTGGGTTTGATGTATCCTACTTTAGCGCTGATACATAAAGTGTGGGAGGCAATTAAAAAGATTAGGGGTTTGGAACACTTGAAAATTTTTTCCCCGATATGGCAAAACGAGACTCTACTGGAATTTGTTAAAATGGGAGAATTTAAAAATTGGATGAGACTGAGAATACAGTACATGGTTCAGGTGCAGGACGCGCAGGGACTGGTGCCCTTTGGAAAGTTGCAGGAAGATTATGGGCTACCGGAGGTCTGCAGATTTCAATATGGGCAGTTTAGGCATGCTTATGTTACGCAGAATAGGCCGATGAATATGGAGATTCACAAGGATATATTGATTGATTATGTCTGTGTAGAGGGGGGAACAAAAGGGGTAGGGGGAACAAAAGGGGTAGTGTCGGGCATCTATAAGGATCTAGTGCATACTTTTTAAAATAATTATCCTATTAGAACACAGGGGAAATGGGAGGAGTTGGGTAGGATAGAGGAAGATAAATGGGAAGTGATTATGGAATATATACAGTTGTGGCCAAAAGTATTGACACCCCTGCAATTTTGTCAGATAATACTCAGTTTCTTCCTGAAAATGATTGCAAACACAAATTCTTTGGTATTATTATCTTCATTTAATTTGTCTTAAATGAAAAAACACAAAAGAGAATGAAGCAAAAAACAAAACATTGATCATTTCACACAAAACTCCAAAAATGGTCCAGACAAAAGTATTGGCACCCTCAGCCTAATACTTGGTTGCACAACCTTTAGCCAAAATAACTGCGACCAACCGCTTCCGGTAACCATCAATGAGTTTCTTACAATGTTCTGCTGGAATTTTAGACCATTCTTCTTTGGCAAACTGCTCCAGGTCCCTGATATTAGAAGGGTGCCTTCTCCAAACTGCCATTTTTAGATCTCTCCACAGGTGTTCTATGGGATTCAGGTCTGGACTCATTGCTGGCCACCTTAGAAGTCTCCAGTGCTTTCTCTCAAACCATTTTCTAGTGCTTTTTGAAGTGTGTTTTGGGTCATTGTCCTGCTGGAAGACCCATGACCTCTGAGGGAGACCCAGCTTTCTCACACTGGGCCCTACATTATGCTGCAAAATTTGTTGGTAGTCTTCAGACTTCATAATGCCATGCACATGGTCAAGCAGTCCAGTGCCAGAGGCAGCAAAGCAACCCCAAAACATCAGGGAACCTCCGCCATGTTTGACTGTAGGGACCGTGTTTTTTTCTTTGAATGCCTCTTTTTTTCTCCTGTAAACTCTATA
Organism: Dendrobates tinctorius; assembly: GCF_039654945.1. Taxonomy (NCBI): domain Eukaryota; kingdom Metazoa; phylum Chordata; class Amphibia; order Anura; family Dendrobatidae; genus Dendrobates; species Dendrobates tinctorius. Next base: position 11,688,487 of record NW_027361856.1, on the reverse strand, counting down.
TTGATGCCTTTGCCCAAAAAGCTCTACTTTTGTCTTATCTGACCAGAGAACATTCTTCCAAAACGTTTTAGGCTTTTTCAGGTAAGTTTTGGCAAACTCCAGACTGGCTTTTTTGTGTCTCGGGGTAAGAAGTGGGGTCTTCCTGGGTCTCCTACCATACAGGTCCTTTTCATTCAGACGCCGACGGATAGTACGGGTTGACCCTATTGTACCCTCGGACTGCAAGGCAGCTTGAACTTGTTTGGATGTTAGTTGAGGTTCTTTATCCAACATCCGCACAATCTTGCGTTGAAATCTCTTGTCAATTTCTCTTTTCCGTCCACATCTAGGGAGGTTAACCACAGTGCCATGGGCTTTAAACTTCTTGATGACACTGCGCACGATAGAAACAGGAACATTCAGGTCTTTGGAGATGGACTTGTAGCCTTGAGATTGCTCATGCTTCCTCACTATTTGGTTTCTCAAGTCCTCAGACAGTTCTTTGGTCTTCTTTCTTTTCTCCATGCTCAATGTGGTACACACAAGGACACAGGACAGAGGTTGAGTGAACTTTAATCCACGTCAACTGGCTGCAAGTGTGATTTAGTTATTGCCAACACCTGTTAGGTGCCACAGGTAAGTTACAGGTGCTGTTAATTACACAAATTAGAGAAGCATCACATGATTTTTCGAACAGTGCCAATACTTTTGTCCACCCTCTTTTTTATGTTTGGTGTGGAATTATATCCAATTTGGCTTTAGGACAATTCTTTTTGTGTTTTTTTCATTTAAGACAAATTAAATGAAGATAATAATACCAAAGAATTTGTGTTTGCAATCATTTTCAGGAAGAAACTGAGTATTATCTGACAAAATTGCAGGGGTGTCAATACTTTTGGCCACCACTGTACCCCAATTATCGCTGAGTGACCAGGCAGACTCTCGCAGATATATGTACTCCATAGAGTACCGTATATAGCACTCCTGAACGGCTGTATAAAGCGGGTCTGAGACAGACTTCTGAGTGTCCTCGGTGCCGAATGGAGGGGGCTGGAATTCTCCATATGTTATGGCAGTGTCCAAATCTGAACCCATATTGGACGGCGGTGCTTAATGCCATAGGAGGAGCGTATGGTTGTAGGATTGAGTGGGATCCTGTGGTGTGGATACTGGGATATGTGGAGGAGGTCCAGGTACATAATAAATATAAGGTGGCTATAGCTAGATTATTATATATTGCGCGAAAACTGATCGCCAGATACTGGATAAATGAAGCTCCGCCGACATTGAGGGAATTTTTCAGACAGTCTGACTATATTGTGAAAAAGAGAAAAAGACATTTATGTTAAGAGAAAAGGCATAAGAACATTTGAGACACTGTGGACAACTTGGGTGGAGAGAAGATGACCCTGAACATAGGTTACACCCAGGGCCGCAGCTATAATGAGGCAAGTTGAGCCAGGTGCTGAAGCTGCAGGCAGCAGGGGGCGGCATTATGAGCTCCTCTACCCGCAGCACCTACAATTTAGCCTCTGCACGCTGGTACTGCGGTTGTGCAAGAGGCTGTAATTGATGAGACCACAGGAGGGAAGGAGTCAGGGCCCCCTGATCATGTGACCCCTGACTCCTCCCCTCCTGTGACCTCATCACAGGTCCTGTAGTCACTCCTCTCCTCATCTGTAGCGTCTTCAATCCGGATATCATGTGACCTTGACTCCTCCCCTCCTATGACCTCATCACAGGTCCTGTGCGCATCAGCCCTTGTTTTATGTAAGACTCTGCTGTCTGTGCTGGCTGTCATCGTCCTGGATGAGGGAAGTTTATTTGTGGGGTCAGGGGGGTTTACAGGGTGTATGTAGCAGAGCCGCGAGTGTACGAGGTGTACGGAGCAGAGATGTGTACGGAGTGGAGCTGTGTGTGTACACAGAGTGGAGCCGTGTGTGTGTACGAGGTGAACGGAGCAGAGCCGCGAGTGTGTGAGGTGTACGGAGCGGAGCTGTGTGTGTGCGAGGTGTACGGAGCAGAGCCGTGTGTACGAGGTATAAGGAGCAGAGCCGCGTGTGTACGAGGTGTACTGAGCGGAGCCGCGTTTGTACGAGGTGTACGGAGAGGAGCTGTATGTGTAAGAGGTGTAAGGAGCGGAGCCGCGTGTGTACGAGGTGTAAGGAGCGGAGCCGCGTGTGTAAGAGGTGTAAGGAGCGGAGCCGCGTGAGTAAGAGGTGTAAGGAGCGGAGACACGTGTGTACGAGGTGTACGGAGTGGAGCCACGTGTGTTGTGAGTTAATTTTTCCCTTCACCATTGAGGTCTGATGAACTCCCTCCTCTGGTGAAGTGAGGCTGATTACCAAACACCTGGGCAGCTAGATGATGACTGGGTGGCTGGAATTGAGGACTGGATATAAGGCTGCCGCCGCCCTTCTTCCTGGCTGGTGATTTTCCTGCTGGATTCTTGGAGACCAGTCTGATTCCTGCATCTCAAAGCTAAGTTTTTCTGCTCTGCTTTGTACTCTTCAGTTTTGTTTTTGTTTTGCCTTGTTTTTTGGGAGTTCTGCCATCCCCGGCCGGGGGTGAGCTGAATTCCATTGTTGTCTTTGATCTGTTGATCTTTTGCTCTGTCTTCAGAATATACCCGAGTTCTGATATAGTCTTTTGAAGCCTAGCGACTTCAGGGCCTGTTTTTCCTATCAGTCGGTTGGCTCATTTTGATAGGGTTTTTGCGGATGGCAGACAGCAGCTTTCCTATCCTGTCCTATGCAGTTAGCTTGGGCCCCATCATTTGCTCAACCTATCTTTCTATCTGTGTTAGTGTTTTCATCTTGCTTCACCGTCATTATATGTTGGGGGCTGCTTATTGCTTTGGGGTCTGCTCTGGGGCAGTTTAGTTTTTCCCCTTTCTGTCTTTAGGCTATGTAGTTCTCCGGCTGTGATCGAGGGGTCTAGGGCACCGTAGGAACCCCCCACGGCTACTGCTAGTTGTTGTGGATAGGTCCAGGGGTCTGCAATCCGATAGCTGCCAACCTCACTGGTTTTTCTGGACTTAGCTGGTATTTTGTTTTTACCTCCTTCGGTGACTCATCATAACAGAATCACCAGCCATACCGCAGATCCTAGGGTACTCAATAGCAGGAGAGAATCGAAAAAAGAAGAAAAGGGTCAGAATTTTTTTTTTTTTTTTGTGTGTGCATATTTTTTCCTCTATATCTCTGAGGCCGTAGGGGGAATTTTTCTCTCAATGGAGATGAAGCAATTGTCTGACCGTGTGGAGCAGCTCGCTGCTGAAGTGCCGGGAATTTCCGCCTATCTTGCTCATTCACATGCTGCTGAACCAAAGATTCCCTCTCCTGATGTGTATTTTGGGGATCGGTCTAAATTCTTGAATTTCAAGAATAATTGTAAATTATTTTTTGCCTTGAAGCCTAACTCGTCGGGGAACTCCGCGCAGCAGGTTAAAATTGTCATCTCTTTTCTGCGCGGCGATCCCCAGGATTGGGCGTTTTCTTTGAAACCTGATGATCCTATTCTGAATAATGTGAACGCATTTTTTCAAGCCTTGGGGTTGTTGTATGATGAACCTAATGCTATTGATCAGGCTGAAAAGACCCTGTTGGCATTAAGCCAGGGTCGGGATTCGGCAGAGTTGTACTGTCAAAAATTCCGAAAGTGGGCGGTCCTTACTACCTGGAATGATGGTGCCTTGGCAGCCCTCTTTCGGAAGGGTTTGTCAGAAGCCGTAAAAGATACTATGGTGGGATTTCCTGTTCCCTCTGGTCTTGACGATTCTATGTCATTAGCCATTCAGGTGGATCGGCGTTTACGTGAACGCAAAACTACACGAGAGATGTTGCCACCTGTTGAACAAATGTCTGAACCTATGCAATGTGATAGAGTTTTGTCTAGGGCGCAACGCCAGGAGTTCAGAAGGCGTAATAAGCTGTGGTTTTTTTGTGGAGATGCCTCGTATATTATTTCTGTCTGCTCTAAACGAGAGAAACGTTGTGCACACACGTTTTCTGTGGGTGGTGTTCAACCTAAGTTTCTTCTGGCAATTACTCTGATCTGCTCCCTGTCCACATTTTCCGCCAAGGCTTTTGTGGATTCAGGAGCAGCTCTTAACCTGATGGACTTGGATTTTGCTAAACGTTGTGGATTTCCTATGACACCTCTGCGGACGCCTATCCCTTTGAGGGGTATTGATGCTACTCCTTTGGCGAAGAATAAACCTCAGTTTTGGACCCAGGTGGTAATGCGGGTCGCCCCAGACCATCAAGAAAATTGCAGATTTTTGGTGTTGCATAATTTGCATGATACCATTGTTCTGGGGTTTCCCTGGTTGCAAATCCATAATCCACTTCTGGATTGGAAATCTTTGTCTGTGGTGAGTTGGGGTTGTCGGTGTGCCCTTAGTGATGCTCCTGTTTTCTCCACCTCTCCCCAGTCGCATGATGTTCCTGACTATTTGGCTGACTTTTATGATGTATTTAGTGAGAATGAGTCTGCGTCTTTGCCTCCTCATAGGAGTTATGACTGTGCAATTGAGCTGAACCAGGGGTGTAAATTCCCCAAGGGTCGGCTTTTCAATTTATCTGTACCCGAGCACGAGGCTATGCGATCCTATATTAAGGAGGCATTGGAGAAGGGTCATATTAGACCATCCTCTTCACCCTTAGGTGCTGGGTTTTTTTTCGTGGCTAAAAAGGATGGTTCATTAAGGCCTTGTATTGACTATCGTGCCCTCAACAAAATTACTGTTAAATATCAGTATCCGTTACCCCTGATTTCTGATCTATTCCCCAAAGTTAAAGGTGCTTGCTGGTTTACCAAGCTTGACCTCAGGGGGCGTATAATCTTATTCGCATTAAGCATGGGGATGAATGGAAGACGGCGTTTAATACTCCGGAGGGACATTTTGAGTACCTGGTGATGCCTTTTGGGCTCACTAATGCCCCTTCTGTCTTCCAGTGCTTCATGAACGATATATTCCGAGACTTTGTGGATAAATTTTTGATTATCTATCTGGATGATATTTTGATCTTCTCCAAGAATTGGGACTCTCATGTGGAACATGTTTGGACTGTGTTCCGGATTTTGAGGGAGAATTCCCTGTATGTCAAGGGATCGAAATGCCTTTTTGGGGTACAGAGGATTTCATTTTTGGGATTTATTTTGTCTCCGTCAACTATTGAAATGGACCCGGCCAAGGTACAGGCCATTTATGATTGGGTTCAGCCTACTTCTTTGAAGGCTCTCCAGAAGTTTTTGGGTTTTGCTAATTTTTATCGGAAATTTATAGCTAATTTTTCTGCTATTGCCAAGCCATTGACGGATTTGACTAGGAAGGGTGCTGATGTGCTGAATTGGTCTCCGGAGGCTGTTTCTTCCTTTCAGGAGCTGAAGCGAAGATTCACTTCTGCTCCGTTTTTGCGGCAACCTGATGTCTCACTCCCGTTTCAGGTGGAGGTGGACGCTTCTGAGATTGGTGCAGGAGCGGTTTTGTCCCAAAAAGATCCTGTTACATCTAAAATGAATCCTTGGGCTTTCTTTTCCCGAAAGTTCTCCCCATCCGAACGTAACTATGATGTGGGGAATCGGGAACTGTTGGCCATGAAATGGGCATTTGAGGAGTGGAGACATTGGTTGGAGGGAGCCAAACACCAAGTCGTGGTCCTTACTGACCACAAGAATTTGATTTACCTGGAGTCGGACAAGAGCTTGAATTCTAGACAGGCTAGGTGGGCCTTGTTTTTCACACGTTTTGATTTTGTGGTCTCTTTTCTTCCGGGCACTAAGAATGTCAAGGCAGACGCCCTCTCTAGGAGTTTCCTTGCTGATTCTCCTGTTGTGACTAAGCCTGCTACCATCTTAGGCGAGGGGGTAGTTCTTTCTGCCATCTCGCCCGATTTGAGACGTGCTCTGGAAGAGTTTCAGGAGGACAAACCTGAGCATTGTCCCAGTGGAACGTTGTATGTTCCTGACCAGTGGAGGAAGAGAGTGATGTCTGAAGTTCATTGCTCTGCATTGGCTGGTCATCCAGGTATTTTTGGTACTAGAGATCTGGTGAGTCGGTCTTTTTGGTGGCCCGCCTTGTCTTATGATGTCAGGAATTTTGTGCAGTCCTGTGGGACTTGCTCCCGGTCTAAACCTTGTTCTCGCTCTAGTGGCTTGTTGATGCCTTTGCCGCTGCCCAGGAGGCCATGGACCTATATTTCAATGGATTTTATCTCTGATATGTCTGTCTCTCAGAGAATGACCGTTATTTGGGTGATTTGTGATAGATTCTCTAAGATGGTCCATCTTGTACCACTCCCTAAGTTGCCATCTTCCTCTGAGTTGGTGCCCTTGTTTTTGCAACAGGTGGTTCGCTTGCACAGGATTCCTGAGAACATTGTATCTGACAGAGGAGTTCAGTTTGTGTCTAGATTTTGGAGGACTTTCTGTTCCAAGCTGGGAATTCAGTTGTCCTTCTCCTCTGCGTTTCACCCTCAGACCAATGGGCATACGGAGAGAACAAACCAGACTTTGGAGTCGTATTTGAGATGTTTTATTTCTGCCGATCAGGATGATTGGGTTTCATTTTTGCCCTTGGCCGAATTTGCTTTAAATAATAGAGCTAGTTCTGCCACTTTGATGTCACCCTTTTCTTGTAACTTTGGGTTTCACCCTCGATTTTCTTCAGGGCAGGTGGAGCCTTCTGCCTGCCCAGGTGTTGACACTGTGGTGGAGAGAATGCACCAGATCTGGGACCAAGTAGTGGATAAGTTGTCTCTCTCCCAGGAAAAGGCCCAGCGGTTTTCCAACCGGCGTAGGACCGTTGGTCCCCAGTTTAAGGTGGGTGATATGGTTTGGTTGTCATCAAAAAATATCGCTATGAAGGTGGCTTCTCTTAAGTTTAAGCCTAGATTTATTGGACCTTATGGAGATTATTAATCCGGTCTCTTTTCGGTTGGCTCTTCCTGTCACATTTAAAATTCATAATGTGTTTCATAAGTCCTTGTTGAAGAGGTTTGTTGAACCAGTAGTTCCTGTGGTGGCACCTCCTGACCCTATATTGGTTGAAGGTAACATGGAATATGAGGTAGAGAAGATACTGGATTCCCGTCTGGCTAGACGGAGACTCCAGTATTTGGTTAAGTGGAAGGGTTATGGTCAGGAGGATAATTCCTGGGTCTCTGCCTCTGATATTCATGCCGAAAGATTGGTGCGTGCCTTTCATCGGGCTCACCCGGATCGCCCTGGTGGCATGGATGAGGGTTCGGTGACCCCTCCTCAAGGGGGAGGTACTGTTGTGAGTTCATTTTTCCCTTCACCATTGAGGTCTGATGAACTCCCTCCTCTGGTGAAGGAAGGTAGTGAGGCTGATTACCAAACACCTGGGCAGCTAGATGATGACTGGGTGGCTGGAATTGAGGACTGGATATAAGGCTGCCGCCGCCTTTCTTCCTGGCTGGTGATTGTCCTGCTGGATTCTTGGAGACCAGTCTGATTCCTGCATCTCAAAGCTAAGTTTTTCTGCTCTGCTTTGTACTCTTCAGTTTTGTTTTGCCTTGTTTTTTGGGAGTTCTGCCATCCCCGGCCGGGGGTGAGCTGAATTCCATTGTTGTCTTTGATCTGTTGATCTTTTGCTCTGTCTTCAGAATATACCTCAGTGCTGATATAGTCTTTTGAAGCCTAGCGACTTCAGGGCCTGTTTTTCCTATCAGTCGGTTGGCTCATTTTGATAGGGTTTTTGCGGATGGCAGACAGCAGCTTTCCTATCCTGTCCTATGTAGTTAGCTTGGGCCCCATCATTTGCTCAACCTATCTTTCTATCTGTGTTAGTGTTTTCATCTTGCTTCACCGTCATTATATGTTGGGGGCTCCCTATTGCTTTGGGGTCTGCTCTGGGGCAGTTTAGCTTTTCCCCTTTCTGTCTTTAGGCTATGTAGTTCTCCGGCTTTGATCGAGGGGTCTAGGGCACCGTAGGAACCCCCCACGGCTACTGCTAGTTGTTATGGATAGGTCCAGGGGTCTGCAATCCGATAGCTGCCAACCTCTCTGGTTTTTCTGGACTTAGCTGGTATTTGTTTTTTCCTCCTTCGGTGACTCATCATAACACACGTGTGTACGAGGTGTACGGAGCGGAGCCGCGCGTGTGGGAGGTGCACGGTGGAGAGATGCACATGTACAAGGTGTACGTTGTAGAGATGTGTACGGCGTGGAGCTGTGTGTGTACACGGAGCGGAGTCGTGTGTGTACGAGGTGTACGGAGCAGAGCCGCGAGTGTGTGGGGTGTGCGGAGCTGTGTGTGTGCGAGGTGTAAGGAGCAGAGCCGCTTGTGTACGAGGTGTACGGAGCAGAGATGTGTACGGAGCGGAGCCGTTTGTGTACACGGAGTGGAGCCATGTGTACGGAATGGATCAGCGGGTGTGTGAGGTGTACAGTGCGGAGCCGCACGTGTACGAGGTGTAAGGAGCAGAGTCGCGTGTGTGAGGTGTATGGAGCGGAACCGTGTGTGTACAAGGTGTATGGAGCAAAGCCGCATGTGTACAAGGTTTACGGAGTGGAGCCATTTGTGTACAAGGTTTACAGAGCGTGACCACGTGTGTACAAGGTGTACGGCGCAGAGCCGCATGTGTGCGAGGTTTACGGAGTGGAGCCATGTGTGTACTGAGCGGAGCCGTGTGTATATGAGGCATAAAAAGTGGAACCGTGTGTGTATGATGTATGTGGAGCCATACGTGTACAAGGTGTATGGTGGGGAGCATTCATACCTCCCAGCGGGACAGTCCCGATTTTGAGAGAGATTCTGCCCCACTGCCCCAGCTGGGAGCTTACTTTTCCCGCGGACACAGGAGTACACGGCGGAGCCCCGAGGAGCACTTTAAAATTCACACGTGACGTTCCACCAGAAGTGAAATGCTAGAAGCTGACAGGAAATGAGCTAATTTTGGGAGGAGATTGTGACGGAACCATGGAGGCACTTCAGGGAATGCTTCAGATCCATCACCGTATCCTCCCCCAACAGTGCGGACAGCAGGATCGCCGTGGACTTGGGATGCCGGCCATGTGAGCGGATCATGATATGTCCTGCATCGGGAGGCTCAGGTGGGCACTACAGTGGGAGCCGGGCTGCTATAGTATCGTTATAGAATCTCTCTCTCTCTCTGTTTCTTTCCTTCTTATTTCTTTCTCTGTTATTTCTTGCTTTCCCCTCTTTCTTTCTCTCTCTTCTTTCCCCTCTCTTTCTTTCTCTTTCTGTTCTTTCTTTCTGTTTTCTTTTTCTCTCTGTTCTTTCTTTCTTTTCCTCAGTACCAGTGTGCCCACAGTACCAGTCGAATAAGAGGGGTAGGAAACTAGGTGGCACTGGTCACATTGAGCCTCTCATACTTTTTACTGGTGTATAATCATATGCCCTGAGCACCCCCATAAAGTGGGCCAGCGCCAGACAACAGGGTACAAACAAATCACTATTACTATCAGTCCAAATGGACAATTATATGGGTAAAGTTTATGATGTCCCTGTGCCAAGCACTGCGGAGGATCAGAATACACTGAGGAGACCAGAACAGCGGGGTTTGGGTAAAAGAATTATAAGGGGCCCATTACACTGTATGAATATATGGTGCCCATTATGCTGTATGAAGTAATATATGGTGCCCATTATACTGTATGAAGTAATGAATGGTGCCTATTATGCTGTACGAAGTAATATATGGTGCCCATTATTCTATATGAAGTAATATATGGTGCCCATTATACTGTATGAAGTAATATATGGGGCCCATTATGCTGTATGAAATAAATATTTGGGGCCCATTATACTGTATGAAGTAATATATGGTGCCCATTATACTGTATTAAGTAATATATGGGACCCAGTATACTGTATGAAGTAATATATGGGGCCCATTATACTGTATGAAGTAATATATGGGGCCCATTATGCTGTATGAAGTAATATATGGGGCCCATTATGCTGTATGAAGTAATATATGGGGCCCATTATACTGTATGAAGTCATATATGGGGCCCATTATACTGTATGAAGTAATATATGGTGCCTATTGTGCTGTATGAAGTATTATATGGGGCCCATTATACTGTATGAAGTAATATATTGGGCCCATTATACTGTATGAAGTCACATATGGGGCCCATAATACAGTATGGAGCATTATGTGGGGATAGGGGATGACTGTTTGTTGTGGATCTGACCGCTGGGAACTCCATGATCCTAGGAAACGTAGCTTTGAAGAGCACCATGTAAATGTAGCTGTGGTCGATCATGCGCACTGTGGTGCCATTCACATGTGGCTCTTCAAATAACTCCTTCAAGAGAGTGATGAGGGGACGACAAAGTATAGCAAAAATTCACTGATCGGGGTGAGGAGTGTTATAGTTTGTGGGCTGGTGGGATTTGTGTGGCAGGGCTGCTTTTTTGTCCCAGTCCGGCCCTGTGCCCATTGCCATTAATGACCCTTGTTCTGGATACTTCTGTGTTGTTCTTGTATGAGCATGTGATGGCGCTGACATCCTTGTGTTTGGACACCTTTTTTTTCTATTTACCTAAATCAAAATGTCCACTATTGTACTCAGTTTTACAGGATAGATATGAAAATTTACTTTGTGTGCGGGGGGGGGGGGGGGGGGGGGGGGTCATTTTGCTGTTTGCCTCAGGCAGAAGATAGGCTAGGTTCACCCCTGGTTAAACCATGTATTATTTGCTGCTCTTGTATGTAATGGGGGGAGGGGAAGGAAGAGAGGGAATTTCTGAAACTAATGACTATTGTTAATGTTTTTATTGCGATTTTTGTTCTATTGTTTTGTACCTTGAATTTGTTAAATAAAAATTTATCTGATTTAAAAAAAAACCAAAACAGTCCTTCTCCACCGCTTCCGTTCTGCATCACCCGGATTTGAACAAACAGTTCTTCCTAGATGAGGACATTCTCGTTAGGGGCTGGAGCTGTGCTCACCCAGAAGTCCTACTCGGGTCGCCGCGTGTCCTGCGGTTGCTTTTATAAGGCCTTCTCTGCTCCTGAGCGCAACTACTCTATTGGGATTCGAGAGTTACTCGCCATTAAGATGGCTCTGGAGGAGTAGCGTTACCTGCTGGGGGGCACAGTCTATCCAGTGGTCATCTACACGGACCATAAGAACCTGGTGTATCTCCAGTCCGCCCAGAAACTTAATCCACGCCAAGCTAGGTGGTCTTTGTTTTTTGCCTGCTTTAACTTTCTTTTACATTTCAGGTCCGGTGACAAGAATGTCAGAGCCAATGCCCTCTCTCGTTCTTTTCTGTCCGAGGACCAAGAGGAGGATCCACAATTGATCATTCCACCGTTTAAGATGGTCACTATCGCTCCAGTATGTCACAAATTCCTCCAGGGAAGACCCTTGTGGCTGGATCCGAGAAGGAGCGATTTTTGTCTTGGGGCCACTCGTCCAAGGTGGCTGGTCACACGGGACAAAGGAAGACTCTACAGTTGATTTCTCACCACTACTGGAGGCCGTCAATGAGGAGAGATCTATGCTTATGTGGCTGCTTGTCTGATTTGTGCCCGCAATAAAGTCCCCAGACGACTTCCTGCCGGTTCTCTCCTGCCATTACCTGTACCATCGTGTCCATGGCAGCACATAGCTATGGACTTCATTAAGGATTTGCCAGTATCCAAGGGTTGTACCGTCATCTGGGTAGTCGTGGATCGTTTCTCCAAAATGGTGCACTTTACCCTGTTGTCTGCTCTTCCGTCCGCTCCTGAACTGACAGCTTCATCAAACAAATTTTCCGCCTGCACAGATTTCCTCGTCACACTGTGTCCGATCGAGGTTTCGTAGATCACTTCCAGATTCTGGCGAGCTCTCTGTAAGCATCTGAATATCGCCTTGGATTTCTCTTCGGCCTATCACCCTCAGTCCAGTGGACAAGTGGAGCGTGTCAACCAGGTCCTGAGCAATTACCTGCGACACTTCGTGAATGCCCACCAAAAAGTTTGGGTGAAATTGTTCCCTGGTGTCATGAAAATATGAACCATTTTCCAGTGGTTCGAGTACACCTCCAGAACTTTCCGCTGCATCTACTGGGTTTGACATGCTGGCCCTTTCCCCCATTATGTTTGTGTTGCCCATGAAGCTGCAGTCTTCTCTGCCTGTCTTCTCCAGCCCCCCCTCCCTCCAGCTGCACACATGGGTGTAATGTGAGCTGCTTACCAGCTAAAACCAGCCATTGTTTAGAAGCACATGGCACATGGTTCCATTTTGTATCTCAGATCAAATATAATGGTGCTGATTATTCATATAGGCAGGAAACATATTTGGAATCTACATCCTTGGGCTATGCACCACAGAATTTGGCAACGTCTGCGCCCATCGGAAAGCAAGTAAAGGTTTTCTGCCGCACAGTAATAAATAGACCTATGATGAGTGGTCTTAAATGAAAGAGAAACTCGTATCCAAACCTATGATAGTCCTGACATCACCCTACGAGCTTCCCCCCAAGAGTTATGGCCAATAGAAGGTTTTTCATATCTTCCAAAAGGGGAGTGCATTCCCTAGGTTCGACCACCTAGTGAGGTCATGGGACAGAGGGTATAAGGCTATGAAGCCCAATTAGGCATTTGTCTTTTTGCCTGGGGACCAGCTGTGGCAAGCTGTGCATTTTGACCTGCCACTCTGGGAAGGTCCCCTCCCCCTACTCCACATGGCGTGCCATTGACTGATAAATGTAAGTTTCATATCTTAATCAACTTTATTTTGTAATTGCTGTATATATTTTAATTGTCTCGTTTGTAACATCTTTTTATACTTTGTAAACACTGCCTATTCTTTTTGGAGTAAAATCTATAAATATTTACTAGTTTTGTTTTCCTTGCTTTATAACGTACCGCCACATCCTCCATGCTAAAACTATGCTACTGGTGGGTTGGCTCCTGACCTGATATTGATTTTAAGGCCGGGGTCACACTGGCGAGGAATACGGACGAGTGAGAGGCGTTAAAAGCACGCATTACACACCGACAAATTATTCTCTATGGGTTTGCTCCCAACAGCCGTATATATTTCTCGGGCGTATTCTACGGTCCGTGCCAATCGCAGCATGCTGCGATTGTCAGCGTACTACGCCCGTAGTACGCCAATGCAAGTCTATGGGTGCGCAAAAAATACGGATTACACACGGACCACACATGTGACTTGCGAGAAATACGCACCCGGTGTCTTTTAGCAAAGCCGGCAATTCAGTGTGCTATACAGTAAACTCACACTGACAGTTTTAATAAAGAAACGAAAGAATAGATATAGACATATAGAATACATTATATATATATATATATATATATATATATATATATATATATATATATACACACATACACACACACACATACATACATTCTGTGTGTCTATATCTATTCTATGGTTTCTGTTAGAAACCGTCATTGGGCTCCATTATATGTCCATTTTGCAAGCCTGCGAGAAAATCTCGCCATACGGATGCCATACGGATTACATACGGATGCTGACATGCGCAAAATACGCGACCACACCTTGCTTACGGATGACATACGGAGCACTATTTAGGGGTCATTCATCCATATTATGCCTGTTAACTACGGACCGTATTCTGCATCGGTTAGTGTGACCCTGGCCTAATATCAGAACTAGGAGCTGGTGGCAGCAAAGTGTGCTCTGAGGTATTTGGTAGATTCTGACAGGGAAGGAATGGAGGTTTTACAGGTGTATTTCCTGCCTGGGACTGAATATACATACAGCCCTCCCTGCAGAGTGCCAAGAGCCAGTACACAACCATGCAGCCCTTCTGGCAACTACTTATCCTAGGTGTAGTTCCCTGGCTGACCTTAGGGTAATGGGGGCACCAGAGAGCTGCAAGTTCCAAGCCTGAACTGGAAGGTGGGATCCTGAAATTGGATCCCTGACACCTGGGCTGAGTTATCGTATAACAATCACGTTGGTGAAGCCTCGGGAGAATCTCCGTTCTACATTGTATTTGTTCGGCAATCCGAGGTTCACCTCCCGCTAACAGTTCCTTCTGATGTCCCTGCGGCAGATGTCCTCTCAAAGGATTTTGTGAAGTTGTGGGAGGACACCAAAGCCTGTTTAGAAGCATCCTCCACCCATATGAAGAGACATGAAGATAAAAGGCATCTAGATCCTCCGCCTTTCAAGGTGTTGAAGCGGATCAATGAGGTCTCCTGTAAATTGAAGCTGCCTCCTTCTTTACTGATTCCAAATTCCTTCCATATATCTCTACTAAAGCCGGTCATCCTGTGTTCCTTCTCCAAGGATCCCATTACCACGCCCATGCCAACGGCCTCGGATGAGGTTTTTGAAGTTGAGAGCATCTTGGCCATGAAGAGGATGAGTGGCAAGATCTTCTTTCTCAGTGACTGGAAGGGATTTGGTCCCGAAGAGAGATCCTGGGAGCCGAGGGAGAACATTCATGGTCTGATTCTCCTCCGAAAATTCCTCAATGACCTGAAGAGGAGGGGGAGTAAAGGGGGGTACTGTTAGCGCCATGCCGGAGTCCTGCTCTGACAGGCAGGGTCCCTGGCGTGTATCTTCACTCACCCGTGCTGCAATCAGTTCTTCCCTTCCCCATGCTCTGCATGCTTCCAGCTGGTCCTCTAGCCATGTCCTTAGGGGGCGCGTGCGTGCACTTACTATTTCCTTCCCAGCCAATAGCTGTGGGACATTATGTATATTGTGAGACAGTGACCGGTGTTGTGAGTGGCCGATATGTGTTGCAGAGGAGGAGGTCCTCTGCGCTGTAAGCCTGAAATGTTGCTCTGGGACCTGTAGTTCCACAAGCTTTGTTTAGCTTATAAGGGGCTGGGCTTACAGGGTTAAAGTGAGAGCTGGGCGGGAGTGGCTAGCCACACACCTCCCATCAAGAGGTGGCTCTCATACGTTATAATCAGGCTGTGGTGTGATCACATGGTCTCTGTGTTGGAAGGTCCTGCAAGAGGACAGGTCTTACTGAATAGCACATGGTGAGGCTATGTACCTGCAGAGACTGTGATGACTGCTGTGTTGGGGGAAGCTACCATCGTTCTGAGGGTCTGGAATTGTTGGGTTTGGCCTGTGGAGCAAGTCATCGTCCGAGACAGTGATCCCAGTTAGGCAGCTTCCCTGGAAGCCATGACCGACAAGACGTTGGTGGAGCGGAGCTTCTAGAAGGTAACCTCAGACAAGGAGGTTGCAAGAAGGCAGAGAGGTGCATCTGCTACGTGAACAGACTAGTGTCCAGTTATGTTCGTGGATGTAGCAAAACAGACTGTACTCTATTTGTTACGGTCCCCGATCCCCCTGTCACGCTCCCAGCCCTGCGCCCCCGTGCGCGCAGCGATACTCACCTCGTCCGGCAGCCGCGCTCCCTCCAGCAGCCTTACTTCCTCCAGCCCCGGCGTCGGCCTCTCCCTTCCTCCGGCCCACAGCTGGTGACGTCACCGCGGGCCCCGCGCATGCGCAGTAGGTCGCGGCCGGTCCTCCGCCGCTAAGCTGGGTTCCGGCGGTGCCCTGCCCCAATTGCACCGCCGGACCAATGGGGGCTCAGCAGCAGCCATATCAGGCCGCCCTCCCTTAGTGGAGGCGCCTGACCGTGGTTGTTTCCTTCTGCGCCTCAGGCCCTGTGTACTCCGCTGGAATCCGGCTCGCTGCCTAACCTCTGTGCTTGCTTCCAGCCCTGCTCCAGTCCTGTGTCCGTGCCCGTACCTGTCCTGTGTCCGTGCCTGTTCAAGTCCTGTCTCCGCGCCTGTTCCAGTCCTGTCTCCGAGCCTGTTCCAGTCCTGTCTCCGAGCCTGTTCCAGTCCTGTCTCCGAGCCTGTTCCAGTCCTGTCTCCGTGCCTGTTCCAGTCCTGTCTCCGAGCCTGTTCCAGTCCTGTCTCCGAGCCTGTTCCAGTCCTGTCTCCGAGCCTGTTCCAGTCCTGTCTCCGAGCCTGTTCCAGTCCTGTCTCCGAGCCTGTTCCAGTCCTGTCTCCGTGCCTGTTCCAGTCCTGTCTCCGTGCCTGCTCCAGTCCTGTCTCCGTGCCTGCTCCAGTCCTGTCTCCGTGCCTGCTCCAGTCCTGTCTCCGTGCCTGCTCCAGTCCTGTCTCCGTGCCTGCTCCAGTCCAGTGTCCGTGCCTGTTCCAGTCCAGTGTCCGTGCCTGTTCCAGTCCAGTGTCCGTGCCAGCTCCAGTCCTGTGTCCTTGCCTGTTCAAGTCCTGTGTCCGTGCCTGCTCCAGTCCTGTCTCCGTGCCTGTTCCAGTCCAGTGTCCGTGCCTGTTCCAGTCCAGTGTCCGTGCCTGTTCCAGTCCAGTGTCCGTGCCTGTTCCAGTCCAGTGTCCGTGCCAGCTCCAGTCCAGTGTCCGTGCCAGCTCCAGTCCTGAGTCCGTGCCAGCTCCAGTCCGGTAACCGTGCCTGTTCAAGTCCTGTGTCTGTTCCTGCTCACGCCCTGTGCACCATTCCGAGCCGCCCCTCTTGGTTCCGGCTGCCGTGGCATTCGAGTCTCTGGTCTTGCGCCTAACGATCCCTGTATAGGGGTCGGTCACACCAGGTTGCTCGTCCGGGGTCCCTCGGTGCCACGGTCCAGAGGGTCCACTCCAGGGTATTCCTCCTCACAGTCTGTGGCGCTAACAGTACGGTCAGGCCATGGATCCCGCCGGTGCTGCCGCTCCCGGTCAAAAGGAGCTTCTCTTTTTACGGGAGAACCAGGGGCGCATTATGTCGGTCATGAAGGCCATGGAGTCCCGCTTGTCCGCTCTCCAGGCGGCCGATCCGGGGAATGCCGCACAGCTGGCCGGCCTCCAGCAGGAGTTGAGCCAGCAGCGGGACGCTCAGTCCCACATTTTGTCATATATGGCCTCGGTAGATAGCCGTCTGGGAGATCTCCAGTCCGCCGCTGCGGCCTCGGCCGCCATCCCCAGTCCCGCTCCGTTCCCCTCTCCTCGCCTTGCCAAACCACCCCGATACGCTGGGGACCCCAGACAGTGTAGAGGGTTCCTAAACCAGTGTGGCTTGCATTTTGAGCTTCAGCCTCATCAGTATCCTTCCGATCGGGCCAAGGTGGCCTTCATCATGTCCCATCTGGAGGGAGAGGCCTTATCTTGGTTAAATCCGCTCTGGGAGAGGGACGATCCTATTGTTTCTAACATCCCGCTCTTCTTAGACACCTTTCGTAAGGTGTTCGATGAGCCTGGACGGGTAGCCTCGCTTACCGAATCTCTTTTCAACCTACACCAGGGCTCCCTGACTGTTGGTCAATACGCCATTCGGTTCCACACCATGTCCTCCGAATTGGGCTGGAATAACGCGGCATTGGTCGGGGCCTTTTGGCGTGGGTTGTCGGGCAGAATTAAGGACGAGTTGGCGGGGCGTGATACCCCCACCAACCTCGAGGACCTCATCTCCCTGGCCACTCGAATTGACCTCAGGTTCCAGGAGCGCGCCCGGGAAACGGCGAGGGATAGGAGGCCCATTAGGCCGGCCCAGATCGCTAGCCGGTCCTTTAATCCTCGTCCGCCTGGTCCTGGACATACTCCGCCCCCTGAGCCCATGCAGGTAGATCGGGTCCGGATGGCTGAGAGACGTCAGAGGGAGAGACGGGAGCAAGGGCTTTGTCTTTACTGTGGAGGGGCATCCCACTTCATCCGCTCTTGTCCTGAGAGACCGGGAAACTCTTCCACCTAGGCCAGGTAAGAGAGGCCTTCCTAGGTGATTATGATTCCTCTCAGGCCCTCACACTTTCCGTTCTTCTGCTTTCAGGGGGGAGGCGTGGGTCCGAGGTGGCCTATGTGGATTCGGGCTCAGCAGGCAACTTCATCCGGCATGAAGTGGTGGACAAATATCGGATTCCCGTGGTCTCCCTGAAGAACCCTCGGATTATCGCTTCCGTTGATGGCCGACCGTTGTTGGACTCCATCACCACGGTCACAGAAGAGGTAATCTTGCAAGTCGGTGCCCTCCACAGTGAAAAAGTCGCCTTCTATGTGCTGCCCGACTTGTCTCATGCCATTCTCCTCGGTCTTCCGTGGTTACGGACACACCAGCCGGTTCTCAACTGGTCGACCGTGGAGGTCTTGCGCTGGGGAGACCCGTGTCATGGTCGCTGTCTGAACCCCATTCAGCCAGTGGTTCCCGTTCGCCCTCCTCAGGATCTCTCTGGGCTTCCTTCCGCCTATTGGGCTTATGCAGACGTTTTCGACAAGAAGGAGTCGGAGGTTCTTCCACCGCATCGAGCCTTTGACTGCCCGATTGAGCTTATCCCCGGTTCTACTCCTCCCAGGGGCAGGATCTACCCGCTATCCCCTGTAGAATCCGCCATGTCCGAATACGTCACGGAGAACCTTGCCAAGGGATTCATTCGGAAGTCTTCATCTCCTGCCGGCCCCGGGTTCTTTTTCGTTAAAAAGAAAGACGGTTCGCTGCACCCATGTATCGATTATAGAGGATTGAACAACATCACTATCAAAAACCGGTACCCACTTCCTCTTATCCCGGAGTTGTTTGACCGTCTCAGGGGGGCACGCATCTTCTCCAAACTGGATCTCAGGGCGGCATACAACCTCATCCGCATCCGTGCCGGCGATGAATGGAAGACCGCCTTTAACACCCGTGACGGTCATTATGAGTACTTGGTGATGCCATTCGGTCTGTGCAATGCCCCGGCGGTGTTCCAGGAGTTCGTCAATGAAATCTTCCGAGACCTCCTGTACTCCTGTGTCGTAGTCTACCTGGATGACATTCTGGTCTTCTCCCCGGATCTTCCATCCCACAGGAGGACTGTCCGCCTTGTTCTTCGGCGTCTTCGAGAGAATCGTCTATATGCCAAGATGGAGAAGTGCCTGTTCGAACAGACCTCCCTGCCTTTTCTGGGCTACATCATCTCCGATGCCGGGCTTCAGATGGATCCCGAGAAACTCTCCGCCATTCTCAAGTGGCCTCGCCCCGCTGGCTTAAGAGCTATTCAACGTTTCTTGGGCTTCGCGAACTACTATCGGCAGTTCATTCCGCACTTCTCCTCGCTCTCCAGGCCGATCTCGGCCCTTACCCGAAAGGGGATCTCTGCCAACTCCTGGACACTTGAAGCCGAAGAGGCCTTCCAGTTGCTAAAACAAGCTTTTTCCACAGCTCCCGTATTGATCCGTCCTGAGAGCGGCAAGCCTTTCGTGCTGGAGGTGGACGCTTCCTCGACTGGCGCCGGGGCTGTCTTGTCCCAGAGGACCGGTTCGGGCCGCCTACGTCCTTGTGGCTTTTTCTCCAGAGCCTTTTTGCCGGCAGAGTGTAACTATTCGATTGGCGACCGTGAGCTTCTGGCCATGAAGTTGGCATTGGAGGAGTGGCGTCACCTTCTGGAAGGAGCAGTTCACCCTTTTATTGTTTACTCTGACCACAAAAATCTAGCCTACCTCCAGACCGCCCAGAGACTCAATCCTCGACAGGCTAGATGGTCTCTGTTTTTTGCCCGCTTTGATTTCGAGCTGCACTTCCGCCCTGGAGACAAGAACGCTAAAGCCGATGCTCTATCCAGAGTCTTTCATCCAACTGAATCTGGGGAGGAACCTTCCCATGTTATCGAGCCTACGAAGATAATCACAGTGGCTCCGTTGTCTCTGCTTTCTCCACCTCCGGGCAAGACTCTCGTACCAGAGGACGTTAAGAGGAGAGTTCTTCTGTGGGGGCATTCCTCCAAACTGGCTGGTCATGCCGGAATTGGGAAGACCCTGGCCCTCATAACGCGGTATTATTGGTGGCCCACTCTCCGTCAAGTTGTGGCAGACTTTGTCGCCTCCTGTTCCTCCTGTGCTAGGAATAAGACACCCCGTCGTCCTCCATTTGGCCTGCTGCTTCCCCTGCCGGTACCGAAGTCGCCTTGGGAGAATATCGCCATGGACTTTATCACGGATCTGCCCCGTTCGTCTGGCTGTACGATTCTTGTGGTAGTGGACCGCTTCTCTAAAATGGCGCATTTCATTCCGCTAAGCGGCCTCCCTTCCGCACCCGGATTAGCCAAGATCTTCGTCCATCAGATTTTCAGACTACATGGTCTACCTGAACGAATTGTCTCTGATCGTGGGGTACAGTTTACGGCAAAATTTTGGAGAGCACTTTGCAAACTTCTGGATATTTCCTTGGATTTTTCTTCTGCCTATCATCCACAAACCAATGGGCAAGCGGAACGAACTAACCAGATCCTCACTGCATACCTTCGGCATTTTTCCAACGGCCACCAGGATAATTGGGCTGATCTGCTTCCTTGGGCGGAATTCGCCTACAACAATCATGCCGGCGAATCCTCTACTAAATCGCCCTTTTTTGTGGTATTCAGCAAACACCCTAACATACCTCTTCCTGTCGCTCCAACCTCTGAAGTACCGGCAGCCAACTCCTTGTTCCAGGAATTCTCTGAAATCTGGTCCGAGACCAACTCCACTCTCAAAAGGGCCAGTGAGCGAATGAAGAACCACGCAGACAAGAGGAGGCTGGACCCTCCACCGTTTCACATTGGGGATAAGGTCTGGCTCTCATCCAAGTACATTCGACTGAAACTACCCTCTTATAAGCTGGGCCCCCGGTACATAGGTCCTTTTGAGGTCCTGGATCGAGTCAATGAAGTCGCCTACAAATTGAGGTTGCCTGCTTCGCTCCGTATCCCGAACACCTTCCACGTCTCCCTCCTGAAACCTGTGGTCCTGAATCAATTCCATCCTTCACCCACTCCAGCTCCTCAGCCTGTGGGCTCGGATGATACTTTCGAGGTGAGGGATATTCTCGCCATGAGGAGAGTTAGAGGGAGGACCTTTTTCCTTGTTGACTGGGAGGGGTTTGGTCCTGAGGAGAGATCCTGGGAGCCCCGGGAGAACATCAACGCCCCCCACATTCTCAGGAAATTTTTTGCCAACCGCAGCGGGGGGCGGCTTAAGGTGGGGGGTACTGTCACGGTCCCCGATCCCCCTGTCACGCTCCCAGCCCTGCGCCCCCGTGCGCGCAGCGATACTCACCTCGTCCGGCAGCCGCGCTCCCTCCAGCAGCCTCGCTTCCTCCAGCCCCGGCGTCGGCCTCTCCCTTCCTCCGGCCCACGGCTGGTGACGTCACCGCGGGCCCCGCGCATGCGCAGTAGGTCGCGGCCGGTCCTCCGCCGCTAAGCTGGGTTCCGGCGGTGCCCTGCCCCAATTGCACCGCCGGACCAATGGGGGCTCAGCAGCAGCCATATCAGGCCGCCCTCCCTTAGTTGAGGCGCCTGACCGTGGTTGTTTCCTTCTGCGCCTCAGGCCCTGTGTACTCCGCTGGAATCCGGCTCGCTGCCTAACCTCTGTGCTTGCTTCCAGCCCTGCTCCAGTCCTGTGTCCGTGCCCGTACCTGTCCTGTGTCCGTGCCTGTTCAAGTCCTGTCTCCGCGCCTGTTCCAGTCCTGTCTCCGCGCCTGTTCCAGTCCTGTCTCCGCGCCTGTTCCAGTCCTGTCTCCCTGCCTGTTCCAGTCCTGTCTCCGTGCCTGCTCCAGTCCTGTCTCCGTGCCTGCTCCAGTCCTGTCTCCGTGCCTGCTCCAGTCCTGTCTCCGTGCCTGCTCCAGTCCTGTCTCCGTGCCTGCTCCAGTCCTGTCTCCGTGCCTGCTCCAGTCCTGTCTCCGTGCCTGCTCCAGTCCAGTGTCCGTGCCAGCTCCAGTCCAGTGTCCGTGCCAGCTCCAGTCCAGTGTCCGTGCCAGCTCCAGTCCAGTGTCCGTGCCTGTTCAAGTCCTGTGTCCGTGCCTGCTCCAGTCCTGTCTCCGTGCCTGTTCCAGTCCAGTCTCCGTGCCTGTTCCAGTCCAGTCTCCGTGCCTGTTCCAGTCCAGTCTCCGTGCCAGCTCCAATCCTGAGTCCGTGCCTGCTCCAGTCCGGTAACCGTGCCTGTTCAAGTCCTGTGTCTGTTCGTGCTCACGCCCTGTGCACCATTCCGAGCCGCCCCTCTTGGTTCCGGCTGCCGTGGCATTCGAGTCTCTGGTCTTGCGCCTAACGATCCCTGTATAGGGGTCGGTCACACCAGGTTGCTCGTCCGGGGTCCCTCGGTGCCACGGTCCAGAGGGTCCACTCCAGGGTATTCCTCCTCACAGTCTGTGGCGCTAACACTATTCAGTTTATGCCGTGGTCTGATTAAGTGAGAAACTGTTCCTGTGTGCCTTAATCCCTTTGAAAAGTGAGTGTCTCTCAAGACATACAGTTTGCGCTATCTTACATATGGTGGAGAATGCGGGCAACGGTCCACGAACTCTGAGCAGCTTGCTGTGGATCGGCGGGTGTCAGGGATCTACTTGTCTATCCCACTTTCCAGTTTCGGTTAGGAATTTGCAGCTCTCTGGCGCCCCCCTTACCCTCAGGTTAGCCAGGGAACTACACCTAGGATAAGTGGTCGCCAGAAAGGCTGCCTTGCCGTGTACTGGCTATTGGGCACTCTGCAATGAGGGCGGTATGTATATCCCCAGTCTCAGGCAGCAAATGCACACATAAACCTCTGTTCCGTCACTGCCAGAGTCTCCCAAGTCCCCCAGAACACTTTGCTGCCACCAGCTCCTTGATTGACATGAAAAACAATACTGGGTCAGGAGCCCACCCATAGGGTAGCGCAATTTAGCGCGGAGGTCGTGGCGGTTCGTTCTTAGAGCAAGGAAAACGCAACTACTAAATTTTATAGATTTACTCCAGAAAATATAGGCAGTGTTTACAAAAATACAAAAGATGTTACAAAAGAGACAAAATACAATATATACAGTTACAAAATAAAAGAGGATTAAGATAAGAACTTACACATCTAAGTCACTGGAATGCCATGTGGAGTAGGGGGAGAGGAGTTCCCAAGGACAAAGATTCAGTCCACAGCATGGATGGTAGATAGCTGTCATCCCCAGGTCTGAACTCTCAAAATGGTTGTTTCTGTTTAATAGTTCTGGGCCATAAACATAGGAACTCCCACTTTTGTTGACCTCACATGTGGGATGTTCCTGGGAGGACCTCCTATTTTGAGAAGTTAGTGAAAGCTTTTCCTCGCCCTATCTTCTGTTGGGAAGCTCATAGGGTGATGGCAGGGGCATTTTATTTTCCACTGCAAATTTACCTTTCTTTGGCTACTTTCACACTTGCGTTTTTTTGCTGCGCGTTTTGGTGCGTTTTTTTAAAAACGCATGCTTTTTTTGCGCATACGTGCGCATTACAATGCGCACCCATAGTCTACAATGGGTGTTTTGCTGTAAAAAAACGCATTGCGTGCGCATGCGTTTTTTTGGGGCGTCAGACGCACAAAAAATGCAACAGGATGCATTTTGTGCGCCTGAGCGCACACTAAAAAAAAAACGCATGCGCGTACAAACGCATGTGTATGCGCACATAAGCGCACCCCATGTAAAATATACGGGGTGATTTGATACCAAATATGATATGTCTGTGGGCTACGAAGTGGCAGAAACTGTTTTCTCGGATTCTGATGTCCGTATCTGCTGCAAAATGCTGCCGGGCGTAGCTTGAATGATACTGATTCGAGAAATATATTTCTCCTGTAACTGGGGTTATTGTGGGTTATTAAATTTGAGTTTGAATAAACAAAGAAACATATGTTTAAACAAAGCCAGATTTAAACGGTCAGGAGCTCACATACACTGCAGGGAGGGGCGAATGGACATTCCATCAGGGTACAGCTGCATAGGGGGATGTGAGCTCTGCCAGCACATGAGGCGTCGTGTGTACGCTGCACAAAACTAATGGGGGAGGGACAGCACGAGCACTGGAAGTGTATATAAAACTCTAGGGATTATTCATATTTTCCTGACACCTACCCCTTTTGGACAGAGCTACGGAGGCAGGACCTATCGGTACTTCTCTAGGCACACCTCTACGGGCTCGCCCCGCTGGGATAACCCATCTGCATTGCTCGCTGCCCTTTTTGTGTTTCACGGTAAAGTCGTACTGCTGAAGGGCAAGGCTCCAGCGTACCAACCTCCCATTGGTACCAGACATGGTGTGCAGACAACTCGGGGTTGTGGTCGGTCACCATGGTGAAGGTGCGCCCGTACAGGTAGGGCTGCAAACGTTTCAGGGCCCAAACCATGGCCAGGCACTCCTTCTCTATGGTGGAGTAGGCCAATTCCCTTGGCAGTAGCTTCTGGCTCAGGTACATGGGGTGCTCTTGGTTTCCCGAGTCGACCAGGCTGAGCACAACACCGAGGCCAAAATTGCTGGCTCCGATCTGTACTAAGACCAGCCGACTTGTCGACTGCCCTTAACACAGGAGAGCTGCTCAGGGCTGTTTTCAAAGCCCGAAAAGCCACCTCACAGTCGCTTGTCCAATCGACTGTATGGGGTAGTTTTTTCCTAGTGAGGTCCGTCAAGGGCTTTGCAAGGCTACTTTAGTTATGTACAAAGTGCCTATAGTACCCTGCAGTGACCAAGAAGGACATCACCTACCTTTTGGTCCTGGGGGTGGGCCAGGATGCGATAGCATCAATTTTCCAAGGCTCAGGCCTCATAGAACCCCCATCTACCCAGTGCCCCAGGTAGTGGACCTCGCTCATGCCCATCTGGCACTTTCCCGGCTTGATGGTCAGGCCTGCTTGGTGGATGCGCCCGAGCACCTCATGGAGATGCTGAAGGTGTTCCTCCAAGGTGGAACTGAAGACGGCAATGTCATCCAGGTATGCCACCACGCATCTCTCCAGACCCTGAAGCAGGTGGTTGACCATCTACTGAAATGTGGCAGGGGCATTCTTCATGCCAAAAGGCATGACCGTGGACTCTTACAGCCCAAAAGGGGTTCTGTGCCACGGGGCTCAGGGGAATCTGCCAATATCCCCGACTCAAGTCCATAATGGATAGATAATACGCGCCAGCTAACCGCTCAAGCAGCTCCTCGATGCGTGGCCTTGGGTGCGCATCAAAGGCTGTGATGGCATTGAGCCCCCTGTAGTCCATGCAGAACCGGGTGGTCCAATCCTTCTTTGGCACCAGGATTACAAGTGAGGCCCACGCGCTCTTGGACCGTTTAATCACCCCCCAGCTGCAACCTCGTAAGAGATCCGATAGGGTGTCCACTGCATGATTCCTGGTGTCCACTTCATGAACTGCTACCTCAGTCCTTCCGGGTCGGTTGGTAAACACGGCCTGGAACGGTTCCAGCGTGGCTTGCAGCTGCGACGGGTGAGGTGTGGATAGCATTGCGCTTACCTCCACATCCTCTATGGACCCACCGGCCTTCGCTTGGGCCTGCATGTCCAGGAGGGGGTCTTCCTCCCTGTCGCCAGGCAGGTTGCAGACCGGTAGGACGCAGGCTCTACGTTCTTGATGAGCCTTCATCATATTGACGTGGAAGGCCTTGCGCCTAACCCAAGCGTGGTCAAGTGTGACCACATAGATGACTGAGTTGAGCTGTTGGTGTACGACATATGGGCCTTCCCAAGTCGCCTGAAGCTTATCCTTTGGTACAGGGACCAGCACCCACACACATTCTGACCCACCTGGTAGGTCGGCTCCCGGGTGTTCTGGTCGCACAAGTGCTTATAGTCAGCTTGAGCACGTGCCATGTTGTCATGCACCAACTGCATCAAGATCTGCATCTTAAATTAAGGAAAGAGAGCGCACATAGGGCGATAAAAGTGATATTTTGGGTGACAATACACGGTTAGTGCACTCCCCTTTACTGGTTGTGAACAGTCACAACCCCTTGCAGAATGTAAAAGTCGCTGCAGACTCCCGTAGATACCAATGACACAAAGGAGGAAGAAAAAGACCGGGTTTTTCAATGTATCCGCGCTGACCACACAAGGACAGAAATATTCTTGAAAGCTTTTTTGTGTGCCGACGCTTTTCGTGGCAAATCTGCCACTTCTTCAGGGCCAACTGCCTCAAGGCCTGCATCTTGTCACGGAAGCGCATGACAGACTCCAAGATGGACACTTCTGAAGGGCTCGGCTCATCTTCCCAGGATTCCCTTACCAACCCAAGGGGTCCCCAGACTCGCCTGCTGTACAGGAGCTTGAAGGGGGGAAACCCCGTAGAGGCCTGCAGAACCTCTCGGTAAGCATATAGCAGGTTTGGGAGATACCGCTCCCAGTCACGTCCTTGGGTCTCAACCAGCATTCTTAGCATCCGTTTGAGGGTACCGTTGAAGTACTCACACAAACCCTTGGTTTGGGGGTGATACGTGCTCGATACCAGGTGCTTCTCCTTGAATTTTCTTAAAGAAAACCTCCATTAGGCGAGACAAATTGGGTCCCCTAGTCGGTAAGCATCTCCCTGGGAAATCCTACTGGTGAAAAAATGGCCCACAGGGCATCCACCATATTATACGCCCTAGTTGAGGACACAGCCACTGCCTCCGGGTACCATAGTCTACCACAGTAAGGATGTACTGCTTTTCAGAGCTGCTGGGTATGGCCAGTGGTCCCACAATGTCCACAGTGATCCTCTGGAAAGGCTCCTCTATCACTGGCAAAGAGATCAGGGGAGCCTTAAGAATAGGCCCCAACTTACCCACTCTTTGACAGGTGATACAGGAGCGGCAGTAGTTTGTCACATCTGTCCCCGATTTGGGACAATAGAAGTGTTGAGACAACCGGGCCTTAGTTTTGCTGATCCCCAAGTGTTCAGCAAGTGGAATCTCATGGGCAATCTGTAAAAACTCACCCCTGAACTGGTATGGGAGGACCAACTGTCTTTCCTTCAACCTCTCCTTTTGGGATTTACCGGGAACTGTATCCCAGTACAACCTCCCTCGTTCCAGTACGCCTTCTCCTTATCAGTCACGGAGGAGGGCATCTCGGAAAGGGTTCTTAAGGTCTCCAGGCTCGCATCTGAGTGCAGAGCAGCCTGGAACTTCTGGCTGGAGGCCGCCAGAAGTGACGTCAGAGTCCGTTCCTCACGGTAACCCTCTGGAGCCCGCTCTTGGTCAGTCGCTGGTTCAGTCATTCCTCTGACTGAGGAGGGTCCAGAAGGCAGAGCGTTATCTGCATTCTGGGAAATGTGGCTGCGGGTGATAGCGGCTATGTAGGCTGTCTCCCTGGGGATTTCCACAGACCCCTCAGCTGGCGCTGCTATGGGTACTACCTCCCCACCCACCCCCATTACCTCAGGAGCAGTGCTATATATGGGCCAGTTACCTTCCTCTGTGGCACTGGTCAGTTGCACAGCATCACCTTCCTCATGGGTCCTGTGTCTCTCCCCATTCCCCTAAGCACTGTCGCTTGCTCCTGTTAGGGGTTCCTCAGCCATCTCACTCCGCATCGTGACGTGGCTGAGTATTCCTGTACCTTCAGATACATATTCATTATCAGATAAATCATTATCCGGTAAATCACTGACAGGTAAAGCATGCATATTCACATCATTATCATTAGCATTACCATCAGTATTAGATTGGGGAGAGGTGTCAGGGACATAATACGCAAACATCCTCCCCAAATCAGTCCCCAACAAAACGTCAGTGGGCAAGTTTTCAGACACCCCCACTTCCTTCACCCAGCTCCCGGCACACCAATCTATAAAAACCAGGGCTATTCATTGTGCATTCTGTGCATATATGGGTGTGACCGCCCTCTTTCTGAGTTGGGAAAACCATCCTGTCTGGCCTATGCTTTTACTAGTGGTTCAGTCCCTCGATCCTTGTTCACTTTCACGTCACTTGGCAAGTGGAAAGGTTTTAAATACTAGAATTAGGACTGTCCCACAAGGGTTGCCTTGATGTGGCGGGATGACTTGTACATTATTTTAATCAAAATTATGTTTACTAAATACCCTTATTATTATTATTATTATTATTATTATTATTATTACTACTACCTTTATGCATTATTTGCAGTTTATTTTTTATTTTAGGTGATTTGTTTTCTCTGTGTAACGGTCATGTGTTATATGCACTTACATTGTGCATACACATTAACTTACTTTCTCAGTTCAGACTCCAGTTTTATATTCATTTCATTGTGCATTCTGTCTTTCAGAGCTGGGAAAGCCATCCTGTCTGGCCTATGCTTTTACTAGTGGTTCAGTCCCTCGATCCTTGTTCACATTCACGTCACTTGGCAAGCGGAAAGGAATACAAGAGTTAGGACTGTCCCACAAGGGTTGCCTTGACATGGTAGGATGGCTAGTACATTATTTTGATCAAAATTATGTTTACTAAATACTATTATTATTATTATTACTACCTTTATGCATTATTTGCAGTTTTTTTTTTTATTTTAGGATATTTGCGTTTTTTTCTCTGAGTGCAGAGCAGCCTGGAACTTCAGGCTGGAGTTCACCAGAAGTGACGTCAGGGTCCATTCCTCACAGAAACCCTCTGGAGTCTGCTCTGGGTCCGTCGCTGGTTCAGTTCATTCCTATGACTGAGGGTCCAGAAGGCAGAGTGTTATCTGCATTCTGGGCAATGTGACTGCGGGTAAAAGCGGCTACTTAGGCTGTCTCTCCGGGGATTTCCACAGACCCCTCAGCTGGTGCTGCTGTGGGTACTACCTCCCCATCCACCCCCATTACCTCAGGAGCAGTGCTATATATGGGCCAGTTACCTTCCTCTGTGGCACTGGTCAGTTGCACAGCATCACCTTCCTCATGGGTCCTGTGTCTCTCCCCATTCCCCTTAGCACTGTCGCTTACTCCTGTTAGGAGTTCCTCAGCCATGTGACGTTTACAAATACCTGCAGGAAAATGTCCAATTCCCCATCCTTTTCCATCACAGGAAAATGCTCTGGCCGGGGTTTAAGGAACATAGCCATGCTGGACTCACTGCTGGGCTCCGAAGACCTCTGCCCCTGGATTCGGGCTAACTCAAGCTGGGCCTCCCGCTCGGCTTGGGCCTCTCGCTTTGCTCTCTCTTGGTATTGCTGGACCAGCTGCATATGTCTCTCGGAATCATCTGCGAGGCATTGTTGTAGGGCCATTTGTAGATAGCGGTCCATGCTACCCTGGCTTCGAGTAGGACCGGCCTGCACTGGTTGGACCTCTGGTTCGGTAACATCCATACTTTGGCTGATCCCTGCCTCTGCTGGGCTCTGGGAATGGTCTTGATCCGCTTCATGTTGCACCAGTTCCGCGACCATTTGGCCTTTGGTTTTGCCCTGGGGATCGATGCCTTTATACATGAATATTCCAGCAAGAGCTTCCTTTTTCTCCCCTGGCAGCCATAATTGCCAAATAAAAGATAGGAAAGAAAAACCACAAGAAGGGTTGGGGGTAATCACTATATACACAGTATTGTCTCAGCACTAACAAACACTGAGTTTGTTCTCCAAAACTTTTTGTGCAGGGTCCACGCAAGAACCGTGCATGTTTTTAGTGACAGGAAAGATTGCTCAAACCAGATCACTAATGCTCTATTATCCCACCGCTGCCAATATGTCATGAAATGGGGGGGTGAGGTTGCCCCCCAGTTGTCAGGGATTTATTATATCTCACCTTCCAGTTCCGGTTTAGGAACTTGCAGCTCTCTGGCGCCCCCCTAAGGCTAGTTTCACACTAGCGTATGGCAGAGCTGCAGACTTCCTCCGTGAAGCTCCACCCACTGCTGCACCTCCTCCGTTCAGCTCCGCCTACGTCGGCATGCGTACCCTATCTTTAGCATTGGGTATGCAGGCCATGCCGATGTATGTGGAGCTAAACGGAGGAGGTGTGGCAGTGGGCGGAGCTGAAAGGAGGAGGTGCGGCAGTGGGCGGAGCCGAACGGAGAAAGTCCGCATACCTCCACAGCTCTGCCATACTCTAGTGTGAAACTAGCCTTACCCTCAGGTCAGTCAGGGAACTACACCTAGGATAAGTAGTCACCAGAAAGGCTGCCTGGTTGTGTACTGGCTATTGGGTACTCTGCAGGGACAGCGTTATGTCCCCAGTCTCAGGCGGGTGATACACACATCAACCCTCTGTTCCATCACTAGCAGAGTCTCCCAAATACCCCAGAACACTTTGCTGCCACCAGCTCCTCAGGAGGTCAGGAGCCAACCCACACGGTAGCGTAAATTTAGCACAGAGGACAGGGCGGTTAGTTATAGAGCAAGGAGAACAAAACCATCAAATTCTTATAGATTTACTCCAGAAAATATAGGCAGTGTTTCCAAAAAACAAGACAAGATACAATATATAGAGGCAATTACAAAATAAAATGGATTAAAAGAAAAGTACATATCTCAGTCAATGGCACGCCATATGGAGGGAGGAGGGGCGCCTTACCCAAGGGAAAATGGTCTATCAGCCTAGCTTTCTAGCTGGCACCCCAGGCAAATAACCCCCCCCCCCTTTATCTGGGTCGCTGAGCTTTATACCTTTGTCCAGAACTAAGGATCTTCCCCCTGGATGACCTCACAGGGTGGCTGGTTACGCCCCTTTTACAAAGTTATTAAAAAAACTACTATTGGTCATAACTCTGGTTGGAAACCTCGCAACGAGACGACAGGGTTATCAGTTTTCTTATTGCGAAGTTACCTTTCTATCGATACCAAACAAGAACTACCTGCGGGCTAGTGGATGGCGGGAACCCTTTTCTCAATTCCGGATGGACGCCAAAGCTTCAAAACCCACCTGTGCATAGCTCTAACCTTGCAGTTTCCAGAAATATGTTTCCTGCGTTTATGAATATTCTGTTATTATATTCGATCTGAGATAAACAAAGGAACCATGTGCTTTTAGACAAAGGCTGAGTTAGCTGATTACAAACCACATTCCCAAGGGAGGGGTAAGAGTGGGGTAGTTACACGCTTGCAATGAGACTGCAACTATGTGCCATTCCAACAGGGAGAAAGAGGGAGGGGCGAAAGAGAAGGGGGGGGGAGAGGAGGGGGGGGCTACAGCATTGTGAGGGGGTATGTAGCCTGTGGAGTTCAGTTTTAACTGCACAACCTAATGAGGGATGGGGCCAGAGGTGTATCTAGGCTTTCTGGTACATATGCGACTTGCACACTTAGCCATGTACCCACGAGCTGCTCTCCCTAATGCTCTCAATTTTCAGTAAGAAAATGGAAAGCAGGAAGAGAAGCTCGTTGTCACAGGATCATAACTATGAAAATCACAAATGAGTGAAGTGTCCATGTAAGATAAATAAAAACATGAGAATTAGTCAGTATCACAAATAACATTTACATCCAAGTACCTTATAGATGACGTCGTCTCTGCAGTCGTTCTCCTTTTCTTCTTCTTGTCCAGACCCCATGATGAGTTTTCTCATCCACATCTCCTCTCTGCAGACTTCCATCTTCTCCGGTCTTCTGCACCAACTCTCCACACGATGCCCTTAAAGATAGAAGTGTCATTATAATGCTCCTAAATAAAAATATCTGCAATATACTGTCACCTCACACTATTCCCCTCCCTCCTCTAACATCCCTCTGTTCACCATACTGTCTCCTCATATATTTACCCCCTCACTCTCTATACTGTCTGCTCACACATACCCGACTCCACATACTGTGTCTGCACACATCCCATCACCCTCACTCCCCATACTGTGTCCACATTAATTCACCCGTTCACTCCCCATAGTCTGCACCCATCCCACATACGGTTTCCTCATACATGCCCTCATACATACATATTCTTCATTTTGTGTCCTCAAATCTCCCCACACACACATTAACCCCTTTCCTTCATTGGACGTAATATTCCATCCATGTGCCCTGGGCCCTAATTACCATGGACGGAATATTACGTCATAGCGATAAGCGGCGCCCACGTGGTGAGCGCCGCTTATCGCGCCCGGGTGTCAGCTAATTATCATAGCTGACACCCTGCACAATGTGTCAGGAGCGGTCACGGACCACCCACGACACGTTAACCCCTTGTACACCGCGATCAAACACGATCGCGGTGTACCAGGGGTTAAAGGGAAGCATCAGCAGGGAGGGGGCTTCCCTGAGCCCCCCACGGCAGCGCAATGTGCAGCGCTGCTGCGGGGGGGCTCCTTTCCTGCAGGTCCCCGGATCCAATATGGCGGCGGGGACCTCCGGGGGCCTGCAGGAAGCTGGCTTCCTCACTGCCCGCAGAGCGCAGGCATGAGAAAGCCTGCAGCAGTGCCTGTGACAGATCGCATTCATTTTTTGGAAGTAAAAAAAAAACAAAACAAAACAATAAAAGTACACATATTTGGTATCGCCGTGTCCGTAACGACCTGCCCTATAAAACTGTTCCATTAGTTAACCCCTTAAGCGAACCCCTTAAAAAATAAAAAACGAAGCAAAAAATATTGATTTATTATCATACCGCCGAACAAAAAGTGCAATAATGCGCGATCAAAAAGACGCATATAAATATCCATGGTACCGCTGAAAACGTCATCTTGTCCCGCAAAAAACGAGCCATCATACAGCATCATCAGCAAAAAAAATAAAAAAAGTTATAGCTCGCAGAATAAAGCGATGCAAAAATAATTATTTTTATATAAAATTGTTTTCATTGCATAAAAGCGCCAAAACATAAAAAAAAGACATAAATGAGGTATCGCTGTAACCGTACTGACCCGAAGAAGAAAACCGCTTTATCAATTTTATCGCACGCGGAACGGCGTAAACGCACCACCCAAAAGAAATTCATGAAACGCAGGTTTTTGTAAATTCTGCGTCCCAAAAAACTAAATAAAAAGTGATAAAAAAAGTCACATGCCCGAACATGGTACCATTAAAAACGTCAACTCGTCCTGCAAAAAATAAGACCTCACATGACTCGGTGGGTCAAAATATGGAAAAATTATAGCTCTCAATATGTGGTGATGCAAAAACTATTTTTACAATAAAAAGCATCTTTTAGTGTATGACAGCTGCCAAACATAAAAACCGCCATAAATAGTAAATCAAACCCCCCGTTATCACCCCCTTAGTTAGGGAAAAATAATAAAATTAAAAGAAAATGTATTTATTTCCATTTTTCCATTAGGGTTAGGGCTAGGGTTAGGGCTAGGGCTGAGATTAGGGTTAGGGGTGTTTTGGGGTTAGGGCTGGAGTTAGAATTGGGGGTTTCCACTGTTTGGGCACATCAGGTGCTCTCCAAACGCAACATGGCATCTGATCTCAATTCCGGCAAATTCTGCGTTGAAAAAGTCAAATGGTGGTCCTTCCCTTCCAAGCTCTGCCATGCACCCAGTGTTTTACCCCCTCATATGGGGTATCAGCCTACTCAGGACAATTTGCAAAACAACTTTTGGGGTCCAATTTCTCCTGTTACCCTTAGGAAAATAAAAAATTGGGGGCAAAAATATAATTTTTGTGAAAAAAATATGATTTTTTTATTTTCACGCCTGGGCGTTATAAACTTCTGTGAAGCACTTGGGGGTTCAAAGTTCTCACCACACATCTAGATAAGTTCCTTGGGGGGTCTAGTTTCCAAAATGGTGTCATTTGTGGGGGGTTTCCACTGTTTAGGTACATCAGGGGTTTTCCAATCGCGACATGGTGTCCAATCTCAATTCCAGCCAAAAAAGTCAAATTGCGCTGCTTCCCTTCCGAGCTCTGCCATGCGCCCAACTAGTGGTTTACCCCCACATGTGGGGTATGAGCGTACTCAGGACAAATTGCACAATAACTTTTAGGGTCCTTTTACCCTTGGGAAAATAAAAATTGGGGGTGAAAAGATCATTTTGTGGAAAAAATATGATTTTTTAATTGTACCGCTGTACGTTATAAACTTCTGTGAAGTTGTGGGTTCAAAGTTCTCACCACATATCTAGATAAGTTCCTTGGGGGGTCTAGTTTCCAAAATGGGGTCACTTGTGGCGGGTTTCCACTGTTTAGGTATATCAGGGGCTCTCCAAACGTGACATGGCGTCCGATCTGAATTCCAGCCAATTTTGCATTGTAAAAGTCAAACGGCGCTCCTTCCCTTCTGAGCTCTGCCATGCGCCGAAACAGTGGTTCCCCCCCACATATCAGGTATCAGCGTACTCAGGACAAATTGCACAATAACTTTTGCAGTCCAATTTCTCCTGTTACCCTTGGTAAAATAAAAAAAATTGAACCTGAAGTATTTTTTTTGTGAAAAAAAGTTAAATGTTCATTTTTTTTTTTTAAATATTCAAAAAATTCCTGTGAAGCAGCTGAAGGGTTAATTAACTCCTTGAATGTGGTTTTGAGCATCTTAAGGGATGCAGTTTTTAGAATGGTGTCACTTTTGGGCATTTTCTGTCATATAGACCCCTCAAAGTGACTTCAAATGTGATGTGGTTCGTAAAAATAAAATGGTGTTGCAAAAAAGAGAAATCGCTGGTCAACTTTTAACCCTTATAATTTCCTAGCAAAAAAAAATTTTGGCTCCAAAATTGTGCTGATGTAAAGTAAACATGTGGGAAATTTTACTTAAGTTTTTTGTGTGCCATATCTCTGTGATTTAAGGGCATAAAAATTTGGAAAATTGCTAAATTTTCAAAATTTTCTCCAAATTTCCGTTTTTTTCACAAATAAACGCAAGTTATATGAATGAAATTTTACCACTAACATGAAGTACAATATGTCACGAGAAAACAATGTCAGAAATCACCGGGATCCATGGAAGCGTTCCAGAGTTATGGCCTCATAAAAAGACAGTGGTCAGAATTGTAAAAATTGGCCCGGGAGTTAACGTGCAAACCACCCTTGGTAGTGAAGGGGTTAAATCCCCCATCCCCCCCCACACACATTAAGTACCCCTCCATACCCACTCCAAATCCTCCCACACACATTAAATCCCCCATCCACACTCCAAATCCCCCCATCCCCAACACACATTAAGTACCCTCTATCCCCACTCCAAATCCCCCCACACACATTAAATAACCCCCAATCCCCACTCCAAATCCCCCCACACATTAAGTATCCTCCATCCCCACTCAATAACCCCCGACCCTACTCCCAAATCCCCCACACATTATGTACCCCCAATCCAAATTCTCCCACACATTATGTACCCCCCACTCCAAATACCCCCACACATTATGTACCCCCTACTCCAAATACCCCCACTCATTAACCTCCATCCCCACTCCAAATCCCCCCACACATTAAGTATCCCCCCATCCCCACTCAATAACCCCCTGTCCCTACTCCCAAATCCCCCAACACATTATGTACCTCCCACTCCAAATCCCCCCACACATTATGCACCCCCCACATTAACCCCCATCCCCACTCATTAACCCCCTTCCCCACATTAACCTCCATCCCCACTCATTAACCCCACACACATTAACCCCCATCCCCACTCATTAACCCCACACACATTAACCCCCATCCCCACTCATAGACGCCAGTACAATTGTTCCCTGGGAGCCGGCACGCGCACCTTCCCTGCACCGGCTGTCAGCTTGACAGCTGACACAGAACCGCCAACTCTCAGGACGGGGGGGGGGCGGCAGAATGCAACCACCAGGGGAGACACTGCGGACCGCTGCATTAGGCGGCCCGACTGCGCCCCCCTGCCCCTCCCCCTGGATACGCCTCTGGATGGGGAAGCAAGTCAAACCCAGTAGATGCAGCGGAAAGTTCTGGAGGTGTAATTAGAACAATAAGAAATACTTCATATTCCTCCCTCCCTCAGGGAACAGAATACCAGACTGCAAAGTTTAGATATTTCTGCAAGTTTTCTCCCTTTTATTTTTATAACTGTTTTGCATGTCACTTCTTATTTACATATTTTTTTATCTTTTTATTGTAAGCACTGTAACTTTTCTATTAAAGCTTAAAAGTTTAATAAGTTTGAACCTTGTATGCTCTAAAAGAATCCATAGCCTAAGGGTCCCGCTACACTAAACGACACGCCAGCGATCCCGACAACGATACGACCTGGTCAGGATTGCTGGTGCGTTGCTACATGATCGCTGGTGAGCGGCCAAACAGGCAGACTCACCAGCGATCAGAACCAGCGAGGACGCTGGTATCTAGGGTAAATAGCGAGTAACTAAGCGCGCGCGGCTTAGTTACCCACTGTGTACCCTGGATACCAGCGTGCTCGTGCTGGGAGCTGGTATCCAGGGTAAACAGCGGGCAACTAAGCGTGCGCGGTGCTTAGTTACCCGCTATTTACTGTCATGGTTAGGACATGGTTAATGTCCTGTTCTCACAGGGTTAACTTTTGCCGGCCTCTCTTTGGATCTGGGAGGGGTATTTATACTCACTCCAGACTAGCATTCTGTGTCAGCTATACTGTTATTCTGGCTGTCTGACCGACCCCCCTGGTGTGCGAGTATCTGCATTGCTTGTTTGATTTTCGTGTATGACCCGGCCTGTTCCCTCACTCTGTACTTCGTCTCTCGCTTTGGTACTATTGTCTTCTCCGGTTCTGACCTCCTGGCTTGGCTATTGTTACTCTGTTACAGTTTGTCCCTATTGTACCGTCCATTGCCCGTTCTGGTTTTGATTTATTGCTACGTCCTATTTGCTCTGTCTAACCCTTTGGTACTGTCCTGCTATCTCGTGCTTTGACCCAGCTTGATCTGGTTTCTGTCTCTGTCTATGCCCATTGGTAACATTGTCCTGTAGTTACCTTTCTAGGAGTCTCCCTACAGCTCCTAGCTCTGTGGAGCTTAGGCCAGGCCCCCAGCAGTCACGTTCTTCAGGTCCTGGAGCATGCATTGTCACCGCTGCTGCCCGCTCCATAGGTATCTTTGAGCACTGTTTTTGTACTCAGGACACGCGCACTGGCTCAGTGAGCAAGTGCAGTGCGGTGTTCCTGACATTATAGCTGACCATTTCAGTTCTTTTTTCTCTGAAGAAAAAAAAAAATAAAGTGTGTTATCCTCATGGATCCCATACAAGCCTTGGCTGATCAGGTCAAGCACCTGACCCAAATGTTCCACAAACTTAATGTGGAACAGCGCACGATGGCTCATACCCAGCAACAGTTGGTGGATACTGTGCAGGGGGCTGTCGCTGCAGGGGCTTCTAGTGCTGGGGATAGAAATGTATCATTGGCATCCCCCGAATCTCCGGGGATAAAAGGGAGTTCAGGTCGTTCAGAGAAGGATGCAAGCTTTTT
The DNA here is from genome assembly GCF_039654945.1 of Dendrobates tinctorius. Lineage (NCBI taxonomy): Eukaryota > Metazoa > Chordata > Amphibia > Anura > Dendrobatidae > Dendrobates > Dendrobates tinctorius. The sequence goes on along the minus strand of NW_027361856.1, from coordinate 11,651,607 downwards.
TTTCCTCTCTGAGGCCCTGCTCCTCCGGGGATGAGTTCCAGAGGGTGGGGGTCGTCATTTCTCTACTTCGGGGGGCTCCACAGGCATGGGCTTTCTCTCTCTCTTCCTCTGCTCCTGAACGTATGTCTGTGAATTTGTTCTTTGAGGCTCTGGGGCACATTTATGATGAGCCTGATAGAGTGCGTCTGGCTGAGGATATGGTGATGAGTGTGACACGGGAGGCACTCTGCTGAATGGTTCTGCTTCTTATTTACATTTTTTTTAATCTTTTTATTGTAAGCACTGTAACTTTTCTATTAAAGCTTAAAAGATTAATAAGTTTGAACCGTGTATGCTCTAAAAGAATCCATAGCCTAAGGGTCCCGCTACACTAAACGACACGCCAGCGATCCCGACAACGATACGACCTGGTCAGGATTGCTGGTGCGTTGCTACATGATCGCTGGTGAGCGGCCAAACAGGCAGACTCACCAGCGATCAGGACCAGCGAGGATGCTGGTATCTAGGGTAAATAGCGAGTAACTAAGCGCGCGCGGCTTAGTTACCCACTGTGTACCCTGGATACCAGCGTGCTCGCGCTGGGAGCTGGTATCCAGGGTAAACAGCGGGCAACTAAGCGTGCGCGGCGCTTAGTTACCCGCTATTTACTGTCATGGTTAGGACATGGTTAATGTCCTGTTCTCACAGGGTTAACTTTTGCCGGCCTCTCTTTGGATCTGGGAGGGGTATTTATACTCACTCCAGACTAGCATTCTCTGTCAGCTACACTGTTATTCTGGCTGTCCCCCCTGGTGTGCTTGTATTCTGCATTGCTTGTTTGATTCCCGTGTATGACCCGGCCTGTTCCCTCACTCTGTACTCCATCTCTCGTTTTGGTACTATTGTCTTCTCTGGTTCTGACCTCCTGGCTTGGCTATTGTTACTCCGTTGCAGTTTGTCCTTATTGTACCATCCATTGCCCGTTCTGGTTTTCTGATCTATTGCGACGTCCTGACTATTCGCTCTGTCTAACCCTTTGGTACTGTCCTGCTATCTCGTGCTTTGACCCGGCTTGATCTGGTTTCTGTCTCTGTCTATGCCCATTGGTAACATTGTCCCGTAGTTACCTTTCTAGGAGTTTCCCTGCAGCTCCTAGCTCTGTGGAGCTTAGGCCACACCCCCAGCAGTCATGTGCTTCAGGTCCTGGAGCATGCATCGTCACCGCTGCTGCCCGCTCCACAGGTATCTTTGAGCACTGTTTTTGTACTCAGGACACGCGCACTGGCTCAGTGAGCAAGTGCAATGCGGTGTTCCTGACATTTACCTTGGATTCTAGCGTCCTCGCTGGTGAGTCTGGTCTCCCAGCGGGAGACCAACGATCAAAAAATGTCCCAGGACATTCCTGCACGATCAGCGATACCCGGCGGGGGGGGGCGGTCGCTGATGCGTGTCACACACAGCGAGATCGCTGATGCATCACAAAAATCGGTGACACATCAGCGATTTCGCTTGCGATCTCGCTTAGTGTGAAGGACCCCTCAGAGTGTGTGATCCTGGTGATTGGAATATAGTAGTAGTATTTCCGGGACTCATCGCCTGTGTGTTCGGTGAGTGGTGGCAGCGTTTATGAGCGGGGTGCGTGGCCTGTGTCGGGGTGCGATTTATGCTTCCATTGCGGCATAGGACAGAGGTTGAATGCTGGACTGAGTGAGAGGAGACAGATTAACCCTTGGAGGAGCAACCCCAAGTCACGTGCTGAGAAGCGGGTATGTGACACCCACTCTTGCTGCCTGACTGACTAGCACACAGATAATTGACACGACTTGGCAAAGTATTCACCGGCCACAGGACCCTACGTGAGCCGTAATGTGTAGAGACCTCAACCCCCAGCATAACCCCCAACTCCACACAATACCAAGGGTCTCAACCCCATAACAACCAAAATCCAGTCTATCCCCCCACACCAGCCTATAACCCCCACAACATCCAGTCTATACCCTCAACACTCAGCAAATCATCCTACAATAACCAAAATCCAGCCTATACCCGCCACAACACACAGCAAATTGTCCCCCAACAACCAAAATCCAGCCTAGTCCTCCCACAATGCCCAGTGTAAGGAAAACACCCGGACACGAGAGGGAGGGAGCCGGGGAATACGGATATCACCCCGTCGTCACCAATCTGTGACGGAACTTATACATTTGCAGCTCGCCGGCGCCCCCTTACCCTCAGGTCAGTCAGGGAACTGCACCCAGGATACATAGTCACTGGAGAGGCTGCCCTCTCACATACTGGTTATCGGGGCGCTCTGCAGTGAGGGCGGTATATATATCACCAGTCCAATAATAATGAATGGGAATAATATATACATCTTCGGGCTGTCACTGTCAGGATCCCCCAATATCACCAGAACGGTATGCTGCCCCAGGTCCTCGTTATAAATAAGCCCGGTCCGTTAACAAGCTTATATCGAGTCAGAAACCAACCCCAGGAAGCATATAAATACTAGCCGAACTCATGGACGTGGGAAATCTGGTTTCGAGATAAAAGAGCAACCCAATATTAACTGATGTTTTAATTGCCAAGAGGCGCACTAGATACTACCAATATACACAGAGTGATAAACAGAAATTACAGCCAAAGGTAAAAATAAAAAGTAGGGTATAGGTGGGAATAGTAGTTAGCTGTGTGTCACGTTACCATTCTTATCACTCGTGGACGAAGGATGCTCACGTATTCAAAGGCACCTTCTTGGTTTCTGATCCGTCCCCACACGTGATGTGGCTTCCATGGCAGAAAAAAAAAAAAAAAGACAATGGCTACAGGTGTATAGCTAGCTTTTAACCCCTAGCTCACCCCCTCCCATATTTGCCACCGCCCCTCTAGGTTGGACTGAATTCTCCTCCTTCAACCTCCTAGCTGAAATAATTCCCAATATCTAGGATGGGTCATAACTTCCTAGGGGAGGTCCAAACGGGACTGACGTCTCAATGGGTTCGTTGGGGCTGGACCGATATGGAGTCCAAACTTGGGTCGGCTAAATGGTTCTGGAAAGCCAGTCTCGATAGCTCGGTATCTGGGACTGCTAGAGAAATATGAGACGCAGGGGTGCACACGGAGGGCTCCCATCGTTCTGGTGGTATATTGGTCTTAACCCTGAAATGTAGGGTACTCTCATAATTCATCTCTAGATTTCGGTTATGCTCGGTCTGGAGTTTCCTTCAACAGCTAATTGATTTTGTCCGCCTTGCACAAAAGACAGCAGGGGGTCCTAGCTCTGCTCCTCCTTGCCTTCATGAACACATGGTCTCTAATTCTCTGGCTAAATGGTGAAGTTATGTTCTTGTGGGGATCTGTGTACTTTTCCCAAGGGTGGGAGCCACTTGTAAGGAGTGGAGGAAGCTCTCTGGACAAAATATTGGGCCTGAATAAATCCAAAATGGAGTCTCCCTCGTCCCTCACACCCAGCCTTCAGCCTGTTCCCCTACCACACCCAGCAAATCGCCCCACAAAATCCAGCCTGTCCCCCCCCACAACAACCAAAATCAAGCCTATCCCTTCCACAACACGCAGCATATCTATCCCACAACATCCAGAATCTAGCCTGTTCTCCCACCACACCCAGATAATCCCCCCACAATACTCAGCATCCAGACTATTTACCCACCACAGCGAGAATCCCCCACAATATCCAGCAGCCAGACTGTTATGAATGAGTCACCGAGGAGGAGAAAAAAAAAAGCAAGCTAAGCCCAGAAAACCGGAGGGGTTGGTAACTAGTGGATTGCAGACCCCTGATCCTATCCACAACAACTAGCAGTAGCCGTGGAGCGTGCCTACGGTGGTCCTAGACACCTTGTCATGGCCGGAGAACTAAATAAGCCTAAAGAAAGAAAGGGAAAATCTAAACTGCCCCAGAGCAGACCCCAAAGCAATAGACAGCCCCCAACATGTATTGTCGGTGAAGATGAAAACACAGACAGATAGAAAGATAGGCTGAGCAAACGATGGGGCCCTCACTAACTAGAAAGGACAGGAAAGAAAAGCTGCTGTCTGCAATCACGCAAAAAACCATGCCAAAAAAAATGTCCAACACGTCTGATAGAAAAAGGCCCTGAAGTCGCTAGACTTCAAATCACTATATCAGCACTCAGGTATATTCTGAAGACAGAGCAAAAGAGATCAACTGATCAGAGACAAAATGGGGATTCAGCCCAGTCCCAGCCAGGGCTGGCTGAACACACAAACTAAGTAAACCAGACAAAAACTCATATGAATAGCAGAGAAAACTTAGCTTTAGGAAGGCAGGAACCAAACTGGAAACCAGAAGCCACAGTCAGGAAAAATCACTAGCAAGAAACTAGGGAGTCGGCTGCCTTAAATCCAATCAGAAACTCCTGATGTCCAATCGCAGTCCTCTTCCTCAGGTGGCCGGTCTCTGCCATTGAGATCAGCTTCATTACCTCCCTTCACCAACAGAGGGAGTCCAGATAGAGAACTCACTACTCCTCTGTCAGCACAGCCAGCTCCATAACCCTCACCAGAAGCCAGAGGCAAACCTGAAAATGAGCTCACAACAGTACCCCCCCTTGAGGAGGGGTCATCAAACCCTCACTCACGCCACCGGGCCGATCAGGATGGGCCCGATGAAAAGCACGAACCAATCTATCGGCATGAACATCAGAGGCAGAGACCCAAGAATTGTCCTCCTGGCCATAACCCTTCCACTAGACCAAATACTGGAGTCTCCGTCTAGCCAGACGAGAATCCAGTATTTTCTCTACCTCATATTCCACATTACCTTCAACCAATACAGGGTCAGGAGGTGCAGCCATAGGAACTACTGGCTCAACATATCTCTTCAACAGCGACTTATGAAACACGTTATGGATCTTAAACGTAACAGGAAGAGCCAATCGAAAAGAAACCGGATTAAGAATCTCCAGAATCTTGTAAGGTCCAATAAATCTTGGCTTGAACTTTGGAGAAGCCACCTTCATAGAGATATTCTTTGATGACAACCAAACCATATCACCCACTTTAAACCCCCGGGGACCAATGGTCCTATGCCGGTTAGAAAACCGCTGGGCCTTTTCCTGGGAGAGAGACAACTTATCCACTACTTGGTCCCAAATCTGCTGCATTCTCTCTACCACAGTGTCAACACCTGGGCAGGCTGAAGATTCCACTTGCCCTGAAGAAAATCGAGGATGAAACCCAAAGTTACAGAAATAGGGCGACATCAAGGTGGCAGAACTAGCTCTATTATTTAAAGCAAATTCGGCCAAGGGCAAAAATGAAACCCAATCATCCTGATCAACAGATATAAAACATCTCAAATAGGACTCCAAAGTCTGGTTTGTTCTCTCCGTCTGCCCATTGGTCTGAGGGTGAAACGCAGAGGAGAAGGACAACTGAATTCCCAGCTTGGAACAAAAGGCTTTCCAGAATCTGGAAACAAACTAACAGGTCAAGGAAATTCTTATCCTCTCTTGCTGACAACGTTATCTTCCAAAAGGTAAGGGAGAAAACAAGGGGAACTGCTACCTTGGATCTAATCCTTATAAACAGGGAGGAAATGGTTGAGGAGGTAAAAGTGGCTGGGACCCTAGGAGGTAGCGACCATGCTATTTTAGAATTTTGGATAACTAGAGGCGGAAGACCTGTGAAGACTCAGACATCAAGGTTAGATTTCAGAAAGGCAGATTTTAAAGGATTCAGAAAGAGAATTGGAGGGATCCAATGGCTGGATATCCTTAAAGACAAAAATGTCCAGGAAGGATGGGAAATCTTGAAAAATGAAATTCTCAAAGCACAGTTGTTAACAATTCCGAAAAGAGGGAAGAATAGGAAGCATTTAAGGAAACCAGGATGGATGAACACAGAACTTAAGCACATGCTAAAAAGGAAGAAAAAAATGTTTATAAAATGGAAAGAGGGAGGCATATCTAAAGAAGAATATAATGCTGTCTGCAGAACCTGCAGGGCACAAATCAGATTATCTAAAGCTGAAAATGAATTGAGGCTTGCAAGAGATGTCAAAAGCAATAATAAAGGATTTTGGGGATATGTCAAAAGTAAAAGAAAAGTCAAAGATGCTATAGGATTTTTACAGGATGAAAATGATGAAATGGTAAGACAGGATGTTGAGAAGGCTGAACTTTTAAATTCCTATTTTGCATCTGTTTTCTCTCAGAAAGGAAAAGTAACATCAACTGTTATTCACTGTCCTATTAACCGGTTCCCGACCTGTGACACAGCGTATGCGTCATGAAAGTCGGTGCCAATCCGACCTGTGACGCATACCCTGTGTCACAGAATGATCGCCCTCCTGCGGGCCGGGTGACCGGGGTGAATGAAAGGTCACCCGGCCCGCAGGTACAGGGGGACCTATACTTGACCCCAGGGGGGGTGGCTTAGCCCCCCCGGGTCTGCGATCACTCCTGGTGACCTTTTTGTCACCCCCCTCATATCTGATTGGAGCTAGCGTCCATGTGACGCTAGCCCTCCAATCAGATGTGGAGGGGCGGAGAAAAACAATGTCTGCCTCGCTCCTCAGCTTCATCCCATCTGTGGAAGCCGAGGAGCGAGGTGCCCGACCGCTGACCTGCCCCCCAGAGACCGCGATCGCCGCCGCTGCCCGCCGCCGCCCGCTGCTGCCACCGCCGCCGCCCGCCGCTGCTAGCTCCACCGCTGCTTGTTCTGACAGGTACTCCCCCCTCCTGTCCTCCACTCCCCTGACCTCCCCCCTGCCCACCACTTGATCGGCTGATCACCCCCTCCACCTCCAATTACCTGCTGCATTTTCTCACCTCCTCCAGCAGGCTCGATTTGCTCCCCTCCTCCCTCCTGCCCCCCCTGCGCCTGACAGCTCCATTTCTCTCCTCCTCCCCTTGTGATCACCCCCTGATCACCCCCTAATCACCCCCTGCCCCCCCAATCACCTGTTGCTGGTCCTCTGCTCCAAACCGCATCTGACAGCCCCATCCTCCCCCCTGATCACCCCCTGCCCCCCTGATCACCCTCTGCCCCCCTGATCACCCCCTGCCCCCTGATCACCCCCTGATCATCTGCTGCCGGCTTCATCTACAGCTGGTCCTCTGCTACTCTCCTGCCCCCCCCCCGCACCTGACAGCCCCATCCTCCTCTGGTGATCACCCCAATCACCCCGTGCCCCCTGATCACCCCGTGCCCCCCTGGTCACTCCCTGATCACCCCCTGATCACTTACTGCTGCTGCTGGCTCCATAAACAGCTCGTCCTCTGCTCCCCTCCTGCCCCCTCAGCGCCTGACAGCTCCATCCTCCCCTGGTGATCCCCCCACCCAGTAATCACCCCAATCACCCCGTGCCCCCCTGATCACCTGCTGCTGCCGGCTTCATCTGTAGCTGGTCCTCGGCTCACCTTCTGCCCCCCCAGCAACTGATAGCCCCATCCTCCCCTGGTGATCACCCCCCTGTGATCACCCCAATCACCCCCTGCCCCCTTGATCACCCCCTGATCACCTGCTGCTACTGCCGGCTCCATCTGCTGCTGCATCTTCCTGCCCCGCCCGCGCCAGACAGCCCCCGCCAGACAGCCCTCGCCCGCGCCAGACAGCCCTCGCCCGCGCCAGACAGCCCTCGCCCGCGCCAGACAGCCCTCGCCCGCGCCAGACAGCCCCCGCCCGCGCCAGACAGCCCCCACCTGACAGCCCGCACCTGACAGTCCCGTCCTGCAGTAGAAAGTTTTTCACCAAACAATCGCACATACACACGCACACTATAATAAAGCTTTTTTACACACGCACACACCACACACAATGTCCCGGTCATCCCAGTCACAAAGGGTCTACTCAGTTGAGGAGGCATATGAAATTATTGCCTCCGAAACTGATAGTGAGGACCCCACCTTCCTCTATACCTCCCACTCTTCCTCTTCCAGCGACATAGACTTGCCACCACCAAGATCTCGCAGGACGAGAAATTGTCCGGAGCCCAGGGAGGAAGAGTCGGAGGCCTTAGAGGAAGAGTCGGGTGCCTTGGAGGAAGTCCCACAGTCAAGTGTGAGTTTCCCCCAACCTAGTGCTAGTCACGCCCAGCCTAGCACTAGTGCTCCCTCCTGGACCCCCGTCCCTGAAAATTTTGCTCCATGGATTCCTGATTTTGTTCCCCAATCAGGAATCCAGTTTGAGACTGCCAACTTCAGGGAAATAGACTTTTTCAAAGTCTTTTTCTCGGAGTCAATCGTCAGTCTCATGGTGGAGTAAACAAACTTGTATGCCCAACAATTTTTAGCGGAACACCCAATTTCTTCATTCTCTACTTGGAGTCCCGTGGACTCTGTAGAAATGATTAAATATTGGGGACTGGTCCTTCACATGGGGATTGTGAAGAAACCAGAAATTCGCCAATACTGGAGTACCGATATTTTATATCAAACTCCAGTATTTGGCATGGTTATGTTTCGCAAACGTTTTGAGGCGATTCATAAATTTCTCCATTTCAGGGACAACACTGAAAGCCTTCCCCGCGATGACCCGAATTTTGATAGACTGTTCAAAATTCGGCCGCTCGTCGAACACTTCAGCAACAAGTTTGCTGAAGTGTACATTCCCGAAAGGGAAATTTGTGTGGATGAATCCCTCGTCCACTACAAAGGGAGGCTTCAGTTCCGTCAGTACCTGCCCAGCAAAAGGGCGAGGTACGGGATAAAACTCTACAAGCTGTGTGAGAGTTCCTCAGGGTACACTCTCAGCTTTAGAGTTTACCAAGGAAAGGACAGTAGGATCCAGCCCCCAGAATGTCCACTTGCTTTGGGGGCGAGTGGGAAAATAGTGTGGGATTTGGTCCACCCAATGCTTGATAAAGGTTACCATCTGTACGTTGATAACTTTTATACAAGCATCACACTATTTCAATCCCTCTCTGCCAGAGCTACCGTCGCTTGCGGTACCGTGCGCAGAAACCAGAGGGGTCTCCCTTTGCCGCTAATTGAGCGGCCTCTCCGAAAGGGTGAGAGCCGAGCCCAATGTAGCGGCAACATGCTTGTGGTCAAGTTCAAAGACAAACGAGACGTCTTTGTCTTGACCACAATCCATGGTCCCGGCACCACGGCCACCACCGTTCGAGGTACCCCAGCACCGGTCCACAAACGGGACTGTGTCCTGGCGTACAACCATCACATGGGGGGAGTTGATCTTTCTGATCAAGTCCTCCAGCCCTATAATGCCATGCGGAAGGCGAAGGTGTGGTACAAAAAACTGGCTGTGTACCTCGTACAAATGGCACTGTATAATGCATGCGTGCTATCACGATGTGCAGGCCAGAACCACTCCTTCCTTGATTTCCAGGAGGCGGTGATAAAGGCCATGACTTTTGGAGAGGAGGACGGAGCCCGCCCCAGCACCCCTGGAACTCAAGTTTCCCGTATGGTACCAGGGCAACATTTTCCCAGTGAGGGGACAACAAGAAAAAGGTGCCGGGTGTGCTATAAAAGGGGGACAAGAAAAACGACTCGTTTCCAATGTGAAACGTGTCCTGACAAACCTGGACTGTGTTTGAATGAATGCTTCAGAATTCATCACACGTCCATGGACTAAACACATCCAGACATTCCACGACAGAATTCACCCACACTAGGCTGACATACACAACACCACACACATCAACCTGACGTACACTACACCACACACACCAACCTGACGTAGTGTGTCAGGTTTGTGTGTGGTGTAGTGTACATCAGGTTGGTGTGTGTGGCCTAGTGTACGTCAGGTTGGTATGTGTGCTGTCCACTACACCACACACACCAACCTGTCGTTCACTACACCACACACACTAACCTGACGTACACTACACCACACACACCAACCTGACGTAGTGTGTCAGGTTGGTGTGTGTGGTGTAGAGTACTTCAGGTTGGTGTGTGTGGCCTAGTGTACGTCAGGTTGGTATGTGTGCTGTACACTACACCACACACACCAACCTGACGTACACTACACCAACCTGATGTACACTACACCACACACACCAACCTGACGTAGTGTGTCAGGTTGGTGTGTGTGGTGTAGTGTACATCAGGTTGGTGTGTGTGGCCTAGTGTACGTCAGGTTGGTATGTGTGCTGTACACTACACCACACACCAACCTGTCGTACACTACACCACACACACTAACCTGACGTACACTACACCACACACACCAACCTGACGTAGTGTGTCAGGTTGGTGTGTGTGGTGTAGTGTACATCCGGTTGGTGTGTATGGCCTAGTGTACGTCAGGTTGGTATGTGTGCTGTAGACTACACCACACACACCAACCTGTCGTACACTACACCACACACACTAACCTGACGTACACTACACCACACACACCAACCTGACGTAGTGTGTCAGGTTGGTGTGTGTGGTATAGTGTACATCAGGTTGGTGTGTGTGGCCTAGTGTACGTCAGGTTGGTGAGTATGTGTGCTGTACACTACACCACACACACCAACCTGACGTACACTACACCACATACCAACCTGACGTACACTACACCACACACACCAACCTGACCTAGTGTCAGGTTGGTGTGTGTGGCGTAGTGTACGTCAGGTTGGTGTGTGGTGTAATATAGTGTACATCATGTTGTTGTCGTGTGTGTCGATGGTGTATACTACACCACACACCAACCTGACATACACTACATACTTTCCATAAGCGACATGGTGTCCGCTAACGATTGGAGCTAATTTTCCATTCAAAAAGTCAAATGGCGCTCCTTTCTGAGCCCTGCCGTGCACCCAAACAGTGGTTCCCCCCCACATATGAGGTATCTGTGTACTCAGGAGAAATTTCCCAACAAATTTTAGGATCCACTTTATCCTGTTGCCCATGTAAAAATGAAAAAATTGAGGCTAAAAGAAAATTTTTGTGAAAAAAAAAAGTACTTTTTTATATTTACAGCTAAATTTGTGAAGCACCTGGGGGTTCGGAGTGCTCACTATCCATCTACATAAGTTCCTCAGGGGGTCTAGTTTCCAAAATGGGGTCATTTGTGGGGGTGCTCCAAGGTTTAGGCACACAGGGGCTCTCCAAACGCGACATGGTGTACGCTGAGGATTGGAGCTAATTTTCCAGTCAAAAAGTCAAATGGCGCTCCTTCTCTTCTGAGCCCTGCCGTGCGCCCAAACAGTGGTTTATGACCACATATGAGGTATCAGTGTACTCAGGAGAAATTTCCCAACAAATTTTAGGATCCATTTTATCCTGTTGCCCATGTGAAAATGAAAAAATTGAGGCTAAACGAAAATTTTTGTGAAAAAAAAAGTACTTTTTCATATTTACGGCTCAATTTGTGAAGCACCTGGGGGTTCAGAGTGCTCACTATGCATCTAGGTAAGTTCCTTGGGGGGTCTAGTTTCCAAAATGAGGTCACTTGTGGTGGTGCTCCAATGTTTCGGCACACAGGGACTCTCCAAACGCAACATGGCACTTGCTAAATATTCCAGCATATTTTCCATTCAAAAAGTCAAATGGCGCTCCTTCCCTTCTGAGCCCTGCTGTGCACCCAAACAGTGGTTTATGACCACATATGAGGTATCGGTGTACTCAGGAGAAATTTCCCAACAAATTTTAGGATCCATTTTATCCTGTTACCCATGTGAAAATGAAAATATTTATGATAACACAAAATTTTTGTTGGAAAAATTAAAATGTCCATTTTTTTCTTCCATGTTGCTTTAGTTCCTGTGAAGCACCTGAAGGGTTAATAAACTTCTTGAATGTGGTTTTGAGTATCTTGAGGGGTGCAGTTTTTAGAATGGTGTCACTTTTGGGTATTTTCTGCCATATAGACCCCTCAAAATGACTTCAAATGTGAGGTGGTCCCTAAAAAAAATGGTTTTGTAAATTTTGTTGTAAAAGTGAGAAATCGCTGGTTAAATTTTAACCCTTATAACTTCCTAACAAAAAAAAATTTTGATTCCAAAATTGTGCTAATATAAAGTAGACATGTGGGAAATGTTATTTATTAACTATTTTGTGTCAAATAACTCTCTGGTTTAACAGAATAAAAATTCAAATTTTGAAAATTGTGAAATTTTCAGAATTTTCACTAAATTTCCATTTTTTTCACAAATAAACGCAAAAATTAATCAACCTAAATTTACCACTAAGATGAAGCCCAATGTGTCACGAAAAAACAATCTCAGAATCGCTAGGATCCGTTGAAGCGTTCCTAAGTTATTACCTCATAAAGGGACACTGGTCAGAATTGCAAAAAATGGCCAGGTCGTTAAGGTCAAAATAGGCTGGGTCATGAAGGGGTTAAGGGAATAGAAGAATCCAGGATATCTATAAACAGAAAGATAGTGAGGAAACACTTAGCTAACCTAAATGAATTCAAGTCTCCAGGTCCAGATGAATTACACCCCAGAGTACTGAAGGAGATAGCAGAAGAAATTTTCGAACCCCTCTCCATAATCTTTGAAAATTCTTGGAGAACAGGAGAAGTGCCAGAAGACTGGAGAAGAGCAAATGTTGTTCCTATCTTCAAAAAGGGGAAGAAGGTGGACCCAGGCAACTATAGGCCGGTGAGTCTGACTTCTATACCAGGAAAGATCTTTGAACAAATTATTAAACAACATGTATGTCAGTACCTGGATAAGAATGAAGTGATTAAACAGAGTCAGCATGGGTTTGTAACTAATAAGTCATGTCAGACTAACTTAATTTCCTTCTATGATGGTATCACTGATTGGGTGGATCAAGGAAATGCTGTAGATATAGTATATCTTGACTTCAGCAAAGCATTTGACAAAGTCTCTCATACAATCCTTATTGAAAAAATGACTAAGTATGGAATGGACAAGGCAACTGTTAGGTGGATTCATAACTGGCTTAGTGATCGGACACAGAGTGGTCGTAAATGGCTGCACATCCAGTTGGAAGAATGTCTCAAGTGGGGTACCACAGGGCTCTGTCCTGGGCCCTGTATTGTTCAACATCTTTATCACTGATTTAGATGAAGGAATTGAGGGTAAACTGATTAAATTTGCTGATGACACAAAGCTAGGAGGGATAGCTAATACTAGAGAAGAGAGAGAGAGGATTCAAAAAGATTTAAATAAACTGGAGAAGTGGGCAGCAACTAACAGAATGGTTTTTAACAGGGAGAAATGCAAAGTACTACATCTGGGCAATAAAAATGAAAAAAGCATATACAGAATGGGAGGAATAGGGCTAAGTGACAGCACATGTGAAAAAGACGTGGGTATACTAATAGATAACAGACTGAATATGAGTCAACAGTGTGATGCAGCAGCAGAAAAGGCAAATGCAATTCTAGGATGTATTAACAGAAGCATACAGTCTAGATCACGTGAAGTCATTATTTCCCTCTACTCCTCTTTGGTCAGACCTCATCTGGAATATTGTGTCCAGTTTTGGGCGCCACATTTTAAAAAAGACATCAACAAACTGGAGCAAGTTCAGAAAAGAGCGACCAGAATGGTGACCGGTCTGCAAACCCTGTCTTATGAGGAAAGGTTGCAGGATTTGGGAATGTTTAGTTTGCAAAAGAGAAGACTGAGAGGAGACTTAATAGCTGTCTACAAATATCTAAAGGGCTGTCACATTGTAGAAGGATCAACTTTATTCTCATTTGCACAAGGAAAGACTAGAAGCAATGGGATGAAACTGAATGGGAGGAGACACAGATTAGATATTAGAAAAAACTTTTTGACAGTTAGAGTGATCAATGAGTGGAACAGGCTGCCACGAGAAGTGGTGAGTTCTCCTTCAATGGAAGTCTTCAAACAGAGGCTGGACAGACATCTGACTGGGATGATTTAGCGAATCCTGCTTTGAGCAGGGGGTTGGACCAGATGGCCCAGGAGGTCCCTTCCAACTCTACGATTCTATGATTCTATAACTGAACTCCTCTGTCCGATACAATGTTCTCAGGAATCCCATGCAACCGAACCACCTGTTGTAAAAACAAGGGTACCAACTCTGAGGAAGATGGCAACTTTGGGAGTGGTACAAGATGGACCATCTTAGAGAATCTATCACAAATCACCCAGATAACAGTCATTCTCTGAGAGACAGGAAGATCAGAAATAAAATCCATTGAAATATGGGTCCATGGCCTCTTAGGCACGGGCAAGGGCATCAACAACCCACTAGAGCGAGAACAGGGTTTAGACCGGGAACAAGTCCCACAGGACTGCACAAAATTCCTGACATCAAGAGATAAGGCGGGCCACCAAAAAGACAGACTCACCAAATCTCTGGTACCAAAAATACCTGGATGACCAGCCAATGCGGAGCAATGAACTTCAGACATCACTCTCTTCCTCCACTGGTCAGGAACATACAATTTTCCCATAGGACAACGCTCAGGTTTGTCCTCCTGGAATTCTTCCAGAGCACATCTCAAACCGGGCGAGATGGCAGAAAGAACTACCCCCTCACCTAGGATGGCAGTAGGCTTGGTCACAATAGGAGAATCAGCAAACAAACTCCTAGAAGGGGCGTCTGCCTTAACATTCTTAGTGCCTGGAAGAAAGGAGACCACAAAATCAAAACGCGTAAAAAACAAGGCCCACCTAGCCTGTCTAGGATTCAAGCGTTTGGCCGACTCAAGGTAAATCAAATTCTTGTGGTCAGTGAGGACCACAACTTGATGTCTAGCTCCCTCCAACCAATGTCTCCACTCCTCAAATACCCATGAAATTCCCCTAACAATTCCTGATTCCCCACATCATAGTTGCGTTCAGATGGGGAGAACTTTCGGGAAAAGAAGGCACAGGGATTCATTTTAGACGTCACCGGATCTTTTTGGGACAAAACAGCTCCTGCACCAATCTCTGAAGCGTCTACCTCCACCTGAAAAGGAAGTGAGACATCAGGTTGCCGCAAAACCGGAGCAGAAGTGAACCTCCGCTTCAGCTCCTGAAAGGCCAAAACAGCCGCTGAAGACCAATTCAGCACATCAGCACCCTTCTTAGTTAAATCAGTCAGTGGTTTAGCAATACCACAAAAATTAGCTATAAATTTACGATAAAAATTAGCAAAACCCAAAAACTTCTGGAGAGCCGGGTCCATTTCAATAGTTGACGGGAGACAAAATAAATCCCAAAAATGAAATCCTCTGTACACCAAAAAGGCACTTCGATACCCTTAACAAACAAGGAATTCTCCCTCAAAATCCGGAACACAGTCCGAACATGTTCGACATGAGAATCCCAATCCCTGGAAAAGATCAAAATATCATCCAGATAGATGATCAAAAACTTATCCATAAAGTCCCGGAAAATATCATTCATGAATGATTGGAAGACAGAAGGGGGATTAGTGAGGCCAAAAGGCATCACCAGGTACTCAAAATGTCCCTCCGGAGTATTAAACGCCGTCTTCAATTCATCCCCATGCTTGATGCGAATAAGATTATACGCCCCCCTGAGATCAAGCTTAGTAAACCAGCAAGCACCTTTAACTCTGGAGAATAAATCAGAAATCAAGGGTAACGGATACTGAAATTTAACCGTAATTTTGTTGAGAGAACGGTAGTCAATACAAGGCCTTAATGAACCATCCTTCTTGGCCACGAAAAAAAAAACAGCACCTAAGGGCGAAGAGGATGGTCTAATATAACCTTTCTCCAACGACTCCTTAATATAAGATCGCATAGCCTCGTGTTCGGGTACAGATAAATTGAAAAGTCGACCCTTGGGAAATTTACACCCAGGTTGCAACTCAATTGCACAGTCATATCTCCTATGAGGAGGCAAAGACGCAGACTTGCTCTCACTAAATACATCAGAAAAATCAGCCAAAAAGTCAGGAACATCATGCGACTGGGGAGAGGTGGAGAAAACAGGAGTGTCACCAAGAGCACACTGACAACCCCAACTCACCACAGACACAGATTTCCAATC
Organism: Dendrobates tinctorius; assembly: GCF_039654945.1. Classification (NCBI taxonomy): domain Eukaryota; kingdom Metazoa; phylum Chordata; class Amphibia; order Anura; family Dendrobatidae; genus Dendrobates; species Dendrobates tinctorius. The sequence goes on along the minus strand of NW_027361856.1, from coordinate 11,635,727 downwards.
CAAAACCGGATTATGGATTTGCAACCAGGGAAAACCCAGAACAATGGTATCATGTAAATTATGCAACACCAAAAATCTGCAAATTTTCTTGGTGGTCTGGGGCGACCCGCATTATCACCTGGGTCCAAAACTGAGGTTTATTCTTCACCAAAGGAGTAGCATCAATACCCCTCAAAGGAATAGGCATCTGCAGAGGTGTCATAGGAAAACCACAACGTTTAGCAAAATCCAAGTCCATTAGATTCAAGGCCGCTCCTGAATCCACAAAAGCCTTCGCGGAAAATGTGGATAAGGAGCAGATCAGAGTAATTGCCAAAAGAAACTTAGGTTGTACACCACCCACAGCAAATGTGTGTGCAAAACGTTTCTCTCGTTTAGGGCAGACAGAAATAACATGAGAGGCATCTCCACAGAAAAAAACCAGCTTATTACGCCTTCTACTCCTGACATTGCGCCCTAGACAAAACTCCATCACATTGCATAGGTTCAGACATTTGTTCAAAATGTGGCAGCGCCTCCCGTGTAGTCTTGCGTTCACGTAAACGCCAATCAACTTGAATGGCTAATGACAGAATCGTCAAGACCAGAGGGAACAGGAAATCCCACCATAGTATCTTTTAAAGTCTCAGACAAACCCTTCCGAAAGAGAGTTGCCAATGCACTATCATTCCATGTAGTAAGGACCGCCCACTTTCGGAATTTCTGACAGTATAACTCTGCAGGATCCTGACCCTGGTTGAATGCCAATAGGGCTCTCTCAGCTTGATCAATAGCATTAGGTTCATCATATAACAACCCCAAGGCTTGAAAAAATGCATCCACATTAGTCAAAACAGGATCTTCAGGTGTCAAAGAAAACGCCCAATCCTGGGGATCGCCGCGCAGCAAGATGACAATTTTAACCTGCTGCGCAGAGCTCCCCGATGAGTTAGGCTTCAAGGCAAGAAATAATTTACAATTATTCTTAAAATTCAAAAATTGAGACCGATCCCCAGAAAACACATCAGGAGCAGGGATCCTTGGTTCAACAGCATGTGAATGAGTGAGATAGGCGGAAATTCCCCGCACTTCAGCAGCGACCTGCTCCACACGATCAGAGAATTGCTTAATCTCCATCAAGGAGAAAAAGAAAAAAAAAAAAAAAAGAATCCTCCTACGGCCCCAGAGAAAAAGAGGAAAAAATATACATATAAAAAAAAAATTCTGACACTTTTTTTCTTTTTACAATTCTCTCCTGCTTTTGAGTACCCTAGAATCTGCGGTATGGCTGGTGATTCTGTTATGAATGAGTCACCGGAGGAGGAAAAAAAACAAAAAAGCAAGCTAAGCCCAGAAAACCGGAGGGGTTGGTAACTAGCGGATTGCAGACCCCTGATCCTATCCACAACAACTAGCAGTAGCCGTGGAGTGTGCCTACGGTGGTCCTAGACGCCTCGTCACGGCCGGAGAACTAAATACGCCTAAAAAAAGAAATGGGAAATCTAAACTTCCCCAGAGCAGACCCCAAAGCAATAGACAGCCCCCAACATTTATTGTCGGTGAAGCAAGATGAAAACACAGACACAGGTAGAAAGATAGGCTGAGCAAACGATGGGGCCCTCACTAACTAGAAAGGACAGGAAAGAAAAGCTGCTGTCTGCAATCATGCAAAAAACCCTGCCAAAAAGAATGTCCAACACGTCTGATAGAAAAAGGCCCTGAAGTCGCTAGACTTCAAATCACTATATCAGCACTCAGGTATATTCTGAAGACAGAGCAAAAGAGATCAACTGATCAGAGACAAAATGGGGATTCAGCCCAGTCCCAGCCAGGGCTGGCTGAACACAAAAACTAAGTAAACCAGACAAAAACTCATATGAACAATAGCAGAGAAAACTTAGCTTTAGGAAGGCAGGAACCAAACTGTAAACCAGAAGCCACAGTCAGGAAAAATCACCAGCAAGAAACTAGGGAGTCGGCTGCCTTAAATCCAATCAGAAACTCCTGATGTCCAATCGCAGTCCTCTTCCTCAGGTGGCCGGTCTCTGCCATTTAGATAAGCTTCATCACCTCCCTTCACTAACAGAGGGAGTCCAGATAGAGAACTCACTACTCCTCTGTCAGCACAGCCAGCTCCATAACCCTCACCAGAAGCCAGAGGCAAACCCGAAAATGAGCTCACAACACCAGACTATCCCATGCAACACCGATCAAATCCCCCAAGAACAAAAATCTAGCCCAGCCTTCCCCCAACACCCAGCCTAATCCTCCCACCACACCCATCCTATCCATCCCACAACACCCAGCGTACCCCCAACACCCAGCCTGTTCCCGCACCACACCCAGAGAATCCCCCTCCCCACAATACTCAGCATCCATACTATCAACCCAACCCACAGCAAATCCCAAACAACCAAAATCCAGCCTAGCCCTCCCAACACATTCCCCATAACAACCAAAATCCAGCCTGTCCCCCAAGACCCAGCAAATCCCCCCACAAACTCCAGCCTAGCCCTCCCACATCCAGCCTCTATCCCTCCCTTCCTCCCACAACACCCAGCATATCACCCCACAACAACCAAAATATCCCCCCAAAATCCAGCATATCCCCTCACAATACCCAGCATCCAGATTATCCCCTCACAAAAAAATATCCCTCCCACAACACCCAGAGTATCCCACATAACAACCAAAATCCTGCCCGTCCCTCAACACCCATTTCTCCCCAAAACATGGAACCTGTCCCCCAATACCCAGCCTATCCACCCACAATACCCAGCAGCCAGACTATCCCCTCACAAAAAACATGTCCCTCTCACAACTCTCAGCATATCCCCCATAACAAATTCCAGCCCATCTTCGAACACCAAGAATATCTCCCCACAACACTTAGCGTACAGTATACCTCCACAACCAAAATCCAGCCTACCCCCCTCGATACCGTCTACCCCCAACACCAAGCCTATCCGCCCACTACCAAAAACCAACCTACCCCTCCCCCACAACACCCAGCCTGCCCCCCACAACCAAAATTCAGCCTATTCCCCCACAACCAAAATCCTGCCTACCCCCAACACCCAGCCTCTCCCCCAACCAAAATGCAGCCTACTCTGCAACAACCAAAATCCAGCCTACCCCAACCTACCCCCCGACATCTAGCCTACCCCCCCACAACACCCTAACACCCAGCTTATACTCCACCCACAACCAAAGTCCAGCCTATCCCTCCCAACACCCAGCCTGCCCCACAACCAAAATCCAGCCTACTCTCTTGCAACCAAAATTCAGCCTACTCCCCACAACACCCAGCCTATCCCCCACCAACCAGCGTGCCCCCCCACAACAAAAATCCTGCCTACCCACAACGCCCAGCCTCCCCCCCAAAAACAACCAAAATGCAGCCTACTCCGCAAGAACCAGCCTACCCCCAACAACCAAAATCCAGTCTACTCCCCCACAACACCCAGCCTATCACCCTCACAACCAAAATCCAGCCTACGCCCCCACAACAACCAAAATCCAGCCTACCCCCCACAACACCCAAACTATCTCTCTCACAACACCCAGCCTGTTCCCCCACAATACCCAGCATCAAGACTATCACTCCAACACCCAGACTCCACCCTATCCCTCCCACAACACCCAGTGTCCAGCCTATCCCTCCAACACCGTCTATCCCTCTCACAGCACCCAGCATCAACCCTATCCCTCCCACAAGACTGTGTATCCCCCAACACCCAGAATATCTCCTAGGTTTTTATGAGGGGTTTGATCAGATGACCTTCACAAGCCCCAGGATTGTGGCCCCAATTACGGCGCCCACCATACGCCCTCACTCTTCCCATAAATCACTGCTGTAACAGGGTGGCTCCTCTGCCCCCACATTTATTACCAGCCACAACCTGAAATATGGGAGGCTGGAATGTAAAATGGGGCGAGGCTGTGACTACCTGCACAGGACTTACATGGTGGTTGGCAGTTACAGGGTCAGGGCTGAGGTAACATAGGCAGGGTGCCTGGACTGCCTCTTAAATCTCTCCTGTGGGTGTAGAAGACGCACGCACCAACCTTAGGCCTCCTCCGACCCACCATCTTCCATGTATTAATAAATGATTGCACGCTCTGTGGGCCCAGTGTCTCGGATTGGCTGCTGCACGGGATGAGACATGCTATAACCCGGGAAGGTGCGAAGTCTCAGCCAGCGGAGTTCATGGGACGAGGGCGATTTTCTATAGAAGCTTTTATTTGTAATGTCAGAGCAGAGTACAAACATGGCTGCGACGCCAGCAGTGTCCACAACCTGCACCCACTTGCTGTACTATAAGTATCACCAAGCCCATAACCCTTGGAAGGTGCAAAGAACACTTTATACATGGTAGAAGGGCCCCAACACGTCTGGAAGAGACCATCACCCAAATATCCCTGCTCCATGTAAGGGCCACCTTTGTGCATCGTCATTTATTAGTGGAGCCAGACCCAGCTATGACCCTGGACAATGTTACTTCTCCTCCTCCTTTTTGTCTTTCTTGCTGTCTTTGGAGGTCTGGGAGGCCAGAGAACCCATGGCATTGCGGATGGCTTCATTGTTGGGGTCCACGCCCGGCAGGTTTTCCAGGACGCTCTGCAGGAATTCAGGGTCCTGCATGACGTCATAGTCGTCCTCCTCCTGTGAGAGAGACAGTGGAGGTGTGGGCACAGGAGCTGACACTCCATGACACCCATACGTGGACCGCAGCAGGGAGGGGGGTTACCTTTGTTGGCTCTGGGATCTCCATGGCGCTGCTGTCCAAATCCCCCTGCTCCGCCTGACCAAATTCTGCGGGAGAAAGGAGACGGGTCAAACCCATGCGGTAAATGGCTCAGAGAAAGAGGGGAAATAGGTCACACCCCTGTAGTATACGGCCCAGAGGAGGAGGGGAAAAAAAGGTCACACCCCTGCGGTTTACAGCACAGAGAGGGAGGGGGGTGGGTGGGTCACACTCCTGCGGTATACAGCGCCGAGGGGGAGGGACGATAGGTCACACCCCCAGAGTATACAGCTCCAAGGAGGAGGGGACACGGGTCACATCCCTACAGTATACAGATCCGAGGGGGCTAAGAGACGAGTCACACCCCTGCGGTATACAGCTCTGAGGAGGTGAGACGGGTCACATGCTTGCTGTATATGTCAGCGAGAAGGACGGTAGACGGGTCACACCCCTATGATATACAGCTCTAAGGAGGAAGGGAGATATGTCACACCCCTGCAGTATACAGCTTTGAAGAGGATGGGAGACGGGTCGCTTGCCTGCTGTCTACAGCACAGAGGGAGGGAGGGAGGAAGTGGAGATGGGTCATACCCCTGCGATTTACAGCTCTGAGGAGGAAAGGAGATGGATCGCATGTCTGCTGTATACAGTAGAGAGAGGGATGGGAGACTAGTTACGCCCTTGCAGTATACGAGAGACACCAAGGCTGTTATGCCGTCTATGTGCCCCCCCCGCACCGGCTCCTTGTAGGGACATCTGCATAGCATATGCGATCTGCTCGTCCTCCGTCATGCTGCTGAAGTCGGGCAGTCCGCTGCGGCCTCCTTCCTGCTGCCCAATCGTCATCTTCAGCAGAGCCTCATCTGAGTCTGGACACAGAACACAATTAGGGGCCTCTAGTGTGCCTATGAGACCACCGCCCGCAACATCCCACCATTCCTCACCATCGCCCACTGTGGAGGTGATGCCGGCTTCAGCGGCTGATGCAGCGGCTGCTCTCCTGGCCTCCTCTTCCTGCCGCTGTCTCTGCTCCTCCATTGACACGCGTAGAGCCTGTGGGCACAGATGCGTGTTAATACCCAGGTCATCGAGGTCGCAGTACACACAACACAAAACTGCCATCCTGCAAACAGCACTCACCAGTGCTAGTTCTGGGTCAGCACTAGGATCAACACCAAACTCAAAGTCACTGGCACCCAGTCCAAGCATGGCGCCCCCTTCTCCTGCCAGGATGGGCGAACTGATAAGAGCGTCCGCCAGGCTGGGCCCCGGGGGTACAGTGACCAGATGTGACCCTGTGCCGTCCTTCCCGTTCAGTGTGTTGATGAAAGCCGTCAACTTCTCTGTATTGGATTCCTAAAGAGAAGCAGAGCGGCAATTATCCCGGTGTTCATGTGTATCCCTCCCAGCAATCGCCTCCTCCCCCACAATGACCATCAGCACTCGCCTCCTCTCCAACACTAGCCCCACTCAGCACTCGCCTTCACTCCTGAAACTACCCCACAAGCCCACCAGCATTCTCCTCCTCCCAAGCACAACTCCCAGGGCTCACCTCCTTCCGTGCACAACCCTCCAGCATTCGCTTCCTCTCCACACTGACCCCAGCACTCGCCACTACCCCTCCAGAACAGCCTACCCGGAATAGTTTCCTCACAAGCACAGTCTCCCCGGCCCTCGCCTCCTCCCGAGCACAGCGCCTCCGGCACTCGCCTCCTTCCTCACACTGCCTCCCCCCCCAATCTCCTTTCTCGCACTACTTCCTCCCCGGCCCTCGCCTCCTTCCTCACGCTGCCTCCCACGCGGCCCTCGCCTCCTTCCTTACGCTGCCTCCCACGCAGCCCTCGCCTCCTTCCTCACGCTGCCTCCTTCCTCACGCTGCCTCCCACGCGGCCCTCGCCTCCTTCCTCACGCTGCCTCCCACGCGGCCCTCGCCTCCTTCCCCACACTGCCCTCGCCGCCTTCCCCGCACCGCCTTCCCCCGGCCCTCGCCTCCTCCCCTGCACCGCCGGCCCCCAGCCCTCGCCTCCTCCCCCGCATCGCCTCCCCAGACCCTCGCCTCCTCCCTCGCACCGCCTTCCCACACCCTGCCTCCTTGCTTGCACCGCCTCCCCAGCCATCGCCGCCTCGCTTGCACCGCCTCCCCGACACTCGCCTCCCCTCTCACATCTTCCCCTCGTATCACCTCCCCCTTCGCATCGCCTCCCCGGCACTCACCTCCTACCTCACTTGCTTCCTCCCCCACACTGCACTTCTAAACTCGCCTCATCCCACGCACAGCCTCCCTGGCACTCTCCTCTTTCCTCGCACTGTCTCCTTGACCCTCGCCACCTTCCTCACACTGCTTCCCCAGCACTCGTTTCGTTCCTTGAATTGCCTCCCCAGCACTCGCTTCCTTTCTCACACTGCCCCCAGATCTCGCTTCCTCCGTCGCACTGCCTCCCCAGCACTAGCTTCCTTTTTCACACTGCCTCCCCAGAACTCGCTTCCTCAAAGGCACTGCTTCACCAGCACTCGCTTCCTCCCCAGTCACTCGCTTTCTCTCCCGCAGTGCCCCCCTCCACTCACCTCCTCTCCAAAGTTGATGATGTCTACGCTGACCTTCTCCTTCTTCAGACGCTTGGCCATCTTCACCAACTGCAGGACACAAAGCATGTAAATACTCAGAGCCCCTTCTGAGCTCCCACCCCCCAGCACAGCTCTGACATGTCATCCCCTCATTACAAACAGTGCAGCTGTAGAAGCTCATATCAGAGAGCAGCAGTAGCCTCTGCTTCTCTGAGGGCAACCTACGTCCTTCTCGTTGTCCTCCACCGGGCTGCCCACGAAGGCGATGATCCTCATTTTGTGGTTCTTACCCTGGCGGTGCTTCAGAGCCAGCTGGTAAAGGAAGGCACAATCACTGTGTGTTTCCAGCAGGAGAACAGCGGCGCCCCCACGAGGCCCCAGGACTTACATGTGCGATGCGGATCCCTGTGCAGAAGCTGATCTTACCCACTGGCTGTACGGAGTGCAGCTTGGAGAGGATTCTGCCTGTGTCCGGGGTGAGGGTGGTGAGCACCTCGCAGTTACTGCAAGAGAGGGGAAGAATGTAGCCCGATACTGGAGTGCAGCCTTCTCTGCAGCTGAAGAGGGAGCCAATATAGGAGTATCCAACATGCCCTACCCTAGCTAATGCCTGTATACAAGCTGGTATACAGGCCAAGCCCCTCTCCCAGTGATGCATACGAAGGCTGGTATACAGGCCAAGCTCCTCCCACAGTGATGCATACACAGGCTGGTATACAGACCAAGCCCCTCCCCCAATGATAGATATATCTAATATATAAAGCTCAAAGTGTGTATGTATGTATGTATGAGTGTGTGAGTATGTCCGGGATAGGCATCCGCACCGTCGCAACTACAGCCACAAAATTTGGCACAGTTGTGAAGGGTTAATACTAAAGTCAAAGCTGAAGTTTCGTTTTGTCCATTCTCTGAAGGTTTCGTTTCTTCATTTTTGTTGCTGTAAGATAAATTTTTGTAATTGGCATGGGCTATCATGAAACCAGACTGTTTTCATCAGGTGCAAAGATAAGGGGCTCGGGGGGTTGTATTGCTCTGAATATGCCATTATACTACTTTCTACGCTATCTAGGTACGGACATATATGCAGTTCCGGTTTTCTTGCAATATTATTGGCTTACAAAATGAAGCATTACCATGATGTTATTGGTAGTTGAGAACCTTGCATAATTAAGCAAAATGTTATAAAAGATGTGACTAAAATAAAGGGGCTTAGTGATCTGCCTGGATCCTCCCGTACAGAGACCCCAGTCTCCGTGTGGTCATTTGAGTTGCTAGCAACACTGTGGAATAATTTGGAAATCACTGGATCAACCGTGAAGGGTTAATTTAGCCCTCCCAAAATAGCTACCTCGACACAGTCACATGTCTGGACCCCGAGAGCGTCCTAAGCTATGTTGTGAGGTGAAATTTTAACCCCGCGCGTTCCAATTCACCAAACAATTTTGCCCCTATCTACATACTGGGGAAAAAGTGTGTGCGCGTTGTCATGATTTGTAGTTTTGCCCTGTCCTGCATTTTGTATAATATGTCATTTAACTTTTCTCTGGTTGTATTTGCTGTAAATTAACCATGTCTCCTTCCCCCAATACTTTGCAATGTCTTGTGATGTACCTGGACCATAATCTAATTTGGGCTTGTGTCAACAGCTAAGTGGAACTTTGGCTATTGTTTTCCTAAGCAGAAGATAACCTACAATACACATCCTGTAGACTCAGTGGAGCCCTTTCTAGAATCTTCTGATGGACCAAACCATTGAATAGTAGGTGTGACCCCTACCCCCCTTCAGATGGGCTGATCCCAGGAGCCCTGACAATACATTCTTGCTTTAAGATCAGTTGTGATTTGAGTGCAGACGTGAAGGAGTCACGAACTGAGTTGAGGCCAGCTCGTGACGTCCGTGGGATTGTGTGGAATCCTGTGGACTATTGCAAGGATTATTGTTATCGCATCTGGCACAAGGACTGTCGTGAGGTGCCCGGATTTGTTTCCATTGTGTGGACTTATTGTGGACTTCACATGGACTCCAAGGACATTATGGATATTTATAAATCTCGTTGGATCGTCCCTCGGCCTGTTGTCCCTTCTTGCTCTGTCGTATACCCAGTCACACGTGTCAAGCCCCGCCCCTCATTATGTTGTCATAATGCCCCTATTTGCATACTGGGGAAACAGTGTGTGTGTGTATCAAGCCCCGCCCCTCATTATGATGTCACAATGGTTGCCATGGCGACGCTGTCGTCATCATAGGTTGCAAGCCCCGCCGCTCATTATGATGTCATGACGGGTATATGGGCACGGGACTATGGGATGGACGATATGTATGACGGGTATATGGGCACGGGACTATGGGATGGAGGATATGTGATGGGTATATGGGCACGGGACTATGGGATGGAGGATGTGTGATGGGTATATGGGCACGGGACTATGGGATGGTGGATATGTATGATGGGTATATGGGCACTCGACTATGGGATGGAGGATATGTATGATGGGTATATGGGCACGGGCCTATGGGATGGAGGATGTGTGATGGGTATATGGGCACGGGCCTATGGGATGGAGGATAATTATAATTTGTTATATAGATAATAGCTGAAGAGCCCGGCGCTGCCCGGACATAGTAACTAACTGTGGTTAGTTGTAACAAATTATAATTATCCTCCATCCCATAGTCCCGTGCCCATATACCCATCATACATATCCACCATCCCATAGGCCTGTGACCATATACCCGTCATACATATCCTCCATCCCATAGTCCAGTGCCCATATACCCATCACACATCCTCCATCCCAGTGTCAACCATTATGACATCATAATGAGCGGTGGGGCTTGCAACCTATGATGATATCAGCGTCGCCATGGCAACCATTATGACATCATAATGAGGGGCGGAGCTTGATACACACTTTTTCCCCATTATGTAGATAGGGGCAAAATTGTTTGGTGAATTGGAACGCGCGGGGTTAAAATTTCGCTTCACAACATAGCCTAGCACACTCTCGGGGTCCAGACGTGTGACTGTGCCAAATTTTGTGGCTGTAGCTGCGACGGTGCGGATGCCAATCCCGGACATACACACACATTCATACATACATACACACCCACATTGAGCTTTATATATTAGATACATATACACACACATATATACAGGCCAAGCCCCTCCCCCCAGTGATATATACAGCAACATGTGAGGGACATCACAGGGGACTGAGCTGAGTGAGGACGGCACTTACTTGGCGAGGGTGATGAGCCCCACATTGTTCTCGGGGTTACTGCGAGTCTTGGAGTGACACACGATGTTCACAGCGTCCTGCTGCGCCTGCAGCCGCGTCGGGAGAAAGTCGCCATTTCTCATATATTCACTGTTATCCACACTGCAAAGCAAAAGGCAGAGTGAGGTTCTCGAAAATGAGGTCAGAAGAGGCAGGACGAAGGGGGGGAGGACACTCGGACGAGAGGCAGGACGAAGGGGGGGAGGACACTCGGACGAGAGGCAGGACGAAGGGGGGGAGGACACTCGGACGAGAGGCAGGACGAAGGGGGGGAGGACACTCGGACGAGAGGCAGGACGAAGGGGGGGGAGGACACTCGGACGAGAGGCAGGACGAAGGGGGGGGGAGGACACTCGGACGAGAGGCAGGACGAAGGGGGGGGGAGGACACTCGGACGAGAGGCAGGACGAAGGGGGGGGGGAGGACACTCGGACGAGAGGCAGGACGAAGGGGGGGGGAGGACACTCGGACGAGAGGCAGGACGAAGGGGGGGAGGACACTCGGACGAGAGGCAGGACGAAGGGGGGGAGGACACTCGGACGAGAGGCAGGACGAAGGGGGGGAGGACACTCGGACGAGAGGCAGGACGAAGGGGGGGAGGACACTCGGACGAGAGGCAGGACGAAGGGGGGGAGGACACTCGGACGAGAGGCAGGACGAAGGGGGGGAGGACACTCGGACGAGAGGCAGGACGAAGGGGGGGAGGACACTCGGACGAGAGGCAGGACGAAGGGGGGGAGGACACTCGGACGAGAGGCAGGACGAAGGGGGGGAGGACACTCGGACGAGAGGCAGGACGAAGGGGGGGAGGACACTCGGACGAGAGGCAGGACGAAGGGGGGGAGGACACTCGGACGAGAGGCAGGACGAAGGGGGGGAGGACACTCGGACGAGAGGCAGGACGAAGGGGGGGAGGACACTCGGACGAGAGGCAGGACGAAGGGGGGGAGGACACTCGGACGAGAGGCAGGACGAAGGGGGGGAGGACACTCGGACGAGAGGCAGGACGAAGGGGGGGAGGACACTCGGACGAGAGGCAGGACGAAGGGGGGGAGGACACTCGGACGAGAGGCAGGACGAAGGGGGGGAGGACACTCGGACGAGAGGCAGGACGAAGGGGGGGAGGACACTCGGACGAGAGGCAGGACGAAGGGGGGGAGGACACTCGGACGAGAGGCAGGACGAAGGGGGGGAGGACACTCGGACGAGAGGCAGGACGAAGGGGGGGAGGACACTCGGACGAGAGGCAGGACGAAGGGGGGGAGGACACTCGGACGAGAGGCAGGACGAAGGGGGGGAGGACACTCGGACGAGAGGCAGGACGAAGGGGGGGAGGACACTCGGACGAGAGGCAGGACGAAGGGGGGGAGGACACTCGGACGAGAGGCAGGACGAAGGGGGGGAGGACACTCGGACGAGAGGCAGGACGAAGGGGGGGAGGACACTCGGACGAGAGGCAGGACGAAGGGGGGGAGGACACTCGGACGAGAGGCAGGACGAAGGGGGGGAGGACACTCGGACGAGAGGCAGGACGAAGGGGGGGAGGACACTCGGACGAGAGGCAGGACGAAGGGGGGGAGGACACTCGGACGAGAGGCAGGACGAAGGGGGGGAGGACACTCGGACGAGAGGCAGGACGAAGGGGGGGAGGACACTCGGACGAGAGGCAGGACGAAGGGGGGGAGGACACTCGGACGAGAGGCAGGACGAAGGGGGGGAGGACACTCGGACGAGAGGCAGGACGAAGGGGGGGAGGACACTCGGACGAGAGGCAGGACGAAGGGGGGGAGGACACTCGGACGAGAGGCAGGACGAAGGGGGGGAGGACACTCGGACGAGAGGCAGGACGAAGGGGGGGAGGACACTCGGACGAGAGGCAGGACGAAGGGGGGGAGGACACTCGGACGAGAGGCAGGACGAAGGGGGGGAGGACACTCGGACGAGAGGCAGGACGAAGGGGGGGAGGACACTCGGACGAGAGGCAGGACGAAGGGGGGGAGGACACTCGGACGAGAGGCAGGACGAAGGGGGGGAGGACACTCGGACGAGAGGCAGGACGAAGGGGGGGAGGACACTCGGACGAGAGGCAGGACGAAGGGGGGGAGGACACTCGGACGAGAGGCAGGACGAAGGGGGGGAGGACACTCGGACGAGAGGCAGGACGAAGGGGGGGAGGACACTCGGACGAGAGGCAGGACGAAGGGGGGGAGGACACTCGGACGAGAGGCAGGACGAAGGGGGGGAGGACACTCGGACGAGAGGCAGGACGAAGGGGGGGAGGACACTCGGACGAGAGGCAGGACGAAGGGGGGGAGGACACTCGGACGAGAGGCAGGACGAAGGGGGGGAGGACACTCGGACGAGAGGCAGGACGAAGGGGGGGAGGACACTCGGACGAGAGGCAGGACGAAGGGGGGGAGGACACTCGGACGAGAGGCAGGACGAAGGGGGGGAGGACACTCGGACGAGAGGCAGGACGAAGGGGGGGAGGACACTCGGACGAGAGGCAGGACGAAGGGGGGGAGGACACTCGGACGAGAGGCAGGACGAAGGGGGGGAGGACACTCGGACGAGAGGCAGGACGAAGGGGGGGAGGACACTCGGACGAGAGGCAGGACGAAGGGGGGGAGGACACTCGGACGAGAGGCAGGACGAA